>NC_141697.1:713923295-714523295 GCF_964263255.1 Lissotriton vulgaris | reverse complement strand
TAGAATAGTGAGCACTGCATATCAGGCCACCTTCTCACATTGGTGAGCAGCGGTTGGGATTTGAGCTTGCTGTTGTTTTACCAACGTATCCTAAGACTATCTTGTTGAAAGATCACATAAGTACTTCAGGTACATATAACTTAGCTTAGAATACTCTGAGTTCTACTGAACCAGCTGTTGCAGCTCCTCAAGGCTTAGCACACCTTGGCTGCAACTCTTAGCAAGGGATCAGTAGGCAAACACATAGTGTAGGTAGGTGCATCACTTACACCACACTAGAAGCATGTCTAACCTCGGAGAGTCTACTGAGACCCCTCTGGTGGTTGAGGACCCTCCACAGGCCTCTTCTAGATATGCAGCCCTTAGCTTTCAGGAGATGAGACAGTTGTGTACCTCCAGAAAGATAAGACAGGGGTCTAACCCCACACTCCCATTTCTGATTGGTCTCTTAGAGACCTATGATGCCAGAAAAGCTGAGAAACTTCTTAACTCTTCTCATCCAGAAGGGGACATGCCTGCCCTAGAAGGAACCAGGGGTGATCCAGAACTCATCCATCTCTCAGGTGAGGAGGATGAGGATCAGGAGACATCTGGGGACGAGGCAGACAAAGGTCCAGAAGTAGTTAGTCAGCTAACTAGGGACAACTTAAGCAGGCATGAGAATGGTACTAGGAGACCCCTGGGACCCCTCTCAGGCCAGCTTAACATTGGGAGTGGACGAGTTAGATCTCTATCAAGAGGCTCTGGCAGATCCATTCAAACCAATGGCTCTCAGAACTCTGCTCTGAGGAGGATGACCTCCCCTCAGAGGAGAATCTATGAAGCTAAGGAAAGGGAAGTCAATCTAAGGATTGAAAGGGAAGAACTTGCCCTGGCCAAAGAAAGACTTGCCTTTGCTAGGGAGCAAGAATTGAGTGGGTCAAACCCCACTGGTGGCAGCATTATACCTAGCAATAGGGAAAGGAGTTTTGATACAAAACACCTGAATAAGATAGTGCCCCCCTTTAAGCAAGGGGATGACATCCACAAATGGATAACTGCTTTGGAGAGGGCCTGCACTGTGCAGGGTGTTCACCAGAGTCAGTGGGCAGCTATCTTGTGGCTCTCCTTTGAAGGTAAAGGTAGAGACAAGCTCCTCACTACTAGAGTGGAGGATGCTAACAATTACCAAGTCTTGAAAAACACACTGATTGATGGGTTTGGCCTAACCACTGAGCAGTACAGGTTGCTGTTCAGGGATACCCAGAAAACTCAGTCTCAAGATTGGTCTGGCTTTGTAGATTGTGCCACTAAGGCTTTGGAGGACTGGTTGCTGGGCAGTAATGTTACTGATTACACAGGATTGTATAATTTGATCATGAGAGAACACATTTTAAACAATTGTCAGAACCAGTTGTTGCATCAGCATCTTGTTGACTCAGATCTGACCTCTCCCCAAGAATTGGGAAAGAAGGCAGACAGATGGGTCAGAACAAGGGTTAAACAGAACCAGGGCCAGAATCAAGGTGGTCAGAAGAAAGCAGACCAGAAGGGTAAAGATTCTAAGGGGGAACAAAATGACCAGAAGTCTTCGACAGGTCCCCAACAACCCAAAGAGGGTGGGGGTCAGGCTCCCCAGAAAAAGAAGAATCAAGAAGGCCAGTCCAAAAGGTGGTGCCAGTACTGTAAAAGTAAAACTCACTGGTTTAGTGAGTGCACCAAGAAAGGAGGAGGGCAGACTCCTGCCACTGCAGCCCCTAAGGCACCTGTGCCCCCTAGTACAGTCAGCAGTGGTAGTGCACCTCCCAAGGGTTTAGTTGGGTTAACCTTGGGTTCTGAGGGGTATGACAACTTAGTTGGCACACTCACTCAGGCTGTCCTTGTCTGTACAGGGGATGTGGATATATCCCCTGATATCAGTCCCAATACTTTGGGCAAATATAGACAGACACCTTTAATAAATGGAAGAATGGCTCAGGCCTATAGGGACACTTGTGCCAGTGTCACAATGGTGACACCTAACTTTGTGGACCCTGGACAGATCATGCCAGGTACAGATTTCCTGGTGACCAATGCAAGCAATGTCACTACCATTCATAGTATGGCAATTGTTGCTTTCTCCTGGGGAGGGGTAAATGGCCAGAAAAAGGTTGTTGTTAGTTCAGACCTCCCAGTGGATTGTTTGTTGGGCAATGATTTGGAGTCATCACAATGGTCAGAAGTGGAGCAGAGGACTCACATGGAGATGTTAGGCTTGCCAGCACATGTGCTTGCTGTGACTAGGTCACAGGTCAGAAAATGCCCCACTGAACAGGTGCTGGATCCTGGAACAATGGACCAGACACCTTCCAAGAAGAAGAGCAGTAGGGTTAAGGTATTGCCTTCCCCCTTGCCCCAGGTTGAGGATCAAGTCTCAGAGGAGGCTGACCTAAATGAATTGAGGGAAACTGAGCCTAAAGAATTTGAACTTGATCAAGTTGAATTTCTGGGCTCAGGGGGACCCTCAAGAGAAGACCTGGGGAAGGAACAGTTAGACTGCCCTTCCCTTGAACCCCTCAGACAGCAGGCTGCTGCTGAGGCTGCTGGGAACGCCACAGGTACCCACAAGGTATACTGGGATGATGGACTCCTGTACACTGAGGCAAGAGACCCCAAGCCTGGCATGACCAGGAGGCTGGTTGTACCCTTGACTCAGAGAGGTTTCCTTCTCACCTTGGCCCATGAGATTCCCTTAGCAGGTCACTTAGGCCAGACAAAGACTTGGGACAGACTTGTCTCACACTTTCACTGGCCTCACATGAATGAGGATACCAAGGAGTTTTGTCGCTCCTGTGTCACTTGCCAAGCCAGTGGTAAGTCAGGTGGCACAACAAAGGCCCCCCTTATACCAATGCCTGTGGTGGGGGTGCCCTTTGAAAGAGTGGGGATTGACATTGTTGGTCCAATGGAACCCCAGACAGCATCAGGGCACAAGTTTATACTGGTGGTAGTGGATCATGCCACCAGGTATCCTGAAGCTATTCCACTTAGGACCACTACAGCACCTGTAGTGGCAAGGGCCCTAGTTGGAGTGTTCTCCAGAGTGGGCTTCCCTAAGGAGGTTGTCTCTGACAGAGGTGCAAACTTCATGTCAAGCTACTTAACTGCTATGTGGAAGGAATGTGGTGTCAACTACAAGTTCACTACACCCTATCATCCACAATGCAATGGGCTTGTTGAAAGGTTCAACAGGACCCTCAAAGGGATGATTCATGGACTACCTGAAAAGCTCAGGCGAAGATGGGATGTCCTGATACCCTGCCTTCTGTTTGCTTACAGAGAGGTCCCACAAAAGGGGGTTGGCCACAGCCCTTTTGAACTTTTGTATGGGCATCCTGTAAGAGGCCCCTTATGTTTGGTGAAGGAAGGATGGGAGAGACCTCTCAAAAAGCCTGCAACCAACATAGTGGACTATGTACTTGGTCTCCGCTCCAGGATGGCTGATTATATGGAGAAGGCATCTGAAAACCTTAAGGCCAGTCAAGAACTTCAAAAAGCTTGGCATGACCAAAAGGCTGTCCTGACTGTTTATCAGCCTGGACAGAAGGTGTGGGTGTTGGAGCCAGTGGCCCCAGCAGCACTCAAAGACAAATGGTCTGGGCCCCACACAATTCTTGAGCAAAAGGGAGAGGTCACCTACCTGGTGGACCTTGGAACTCCCAGGAGCCCCCACAGGGTGCTCCATGTCAACAGGCTCAAAGCATATGTCGACAGGAAGGACATGAGCTTGCTCATGGCCATAGATGAGGGACAGGAGGAAGAGAGTGACCCTCTCACAGACCTGCTCACTCAGAATCCTGATGATGGGTCAGTAGATGGTGTTGTCGTTTGTGGCAGCTTCACTGAACATCAACAGAAAGACTGTAAACAGGTTCTTCAGTCTTTCAGACATATGTTCTCTCTGACACCCAGTCAGACCAATTGGTGCACCCATGAGGTTGACACTGGTGACAGCCTGCCAGTCAAGAGTAAAATCTACAGGCAGCCTGATCATGTTAGAGACTGCATCAAAACTGAAGTGCAGAAAATGTTGGAGTTGGGAGTCATTGAACCCTCAGATAGCCCTTGGGCTAGTCCAGTAGTTCTAGTGCCAAAACCTCACACCCAGGGTGGTAAGAAAGAGATGAGGTTCTGCGTAGACTACAGGGGTCTCAATGCAGTCACTAAGACTGATGCCCACCCAATACCAAGGGCAGATGAGCTTATAGATAGATTGGCTTCTGCCAACTACTTAAGTACATTTGACCTGACAGCTGGGTATTGGCAAATCAGGTTAGCTGAGGATGCCAAGCCCAAGACAGCATTTTCAACCCCTGGTGGGCATTATCAATTTGTGGTAATGCCCTTTGGTCTGAAAAATGCACCTGCCACCTTCCAAAGGCTGGTGAATCATGTTCTCACTGGGCTGGATGACGTCTGTGCAGCATATCTAGATGATATTGCTGTCTTTAGCTCCACCTGGGAGGATCACCTGGTCCACCTGAGGAAAGTGTTAGAGGCTCTGCAAGCAGCAGGCCTCACTATCAAGGCCACCAAGTGCCAGATAGGGCAGACACAGGTTGTATACCTGGGCCACCTTGTAGGTGGAGGCCAGGTTCAGCCACTGGAGAGCAAAATACAGTCAATCAGGGACTGGGCTCCTCCAACCACCCAGACTCAGGTTCGAGCTTTCTTGGGCCTGACTGGTTACTACAGAAAGTTTGTCAGGAACTATGGATCCATTGTGACTCCATTAAATGAACTGACAAGCAAGAAAATGCCAAAAAAGGTTCAGTGGACAGCAGGCTGTCAAAAAGCATTCGATGACCTAAAACAGGCCATGTGCATAGCACCTATGCTCAAGAGTCCAGACTACTCCAAACCATTCATTGTCCAAACAGATGCTTCTGAGTTGGGTGTGGGAGCTGTTCTATCTCAACTGAATTTTGATGGTCAAGACCAGCCCATTGCTTTTATAAGCAGAAGGCTGACCCCCAGAGAGAAGAATTGGTCAGCTATTGAGAGGGAGGCCTTTGCTGTGGTTTGGGCCCTGAAGAAGCTGAGGCCATACTTGTTTGGCACTCACTTCAAGATTCAGACCGACCATAAGCCCCTCTTGTGGCTAAATCAGATGAAGGGTGAAAACCCCAAACTGCTTAGGTGGTCCATTTCCCTACAGGGGATGGACTTTACAGTGGAACATAGACCTGGTACTGATCATGGCAATGCCGATGGGCTCTCCAGATATTTCCACTTAGAACAAGAAGACTCACCTGGTCAAGGTTAGCTTATTGTCCCAACGTTTGGGGGGGGGGGGCGTGGGGGGTCATGTTGGAGAGTAGGGTCTGCAATCCTATGATCACCCAGATTTTTTGTTTTTGTTTCACTGGTTTACGACTTTCTCTGGCTGTGGGCCTGCCAATCAGACCCACAGCCTAGCTGTTCTCTCACTAAATTGACATATGTACCTTAGGTGCATTATCCAATTGGGACGGGGCCACCTTATCAGACCCTGTAACTCAGGGCATAGGTGTACCCAGGGCCTACCAGGGGCTGAAGCATGTATTATGCCACCCCTGGATGGCCATCTAAATCTGACACAACTGGCTGCAAGACAGCTGGGGCAAGGTGGTGTAATCACCCTTTGCTGTAGATATAGTATGCCTATATCTAACCCTAAAAATGGACACACAGATTCCTATCAGTCACTCCTATGGCAGGCCTTGACAATCCTGAAGGCAGAGTGCTTGGAATCGTGTGAGATGGTGCTCTGGCATGAGCTGAGCCCGTTTGCAGCTTGCGGAACCAAGTCCTAATAGCTGTTCCATGATAACGCATACCATATACTCTTAAGTGCATTATAATCCTCGCGGTTAAATGCTATCTTTGGTATTGCTTTATCAAAACATGTCGAGTAAGGTGTCATACGAATTGGAATACTAACCCCTCGCCAATTCTGGCGACGGGGTTAGCATTCCACCCTTCTAGAGGGACACGGCATGTATGTAACTGTGAACCCCGGTTAAAGTTAAGCAAAGCCTCAGCTCCACAAAATGGATGCTGCCACCACAGACACGAGTCTGACCTCCTGCTGCTGGGAGTCCTTCCAGCGAGGAGAGCTTGGACAAAGGGTTTCCTGTCCGGGGCGGTGCTAGCACCATCCCAGACAGGGTTTTGTGTATCCTGGGTAGGCAGGGCTTTTCAGGAAGGTGACTGCTGAGTGGCACCCCGGTGCTCACTACGCGTCAGAACCAGTTCCAGGGGCACACCAGCCCCTGGCCTGGGGAAGTCCGGCATGGGAGAGGGGTGTAACCACCCCCCTTCCTAGTCCCACCCATAGGCAGGACCTAGTCACCGGGTCAGCCCCTTTTTTTTTTAGTATAAAGATAGGAGCGGGCCCCCTGTTCAATTTAGATCATCTTTGGAATCAAGACACGACTTTCTGCGAAAGGACATCAAGATTTTTTCTTCAAGATTCTCCCTTGTGGCTAAGGAGTAGTCACCCTGCACCCGCAGGCACCATCAAGAACACTGCGGTCTGCTGCAAGTCCTTCCTCAGGAATCCGACGACACAGCTCGACAAGACCCGGCTTCCCTGGCACCTCTGACCTCTACTCACCTCTACAGCCAAGCTGAGAACCGTGAGTGCGACGAGACCTCGAGGGACCGACGATCGCCAAGACTTCACGACTTCTTCACAACAAGCCCGCCGAGTGTTCCACTGGTGAGTGCTTTGGGGTCCGAGAAGCCCCAACCCTGAGCAGCTCCAGCACCGAAGATCAGCCCTCCAGCATCTCCACGATCTGCGTGGGGCCCTTCTGCTTTTTGCTGCTCACCGCGTTGTTTGGCTACTAGCCGGCTGGCTTGTGGCCTTCCTAACGACGCCCGACGACATCACTGCTGCTGGTCTGGTTGCTCCAGACTGGCCCTTGCTTCCTTCCAAAAGAGAAGCACCCCGGACCCTCCTGGTCCACTCCAGACGCCATTTTAAGTCCACCGCGTGGGCTTGAATTTGCCAAGGCTTTGTTGCCCAATCCTGGGTCCAGCGACGCCGACAGCTTCATCCATCGTGGGACAGCTCGCTCCTCCATCCTGGTCGCCGACAACGCCTCCTGGTCCGTGAGATCTGCAGAGCACAGCGTCGCCCACTCACCTAGTCGAGGTGACTACCATCCGGTGCCCTCCTGGTGCCACCTGACTACTGGCTAGTAGTCACGAACTTGGTCCCCTCTGCTTTCAGGTGTCATCTATCTTCAAGATCCAGGCTTGGATCACTTCGAACTCTCTTCACTGGTCGCCTGCCAGCATCTTTCTTCCAGGCTCCTGGTCCGTCAACGAGGATTCCCGACGTCTTTTGAGACCTATGCAGCTGCAGCCCCTGGGCTAGGTAACTTCGGCATTTCGGTGCCCCAGCATAGCCTCACTATCCAAGGGTCAGGATCCACTTTCGTTTTCTCCCTACCAGGTCGGGTTCGCCCGAGAACACTAACTTTGTGAAATCTAGCTACCATAGACTTTGTCCCGAATCCCGCGTGAGAGTGCACACTCTGCACCCGAGTCCCCTAGGCCTCCTACTAGTAATCTGAAGGTTCAGTAACGTAGTCCTAGCGATTCCAAAGCCTATTAGTACTGTACTTACCTGCTAGTAATTTCGCATTCCACTTTCAGAGTATATGGTTTTCCGTGCCCCTCGGGCATTTGTATATACTGTGCTAACTTAAGTATTTTCGTAAGAGTTTTGTTTTGTGCTTAGTACCCTGTCCTCATAAAGAGTACAGGGCTGTTGTGATTCTAATAAATACACTGTTATTTTCATAACACTTGTGTGGTGTCCTTTCACTTGGTGTTCAAGGGGTATATGTGTGGTAAACAGCTGGCTTAACACGCCCTCTCGAGTCTTTAGCCTTAGACTGCTCGTATCCACGCTACTAGGATAGCTGGTCTATAAGGTTGACTTACAACCAATCATCAATAAGGGTTGCTGGACTGATACATAGTGTTCACTAGAATAGTGAGCACTGCATATCAGGCCACCTTCTCACAGTGCCTCCCTGAAGATCATGTCCCTGAGGATTGTGTCATCTGCCAGCAGTTTACTGCTCGGACTCTGAGGGACAAACTGAAGATCAGGCTTTCTGGCCTTGAGGAGAGGCGTCTGCAGGCTGCAGGTGGGTCTGGGCAGGCTGGGAAGGTTCCCTCTGCCTCTGCTGAGGCCTCTGGGGGGCTCCCCAGGGGCAGGAAGTCCAGCAAACGGTCCCGGTCTCCGTCGACGTTGATTGCATCGACGACGACGTCGAGAGGGATGACGGCGGTGTGCTCCCCTTCTCCCCGGGGCTCCGGGTCGAGACGGCGTGACGGCTCGACGTCGAAGATCATGGAGAAGTCGCCGTCGAAGCCACCGTCGACGTCATCGTCTTCGTCGACGTCGAGGTCTTCCTACCGACGCCGAAGGCGGAGTGACAAGCATCGACGCTCGCCGTCGAGGCGACATCGACGCTCGCCGTCGAGGCGATACCGTCGATCGCCGTCGAGGCGACACCGCCGATCGCCATCGAAGCACCGGTCGACGTCGAGGGGCTCCTCGACGTTGAGAGCATCAAGAAGACGGCGACGTTCGTCGTCGAGGACGGAACGCTCGACGTCGAGGAGGCGGTGTACGACGTCGCGGAAGAAGAGGTCGGCGTCGAGGAGTCAACGTTCGACGCCGAGGACAAGAGGGTCGATGCCGAGGAGACGGCGATCGACGCCGGAGTCGAGGAAGCGTCGTTCGACGCCAGAAAAGCGACGCTCTGCGTCGAGCAGAAAGCGGTCAGCGTCTAAGAGTCGGTCAGCCTCTCCAAAACGGCGCAAGAGGGATTCTAGTCCCAGAAGTCACGCTGCTTCAAGTGGAGGACGCAAGAGGAAGCGGTCACCTGCTGATGGCGTTGGCTCTCCGCACCCTTCGCCTAAGGGGTCACCGGGCTCGGTGTACTCAGAGGTGTACACACCATCTCGGCTTAGGACTCCGACTCCTCCTCCTGTTCCTAAGGAGGACCCTCCACCCAAACATCCACTCCCTTCAGGAGATCCTCCACCACCTCCGGTCCCTCCGCATGGGCCCACCCCGCAGCCTAAGGTTCCTCCACCGAGGTCCACTTCCCTGCCGTCTCTGCCTGTTCCTCCGAAGGGGACCCCAAAACCGAAACCTCATGAGGAACCGAGGAAGACCCCTCCACGAAAACCGACGGAGCGGCCACGGGCGGGCAGGTCTCGCTCTCCCTCTGGGAGAAGGGAGAGATCGCGACGCAGATCATCCACGAGATCGAGACGCCGCCATAGGAGGCGCGAATCTCGCTCACACACGAGGTCCTCTGGGACCAGGGACTATTCTCCTACCCTATCGGGGTCACCGGACACAAGGGTGTCCCCGATAGATGACCTGGTGGCGTTCCATGACGTCCTTTTAAGGGGCGCTGCGAAGTTGGGCATATCCCTGACGGTGCCTACTCCGAAGACGTCAGTCATTTTTGAGACTTTACATCAAAAACACCTGTCTCGTCCTCTCCTGCCTCTGGTGCCGGGCCTGGAGGAACCGGCTATGGCCCTGTTTCTCACCCCTGCGGTGACGAGGGCGGCTCCATCGAGGTTGCTGAAGAAGTACCGGGCTCCCGATTCGGATCCGGCCTTCCTGAGAACGGAACCCCCTCCTGACTCTGTCATTGTGACGGCGGCCCGCAGGCAGCATGCCACCACTCCATCCTCCACGGTTCCCCCGGATAAGGAGTCCAGGTGGATGGATTCGGCGGGGAGGAAAGTCTGTGGAACCTCCGCTACCTCCATGAAAGCTGCGAGCGCCACGGCGCTGTTGGGCCGATACGACCGCGCCCTCTGGGACTCCCTCAAGCAATTTGCAGAACATTTACTTCGGGAGAAGCGTGAGGACTTCATGGAAGTGCTGAGTGAGGGGATGCTGGTGGCGAACCAGATTATTAGCGCTGCAGCGGACTCTTCCCTGTTGGCTGCTCACGGATTTTGCCACGGAGTCAACCAACGACGCCACGCATGGCTCCGGCTTACGTCCCTGAAACCGGACGCACAGCAGAGGGTGGCCAACCTACCATTCTCTGGTGAGACCCTCTTCGGGAAGCATGCGGATGATGAGATGGCCCGCATGAAGGCGGAGGCCGAGACGCTAACGGCTGTGGGCTTGGAGAAGCCTAAAGAGACCAAGAAGACGTACCGCCCTTTCCAACGGCGGTTCGCCGGGCAAGGCCGAGGACGGGGCCAGGCGCAACAGCAACACCAGTTCCGTAAGCCGTTCCAGAAGCGCCAGAAGGGCAGAGGAGGCCAGCAGTCGGCCCCAGCGCCCAAGGGCCAGGCTGGGTCTAGGCCCTAGGAACCTACTTCCCCCGGATCTGTTACCCACTCCGGTAGGGGGAAGCATTCAATTTTTTCTGGCAGAGTAGAGAAAAATTACTCAGGACAAGTGGGTGCTGAATATTGTTTGCAATGGATACAGTCTGCGGTTCACCAGCCCTCCTCCAGCAATTCCCCTGGTCAGCTCGCAGTTTCAGCTGTGCGAGCTTCAGGCGGAAGCGGATATCCTGTTGAGGAAAAGGGCGATAGAAGACGTACCTCTGTCTCAGAGAGGAAGAGGACTGTACTCCAGGTTCTTTCTGGTTCGCAAGAAGGACAAGAACGAGTTCAGGCCCATTCTGGACTTGCGGCAGGCAAACAAGTGGATTCGCAGGGAAAAGTTTCGCATGCTGTCGTTGCATCAGATTTACCCTCAGTTGCAACGTGGAGACTGGATATGCGCTATAGACCTACAGGATGCTTACTTCCATGTGCCCATTGCACACAAACACAGGAAGTTCCTGCGGTTCCACGTCGGCACCAATCACTATCAATACACAGTACTCCCATTCGGACTGAAGTCTGCGCCGAGAACATTCTCGAAGTGCATGGCGGTGGTAGCCCCACACCTGAGGAAGAACAAGGTGTTCGTCTACCCGTACTTGGACGATTGGTTGATCAAGGCATCCTCCTTCTCGGAAGCGCGAGCACACTTCCAGAAGACGTGCGTTCTCTTGAACAAGCTGGGGCTGCACATCAACATGGCCAAGTCTGTTCCGACTCCGGTCCAATGCATACAGTACTTGGGAGCCTCCATCAATACGCTGTCAGCAAGCGTGTCTCCTTCGGAAGAGCGACGATTATCACTCCTTCGGAAGGCTCAGGCTCTTATGACAACTCCATCTACAACAGTGAGGACGGTGTCTTCTCTACTGGGATCGATGGCCTCTTGTATCTTCCTGACGCCACACGCACGGCTGCGCATGAGACCGCTGCAGGAGTGCTTGGAGGACCAGTGGGATCAGAGGAAAGGATCTTGGGACGACAAGATTCGACTGTCGCTGCATGCGCTTCAGTCTCTGAAGTGGTGGTGTTCGGCGGAGAATCTCCTTAGGGGGGTTCCCTTTCACAAGGACAATCCCACGCAGACTGTCGTGACGGATGCTTCTCTCCTGGGATGGGGAGCGCACTCCGGGACTCTACAGATTCAAGGAACGTGGTCGCCAATGGAGGCCACGTATCACATCAATTTCCTGGAACTCAGGGCTGTTCACTTGGCACTGAAGGCCATTCTTCCGTCCTTCCAGACCAACTCTCTGCTTGTACAGACGGACAATACCACCACGATGTATTACCTCAACAAGCAGGGGGGCTCGAGATCACGCACTCTGTCACAGGAGGCGCAGACGATCTGGCACTGGCTCCTAGCCAGAGGACTGACGATCACGGCCACCCATCTGCCAGGTGTGCAGAATGTTCAGGCAGACGCACTGAGCAGACTGGTTCAGGAAAACCACGAATGGGTCATAAACGACGAAGTACTAGGAGAAGTCTTCGCAAGGTGGGGAACTCCAGACGTAGATTTGTTCGCCACCGCCGAAAACAGCAAGTGCAGAAACTTCGCCTCCAGGTACTTCCAGCAAGGGACGCTGGGGAATGCGTTATGGATCAGCTGGATGAACGGCTTTCTGTATGCCTTTCCTCCCATTCCCCTGATTCCGGTGGTGCTCATCAAGCTGGCCCGGTCCAGGGCTCTGATGATACTCATCGCCCCGGAGTGGCCCAGGCAGTGGTGGTTCACGGACTTACTTCACCGGTCTCTCCTTCCTCACATTCGGTTGCCGTGCAGGCCGGACCTTCTCACGAAGTTCGGGGGACGGATGTTACACCCCAACCTCTCGTCTTTGAGTTTGGCGGCATGGCTCCTGAAATAGTGCAATATGGCCATCTGCATCTGCCCGATGATTGCATGGACATACTGAAGGAGTCTAAGAGACCTTCCACTCGGACTTCATATGCTTACAAGTGGAAGAGGTTTTGTATCTGGTGCCAGTCTAAGAACCATGATCCTATGACCTGTAAGGAAGATGTCATCCTTCCTTACCTTTTACATTTGGCGCAGTCTGGCCCTAATGTGCATTCCATTAAGGTTCATCTGGCTGCATTGACTGCCTACAGGAAATGCCCTTCACAGACTTCTTTTTTCCAGATCCCTGTGATCAAAGACTTTCTGGAAGGATTGAAGAAAGTATTCCCTCCTGTCAGGCTTCCCTCGCCTTCATGGGAATTGAATGTGGTGCTGTCCAGGTTGATGAAGGAACCTTTTGAACCTATTCATAAGGCTTCGTTGCAGCACCTGTCCTGGAAGGCGGCGTTCCTCGTGGCCATTACATCGGCCCGCAGGGTGAGTGAAATTCAGGCGTTGTGTTGTAATGAACCTTATACTGTATTTCATGCTGCTAAGGTTGTTATGCGTACTCACCCTAAATTTCTTCCCAAGGTTATTTCTGATTTTCATGTCAACCAGACCATAACTTTGCCTACGTTTTTTCAGAACCCTTCATCCCCAGCGGAGAGGTCTCTCCATTCCCTGGATGTTAGGAGGGTGTTGAAATTTTATCTGGATAAAACCAAAGATATTCGTAGGTCTGACCAGTTGTTCATTAATTATGGATCGGTCAGGACGGGTCTTGCGACCTCTAAGCAGTCCATCTCTAGGTGGATTGTGTCCTGCATACAATTGTGTTATCAAAAGACTAATAAGACCTTAGGAGGTAAGCCTAAGGCTCATTCCACCAGGGGCAAAGCTGTCACGACGGCTCTGCTCCGTAACGTGCCGATTGCTGAAATCTGCAAGGCAGCCACTTGGAAGTCGGTTCATACCTTTGCTAAGCATTACTGCCTGGATACTGACGCCAGGGCAGACGCTCAGGTTGGGCAGGCTTCGCTGCGGAATTTGTTCGCACAGTAGTGGCGTTATGTGTTTATTCTCCACCGCCGCTTTGGTGTGGGGATGGGCTTGCCATTCTATTCACTAGATTATGACTATACACAGAGATCCCCTACTACAGAAGGAGTAGTTTCTGTCCTGTAACTCCAGTTCTGTAGTAGGGGTATCTCTGTTATAGTCATAAGCGCTCGCCCTCCTCCCCGGTGGAGATATTTCATCATGTAAAGAATGCGACAGGTCTGGCGTGCTTCGCCTTCAAAAAGAACTGAAAGTAGAGGGACCTGCTAGGCATTCTGGGATACTGGGAAAAGTTCTGGAAAGTTCTCTTAAAGGCACAGTATCCTATTTAAGCCACATAATGGCAGCCTATGGGGCTTGTCTGTCCCTACCTTCCTCTCTATCATTCCAGAGTCTTTGACTGGGGGGCAAGTTTCTCTATGGTAGAAACTGGCAGGCTGTGTTGTGTGTGGTGTTTTTTGGTGGAATTTCTAGTTGAAGTACTGGACAGTGTAGCCTGTGGATATAGGCTGCATTATTTGTCTTTAAATTCTCTCTTAAGTGTCTTTGCAGTTTCTGCATTATTTTGACAACTTAAGAGATTATTTTTGATTGCCGGGGTCCACGCACATGGGCGGGACTATTCACTAGATTATGACTATAACAGAGATACCCCTACTACAGAACTGGAGTTACAGGACAGAAACTACTCCTTCTAAAGGCTCCATTTTGCAATATAAAAATAGAAGGATCAGGTGCCATACAATATCACAAAGTCGCATAAAGGGCGGGCAAAATAGTAGGATTTCCACAATTACATTGATCACATTTAAGACAGTGACGCTAAGGCATACAATTCAGGATAAACAAGCATACAATCACAGTTCGCACCAGTTAAGCTCCCGCCCAATGATACTGAAATACCGTGAAAAGGATAGGCACAGATAAGAAAAGTCGATAATTGACAGAAGAGTGGACCCACTACGCTGACCCGAAAAAGGAAGAAGCGAAAGAAAAGGCAAAAGGAAGGATACAAAAGAGAAAAAAGGCCATAGAAACAATAGGGAAAAACAAAATTCCCCTCCCCCCAACCCCCCACCCTGCACCCCTGCAGATGACTACGGCCTACCCCCGTAGCAGCGTGCCTGTCGCCCCAAATAACTGAAACCCGAAATATAGGAAGAACAAAGAGAAAGAAAGAAGAACTAAACCCCTACACTAAAAGTAGAACTGGAGGAGGGCTTTATCGTACGCATTCCCGGTCTCTCCCCACCGCCTTAACAAAGAATCCCCCACAAAGCTGACACAATCGAGCAGAACACAATAGAAAAGTACACCGGAGGAAACTATAAACCCCGCCCGGTTTCCGTTGACCTATTAAAGCAATCCCGTTACCGATGAAACCATAGTGTGAAATCCCAAACAGTCTCAGCCTTGGCCCCGTCGATCAAATTTGCTGATTCCCTCTGATAAGTAGAGCCCCATCGTCAAATTGTCAAAATAAACACAGAAGTTGGCGAAATATGGTCTGTTGGATGGCGAAAGGATGGCAAATCCCAAAGTAGACGGCCGGCTCCAACGATGCCCCTCCCCGACTCCAAGGCCAGACACTGTCCCATCCGCCATCTTGATGGACCAGCTGGGAAGGGGGTGCGACACAATCCAACACAGTTCACAGTTCCGACCAAAAGTTTCCAGAATGGGAACAGCAGTTAAATGTTCCGCCGGCTGCGAAACCAAAGATTCCAACCATATAGTTGAAACGCCGATCTCAGCATGTTCGATCAGTTCCACTTCTGTAGGGGCAGGCACAGCTCCATGCACCGGGTCTAAATGCACCGCTGGGGTGTCTGTCGGGAGTTGAGCTGGCCGCCGGGTCCCGGGCAATAAGTCAGGGTCCGGTCCCGATCTTCTAATTCCATCCGCTGCGGACATCAGATTCCAGACCTGTGCCTCCATAGTTACCTGAAGTGCTTCGAGGGCTGCCAGCACTGACCGCAATGACGGGCCGCACTTAGCCCGCTCCGCCGGGTTCCGCATAACATCAGGCATAGTGATCCCCCGGAGAGTCGCCCTCCCCGGGGGAGATTAGTCGGAGCAGGAATGAACCGTGAGGGACAGATCGTCAACATGCGTTAGTTCGCGCCAAGTCTCCAACCCAAAGGCACCAGCGATGCGAACGCTAGGCCTCCGGGTCAGGGACCCCCGCCACACGCCTCGGGCGTCACTCGTCTCCTTACCTCCGATACGGGACCAGGCAGCAGATCGGCAGCAAAGCAATCCAAAAGATGTCGAAAGTTCCATGGACCGGTCCCTGCCACCCTCACCGGTCCGCTGTTGTTCAACTAGGACCCGGCTGGACCAGCACTCGAGACCCCGGCTTCCAGACTGGGTTAGGCCTCAAATCAAACCTCGACATTACTCCACTCCACAATGTCGGAAAAGTCTCGGGATTGCTCCATCGGACTGCAGATTAGTTCATATACATGGATATGGGGCGGGATATCAGGATAGATGACAGGATCTTCGAGCGAAAGACGGAGGTCAGCGGAGCCGGGAGACTATGCGGCCATCTTGCTTGCTGTTGTAGCTCCTCCCAGTAGTTGTATTCTTGATAAAAAACATTTTACTAGTCATTTAATTTTTGATGTGTAACTTTCCTTTAATTTTTGATGTGTAATATTCTACTATGCGCTTATTCCACCGTGCATATAACTTGACTTTAATCAGACATACGATATATATCATTAAATTGCAGGTCTTGTATCTACAAACGCTCCGGTTCAATCGCTTTGCCTTGGTTATTCCCCTTACGTAGTAGTAATCACCATGCGGTTGTTTTTACTATTTTCAATTGACCTGAAATTAATGTAATTTGTTTTCCTTAAAAATCATTTTTTATGTGTATTAGATGGTTTTAATATTCCCATATGCACCTTTTCTTCCTTGACCATACCTTGTCGTTGACCAGACGAGGTCTTGCAATAACGAGCGTTTGTGTTCAATCATTTTGCCTTAAAATTGTTCTCCTTGCCCAAAAGTTACCACACTGTGCTCGCTTCCTCGAATTTCATTCGCTCCAAATGTACTGTAAATTGGTTTCAAAATACACCTGTACTCGCTTCTGTATAACACAGAACTGTAATGTAATATATAACACAATTTTTCCGTGAAGTCATGTATATTTGTCACACTTTCTCGGTGTTTACCTGACGGCCATCTTACTTCTGCCACCTATTCTCTATCTTATCCTCCCGGGGCACACCACCCTGAGCCCCCACGCACCAGGTTCTTCCATCACGTGACCTCCCCAATGCGCTCACGTGACCCCTTTGCCAGCTTCCATTTAACCTGGATACGTTGCGCAGTACGAGTGAGCCGTTTTACTCGTCCCCCGCGCCACACTCAACCCGGTTTCCTGGACTCCGACCCTGCCGGTCCTGGTTTAAATTATTTTCTCCCCCCACCGGACATCGGCACCTCCGCTGTCGTTTTAATCACCCTTAAGGTAAGCTCACGATGTCCTTTCAGCCCTTCCCATAGGCATCTGCTACCTTCGCTGAAAGTTACTCCGGGCAGATTTCATCCCGTTTTTTCATCCCCTCTCTCAGGCTGCAACCTCACTTTGCTCTGGCTGCCACCATAAATGTGGACTTAAAGCCATATCACAGCCCAGCCACTCCTGAGGCTGCCCCCACTCGAGTAACACCCTACAGGTAACTTCTGTGTTAAGACCTACCCATATTTACACGCTGTGTCCCCAACCCCCCCCCCCCCCCCCCTTTCACTTATCTGATCCTTGGCTAATTATTCGCACCGCAGGTCAAGACACATGGTTTCCTGCTTCCTCATCCCTTGCCTGGACTCTCTCCTTCTCTGCTTAAGTGATAGCAGGTACCCTTTCTAATTTCCCAGTGTTGTTCCACGCTGCCCTGCTTTTATTAATCTAACTCTTTCTCCTTCTGGGTTCTACCCTTATTGATTACCCTTTTCTTTTCCCCCTACCCTTTTCTCCTGATTTTATAGAGCACTTTCCATGAATTTTGTAACCATCGCCCTGATGATGGCCTTGCTTTAAATAGGTTGAAACGCCTTTGACTTCACAACGCCATTCGTTGTTACCAAATGGTCAATTGTAAACCATGAAATTGGACCTGCAAATTGTAAATACTTTTGTTTGACCCCGTATTTACTGTTCTTTATTGTTTTCTTCGCCGCCTCACGTTGTTTCTTAATCACTTGTGTCACTGTGTCGTTCACTCACTACAACACTCCCAGTGCACATTTGGTTGTTATGGTTACTGCAATCTAGTTATATTATAGTGCTTCTATATGCAAATAACAACCCTTTAACCTTTCTTGATCCCTCGTACCTTTGTCCCGGTGCTATGTGATTGATGCACTCTCTATGAACAGTCCCTTTGTATAATATACCAGTTGAGAAATTGTTGTATTGTTATAATACTTACCCGGTCTCAGCTGGGTTAACGGGTTTGTTCTTGTTTCTGGTTAACAGTTACAAAACAGGCGCTGATATCTGGTACCTCCATTGTCATCCCAAATACTCAGGATGCAAAATTTCCCATCTAGGATTCACATCAGGCCTGTGACCTTTGCCAGGGATCACACCACCTTCCCCCAATATAGTTGTAGGGTGTGACATTCCCACAGTGTGTGTAGAAATGTTCCCCTCTATCCACAGCTCAAGGCATTCATCGGAATTTTACTAATTGTACACAGCATCAATCAGTTATAATAGATCCAATGCAGAATATTAATTAAACAAGGCGTAACCACTTTTTAATAGCCACTTCCCTAGGACTCAAGAGAGCCAGAGTCCACTTGTCGTCAGTAAGTTGCCAGAGATCTCGTGCCCATTGCCCCGTCAATGCCTCTAGGGCATCCAGTAGATTATTCATAAGCTTTTAATAAATGAGAGATATCGCCATGCATCTTAGGTTCTCCTCCAGAACTCTATCCTCTAACAGATTGACCTCCGGTATCTGAACCCCTCCAGAATATCTTTAGATAATTCATGCCGGAGATGCAAGTATCGGATGACCTCCCCCTAGGACAATATGTATTCTTCTTTAAGCACTCAAACTCTTTCATGGCTGTCCCTGCCCAAACATCGATCAAAGCGCTGTTCCAAACTAGATCCAAAGGCTGGAAAGCAGATAATCCCTGTTCCTTAGGTAGCCTCCAGGAGGGCCGTAGTGAGGAGCTACCCATTATGGTCCCAAAACACCCCTTATAATGGAGAGCCTTATCCCATACCTGGAGTACCACTCTAATATATGTTGCCAGTGTGCTATGCTTTTATTGTTGATATAGGGCTGCAATTCGGCATCTGGACCCCATACCTGCCCCGTCTCCGCTCACAGATGGTTCATGTAAATCTGTAACTATCCAGTCATTAACTACCACGAGTTGGGCAGCCTAATAGTACCGTCAGAGGTCTAGGAGGGGTATCCCACCGTCATATAACCCTCTGGTAAGCTTAGTCAAAGCAAACCTCGGTGAGCCACAGCTCTGAAGGAGCCATCTCAGTAAGGTGATCTACACTTTGGAAGAAACTGGAATGACGTAAGGTGTGTTTTGTAACACGTACAGGAATTTTGGTAGGATTATCCATTTATATAAAGCCGCCCTATCCAGCAGTGAGAGCAGCAATGTCTGCCAGTTGGCAGCATTCTTTCTGAATTTCTCTAACATACCATATGTTATACCTAAGTAAATTCTAGGGAAAGCAGACAAGGTGACGCCATAAGTACTAAAAACCGTGTCTGGATATTTGTAGGTCACCCCTAAGCGGCAGGGCAGGTTTCCATGCTGCAAGTGGATAAAGGACAGATTTTGACCAATTAATGCGGAATTCACTATACTTCTTAAATACATGTATAACTTGTATTATCCCATCAACAGAGAGTTCAGGATTGGAAATGTATAGTAAGATAGTTGTCAGCATAAATTGAGATTTTCTCTACCCAGTCCTATCCCACTGCAAACCACTTATCAGGGGATCTCCTCTTAGTCAGCATGCTAAGGGATCCCTTGCCAGGGCAAATAACATAGGTGATACCAGGCAGCCCTGTCTAGTACCCCATGTGAAGAGAATATAGTGGAGTATTCGCTGTTGGCTCTACCGCATGTAAGGGAATCAGAGTAGAGTAATTGAACCCACTTCACGAATCGTGGTCCTGCGTTCAATATCTCTAGGACTTGAAACAGATTGGGCCATTCAAGAGAGTTAAAAGCGTTGGGCACGTCCAAATAGGCAACAACAGCTGGTGTTGTCATCACGTCCGCCTTTGCAAGGCATCCGAACAGTTGTCGGAGGTTCAGCCTTGTGCTCCTCCCAGACATAAAACCAGGTTAGTCAGGGTGTACAAGTGCCATTATTACTCATAACAGGCTATTCGCAAATACTTTGCCCAAGATTTTTGTCTCTGCGTTTAGCAGAGAAATAGCCCTATAGGTGCTACATAGGTCAGCTGGTTTACCCACTTTGTGGACAACCATAGTCATGGCCAAATGAGTCTCTTCCACCATATTGCCCTCTTCCAGCACGGCCCTATACATTTAAATGAGGTAATTGGATATTCTGCTAGCTAGACATTTATACAATTCTATTGGTAAGCCATTAGGGCTGGGGCCTTGCCAGATTGTAGGATTCCTATCATGTCTTTTATCTCCTCTACTATTATAGGTGCATCAAGTGCTGGGTTATCAGTATCCGGAAAAAGAGGAAGTGAGCTATCTCGGAGGAAGGCCTATATCTCCTCTATTGTACAAATCAATGTTGATGTATGAAGTCATACATAGTTTTGGGCAGACTCCTCCTTGATGCAGATGTTGACTGTGATTTCCACCTAGGTCTCACCGTGATTTCTCAACCCATCACTCCACTTCTTCCTTCCTATCTAACCACTCCAATAGTTTCCCAGCCTTGTTGCCCAGCTTGTAGATTTATCTCCGCACAGCAGCGTAGTGTTTATGTGCTGCATCAGTAGCAAGGTAATGATATTCCCTATGTGTAAGTTCCATATGGTGGCACAAGTCCTCACGTGGCTGAAGTAGATTTACTTTTTCAAGTTGAAGAAGCTGGCCTTCAATTAGTTAAGTTGTTTCCTCATAGAAAATGAGTGTTATGAAAAGGAGATAGAAGATGAAGTTGTGAGCTTAAAATGAGTACCCAATAAAATACTGCATGTTATATACTGGCCATTATTTTCATTGCATCTTCAAGAAAGAAAAAGTGCATGCACATACTTAATCTGTGAAATAAAAATTGTAAATCGAACAACATGTTTTGATGACAGCAAAGTAAAACACATGAATGTGCAAGTGTGATTAGTGTCGAGTACTGTCTTTATGATGTTCTAAGGTATACGCGCTCAAGTAA
Source organism: Lissotriton vulgaris (assembly GCF_964263255.1). Lineage (NCBI taxonomy): Eukaryota > Metazoa > Chordata > Amphibia > Caudata > Salamandridae > Lissotriton > Lissotriton vulgaris. Next base: position 714,502,611 of record NC_141697.1, on the reverse strand, counting down.
ACAAAAATGCGATGGGTGGAATTTAATTTGATTTGAATTTGTAAAGCACAGCAGTTACTCGAGGGCATCATATCGCTGTAGACTACACCGTCCAAGAAGAGATTCTCTGCAAGAAGATGATACAGGAGATGGCTACATGCAAATTAGCCAAGTCTTTAGTTTAGAGCCTTTCTAAAGGGCAGGTGCTCATTAATGCATGAATTATTCTCAGTCACTAGTAATTACTCTTTGTTTCTGGACAAGTGCAGCAGGTGGCGTAGCTGAGCAGCGTTCGAGAGAGCGAGAGAGACGAGAAGCGAGGAGCGCAGAGCAGCGAACGGGTCGGCGTTCTGTGTCCAGAGGAAAGTTTTGTCTTCTCGCCCTCTTTCACCCCCCAAGAGCAGTATCAAGGGTTGCATCAGGGGCGCCGTGATTGAGTGACAGCGGCAGGAGCCGCTAGAATCACCGCTAGAATCCCCGGCCCCGCAGGTGTGAGAGCCACACCAGCGGTCCGCTGCAACGGTCAGAGCTGGAGCTGACTCATAGCATCCACCGCACAGCACCGTACTGGACTACGCTGCTCCGTGCCGTGTTGACCCCGCCCTACCTCGGACTGCCCTCGGACTTACCCTAACAAGGGGGGTGCGAGAGGGGGGACTAGGAGCATCTAAGTGACAGGGCAGCACACTCGTCCGCCCTCGCCCCTGTCCTTCCCCCTGCCAGCTCTTATCGCTCCCAACGAGGCTCAAGGAGTGAAGGAGCACGGCGCGGGAGCACCCTGGGACCCGAGACCGGACCAGAATGTGCAGAATTCAACCAGCCGGTAACCAACTAGTAGCCAGCGACCAGCAAATCAGCAACCGACAACCAGCCCAACAGGTGAGGCAATCGCCATTTCCTCAACTACCTCATTCACCTCACAGCCTGTTATAACTGCCTAACCACCAATTAGCCCACTGGCAGACACTCATAGTCTGCTCAAAATTTAAAGGGAATTGAAGTGCAGTGCAGTAATTTCTTGCGAGTAACATCTTGCAAGGGAGCAACGGAACTGGTGTGGAGTGGTGGAGGGGGTGAGTGGCAGAAGTGACAGAGGTGGCGCGTAGCAGCAAAAGTAATTACTGTTTGGAAAGAAACTTGGTAAAGATAATCACTGGTTGGATAGGAACTTGGTGAGGAGTGAAGTGGAGTGTGGAGAGTTGAGGGTCAGTCTTACGCAATTAATCACCACCGCACACTATCACTGACTACCCCACCACACAAGCAAACACTCCCCGAGATCCCAGTGTAAAGATTCCAAAGGGAAGCGGAAAGCTTCGGACCATCATAGGAATTAAAAAATGAGGTCAGGGAGGACATGGAGGAACCCCCCCGCAAACCACCAAACGGATATCTAAAACGAAAGGACTCACTAGCCCCTCTGAAGATACTCCAGCCAACCCCCCCCCCCCCACTACTTCGCTAATACCCCCAAACTACTCGATTTTGGCTTAATCAAGCCCAGTGGAAAATTCACTTTTTTGAAAGACCCTGTAGCAGCAATTTAAACAATGCCAGCAACCCCAAACGGATTACAAAAACCGATGACCCCGAGCAAACCAACCACACAGCCGGCTGAACAACACTCTCCCTTGCCTGATGTACACATCATTTCAGCAAAGGGCATTGGAATAGATGTACCAGGGAGGTGCATACAAATCACAGAGGGAAACAATAGGCATAAGTTACAAATACAAGCTCAAGTGTACATGGAACACTCTGCAAACAGAAGCCATGGCTCGGCCCAAGACTCACCCCAAGAACAAATAAATCACCGGAAGTCGTCAAGTGTCACTGAATGGATAATGGACAGCCCCAGTGACAAAACCTTGGAAATCAGTTTATTAAACACACAGCTTCAAAGGACCACAATTACACCAAAAACGTCAGTTCTACCAGCAAAAGGAACAAATAAACCTCTACCAAGAACCAGCAGTCTGCCGGCAAATGGTGACGAGGAGGAAAGCCACAATACTAGCACCATCGAAGTGGCCTATAAGGTACAACCAAATAACCACTTAACTCCAAGATTGGACTCACGTCTAAATCAGTTAAAAGGCAAATATAGTAAAGATACTGAGGGGTGCGATCAGTGGTCGGACTCCCAAATCTTTGGGGACAAGAACCAAAGCATAATGTGCTGCAACACAAAGCAAGATAAACAAAAAAGTGCAACTGGTTCCAAGCAAAAGAAATCACAAAAAAAGCCAGCAATTGCAGCAATAGAGATACAAGGAAAAACCTTAAGCGAACAGCACCAAACCAATTTACAAATCCAGGAACTAGCAAACAATAACCTAATTCAAATATCAAGTGGGTCAAATCAGGACATAGAAAACAAAGCTCACCCAGCTTCGCCCATGGGCCCTGATACTAATTACCGTCAGGAACCTACACTAATAGAAATTTTGAGTGTGTCAGTGCCATGCGACCCACCACCTGTAAAAAGGCCGCCACACAAAGGTTTCTCACACACACAATATGAGGAACAACAAACTCCAGCAACTCATGGCGAACATGATAAAGCGAACGCACACAAGCAAACAGGAGTGAGCAATATCAGCCAAAATCTGGAGTCCATAATTGCACTACACAGTGCACTGGGTAATATCCTGGAAACCTCAATTAAAACATTGAACATGCAGTCAGACAAACTTTACATCCAAATTTTTTTAATGAGTACAATAGCTGAACATATAGCCACCATAAATAAAAAAAATGGATACTTTGGGAAACTTGTTTGACGCTTTTAAGGAACAGCCCCGTCCCGGGACCCAGACCCCACACTGCACTTGCAGCCCAATTCTGGAAAAGTTAAAAGACTTACCATCGATACTCAGAGACATTCTGCATGAATGTAAGTATGCAAATCAGGGTGCAAATAAGACACTAAATGAAAGAGACCTCATCTCTCAGCAAAAGGATGCACATAAAGAAGCAACATTAACCCGGGAAAAGAGAAAGTCAGAAGTGCCAGCATTGGTATTACAACAAATAATGGATAAAGAACCAAAACAAAACTCGCCACACAAAAAAAAACTTGACGACAAACAGAAAGAACACAACATCACAGCGAACAACTCAGGAGCCCGGAATAGCATTACTCACGAATCATCAGAAAAAGAACAGCACGAAAATGACGGCGAAAAAAATCTGCATGTCAAGCTACCGTTAACAAAAAGGCAGAAAAAACGTGCAAGGAAAAATAGAAACCAACTATTAAACCATATACCTGCAAACAAGCAGGCCTTGACCAATTTCCCGATTTTCAATTGTCGAAAAACAATTGCTCAAACCCAAGAGGGAGAAGCGGAGAGGTCATGTCAGTCACTAACAACGCCAAAACCCCAAGGCAGCTTTCCGAAGCATAGTACAAAAGAAAAAGGGCAGCAGCGAACGCCCAAAGAGGATTGCAGTAATGACTCAGCACAGAGAAAAAGGAAAAGAGCATCAACAATATTTGAGGAGATTGACTATGCAACAAGCACAGACACAGATGACTCAAATAAGGAGGATTGGAGCCTGGAAAACATCTATTATGAACATCCACACTCAATAAATACTAGTGAGTCCTAAGGACGAGTCAACCAAAAATGGGAATAACGTCAGGCAAAAACCTTTGGCTAATCAACAAGTCACTAACCGCCACACAAGGAATCAAGAGTACACTAGATATGAATCCATCAAGGACGGAGCCCAAAGGGTAGTGATCAAAGGTCCAGATAACACACACAAAGCTGCTTCAAAACTTAAATTAATCATGAGTATTAACACCACCTCCAACAGAGATCAAATAAAGGGAAGACAAGTTATAGAAAAAGCTGACCAGAATAAAGAAGACCATCTACAAGTAAAGATCACTACCGAGCAACAACATCAAAGCATAGGACCGGAAAAGGCCATAAGGCCAGGTCCTAACTCACTCAACACAGTGAACGATCGTACCTCCAACAAAGAACTAGGCGGACTTAAAAGAACAATATGGAAAGTAAAAACTGAGGAAAGCACACTGCCAGAACAACCAGGGAATGATGTTCATAGCCAACAGGTTAATAGCACAAGGGTTGAGGGAAAACATAACGGAAGCAACAAAGCAGGGAGAACTTGGCTAAACGACAATACGCATGGCGTACAACCTCCAATATCTAGAAGATTGCTCTTCATACCCAATTACAAAATGCAAGGTACGCAAGATTATCTAAACCGAGGAAACATCCTACACCTAATATCAGCGATCCGGAGCCTCAACCACATAACATCCACAGACCTGTTGACAATTGAATTCATCACCCTTGGAAACAACATTCCCAATGAAGGTACCCTAACAACTTGGAGGAGCGCAGAAACAGTTAAGCAGTTACTCAATGAAATTAAGAAATTTGAAGAATGGGGAATCTCACTCAAGGAAAATTTAATGACAGGTTATCCCTCGCCCCTATTAAGAAAGCGCACCAAATTAGGAGATCACACTGCGGTTAGCCGATATACATATTCGGTCCTGCAGGGGGCAAGGGGTGCAGACATTCCTAAAACCGACCAACAGAATAGACAAACGCAAGATTCAACGGAACACTGAAATAAAAGCAGGGCGCGCAACATAGGACATACTATAGTAAAAGTCTGTAGGAAGGTGGACACCTGACTATGGTTACACCAGGTTTTTTGCCTTGTGTTTAGCTTATTTTTGACTTAATTGGCCTGGCCCCCTGCTAATCAGGACCCCAGGCTATCTGCTCTCTCTTTAAAATGGATTCCATGTACCCTAGGTGCATAACTAAATTGGCTTGGGTCACCGTATCAGCCCCTGTACAGAGCACTATAGGTGCCCAGGGCATAGGTGCACCAAGGCCTACCAGGGGCTGCAGCATATCTTTTGCCACTCCTGACTGGCTATCCAAAATTGACACAACTGGCTGATCACTCAGCTGGGGCAACGTGGTGTAATCACCCCTTGCTTAGATATAGTATGCCTATATCTAAACCTATATCTGGACACATATATACCTATAAGTCACTCCTATGGCAGGCCTTAACAATCCTGGAGGCAGAGTGCTTGGTTTTATGTGAGATGGTGCTCTAGCATGAGCTGAGCCTGTCTGCAGCTGTCGGGACCAATTCCCTAAGCTGTTTCGGGATAATGCCATACCATATACTATTAAGTGCATTATAATCCATCGCGGTTATATGTTAACTTTGGTTTGGCTTTATCAAAACATGTCGTGTAAGGTGTCATACGATTTGGAATACTATCCCCTCGACAGTCCTGTGGACGGGGATAGCATTCCACCCCTCTAGAGGGAGAAGACATGTTACTTTACTGAAACGCGGTTGATTTTTAAAAGAGCCTCAGCATCACAGAATGGACGCTTCTGCCACAGACACAAGTCTGACCTCCTGCTGCTGACCGAAACTCAGCCAAGGAGGCCTGGACAAAAGCTTTCCTGTCGCGGGGAGGTGTCACACCACCCCATACAGGAGATAGTGGATTGTAGCAGGGAGGTTTGAAAGAAACCAGACAGTGCCTGGGGAGCACAAGGCTTCCCCTTGCATAATCCGGTCAAACCGGTTCTGGGGCACACCAGCCCCAGTCCCAGCGCGACCCTGGACAAAGGGAAAGGGGTGTAACCACCCCCTTCCTGGGTCCCACCCATAGGAGGGACCTAGCAGGTAATCCAGCCCACCAGATTGGTAGAAGAGTGGGAGCAATGCCCAAGCATTCAGATTATCCTTACTGGAACGAAACTCTGGACCCTTCGACATCCTACTCGACGTAGAAGACTGAAGAATCTCCCTTGTGGTCAAGGAGTGACCACCCTGTGCAAACAGGCACCATCCAGCACCTCGACGTTTGCTTTGTTGCAGTTCCTGCCGGAACTCGAGCGACAGAGTTCGACAAGACCCAGCGTGCCTGCCTTCTGACAGCCCGATCCACAGTCCCTGCAGAGCTGAGACCCGTGGAGGCGACCTGAAGCGTGGGGCCCGCCATCTTCGAAAGACTACGAGACGCTGACCGTGCAGCCCACAAGTGACCCTCGAAGCTGTGCATTGGGGTTTGAGAAGCCCCAGTCCTGAGCCTCTCTTGCACCGAAGCTTGCCCGTTGGCTTGTGGCCCCTGTGCCGACGAACTTTGAAATCTGACTTATGAATCTGGTTGCTCCAGACTTGTACTCGCTCCCCTGAAAAGGAGCACCCGCTCTGACCCTCCTGGTCCGAGTATTAAGCCATCTACGAATCCTGCGTGGGTTGCGCTTGCCAAGGGTTGTTTGCTCCGATCCGGAAGCCGACACCGCCGACAGCGAGAGCCTTCTTGGGACAGCTCGTGATCCACTCCTGGACATCCTCGGTACCCCAGAGTCCACGTGGCAGCGGTGAGAAGCTTCACGACAACGACCTGAAAGCGCCCGACATTGCCTGGTTATTTCCTGGTTCCACCCTGGTCACTGCTGAGTGACCCAGACTCTGTCCCCCTGCTTTCAGATCATCTTTATCTTCGATCCACCCTTGGATCACACCGGACACTTCTTTCGACGCCTGCAGCATCTTCAGCTCCAAGCACCAGCAACCTGCGTGACAAAACCCGACACTACTTCGCACCTGTGCACCCGCTTCCTGTGGGTGAGGTAACTTAGCAATGCCGGTGTTCCTACACTGGTACACACCTCTAGTGTATGTGTCTAAAGTTTCGTCCTTCTAGGTTGAGCGGAAGTCTCCTTTAACAGTAACTTTATGACCTTTACGCACCTTTGACTTTGCATTGGTGCATGTGTGTGCTTTAAGCGCTGCACCTGAATCCCGCGGGCTTTTCCCGACTTCAGCATTGCTAGTCCCGACTGCTCCCAGCGATTTCCTAGGCCCTAGGCCTAACCACTGTTCGATTGGTATCTCTTATACCACTTTTTTAATATATGGTTTGCGTGGCCCCTGGGCCTCATCCATAATTGTGCAACTTTTATATGTTTAACTGTGCTTTTGTTTAAGCGCTTGTGCCTCTAGACTCCTAAAGAGTATAGAGGATTATTCTAGTAATAAATACATATATTTTTATGATATATAACTTGTGTGGTGTCCTTTCATTTGATATTACAGCATTGAGATTGGTAAAACAGCTCGCTTAACACGACCTCTTGAGTTAAGCCTTTAAGGCTGCTTAGTCCATGCTACCATTAGGATAGCTTGTCTATAAGGTTGACTTACAACCAGACACCATAAGGGATTGTTTGGACTGATACAAGGTGGTTCCAGAATTGGAAACATCATATATCAGGCCAACTTCTCACAAAGTCCTTTCCTGGAATATCGCCGGTGCCAAAGAATTTTTAAGCAACAGTAGGAAAATAGACACTTGGGATATATATGACATCATTGCGCTGCAAGAAACTTGGCTAACAGAGCCAATCGATGTCCCAGGTAAAATTAGTTTTCATGTCAGCGCAATTGCGCTCAGCGCCATGGTCGAGCAAATGGGGGTCTATCGGTCTTCATAAGTTCTGCATTAAATGTCATGGCCTCCCAACTGGCAGCCTCCATACCAGACATGCAAATAATAAAATTAGAGAGGGTATCGCAGGCTGGTATCGGAACTATTCTATTTATCAATATATATGCCCATCCTAAAACTAAGGTAAAAAAAGAATTATTCAAGGGCATTAATAATGTAATATCAGGTTTCCGCCTTGACCATCCAGAATGGGAGATAATCCTGACGGGCGATTTCAATGCAAACCTCATACAGTCCCCTGAAGAGGAAGACAATATCATGGCTGCAAACGAATTCTGGGTGGTCGAAACACAGGAGATCCCGCCAAGCAAGAGGACTGACCAAGTGGGAAAACAGTTGATGTGGGCCTTGGAAAACCATGGGTTGAGAGTACTAAACGGAAGAACCAAACAGGATAAACCCCCTTCGATTACCCATATCGGCCCCAGTACGAGCACAATTCTGGACTATACCACCGTCTCGCTCCCCTTGCTGGGGTTAATCAAAAGTTTCCAAATTCGAAGTTCAACAGAGAGTGATCATTTAATGCAGCATATGGAGATTAAACTAGCACCGCTTAAACACTAAAAAGTCGATCAACAGGTGGGGAAATAACAACAGTCAACCTGAAGCGATTAAGGTGGACGACTAATTCACTACCACAAATAGCCAAAGAGGCCAAGCACATACTTCAAATTATAACCGATGAAAATGAACTGTGTGCAGAAACATGGACTGCCTTTTTGGAGAAGCTACCAAAAACTGGAGTTAATCTGGGCGAGAACAACAATCGGAAGAAACAAGGACAGACTAGCAATATCATATTGTCCTTAAGAAGGCGTCTGCGGGCGTCCATGAGGCATGCAAAGGGTCGCAGTTCGGATTTGAATGTTTGGCAAAGTTTTGATTAATCAGGAAACCATACAAAAAACAAATATGGCTAAAAAATAAAACCAAGGTCTCCGACTTCTGGACCAAATTGCTACACAACACAAAAAAATCAGACTCCAGAGCATTCTGGTCACAAGTAAATTCTCTAAATAGATTAGTACAAACAACAAGCATGACCTGTGTTACGAAAATGCATGGGTCCAACATCTACTTGACACTTTTTCGGTAAACCAACTAGCGCCGCTTACAACACCAGCTCAAAAAAATACTAAAAACAGCGGAAGTGAAGACCACAGTACCTACAGAAATTGACAATTTGAGTGTTGACCAGCGAGGCAGAGAACAGTCTTCCAGATCTACGTGGATTTCGAAACAGCGCAAATAGTTAAGAGAAGCAGACAAGACTATGCACCTGGTCCAAACGGTGTCCCCCAGGCTATCTATAAGGAGTACCCTCAATTCTGGGCACGCAAGTTAAACATCCTATTTAGGTCAGTAAATGACACGAGTCGGCTGCCAGAAAGCTGGAGAGGGGCTATTATAAATCCGATTTATAAAGGAGGAGACCGTAAAAACCCGGTTAATAGCACTCATCGATGCAGAAGCAAAATACTACGCATCCTTGGTGTTGATGGACCTTTTAAAATGGTCTGAGGAAAATCAGAAGATTCGGGTAAACCAGACTGGTTTCCATAGGGGCACAGGCATCATGGCCAACGCAATGGCAATAAGTTTAATTGCCGAAAAAAGTATGCAAAACCATCAAGCATTGTACTCCTGCTTCATCGACTTCAAGGCGGCCTTTGACCGTATAAACCGTCAACTACTATGGTCCAAATTAAAGCAGCAGGGTTTGCCGGACACAATTCTAAACCCTATAATGGATTTATATACAGACACCTGGATGCAGGTAAAGATCGCTAATGGGCACCGGCTGACACGAAAGATCAACACACATGACGGATTAAAACAGGGCTGTGTGTTGGCCCCTTATCTTTTTAATTTGTTCATTGCAGACCTAACTTTAAGGCTGGATGGAACTAATGCTCACCCACCGCGGCTAGGAAGACTACGCCTGACACATCTCTCCTATGCAGACGACGTGGTGCTCCTAAGTCAAACAAAAATAGGTCTGCAAAGTCTCCTGCACGAACTGGCAGATTACACAAAACTTAATCTTCTCGAAATCAACAGCCAGAAAACAAAGATTATGATACTGACCCGTCGATGTAATACTCTGCCGGTTTTTGTTATAGACAATAAAAAATTGGAAGTGGTGGGCAATTACAAGTATTTGGGAATACAAATGGACATTCGCCTCAACTTCTCTTTGCACTTCGATGCTATCGAAAAAAAAGGAATAGCCCTGTTACATGCGTTCAATAGCATTTCCAAACAGCTCAAGGGCCTGTTTTTTAACCCACTTCTGACAGTCTTCAAAGCCAAGCTGCTACCTACAATAGGCTACGGCAGTGTGTTACACCACGGCAGAAGTGCACAGCTCTTAGACCGAATTCAAACTAGAGTCTATAAGCGGGTTTTTAGTGTATCGTCCAATGCTTCACCTGCGGAGGTCCGATTGGAGTTTGGCCTGCAATCCCAAGAACTGCAAAAAAAGTATGAGACCATTAAATTCTGGTACGATATCTGGATGAACAGGAAAACAGGAATTAACCAAGGCACCTGGGAAGCAATGCAAAATAACCCTAATTCTCAGTACGCTAAGTATCTAAAACAATCTCTCGACACTACTGAACTTACATCCCTGAGGCAAACTAAGTTACCGGTATCATCATTCAAGCTAGCGATTAAAAAGGCTGCAAACAGGCATTCGCTGATCAATGACAAGTCAATCCTCAGTCATAGAGCGCACGCCTGGAAGATAATTCAATCATACAAAGTGCTTAAACCTGCAGCCTATTTTGGTCTTTCCTTTTCCTCACATGTCAAAACAAAATATCTTAATTTGAGGATGGGTAATCTGCCGACAAATGCTGACAAACCGGATTGGAGGAAACCTAACACCAAGGAGTGTGATTTATGTGGAGATGCAAAACAAGACTTTATCCATCTACTATGCATCTGTCCTGCACTGGATCAGGAACGACGGTACTGGTTAAAGTCAAAGTTAATTGAACATAGAGTACGTACCTGTCGCTCCGCGGTCATACAAGCCTTGGGTACAGTGGATCCACAATTGATCTGCAGATCAGTCAAATTTGTCATGAACTTTGAAAACAAAAGGGGTACTGCCGCACAAGTTTGAAAAGTAAATAACAAGTAAATGGACAATATATAATTGAATTTATTTGGCACTGGACGTTCCTTGTATGTAATTTTGTATTTTAATATTGCTAAATCTAAATCATGCATGCTCGTTGATCATTCATTTTAAATGGCTGTTCCTTTTTGTAATGGTTTTTATTAACTATACAATAAAGTTTATTTATATTTATTTATTTAGTAATTACTCTGGCCGCCTCCCACTTCATTATTTTTTCTGCTTGCCATGCCATGCCACCTCAGATTAGACCCAGTAATTTGCCAATCAGTTTTGGTCCTGCTTCAATAGCAACAGTCCAAGCTGAACTGCCAAAGCAGGTCCTCTCTGAACCACAACACAAGCAACTCAAACCGGTTTTACCCTAGTTGGGGGTCTTCAGTCTCAACCCTGACGATGCAGTAACGCTCAAGACTGAATGGCACAGGTAAAAGGCAATAGGTGAGGGAAACCCCTTCTTCACGCTCTCTCCTGGAACTGCCCAAGTGCTGCGCACCAGCGTCATTGCACAACTTCAAACAACACAGAAGAAACGAGTGAATTACGGAAGTAAAGGGTCGATAATTTAGTGGGGGGGGGGCATTGCTCCAATAGAATTCGTTCAGTTCTACAGATCAAGCCATGTGCAAATGGCAGAAAAGCGCCGGATGTGAGGCATGGTATTGGGCTGTTTGTTAGTTGAGGCTCTTTTCTGTGGCTAATCAGTGCGGGGGTAGCCACGGTTCAGTGTTGCCCATTCGAGAGGGGGGGGGGGGCAGGAAGTAATGAACAGTGAGGTTAAAGTAAGGCGCTTTAAAGGCAGGGAGCGCTACATACTATATGAAGGTGAAGCACTGTAGAGAAGCCCTTCTCAGCAGCACTATCTACCAAAAGGAAGAGCTGACTGCGGAAGGTGCATTAAACATGGAAGGCGGTTATGAGCTGCTCTCGGGGGGGGGGGACGTCTTCACATTGGGTGGAGGTCTCAAATGCGGGGGGTGGGACTCTGCTGGGTGCCATTTATTATGGGGGGCGGGGGGGGGGGTAGAAGGTTGTCACTGCAAGGATGCCAATGTACTGTGTAGCAGGGAACATTCGATACAGTAACGCGTTTTGCACAAGGCAAGTGAAACACGTCTCATCAAAGTGAGCATTTAACAAGTGGAACATGCAAGACAACTGTGTACAGAAACCCCGGGGACAGGGCTCGTGTGGCGAGGCTATTCAATATAGCTAACAACGAGGGGCTCCTCTCTGAGAGGGCACTTTGCTCCACTGGGGTCCATTCTGCTGGGCTAGTGACGCAAGGCTATTGTTTCTTAACTCTCTCCTCCCTGGGAGGTATTCACTCTCATGGTCTGTTCTCTGTGGGAGGTTAAGTGACTGACGGGACTCTCTGAGGAGTGCTCGGCCATGGATCCAATACATAAGTGTAAACCCTCACCCCCGTTCACCCACCCACAATACTTTACATTCTCAGCCCCGGCCCTTACCTGCCCTCCTGGATCCACTCTGCTCTACCGCAGGCACTCTGGGCCTCTCCCTCTGCACTGCGCATGCGCGAGGGGCTTGGTTCAGACCGAAACTCAACGCCGACTCTTGCCAATCCGCCCCGGGACAGAGGCGACCAGCAGACTCTGCCTGACCTGCAGTGAAGGGGCATTGCTCTGTTTCAGCTTGGAAAGTTTCACTGTGAAGTGTTCTATTAAATTATCATTTTAGATGCTCACAGAATAGAACTGTTTTTGTCCTAGAAAGAAAATCCGAACTGTCCTATGAGTGCGAATTGAGAACCACACAATGAGGTTTCAATTAGAAACCTAGAATCACTGGGCAGACCAACACCGTCGGAGGGGTAGAGAGGAATGTAACTAATCACCCAACTGTGCAGAACAGATTTCTACGGATACAAACAGAAGTAGGACTTCAGGAGGCTCCGGAGCACAGAGACAGCAGAGCTGGCGGGACAGATGGGGAACAAGAGCTCTATTGAGTGCCGAGAAGGGGGCGGGAAAAAGACACGGCGGGGAGGACAGCGAGACGATCTCATCAGCAGGAGGTGAACAAATTAATTAATTAATTGTGGGTTTGTAATGCGCTAGCATCGACTCCCGAAGGAGTATCTCTGCGCAGTAGGCCGCTGGGGAACCTGTCCTGGCTTTCCCTGTGAGATGGTCCCTACTGTGTATCTCCAAGGTGAAACCAGGCATCCCCAGCGTATGTGGGGGGCCGTTGTGGAGATGAGGCAAGCTAATGCCCAGAGTTGCCGAGTGTGATCCCTGGTTAGAGTAGGCACCGAGATGAGAATTATCGAGTACGCTGACCCTGGTCCACGACCCTGCCGCGTCGGGAATTGAACCCTGGTCCCGGGCCGTCCTCTGCTCTCGGGTCTGCCGCCTCTAACCAGTGAGCCACACCACTCCACAAAGACACGGACAGGGGGAGGGGGTGGGAAAAAAGACAGCGGGAACGAGAGCGAGAGCAGCCTACCTCAACCTTACCAGCAGCAAAATGGCGGCGTCAAGCTTCCGAATTTTTTCGGATTTGGGGGCGTGTTCGGTGTTCTCAGAATGGGCGTGGCCTAAAAGTGGAAAGAAGAACACCGAACACACCTCCAAATCCGAAAAGGACGGAGCCTATTCGGAGGGACAGCTCTCTCCTCCAATGGCTGGCCTCCGTTTAGGAAGCCAGCCATTCTGTATCTTTACGCACATTCTTATCAAGGTAGCAAAAGTGACTACATAACACAGACGTCGCTTATTTAGGAACTTAAAAAAGGAAAATTCAAAATGACTTGTATTACCTCGTCTAAAACTCATGTACCGTCTGAGCTCATTTTCATGAGAGAGTTGAACAAAATATTTGCATCATTCTCATGGCTATTAACAGGCCAATGCCTGAGAGTGGCTCTTTGTCAGTCTTCTTTCCAGTCTACAGCACTCGGCATGCTGGGACATGTAGTTTCACAATCCACGTAGCGCAGGTTTGAATCTGCAAGTCCCTTTGTGTTTTTAGTCCTGTTGACTTAAAAATCAGAACACAATGCGAAAGATATAGAAAGGAGGCACAAAAGGAATGAAAAATCGACAGTCAGTGCAAGGACCGGGTAGAAGCGAAACGCCTTTATTCAATTAAGCCTGGAGACACAATCAAGGCTCCCTTAATTAACATCGCGCTGGAGGTCAGGCCCTGCGCAGGCCTGCAGATGGTGGTAACATTTGATAGGCAAACTACTAGAATGTTATGTATAGCAAAATAAGGTCCAGAGTATGACAAACGTGTGCGTTATCTGCGGAAAAAATACGCGTCACTTCTTGGTTTTAACATAGGAAGTCGAATATTCCGACTTCGCTATCCTTAACCAATCCAACTCCTGACTCTAAAAAAAAGTTTGAGGGCAACAGGTTCAATCTCTTGCTCTGCTTTGGTATTCTTCCGATTGTAGGAGTGAGAAACTCAAGGGGGCAGTAATGATGAGAAGAGACAACAACCTGGACATTCTGTCTTTATTTCACTCGGGGGATCTTATTCCAGCCTATTGAGTATTAACTCCTCTCTGCGAGCCAAATTGCCCCTTGCAGCATTAGAAGGAATACTATATTTAAATAGAGGGCCACTGAATTTACGTTAAAAATATTATGTTATAATCCAAATCTCTCCAGACATAACCCACTGACGCCTGTTGGCCTCTTGCATGCCCAGCTTCAGTCAGAGTGCTGCCCCCTAGCTCAGCATCACCGTCCTCACCTGGCCAGCGACCTGCAGGCAGGCCTCCCAGGTGACTGACCCCGGCACGCAGGCCCTCCCCACCCACTCACCTTGGGGAGCTCCCGCAGCTGGTTGGCGTCCAGGAGCAGCTCCAACAGGCTGCGGCTGTAGCGATAGGTATCCTCGCGCACGGCTAGTAGCGAGCAGTGCCGCTTATCAATGGTCTCGACGTGACGGTTGCACCGCCAGAGCGGTATACAGTGAAACATCTCCACCCCTGTGCAGGGCAGGAGGCGGTGGCAGCACGGTCCGAAGCGCTCCCGGTGATGCAGTGCAGGCGCCGCAGCGTCTCCGGCCCCCAGCCTCTGGTGGGGAAGAGAGCAGCGCCTCACTGACTACATGAAACCCCCGGCCGGGATCCAGCATCAGGAGCCCCAGCCCCCAGACAGTCCCCTGGCTCTAGGCGGCGGTCACACAGCTCGCCCGCCGGGCCCTCTGCTCCCGGGGCGGCTCTGTGCAGCGTCCCTGTGCCCGGCTCCGGTGATTACCGACCCTGGCTACTGCGCTTCCACTAGTTGTTTTGTCCGCACTCTCGTTTCATTTCACTCCTGCTGCTGAACGGGGCTGACCCGGAACACTGCCCCCTCCCCGCCCATCTCCCTCATTCCTGGCTGACTCTCACGGCTCCCGGCTCTGGTATCTGACCCCCGGGCAGTGAGACTGAGGATCAGCCCTCCCCGCCCGCCCGCTGCCAGTCACTGCTGGGCGCTCCCAGGAAGCCACGGGCGTGCGGTCAGTGCGCCAGACACAGCACCCTCGAAACCGGCGGGATCCACTGGAGCTGACCCATTATACCGGACCCCATCCTGTACAGACCCACTACAGCAAGCCCCCAAGTGCGCAACATGCTCTCTACACCGAATCCCTTATACACGGGACACTCTATTCCAAAAATATTGGGCCAGATGTAGGAGCCTTAATACCGGTCGGAAACGGCCGATTTTGGCCGTTTCCGACCGGTATTTTGCTTTTGAGATGTAGGGGGCATTTTATTTACAGAATCGTATATTTACCGATTCGGTAAATATACAGAATCGGTAAAATACCGAATCGGTAAATTTACCGATTCTGTAAATCAAGAAGTAGGTGGCACTGTAATGAGTGCCACAGGCCCTTACCGAATCGTTATTTACCATGGAATACTATTCCATGGTAAATAACGAATTCCAGTGTACATGCACATCTGTGCATGTACACCTGTGCCATGTGGCACACAGACATGCTTTAAGGGCATGTCTGTGTGTCACATGGCACACAAGCCAGAAACAGGGGTGCAACAGGGTGTCAAAGTGACACCCTGTCACCCTTGCAAAATCGGTAATTTTACCGATTCTGTAATTACAGAATCGGTATTTGCCATTGATTCCTATGGGCTTCAAGGCCCATAGGAATCAATGGCAAATACCGATTCTGTAATTACAGAATCGGTAATTACCGAATCTTACAGATTCGGTATTTTTACCGAATATTCTACGTACATAGCAATTACCGAATAGTGAATACCGAATCTGTAAAATTCGGTATTTACCATTTGGTAAATTGCTATTACCTACATCTAGGCCCTAGTCCCTTTACACTACAATATCAACCCTGGACACCAAATGCTCTCCGCGATATACCTCCCTACGTCGTAGAACCAAACAATCCATTGGACCATCTATAAAATCCCCAGTCACATTACCCCTAACTCTACCCCACACCTCCTTTATACACAGCATCATCGTGGTCGTTTTACTACATACAAAGAGAATCGTGAAAGTAATATAAACCACCAGTTCCTATGTGTTTTTTACAGTTCTCAAAGTCGGAGAACAACCCGAGGGAAAAAAGACGGCGGGAACGAGAGCGAGAGCAGCCTACCTCAACCTTACCAGCAGCAAAATGGTGGCCTCAAGCTTCCGAAATTTTTCGGATTTGGGGGCGTGTTCGGTGTTCTCAGAATGGGCGTGGCCTAAAAGTGGAAAGAAGAACACCGAACACACCTCCAAATCCGAAAAGGACGGAGCCTATTCGGAGGGACAGCTCTCTCCTTCAATGGCTGGCCTCCGTTTAGGAAGCCAGCCAATGGGAGAGAGGCAAAAACAGAGGCGGGACAAATAGTCCCCACTCAGAAACATTAAATCTCGGTACTTCCGGTTCTGCCTTCGGCAGACCGGATATTACCTCGACCTAAAAAGAATCAAAGTAGGATTAATTGGGTGGTACTCATTTCAATTAACAGGGAATGAAAGAAACAGGCTAGCAAAGTGACACTTGTCTTTAGTAAAAAATACTGAGGCTATCCTTAAACTTGTAAATAAGATCGGAGCCTTATTCCTCAAGGCACCCATAAGGGTACATGCTTTCAAATATGTTGATAAGACAACATTTATTAAGCAGAAGTATAGAGATATAGAGTGTTTAACTCTTGCTGGAAACCGTTTTATTAAAAGTATTTGTGGGGTTACCTAAGGTGTTAATAACTGCAATCTGTTGTTTTAGATGTTGGACTAGTAGATCCCCACCCGTGAGTTTTTTTTTTGTTGATGAAGGATTTCAACTAAAAAGATGGGTAAATCTTTTGGTTTGCTTATCATAAAAAGCTTTTTGACAACTTGCATCGGAGTGCTTGGGTTAGTGACCCTGTAAAACTTCCTAAAGGTGCTGTTGAACTACTTAAATACCTAGAGGAATTTAGTCTACTAATAGAATAATCAAAACTTTTAGTAAAATCTCAATGCACAATTATATACATATGTAATTTTCTAATGATTCGAAACCTTGCTTGGAACTGACTTGAATGTCACTGAGAGATACTTGGTACAAAACTGTGGCTAAGCCAACTGTCTTGTTCATCATGTTTGGCACACAGCACAGAAAAAAAGCAGCTACTCTGAATGTATAATGCCTTCGTTGGGCTAGGCAATTAGAAGAAAATGTCACTTTTCTCTTTTTCGTAAATGGTACAAAACAGAGGATCAAACTTTTAATGCCACAGCTCAGACAATTGAAGTTTCTTAGATCACAGGATTATCCTGAATTTCTTTTTTTTTTAAACAAATGTTTTTGTGTTAATAGTCACATATAGGGCAGAGCCCCTTAACACAGAAGGCAACCGCCATATTGCATACCGCAAGTTACTGGTATTGACTTTTAGTTTACGTTTTATCAAGATAAGAATTATATAAATCTGAACATGTTGAACCCCAACCCTTTGCTCTGTTCCACTGCTGTGTCTCTTCTGCCACACCATCGCCCGCCACATCAATTGAGTCTCATGTGAGCCATGTAATCTCACCCATGCCCAGTAACCCCCCAGATCACAGAATTATGCTCCTTTTAATTACTGTTCAAGTTGGTTTTATTTGCATAGTTCGTAAAAACCATTGCAATACAAGAATATTTCATTACTGAACAATTTTTGCATATAAAAACTCCTTCGTTATAAAAGCATAAAAATTCTGTTAAAAAAAGACTGTACAATAAAATTTCATATGTTACTAGTCAAGTTTTTAGGCGCGTTTGTTTCACTACGATAGTTCCTTGATGTATTAGTTTGTTTATAGATGCAAAGTTGAATTTAAAGAGTTAGATTTCAGCCAATAATTTGATTTCTGGCATTTTCTTTTCGCATGCCGTCCAAATTTTTACCAAGGCGCAGTTTAGTTGAGGATCACTTGGTGCAAAGCAAACCAGGACAGCCTGCCTCCTAGTTCAAATTCCACGCTGGTTGAATTTAACTTTTAATAATTGTAGCCGTTCTTGTGAGAGTTGTTTGCAGGAGCATAATAGATGCAGCAGATCTTCCGATGCTGACCCGCATAGGCGGCACCTAGGGTCAACCTTCTCCTTCAGCCAGGTTGGAAAGTGCTGAGTGCCAGGTAGCAGGCCAAGTCTAAACTTCATAAAACTAATTTTTGTATACTTGGCATAATCCATGTTAAAGTACTTCTGGGCTGCTTGCTCACAGTAAGTATTCAGAGTCATTCAACCGTGCGACCTTTCAGCTAGTGAGGCTTTGTCCTCCAGCCACAATATTTGTTTGACTGATTTCCAGACTAGTTTCTTAAGTACACCGGTACTAGTGGGTGTTTCCCACAGTTGGTTCAGTCCCAATTTGTGTAATCCATCTTTGAGGTATCTCGCTGCGGGTGAGGTGGTGTGTCGGTTTATCTCTTTCCATAGCTGTGCATTTAGTTTCCCTGAAGCGGCTTTTCGTATTTTATCCCACGCTATAATGTATGCCCCATTTCTCGCAAAAGATTGCTTCTGAATGCCGAATTCGAGCCTAATTTGCGAGGGGGAGGTGTATTTAGGTAACCCAAATGTAATCCTGTACGTGCTTGTAACTGTGGATTCCAATAGTTTGGCGTCTCTTCCTTTCTGGGTTTCGCTTCCGTAAGTAATTGTTGGCAGTAACTTTGCACAAATCACTTCAGCTATAGGCAGAATCGACGGACCGGTTAGTTTGGAGTTCAGAGATTTTAGGGAGATTGCCAATGCGATTCCTTTATGCCTGATGCTGTTTCTCTGCGCAAGGAATTGACCTCCTTTGTCAATCTTTACACCCAGGTATTTATATTCCGTGGTGCTCTCTATTCGGGTGTTACCCCAGAACCATACTGAGGGTTTTCCCTTTTTTTGCTGACTGTAATGGTTTTAGTTTTATCAAGGTTTATCGTTTTCTTTTGACTAGTCCTGTATGGCGTTTATGAGCTGTTGAAGGCCTACTCTCATTTGACTAATCAGGACTTCATATAAGAGACATGGCAATAAGATGTCGCCCAGTTTTGGAGCATGCAAGTTACAGGTGTTTAATATCGGTATGAGATCAGCTATAAACAGGTTGAAAAGTGTAGGTGCCAAAACGCAACCATGCCCGTTGTCCGTTGGAAAGCGTCTCGACAGGTGTGTTCAGTCACCCAGCTTAATCTGGACCTAAGTGTTAGTATGCAGGTTTATCAGTAGGTTTAGAAGGGATTGGGGGAGCCCCCAGCTATGCAGTTTGGACCACAGTCTGTTTCGATTTACATGATCAACGGCTGCTTTATAGTCGATAAAGCACAAATGTAGGGAGCTCCTAGTCGGTTCCACCTTGTCAAAGGGCAATGCCATCGTTATTATATTTGTGGTTGTCCCCACATTTTTTGCAAAACCGGTCTGGTTCATGGGGATGGCGGATTTTGCGTCTGCCCAGGCCTGGAGCTCTTCCAGGAGCATTCCCGCAAAGAATTTTGCCTCATTGTCCATTAGTGCCACTAGCCTGTAGTTCTGAGGCTCTGACCTATCCCCTGTCTTGTGAATTGGTGCAATGATAGATCCCCTCCAGGACACTGGCAGCATATTTGTCATCCTTATTTCCCTGAACAGTGGATCTAATGCTTCAGCCCAGAATGTTGACTCTTGCTTATAGAGCACAGGCGGTATACCGTTTGGGCTCCTTCCCTTGCCTATCTTCCTTTTTATGATCTTGGTTCGATTAGTTGGTGAGTCGTCAGTTAAGTTGTCTTCTTTGGCTTTACGTAGTCAGATCTGATTGATTCCTGCATGCCCAACGCTGATATTAAGAGCATGGAAGTGAGACCAAAGATATTTTGTCCAGAATACCTCCGAAATATTTGCGGTAATTCCCTCGTTGTTTGGATGAACACATTGATTTGTGGTTCTCCAAATACTTGCGCTGTTGTTTTGTTTAAGATCAGCGTGTAGTTATGCCCATATAGCATTCTCTTTGTCCCTTTTGGCATCCCTTTTTTGTTTTTTCAACGGAGCCTTTTGCTTTTGCAATGAATCTAGTTGTATTGTATTTTGAGGGTTCCTCCGTAGCTGTCTCAATGAGCGATAGATAGCTCTCTTGGTGCGCTTGATTTCTTTCAGGGCAGATTGCGTTATAGATTTCACACCGCCGAGTCTTTGTTGGATTTTTGGCTTGATATTGGTTGCGTAGACTGCCATGGTATCAGTGAAGCTTTCCCACTTTTTAACCTCGTCTAATCCAGCACTCAATTGAAAGTGTTCTTTAGCAATTCCCACCTTTCTGCAATGTGTGGCAGTCCCAAATTTGATTCTCTTAAGGTTAATAGTATAATCTGCTCCATGAGGGGTCCGACACTGCTCGAACATATAAACAGTTGTTCTGAGCTCGATTTCTTGTGGCCGGTGATCACGGTCTCCTTTGTCCCCTGAACGAAATAGGGTAATTTGATGGAACAGCTCAATGGAGACAAAAGTGTAATCTAGTATATTGTTCGTTCTGGATGAGCAGGGGATTATCTCCTCTTGATCTACTTGAAAGTGCCTTCCCTTGAGTTGGTATATTCCAGATTGTATTTTGTATGGACATTTCGTCGTCCACGAAGGCCCTTATTAAATTTAGGTTTAGATCGCTCGTAACAATAAGCTCCGCTGTGGGTCCTTCTGTCATATATGTTTCTGCCAAATTGCACATTTCTTTTATTAATTTGCCTTTTCGCTTTGGTTGAATATAAACGTTAATTATTATAATGTTGAGCCTGAAGAGAGTAAGTTTACAGCAAGAGCTTCTGATGAAGGGGGATCTAGTTCACGGACAGTAAGATTGATTCCACATGCAACATATATGGCCAAACCCCCCTGGAGATGGCCGTATTTTGCCTCAGCTAGTGCACTTGTATAAAAGCACAGAAATCTTTGCATATGTGGGGGTTCGCTCAGCCAAGTCTCTTGTAGAGCCACGATATCGAAAGCCCTGATATAGTCAATGAAGTCTGCATCCAACAGTTTGTTTGCCAGGCCGTTCACGTTCCATGAACATCCGTAGAGACCCCTTAATATTGGGTCTTTTTTTTGTTCCGCTAAATCGTCAGTCTTTTTTCTTGCTGTTTATTGTTCTTGAGATCCATCTTATGTCAGTGTCCCATTTCAGTGATGTTGTGGGGTCTTGATGACTTTCATATTCTGCCAAGAAGACTTCTCCATTTGTTTTACTCTTCCCCCTGGCTCCTTTCAGTACCAATGTGATGGACCTATTAGCGGATACCACATTTTCCACTGTGTATTTTGGCCTCAGCAGGTCGGGATATCCTAGCTTAATATGTGGAGTAATGTTTATCCCCCAGCTCTTGAAAGTGTCCCTTTCTTGATATCATCTTTGTGCGATAGTAGATGAACGCCATGAAGCTCGCGTTTTTTCTTCAGACGCGGAATCCTTGCATTTAATAAATTTGATCGAGTCTAGGTCAGTTGTCGTGATTTTAGTCAGGGATGGTATGTGGGATAGTAAGAGAAGAATGTTGCTGTGGTTCATAATGTCATACCTGCCCTTAGAGATGTATTCTGGGATGAACAACAGTGCTGTTGTTTCCTGCCAGTTTATGCCGTTGGGGTCTGTTTCTTGCTTGTTCGTTTGTGCGGCAGCGTAATTCTGGCATTCTCCTGTTTTTCTCGAAGTACCGACTGTTCCTATCAATTGATCCTGTTTTCCAGCTTCCATCAGTCGACTCGCTGGCTCTCTCTGATATTGTTCCGTGCTGATATAGTTGGGCTCTGAGAGTGCCACAAGATGCTGTCCCCGACGGTGTGCTGTGTTTGTAGAGGTGGGAATTAGTATGTCTGTCATGACCTTGCTTCGAGGTTGGCAAATACTAGTATTCTCTGTTTCCCTAAGGAATGTGACCTGGTTGAAGTGGTGGTCCCTCTTTGTGATCGCTAAGTCAGTACATATAATATCTTGATTACCTGAGTTCGCTTTGCTTCCCACAGAGACATGACCATTAATATTTGGATTTTGTGAAATTCCTGATGGCATGCCATCCTGGTTATAGCCTTGCGACTGAAATTCTCCTCGTAGTTTCTATTTTAGTATTTTTGCTGCATTTGATAATGCTTTTCCTTTCCGAGGATGGCTGTGCAAAATCAGTCTCCATAGCCTCTCCTGGTTGCTCCATCACTCTAGCTTCTGTGGTCCTGAATGTAAGGTTACGACTTAATGCCTCCCTCGTGATAAATCTTTCAGTTTTGGTTGTCTCTGGTGTTGGCTGATTTTCTTAGTCAAGCTCTCTCTCGGATGTTGTTTTCCCGAAGAGGCGCATAAATCCGTTTTTGTCACAGATTTGTTTTTGGTTCCGACCTTTTCATTTTTGTGCTCGTCTTTGTTTTGCGTTCAGTTTGTTTTCCCCTTTCTCCTCTCCTGGACTCTCTGGCACTTTGTTTTCAATCTTTATTTTCTGACCAGTCGTTTCGTTATCATCAATTTGTGTTTGTTTAGTCATAGTGGGTTGATTCTCGCCATTAATGGATACCAATTGGTGGGTTGTCATGTCTTTGTAGTTTCTAATTGAAAGCTGTTACACTATTGACTCAGAGCGACAGTTGTCTGAAATTTTTTTTACTTGTGCGCAAAGGTCGTTTAGCATTGTTGAAAGAGTGGCTAGTTTGTCTACAATTGGGCTGCATCCGCAGTTTTGACTGTTGGCTATGGCATAATCCTGAATGTTCTGCAGAGAGGTGTTCAGTGTTCCTAGCTTGCTGTCAATTGCAACCACAAACACTGCCAAGGTGTTCATTAAAGTCAGTTGGGTGTCCATTTTGTCGGACTGATATTGCAGGGCTTCTAACAGGAGTTGCACAGTTTTTAATAAACTTGCCCAGGCATTCCCATTCTCCGACTGGTGCATGTTTTCCGATTGTTTCTTGGGTGCACTCTTTAGACATCCAGGTACGTTTATTTTTGCTTGTGGACCCTCTTCTCTATTCTGGGACATGTGCCCCACTTGCTCCTCTACCTTTGTACCTGCTATGATGTTGTTCCTACCCTTGTCGTGAGAGTAGGTTTCCAGCAGTGCCTCCCATTCTTCCTTTACAAGGTCTGAAAGATTATCCAGATTATCGCTCACGTCCAGTTTGCTCCGTTCACTGAGGTGGAGTGTCACAAGGTTATGTTGAGTTAGTGGTGTAGCATGCAGTTTTTTGTATTCAAAGCCCTGGTTTTCATTATGGTTTTCGGGTGCACCCTCTGACTTTTTTATATTTTCCTTTGCCTTCGCGGGCGAGTGTGTTCTTTCCATTGCCTGTTGATTTTCTTCATGGCTGTCTAGCTCATAAATACTTAGAGCTTTCTATTTGCTTTTAGGAGAAGGAGTATTTGAAATGACGTTTTCTTCGAGGTTCTGAGACCCTTTTCTTTCATTACTGACTTCCCAATCGTCTCCAATCTTTATCTTTGTATGCATCTCCCTTGTTGGTTCCGTAGCTTCTTCCTTACGTTTATTTATCACAGTCTCAGACCTCCTGGGGGCTGAACTAGCTAGAACCTTTACAGTTGTTGGTTTGTTTATTCTTTCAATTGTTGGTAAAATGAGTGGAATATTTAGGCCCGTAGCATCCGCCCCACTGCTTTGATGTATAATTCCTTTGCCCTTTCTACTTCCCAGTCGGTAAAGGGGCTGTAGGGGAGTCAAAAGGCCCATTGTGGGAGTAGGACCTGAAAGAAGAGTGTCGCCGGCGTTTTTTAGGAAACAGAATTTTGTGTCTATTTTAGGCTGAAAAAGGTGATTCTGTGAACCTTTTTCCCCTGAAGTTATCTTGTTTGCGTTTTTAATGTTTGGGGTTAATTCAAATATTGCGTCAGGTATTTGAGTAGCTGGTCTGGTTTTTGCTTGTGGTTCGCCAATGGATCTAGCAGGTGCTTTCAGCTTCCTTTTCTGCTTGCTGGAATTATTAGTAGATGTAACTCCACTGCGCACACATCCTGACCTCATGCTCTGTGATAATGCGCTGCAACTCCATGGCTCTTGCTCCTGCTGTAATTGAAGGCGAGAGGATTGCGGCTCCCGCCACGTTGCCGAGCGCCCTCGCGGCCCCTGCCGCGTTTCAAAATGTGCGCGGCTAAAGCCTTAGAAGTGCTGATAAGAGATGGCCTCCCACGGGCAGGCGAAGCAATCAGTGCTGCGAGGACGGTATGCGAGCGGTGGGCAGCGGTAGCGGTACTCCCGATCTCCGCTGACCGCCCCCACCACACCACCACGCTGTTCTCTGCTCACCTGCCTCTCGTTTCTTGCTTCTTGCTTCTCGCTCTCGCGCTCCTGGTCACCTGCAGCCTGGATGGGCACCTTATTAACTATCTGCTAAGCTGCAGGGCTCAGTCCGAGGCTCAATCCGCTCACCAGGGCTCTCCGTGCAGCCTCCAGCAACCTCTGTGGCCTCTGGGGCTCCGAGGCTCTCCCTCTGCACCAACACGGCTCCGATACGACACCAAAGCCGCTTCACGGAGTTGGTTCTGCTTCAGGTTTGCAGGTCTGCAGTTTGTAGTTTTGCGGTTTTTCAAACCCCTCACGATTCTCGGGGGCCGCTGCCGCAGCAGCCACTGCTGCTCTCCTGCTTTCCCGCTCTCACTGCGGGCCTCACGCAAAACCAGGACCGGACTCTGCTTCAATCTCCTTTTAATTACTGATTAATTAGATAATCTTTCTAAATTGGGGCGTTCTCAAGTGTACATCATGAAGCGACATTGGCATAGGCTCATAGTGTCCAAAACCAGTGTGGAACACAGTTTCCGAGTCCCCCTCTAGACTTTATTGTATGACCCCATTAAGTCCCGCTTGCTGCATATCATTGCGGCATTACCTGATCCAGTAAGACCAGTATTAATGGAAAGGGGTATCATTTTTTTGCTAATGATTACAGTTCAGTTAATGGTCATTGATACAATGCCTTAACACTGCCTGTATGTGTTTAGAGATGAAGATAGGGGCACTAACCTGGTTTGCAAATCAGATGAACTTATTTTCCAAATTATTCTGTGTGTATTTTTTCATGCTCAGATTCTCCTTTACTGTAACAGCGTACGATCAGGGAACAGAAGCCCCTAGAAGGAGATGATTTTCATGTCATGTTCCCTTTAAGGAAGTAAAGTGTTTGCCTCTCTGGCATCAAAGACGCTGGGGTATCAGGAATACGCAGACTGAATATCACTATGCTTCCAGCTTGTAACCCAATAAAAACCCACCTGTGGGAAATCCCCTTCTTAATAGCAAGCATTGGCAAGGCCTACCAGTCTTGTTATGAGAGGTATTGGCTTTTGCAATGTTTTGTAGCCATGTTAAAAGCAGTGTGTATACTTTGTAGTGTGGCTCAAATTAATTTGTAAAAAGCAAAAACAACAGTTGATGGAAAGAATGCAGAACAATGTCATACATTCACCCCAGTACAGAGATCTGGGCCTAAATCCATTGTTTTATTGCACTCCACACCACCCCAGTTCAGACATGGCCATATGCAAATCAGCCTTGACCCTGTGCCTCATGGGAACATTCCAGCCCGAACTGCCAAGCCATGTCTTTCCTGGACCGGAATCAAGCATCCTAGGACCGGTTTCTGGCTATCAGCCGTCATCAGCCAGGATAGCTTGACTCCAGTGGTGTGGAGAGCATGGGACTCACGTCTGAGCATACCCATCCGACTCGGGGTGACAAATGCAAAAACAACAGTTGATGGACAGAATGCAGAACAATGTCATACATTCACCACAGTACAGAGATCTGGGCCTAAATCCATCATTTTTTTCACTCCACGCCACCCCAGTTCAGACATGGCCATATGCAAATCAGCCTTTGTTCTTCATGGGAACAGTCCAGCCCGAACTGCCAAGCAATGTCTTTCCTGGACCGGAATCAAGCATCCTAGGACCGGTTTCTGGCTATCAGCCGTCATCAGCCAGGATAGCTTGACTCCAGTGGTGTGGAGAGCCATGATGCAGTCAGGGCTAATGAGCCATTTTTTTAAAGTGAATTAGTGCTGGATGCATCACAGTCCTTTTCTTATGTTATTTGTAGCCACGCTTATAGCAGCATAGCTACAAATCATTGCCACGTTGTCAATGCCCATGCCGTACAGGATGAACAAAAGGTAATGGCAGGAACCAATAGTTTCAAAGGTGAGACCTATTGTGTTTGCCAATGCTTATTAGGTCTGTGCAACACCCTCTCATTCTGAGAAAATCAGTTAATCTCCTTTTTTCGTAAAAAAAAAAATATATGACATTTGCCAAAAAATCCTATCATATAAAGAAAGCAATTGCGCCCATGTCTTTCTGAAAATGCATTTGTCACAATAAACTCAAATAACATCTGTTATGTCACAATAAACAGAACTACAAATGGCACGAGGACGACAGGGAAAGAGAATAATAAAACTAGTACCTCAATCACGGCGCAATCAGTGGGAGGACACCAATCAAGATGAAGCAATCAATACGTGTTCCATACTCCAGTTGAAAGACTAGGAAGTTAGAAAGGCAGCAAATAAGAGTGACGATGAAGCCAACTAATGTTAAGCAATGGGTTGGCTGCAAACCTCTTGCATACAATAGCGCTTAGAAGCGAAAGCGCATACGCTGTTGCAGGCTAGATCTAAAAACTAAAGTGCGCTGATATTTTGCCTCACTTATAATGCGTTAGCGCCCTCTGGTGCCCAAGTTGTATAAATGCAGCCTCCATGATTTAGCAGTTTCCTTTATTGCTGCGCCTACAACTTTAATCATGCTGCGCCTACTACTTTCATCATGCACAGGACTCATTAAGCCGGGAATATAAGCAAGACATTAATATTTGATGGATGGGCTGATAAAAATGTGGCAATGGACAAATTAATTATACATTTTCCAGACCTCTGATGCTACTGACCAACACAAAAGTGCAACACTTACAAGGAAGTAGAAAAGATTTCACTGTGCACATCCTGTTACTTCTGCAATGTTGTCTGTCAGTGGAATAAAATATGATAACTAGCATTCAGCGTAATGTATATGCTCCCATGTTTTAAGGGCAAGC
Source organism: Lissotriton vulgaris (assembly GCF_964263255.1). Classification (NCBI taxonomy): domain Eukaryota; kingdom Metazoa; phylum Chordata; class Amphibia; order Caudata; family Salamandridae; genus Lissotriton; species Lissotriton vulgaris. Next base: position 714,475,412 of record NC_141697.1, on the reverse strand, counting down.
CCCATCTCTCATGGTTTATTAAATTTCCAGGCGTTCCAGGAAGGTCTGTCTAGAAAAATCACCCTGATGTGGCAATAGCCGGCCTTAATCAATCAATCAATACATTTGTAGAGCGTACTACACACCCATGAGGGTCTCAAGGCACTGAGGGGGTGGGGTGCCGCTACTGCTCGAACAGCCAGGTCTTTAGGAGTCTCCTGAAGGCCAGTAGGTCCTGGGTCTGTTGCAGGCGGATGGGGATAGTGTTCTAGGATTTTGGGGCGAGGTGGGAGAATGATCTGCCACCGGCGGTTCCTCGTTGGATGCGGGAGACGGTGGCGAGGGCGAGGTCAGCGGAGCAAAGCTGGCGGTCGGGTGTAGAAGGTGAGTCGTTCATTGAGGGATTGTGGGAGGGCGGGTCGGATATGCAGACGCTGAGGCTGGATGTATTTTCCAAGGGTGTTTATTGTTGTATCAAACAATAGTATTTTGGGTTTCACCACTGGGAGAGTTTCTGAGTTTCCGGATTGGATTTCTTTGCTGCTGGTAAGGATAGGGGTTTGTTCCTGGATTTCCTTGTCTTCTTCTGAGCTGGTGCTCAAAGGGGTTAGTCTGGAGTACTCCGCCGTGGTTGGTTCATCCAGAAGGCTCAGAAAGAGAGGAAAAGAGAGTCCATGAGTAATATGTACTTCTGGCTGTGACTGGAGTTAGGCTACCCTTCACCGCACCGGTGTGAAATAAAGAAAGACAAAAAGAAAACGAAGACAATATTCTCAGTGTCGTATGTCTCAAAAACTTGGTGGCCACGTGGTTTGTATGATAACCGGGCTTCTGGTATTCCGACGTGTGTACCAACATGCAGCGGAGGGGTATATCAGGATTAGGTAGTGTCAGGGAATACGTGTAGGGAATTCAGTAGGAACCGTGGTATTAAAACCAAGCTCGTTTCCTCAATAACCCACCCGCATCCGCCCACTCTCCAACCTCCTCCCTTCTCCCTGCTCCCGTCCCGAACTTTTCCCAGAATCCAGTCACTCACCGGGCCTGCCGTAACTCTCCTGAGTTACGGCCGCTTGTCAGCCTCCTCCGAGGGACACCACCACTCTTCACTCCAGTGGTCTTCCGATCCTTCGGCTTCTCCGGCGTCGTCCTCCTGGACCCGACCGGCGTCTTCGTCCTTGTCCCGACCGGCGTCTTCTTCCTGGTCCCGCTCGGAGTCTCTCCTGCTCTCCTCGTTTCTGGTTCTCTTCCTGGTCAGCGACCCTCCTCCCTGGGTTGTGCTTTTTCACTGGTGCAGACTCAATGGTTCCGGGCTTAGCCCCTCCTCCTTTTGGTTTCTCGTCCTGCCGTAGGAAAATACGAGAGATGGGTGTAGCTGGCTGACACGGTGTTCTCCCCTGCAGTGAAAATCGGCGTGCATGGAGCAGGGCGGGCGTCCCCACAGGTACATTAGAGGTGGAAAACCGGGTCCCCGGGTCTACCCCCTTACAGGTAAGCTGGTCTGGTGTTGTGGAGTGCTTTGTGAGCGTGGGCGAGGAGCTTGAAGGTGATCCTCTTGTTGACGGGGAGCCAGTGCAGGTCTTTCAGGTGGGCTGTGATGTGGCTGTGGCGGGGGATGTCAAGGATGTGGTTTGCAAAGGCGTTCTGTATTCGTTGTAGTCGTTTCTGTAGTTTGGCTGTGGTTCCTGTGTAGAGAGCGTTGCCGTAGTCCAGCCTGCTGCTGACGAGGGCCTGGGTGACTGTTCTTCTCGTTGTTACCGTAGTCCAGCCTGCTGCTGACGAGGGCCTGGGTGACTGTCCTTCTCATTCCAGTGGGGATTCATCTGTAGATCTTACGGAGCATGCGGAGGGTGTTGAAGAAAAAGGAGGAGATGGTGTTTACTTGCTGGGTCATAGACAGCGCGGAGTCCAGGATGACCCCCAGGTTGCGTGCGTGGTTAGTGGGCGTTGGTGCAGCTCCTAGTGAGGCCGGCCACCATGAGTCGTCCCAGGCGGAGGGGGTGGATCCGATGATGAGGACCTCCGTCTTGTCAGAGTTCAGTTTAAGGCGGCTGTTCATCATCCATTCGGCGATGGCCTTCATTCCTTCGTGGAGGTTGGATTTGGTGGTGGTGGGGGCCTTGGTGAGGGAGAGGATAAGCTGGGTGTCGTTGGCGTATAAGATGATGTTGAGGTTGTGTGATCGGACGATGTTGACGAGCTGTGCCATGTAGATGTTGAAGAGTGTTGGGCTGATGGACGATCCTTGGGATACGCCGCAGATGATCTTGGTTCTTTAGAACGGAATGGGGGGAGGTGGACACTTTGGGTTCTGCTGGTGATGAAGGAGGTGGTCCAGTCCAGGGCTTTGTCACGGATCCCTGCGTCATGGAGCGGTGTGCGGAGGGTGTGGTGGCAGACGGTGTCGAAGGCGGCTGAAAGGTCCAGGAGGATGAGGGCCGCGGTTTCTCCATTGTCCAGCATGGCCCTGATGTCGTCGGTGGCAGCGATGAGGGCGGTTTCGGTGCTGTGGTTGCTGCGGAATCCTGATTGGGACGGATCCAGGATGTTGTTCTCTTCGAGGAAGGAGGTCAGTTGCCTGTTGACAATCTTCTCGATGACTTTTGCCGGGAAGGGGAGGAGGGAGATGGGCCGGACGTTCCTAAGGTCCTTGGGGTCTGCCTTGGGTTTCTTGAGTAAGGCGTTGATCTCGGCGTGCTTCCAGCTCTCCGGGAAGGTGGCGGTCTCGAAGGAGCTGTTGATGATCTTGTGGAGATGGGGTGCGATGGTGGAGCTAGCTTTGTTGAAGATGTGGTGCGGGCATGGATCAGATGGTGAGAGAGTGGATGGTGTTCATGATTTTGATGGTGTTGTTGTCATTGACGGGGGTCCAGGAAGACAGGGGGACGATGTGGCTGGGGAGCGTTGGGTCTGAGGTGTCGGTGTCTGTCGGGGGTCCTGGTTGCTGAAGCTGTCATGATGTCTGCGATCTTGCGGTGGAAGAAGGTGGCTAGGGCGTTGCAGAGGTCTTGTGATGGCTGAATGTCGTTGGGGTTGGCGAGTTCCTTCACGATGTTGAAGAGCTCTTTGCTGTTGTGTGCTTTGCTGTTGATACGCTCCATGAAGGAGGTCCTTTTGGCGGTTTGGATGAGTTGGTGGTTTCTCCGGATGGCACTCCTGTAGTCTGTGTTGCTGTCCGGTGTCTGCTCGTGGTGCCACTTCTTCTCGAGCCTACGGCAGGCCTGCTTGGATGCCTGGAGGTTGACGGTGAAGCAGATGGCTTTTCTGTTGGAGCGTCTGTTCGATTGTTTCTTGAGCGGGGCAAGAGTGTTGGCGCAGTCATTGATCCAACGCCTTAGGTTGCAGAGTCGGTGTTGGTGGCGTCCGTTGTTGGATTTTGGGCAAGGGTGGTGACTAGCTGGTCTTCAGTGACTTTGTTCCCGCTGCGGTGGGGGGCCCGTTGTGTACGATGGTGCATGGTAGGCTTCTTGAAGATGAAGTGGACGCAGCAGTGGTCGGTCCAGTGGAGTATGGTGGTGTGGCTGAAGGTGACGTGGTTGCTGGCGGAGAATATGAGTTTGAGCGTGTATCTGGCAGAGTGGGTGGGAGTTGTGACAAGCTGTTTGAATACGAGGTTGTCGAGCAGGGTGGTGGAGTTGCAGTTGTTGGTGTTCTCGAGTTGGAAGTTCAGGTCTCCGAGGAGGATGTAGTCCGTGGAGGTAATGGGAATGCGTGCTGACGAAGTCGGCGATGGAGTTGCTGAACTGCCGTCGGGGCCCTGTAGATGAGGGTTCCTCTGAGGGCGGTGTGGATCTGGAAGTGCAGGTGTTCTGCGGCGCTCAGGGTGTCGTCGGTGCTGGTGTTTCTGTGGATGATGGCGATTCCTCCTCCAGTTCCGTTGGTGCGGTTGATCTTGTAGCCGTCAGGGATGGCTATGGTGATGTCGGATGCCGAGGAGGGGTTCATCCAGGTCTAAGTCAGGAAGGCGACGTCCGGGGGGGAGGAGTCGAGTAGCTCCCAAAGTTCAATGGCGTGTTTGCGGGCGGAGCAGGTGTTTAGTAGAATGCATCGGAGGTTGTTGTGTCCTGCCCCAGTGAAAGTGGTGGTGGTTTGGAGGCTGGTGTCGCTGCAGTTCCGGCAGAAGAAGTGTCCATGGGTGCGCTTCAGGGTGACCCGTAAGCAGGTGTGTAATCGGCTGGCGTTGAGAGCGTGGAGGGTGCTGCCGTCGTAGCGGTATTTGGCGTTGTGGCGCTCGCGGGGGCCAGGGGGTCTGGCCCTGGGCGCGGTCGGGCTTGCCTTAGGCGCGACTTCGTCTGCGTGTCCGCGCAACGGCTGCCATAAGAAGGGGAGGTTGGAGGGAGGAGCATCTGGGGGCAGGAGCGAACAAATAGGCGAGCGGGCCGCAGGGGATGCAGCGGCGGGAAACAGGAGCGCAGAGCGGGCAAAATAAACAAGAGGCAGGGGCACAGTAAAAGTACAAAGAAGAAGGAATAAGGCCGACTACAGTAAGGCAAATGAAAAAACTGTAACAGAATGCAATGATACAAACTAAGGGCAGATAGGAGATGGGGCAAAGTGGGCACACAGAGATTTGAGGAGCAGGTGGAAGCCTGCGGGTGGAGGAGTGCCTCGAACACCCGGCAGCGGAGCGATCTTAGTGGGATGACTACAACTGGAAAAAGAAGAAAGTCCTTCTTTAGTTTTTATAAACCCCTCACTCACCAACCTGGTTGGTGACATGCTTCATCATCGGGGTCCACCCTGATAGCCGAGTGCCATCAGGGTGTGCTTCAACACCTGGATTACAGTGGAGCTAGTATTCCTGTGAGTGGTGCAAGAAAAAAATGTTAAAAAATGTCCTGGTGGCCTAGATTCCTTTTTAACCTACTAACAAAAATCTGTTGTAAGGTAGTATCTCAAAACCCAAAATGGGCGAGAAAAAATAAAAATAAAAAGACCTGTGGGAGAGAAAAGAAACAGGTTCTTCTTGTAACTGTTTCTTTTCTCTCCCACAGGTCTTTTTGAAAAGGAATCTAGGACTGGCAGTGCGTTAAGTGTGCCCTGACCACCCATTTTCCTCTGGTCCTGAAGAAAACTCTGTATTTTCTAAAGACTGGTTGAAACATGTAGACCTATCACGCACAGATACATATGTTCATAATTAACCTTTAACTGTATCTACACACCATTTTTAATAGTGTCCAGTAGTCTTAGAATAAAAGTTGTTTGCATAAGTCATACCAGGACATTTTTTAACATTTTTTTCTTGCACCACTCACACGAATAACAGCTCCACTGTAATCCAGGTGTTGAAGCACACCCTGATGGCACTCGGCTATCAGGGTGGACCCCGATGATGAAGCATGTCACCAACCATGTTGGTGAGTGAGGGGTTTATAAAAACCAAAGAAGGACTTTCTTCTTTTTCCAGTTGTAGTCATCCCACTAAGATCACTCTTTGAGCTCATTCTGGTGGTACTCCTTACATGTTATTTAGATATATTTCTGCTACAAATATAAATTTAGCATGTGGACTTCTTTTGTAAACACTGGTTCAACACAATCCGCTTGAATTTATGTGGCACCGACCTATATAAAAGTTAATAACTAACACTTTCAGAAGCTGAGAAAATGCTGGAAAAAATCCTTTGCAACACATAAAAAAGCACTGAAAAATGAAACACTAAAAAACACTTATGACAGTGGCAACTTCCAAACAGTATATAACAACTTTAAGTCAACAGTCAAACACTTACATAAGGGCCGTAGAAGCTGTGTCGGATTCTTTGAGTTGGCGGCACGCCCGCTGAATTACGATGTTGGCGATCTGTTGAAGGAAAGACTGCCGGAGTCCCGCCGACGCCACCAGCAATTCATAGACAGGATTTGAAGATATTGGGGTACAGTACTTACCCATTTCCTTTTCTTCCCTTCAGTCTCCCAAATGAATCCCTTCCTCCAGGGCACCCATTCACAGCAGCATCTTGACCCCGAAGAAAACAGCCCTGTTGGTGCCGAAATCCAGGTAATTCCATTTTGCACTATACACCTATTGACTGGACTGGGCACATATGGTCTGGACTCCGGCAATGGGAAAATACTCTTAATAGGTATTTTTTCGCGTCATGCATATGTGTACATTTAACACTTGTGCAGTCAAAATGACGACACATGAAAAAATATTCCCCTACGTCAGAAACACTACAGCCGTGGTCTTCTTGGGAGCACTGTGAAACGGCGATAAGGCCGACAAAATTGTAATAAGGCCTATAGACACTGTTTCTTGATTTAGATCATTACATCGTTGGCAATATGAGTTTTGGAAGGTTAAGGTTTGCTGCCAATCTTTCAGGAGATTTTGTTTTTGCAATCAAAGCATTTCTAGGATCACCTAAGAGTTGGGAGCATCTATGACGTTAATCAATATTCTCTCTTGGTGGTGGGTGGTAGAGGACATAATCATTCAACCAACTAACCTTGTTCTCTAGCAACTGAGTTGCCTGTGATAGGGCTCAGCTGGAATGCCACTGTGGCCTTTACCATGATCTGTACTTGAGATGGGTTCAAGAAGTGGATCTGAAATTTGATTAAGAAATTGGAAAATTCCAAAGGGTGCCACGAAATGTATGGCCTTATTTATAGTTTTGTGGACAAGGTACTCCACCATTTTTGTGGCAAGGTACTCTGTCCGCCGAACTTGCAGTCTGCCTGTTCTATTTAGAGTCAGGTGAGCAACCATGTTTCGGCAGAACCTCCACTGGCTATGCTAGCAGAAACATTTGAACAAAACCTGACGACATTGGGCAGATGGTTAAGGTACCTTCGACCATACATCCTACTTAGGGAAGATGTTATAATATTATTTTTTCCTCTTCAAGACTGCCAGGGAAAGCCTGGGAGGCCTGAGCGGCAAAGGGAAAAAAATGACCCCCATACACTAGGAGAAATCTCCTATCATGAAAGGGACATTGACTGTTTTTCAAAAATAATCTCCAGTTTTGGTAGCTTGTTTTGAAGCAGATAACACTTCACTGAGCAACTGCATTAAACATGGTGGCCATTTGTGACCGACTCTTTTCTGATGGCATAGAAGTCCATGCCTTCTTTGCAAAGATTTTCAATATGGCAGTCAGTCTTCCACAAGGCCAGCGGTGTAAATTCCTCTGCTGCCATGCCAGGTGTGCTTTAGACCTAAATAAGCCACTTAGTCTGCATTGGAAGGGTGCCTATACCAGGAGACAACTACAACAAAGATGAAGGAGCAGACGAAACAACGCAAAATGTGTTGAGGATGGTACACCCGATGAATTACCTACATTAGGGCCCAGATGACTAGCAGTCTTTTCCTGGGTTTCTGGGGCAAGTAGTCTGTGACAAAGTGCAATCCCTAATTAATATAACAGAAGGGACAGTTTGAGGCCCCCCGCAGTGTAAAGGAAACTGATAGCAGTGATGCCAAAAGAAACATAATGAGACGAGGTCAATAATAAGTAAGAAGTCATTACGATAGTCTTTGTCATTGGTAATTCTCACTTGCTCATAATCAACCAACCTTCCTTCAGCCAAACTTCTCAAGGGAATCATCTGATCCATAATGAAATTAAATTTAGATTTGTAACGCGGACTAATACCCGAGGGTGCTCTGCTGTGGATAATCTGTATATCCAGTAACAGCATACTAGAAGTGACTTCCGATCAGCTTAAGAATGATAGAGCAGTTTCAAACAGAGGGGCGACCTCTTAGTACATCACTTCCCCCTGCCAGAGGATACCTTCACTGTATGAGGAGTGTTCCATTCAAAACAAAATGGGCAGGAGAGTGGTACAAAGTACGAGGGAATAAGAGTCAAGGGGATGAAGGGAAATAAGGAAGGAACTGGAAAAAGTCTTTAAAATGTCTGATTATCTAAGCAGTAAAGGGAAGTTGCTGTGACACTGCCATTTTGTATCTGTGCATTTTTAAATGAATTTCCCTGATTGTTCATTGGTTTCAGGTAATCTGGTTGGATGTGAGTCGGCAGCTCACTGCAGAGGGAAATGCACTAATGAAGCAGTTCTTACATGCCATCGGCTTATATCTTCCTTCATGGTGTCAGCATATTCTGGAGGCTCCTGCTGTGTGGGCAACCACGCTCCACATGGCATCAGTCTTCAATGCACGTTTGCCCCTGCTACAGTCATACTATGCCACCAATCTCATATGACTGGGCCATGTAGATGAGTGAGTGTGCTGCTTCTAAGGGTGACAGCTGATGTTTGGGTGAGTACATTGGTACAATGAAAGGGTGTTTACGGTCGCAGAGCCTGGATGCTAAAAAACACCATGATACTGGCAATGTGCTATTTATCGGGTGATGTCCACTCACCAAAGGAGTGCCAATTGGCTTTGCCTTAATTATCGACCCACAACAAAACATCTCTTGCTTGGCATCCATGTAAAATTGAAATGGTTGAAGAGCCTGGTCAGTAGCAGTTGGACACTGATGTCCAGGGCACTGCAAATTCGAGAGCCACGATTCCCTGAAAATACCAGAAATGAGATGTTCCATTGAAGTACTCATGGGCTTTTGGGAAGGTTTTCCTAATTCGATGTTCTGTTGGTCTTTCTAGTAGAGCACAAAGATATGCTGGATAAGGAATACACTCAAAGCATGCACCTGGTCTTAGCGGGGGGTGGCAAATGCAAAAACCACAGTTGATGGACAGAATGCAGAACAATGTCATACATTCACCCTAGTACATAGATATGGGCCTAAATCCATCGTTTTTTTTGCACTCCACACCACCCTGGGTTAGACACTGGCTATATGCAAATCAGTCTGACCCTGTGCCTCATGGAAACAGTCCAGCCCGAACTGCCAAGCCATGCCTTCCCTGGACCGGAAACAAGCTTCCGTGGACCGGTTTCTGGCATTCCAGCCATCTTCAGCCCGGATTGCTTGAATCCAGTGGTGTGGAGTGCATGGGACTCACGTCTGAGCATACCCATCCCACTCGGGGTGACAAATGCAAAAACCACAGTTGATGGACAGAATGCAGAACAATGTCATACATTCACCCCAGAACAGAGATCTGGGCCTAAATCCATCGTTTTTTGCACTCCACACCACCCCAGTTCAGACATGGCCATATGCAAATCAGTCTGACCCTGTGCCTCATGGGAACAGTCCAGCCCGAACTGCCAAGCCATGCCTTCCCTGGACCGGAAACAAGCTTCGAGGACCGGTTTCTGGCATTCCAGCCGTCTTCAGCCTGGCTTGCTTGAATCCAGTGGTGTGGAGTGCATGGGACTCATGTCTGAGCATACCCAACCCACTTGGGGTGACAAATGCAAAAACCACAGTTGATGGACAGAATGCAGAACAATGTCATACATTCACCCCAGTACGGGGGATGGCTACTGTACCCCCATCAACTACAGCAAGACTTTTGGTAGGTGGCATATCCATGTAGGTGCTATTTATATATTGCAATGGGTTATAATTAACCACACAATAAAGAAACATCATTCATTCCTTAGCAGGTGGGATTACACCATTTGGATGTTTTAGATTGTACAGATCGCGGTCCACTAGCTATGGACGCATAAGTATTGAAATATGTGCAGACCTAGCTTGAAAATAAAGCAACGAGTTACTAACAGAATAGTAATGCGTCTGTGACCTCTTCTCCACTCAGAGCGATACATTCTAGTGGGGATGAGGAGTGTGCATCTCCGGGACGCTGTTAAACAGGATAGTTCCTAGATCTATTCTCTGACAGAGAGGGTTGTGACTGACATTATATTCATAATGGAAGGATAATGCAAGGGCCTAATGTCCTGTAGAAATGAATGCATAAACAAACACAATAATAGCAGAGATAGGAAGGGGTCCAGCGGAGCCAATGTGTACCTCTTTCAGTCCTGGATAAACATGCCCAAGCCATAAAAATCAGTTGACTGAAGTTTGAGAAAAAAGGTTTAATCCATTTCGGTGCATACACAAACTCTCCTAGCCATCTCTACAGCCAGATGAGTGAAGTGTGGTGGTGGATCTTGTATAGCCTGCAAACAAATCCAGAAGGACCAGGGCACTCAAAGGAGGGCCCCACAAACGTCTGCTATCTCGGAGTCTTTTATTCTTGAGAGTCTTGCTGTGACTGGTATCTTTGTCTGCCCCAATCATCACCTTCAAAAGTGGTTATCTTGCTAGATGGTATTCCCTCCACTAGTGAGTTTACTTTTAAAACACATTTTATTGATTTTAGAGAAACAACATAAAATACAAACTTCGGCCTCGAAGGCCTCCAGATCGAGCGCGAGGCAACCAGCATAGGCACAATCAGTACACAGTATGATATACTTTCCATTCCAATTACTTTGATTATACACAGACCGAGTCCCTCATGTGCACCATATGTCCTAATCACTCCATGGGACCTCTATAGCGAGACCAGGGGACCCATATCTGCTCAAATTTCTGCGGGACACCTCGTGCTTTAAATCCCACTGACATGGAGTAGTGGTCCATGCCCTCGACTCACTCCTGTAATGGTGGTGCCCGCTCCTCCCTCCAATGTCTTGCCAAGTCTCTCTTAGCCAGCATATACACCATAGCAATGAAGGCTCTTGTTGCACGAGATTCCGCCAGGGTGTCTATGATTTCCAACAGCACAACTTTGGAGTTCAAAGTTAATGACAGGCTCACCACCTGCCAAATTACCCCTGGTTGATTGGGCAGTCCCGTAAAACATGGTAGAGAGAGCCCAGAGAGTATTGCCACTGGAGACACTTGGGCCAAAGCGTCTCCGGGAGCAATAAATCCAGTGGAAGTACTTGAACTGTATTAAACGAAGGTGCATGGAAATAACCAACATTCAATCAATCAATCAATCAGGGGTTATGAAGCTCACCACTCACCTGTGAGGGTCTCAAGGCGCTGGGGGGAGGGGGGATGCGAAGGTGCAGCTCCGGATCAGTCGAAAAGCCAGATTTTTTTAGGTCATTTCTAAAAATGTGCAGGTTTGGGAGCGTCTGATGTTTACTGGGAGCTTGTTCCAGGACTTGGCTGCGATGTAGGAGAAGGCTCTACCGCTTGCTCTGTTTCTGCGGATGCGGGAGAACTCTGCCAGGGCGAGATCAGCGGAGCGGAAGTTCCTCTCTGGTACGTGGAAGGAGACTCTCTCGTTGAGGTACTTGGGTCCGATGTTGTGGAGGGATTTGTAGGCGTGGGTGAGGAGTTTGAAAGTAACCCGCTTCTCGATGGGATGCCAGTGGAGGCCCCGTAGGTGTTGGGTAATGTGTTTGTGACGCTGAGTCGCTTCCATCCACTCATCATCATGAAGAGTCCCCACATCCTCCTTCCATCATGTCCTAAGGGCCGTCAGGGAGTTGGGCATATGAACAACCAGTGATTTATAGAGGCACAAGACAACCCCTCTACTCAGGTCCGCCAGTACCAAATTACATTCCAGAGGAATAATTTCAGGGAGGGAACCCTAGTCTGTCCCTGTACCCCTTTAAGGCATAGCACAACCGAAAGAATCTAAACAACTGTGAAGAGTGCAAATGGAACTCAGCTGCCAACTCTTTGAGCGATTCACATGCATACATCTCCCCAGACATCCCCGAGCGTTGATATGACGATGAGATCCCAAGCATGGAACCCCGCAAGGCATGCCATCTCCGACAGCCACATCCCATGAGTCGAAGGGGGGGTCGCCTCGGTAACAGTACCACACCATTTCATGTGGTGGAGGGCCACATACCAGTACTAAATGGAGACCTGGGTGACAGGCAGAAAGGGGGAGACCTGCCATGCAGCAATGAGAGCACTCCATGAGGTCACAGCAACTCAATTTCCAGCTGTGGGCTGGGTAGTCCCTGCCTGCCCTGAACCAATCATTAATGGTGACCAGCTGAGCACTGGTGAAGGCTTCAATGGTATCTTGAAAGGTGTCTCTAGGTCGCTGGGCATCCTCCTTTAATGCAAACCTATATAAATGTTACAGAAAATAAAATGCAGATTTTTTTATTGGAAACCAAATTGACGCACTACACAATATTTAGGTATTGAAAAATGTAAGCTTCTATTTCTGATTTCATGGACTATTATAGAAGTTTGTTTTGTTCTCCTATTTTGTAAACCTCCTCAATCGTTTGTTCCCACATTCCCGGTGTTCTTTTTTGCTCCTTTTCTTCAACTCAGTTAAACACTCTAATTATTTTGAGCAAACAAGTGCTTTATAAATAAATACAAAAACATAACATTTTCTCTATTCCTCTGCTTTCTTTGGATTGAGGAGTCAGCATACAACACCAGCCAGGTGTATTACATTCCCTCTGAAAAGCAGGTCCTGTTCCCATTCACTGTTAGGAGGTTTAGAAGATGAAGTTTTGTCCCTTTAAATTCTAAGCCACACCCCCTCTGCAAGTTGTCTTTCTTCAGCCTGGTAACTATATATTTGAGCTGTTCCAAGACTGTCTCACTGTTTGCAGCTAGTATTGCTCAGCTTACCATGATGCCTGCCTCGCAAGCGAGTGGTGTGTCTTGTTCAATAGCACCAATGCCTGAATTTGACATGTGGCAGGACTACCTGCAATTGTCCAGAGTTGTTGCAAGGATTATTTTAGAAAGAAGAAGAGAATGGGACAACAACTTGCTGGACACCACGTCTGGGCGTATCTCCCCAACCAGCCTGGATATGTCTTTCCGCCAAGCAAGTGACATCAGTTGCAGCGACAGCAGCAGTTCGGATGGTCAGGGTGACACAATGGGTGCTTGTGCGTCAATCCTGCCCAATTCACCTGGCGGCCTATGCAACTTCTGCAAGCATAATGGTGAGTCAAAGAATGTCTACTCATCCCATATGCTCAAGAAGAGCGACGGAACCATTGTATGTCCTGTTCTGCGCAAGTATACCTGCCCACTGTGCGGAGCCACTGGCGACAGAGCTCATACCCTGAAGTACTGTCCACTGAACCAAGAAAAGCAGTCGCTATACCGCAAGAGTGGGCGCAACTCAGCGGGCCGGCGAGTGAAGCGCTAAGGGCGAAGGCTAAACAAAATAACAGTTCACAAATGTAGGACTTTACAGATCTTCTAATGAAAGAAAACTGTGATTTTCGTTCGCTTCTTTGATAGCCACTTGACTTTTTTTTAAACAAGCAAAGATTTTGTTTTGCTAGAATCAACGAGAAAAAAATGGTGATTGTCTACTATGAAAGAACATGCAGAAATAGGACAGAAAAGAAACAACCCACCCAGCAGTCCGACAAGATCACTGCAGGAACTTGCATAAATAATGTTGGTTTTAAAAAGGGACATAAAAAGTAAGCATACCCTGTGGTATTTCATAATGCAAGGTTGTACTTTTCTCATTGCTTCTGCTTTTTCCGCTTCTTTGATCATCTTCTATTGTATCTTAGATGGCACTCGCTGCCCTTCCAATAACTGTAGTTGAATGTTCTGAATATTTAAAAAAATTCTAGAAAAAAAATGTTTAAACAGTTTTTAGTTGGACATTAAACATGTTATTTGAGCATCATTCTGCCTTGTGTGCCTTCTTATTTAGGAAGGCTAGTGTGACAGATTCCTAGTGTGTGAGAATTTGCATACATGATTGGCTGACATGCTATGTCCACCATGGTATGCCAACGCAGATGTGGATTATCAGGTTGTCTACATTGCAGCCAGCACTGTGCTCTAAACCCTGCTTCCTCACTCGATCAAAGTGTCAAAGCGTTGTACCTGAGTTTCCCTTCACCTAACAAAACTGCTTGAGTTTTTATCTGACTAATACATATTTCACAGGCAATTCGGGGCAGCAACATATTATATGATGTATTTTAGATGAGCAGTCAGAGGTGCAGTTTCCTGGCTATGGCAGAATGACGAGAAGAATCTCTTGTGTGTGAACCCGAATATGTGTTTCTGCTCGCACTGCTGGGTGCTCCTCTGGATGTTGTTAACTTGAGGGGTGACTACAAATGTCCCTAACAATGTAGTGCTTGTCTCCTCTCTAGCTGTCGGCGCTTAGAATACGGTTGAGTACTCCTAGGGCAAAGGGACTGACATTTTGTGGTTAAATGACCATTGTCAAGCAGGCAACAGCACTTCATTAGGACTATTGGCATTTCAATGCAACAAGGAGACAAGTTAAGGGAGTTTTTCTGGCAGGACCGGGGTCTGCACATCATGAACAAGACATATGCCACTTCCTCACTCCACACACTCTGAACTATGCTATGAGGATCTTCCTCCGTGACCAGCTCACATTCAGTGATGCTGCACACCCTCAGCGATGCCAGACACATGTTTCACAAAGCTCAGCAATGCCCATTTAAGTCGTGCACACCTTGTACCTGCTGGTGTATGTGCAGGCCTTGGCACACTGCATACCGGCCTCACAAGATGCAGGCCTGGCTGCCTTCTCAGCCCCTCCCCTGCCACACTCTGCAGATACCTAGGTACCTCATTAATCCACTAGCTATATTCGGAACTTAAATAACTGCTCTTAGTGCCCCCTGACAATCCTCTGACCCCGCCCACATGTTGACCTCCAGTCATGTTGAAGAATGAAAGAATCTGAACACATTTAACCCATCTTAGGGAAGAGAAGGACCACCTCAGAAGGAAGAAAGCGATAGTGACACTAGAAGGGCATAAGGGGAAACCTTATAACATCGACTTTATTGCTTCTGGCCAGTGTTTGTGGGAAGGTTTTTGCTTTAGACTGCTTGACATCTATCCCTGCACAGAATGAACAAACGATGAGTGAGTGCAAAGTTCGGTGAATATTGAACAATCTCACAATTAAGACCCGATATGGATCCTGTAGTGTAATAAAATCCAGTCAATGCAAACGGAAAATTAAAATAGCCATCTCAGCTACCTGCAAAGGCACACTTTGGAGCAAAATCAAAATTATAAACTGAGTCTCCAAGACTACTGGTAATATTGAACAATGCATCTCTGTTACTACAGCGTCCCCTCCAGATGTAGGGCTGACACCTGTTCAAGTAGCCACAGAAAAAAACACAAACAATGATACGTGGATATTTTGGAAAACGCAACTACAGTTGTTTCGCTTACTCTTTGGCACAGGGGCAGTAAAAGGAGATACTGATTTGGAGATTTTAAAAATGAACATCAGACTTAAACCTAAGCGAAGAACACGAGCCGAGGACTATTTCAAGTAGAAATTAGATACAGTGATTGCTGTCAAATACACTGCAGCGTATGGCAACATAAAGTTGGCTTGCTAGCTAGTGTCACGACGAGAATAGAGCCCGTCCAGACAGAGGTGACGTGACGCTTGACTGACGGCGTCGATTAGGCAAACATCTATACAGATTTGCATCGCCTGTTTCGCAAGGACATTAGTGGCTCGCCCCTACTGCAATCCCCCAGGTCCTCCGACACCTAGCACTTTTCAGTCGCTAATCGCACCACATAAAACATGGCAAACTGCCACTCACAACCGTGTCTCTGCACAAATGGATGACCAATGGAATTCGGTAAAAGCCGGAAGCACTCCCTGTCAGTAAAAGTCGAGGCCTGTGCAGCTCAGATCCGAGGTCACTGCTTTCAACGTATTCAGCTCGGTGTGCTGCTGCTTAAGTCTGTTGAGAGTTCGGTCGCGACACCAGGCGAAAGCAACAGCACGCCGCGCTTAAAGTTTCATCAAACCCCAGAAATTAACTTGTTTGGTTTTGGGTTTGTCGTGAAGATGTACCAGGTGTTTATTTGCCAGGTACATTAGCTGTGATAGAGCCAGTACGCACGGCCATAACACACTACATGGAGAAAGGATGTGGCCAAACGGCCAGGGCCTCGACCTCGAAGCTGATGGGACTGGGTTCGAGTTTCGGCAGGTACCCAAAATCCTGTGATTCTGCGCGATTTCACCTAATCTCCCGGTGCCTAGCAAAAACAATACAATAGGTTTCGCATTTGTTCAAGTTAGAGTTGATGGCCTTAAATTATTTTTTTAACATTTGATTATTTATACCAGTGACAATAGCACTCTGCAAATATAATTACTCCACCGCAAATAAAAGAACAAAAATAAAAAATATTGTCATTTTCTACACAAACAGATCTAACTTTAACAAATACGAGATGTATTGCAAATGCTTGTCTTCTTTCATGCCATTTTCTTTCCCGATCCCAGCCTACCATTGAAAATGTGTGGCTCGGTTTCTTCCCTGGGCTCTTTTCAAACACCGAGTATTGTCGAAGCAGGAAGGCATGGCTGAGTTTCACGTGACCGTGACTCTGAATACAGCCCAAAGGAGACTGACGCCTGCAGTGCAAGGGACTCCAAACTGCAGCGACCTAAAGCTAATGGGTATCTGTTAGCTATGGGGGTTAGTAAGCGACCCAAATCTCACCTTTGGAATGGTGACAGATCGGTGGGGCACAGATGGGATGTTCCATATGGTGCATTTATGATGCGTTGGGGACGGTGATAATGCCGCCGGGTACGTCACTTTTTTCCCATTTTAGAAGTGACGCACGGGCGGCGCAAGGGGCTTGTAAATAACCCCCATGGTCTTTTGCAGTAAGTACAGTCTCCACGAGGCCTTGGGAGCGATGCAAGTTCTGTGGAGCGCGATTGGGTGAGCTGGTTACACCAGGCACCAAGGAGGGCTTATTCCTCGATGTCTGCAACGCGTAGCATGCAACTTTAACCGAGGAGAGAAAACCTGGTGTTCCTGATCAAGTAAGATGATGTTTGAAAACAAGGGGTAGTCCTTTTTTTAAAAAAAAAATCTTGAATTTCAGAAAAGACGAAAAACAAACAAATCAATGCAATTCCTCACAAAATAGCACCGACATAAAATAACAAAGCAATGTATCTGCTACAGTCCCATGGAGTACATTTGCAGTGGGTGATAATACCTGCTAAACATGCATACAACTAAGTCCTCCAAGAAAGACAAACCACCCCAAAAATCGGTTATAAAATGAGACCAGTAAAACGACAGATCACTCCAAAGCTCATATAACCCTCTCTCATCCCAACAGAAACAATTTGAAGGCGTGTATGCGCAGCATGCAGCCGGGGAAAAAAACATACCCAGTACATCCCTTACGTCAAAAGAGTTTTCTAAGATGTAAAAAAATAATCATCTCTCGCCATCTAGCTAGCTCTTGTAAAGGGTCCAGAAGTTTTTAAGTGGGCTCTGACGAGGGAGCAGCTTACTATATAGTTCATTTTGTGTGTTACAAAACATGTCCCTAGACCATTGTGTAACCGTGGGAGGAGGTCCCCGAGCCCAACATATAGCCACCACACGCTTAGCGATCAATAAGCCAATATCAATCAGTCTGTGTATATCTTTCCGGACATGCTTAGAATAGCCCAGTAGGGCCACCAAAGGGTCTGGCGGCAAATATTCCTCTGTAATCTCACTCAGTTTTTGAAATATTAGAGTCCAGAATCTAGCAATATCAGGGCACAGCCAGGCCAAATGGATAAAGCATGCTTGATCCGCACAACACCTCTCACATCTCGCATTCTCTCTAAGGCCATATCTACGCAGACCGGATGGAGTATAATACACCCTATTCAGGAATTTAAAATGGATGAGTCTATCACGTCCATTCAGCAATACATGTCTTGTGGCCTTACAGCAATATAGCCACCTGTCGTCATCTAATATGATATCCAAGTCTGTTTGCCACGTAAATCTAGCTTTAATAAAAAGATTCTTCTGTTAGTCTTGTACCATGCAATAGATCCTAGATACGATTTTGGAGGGTGAGACAACAATGAGAAAGGAGCTACCTCTGGAGGCTACAACATTTCCTCCCCAATCATATCATCAAGCGCCCGACGAACTCTGTAAAAATGAAACATGAACAGTGGAGTTATATTGCAACTATCCCCTACTATGTCATCTCAACTGCTACCTTTCCCATCTTCAAATAGTTTACCAATTTTTAAATACTGAACAACGCCAGCGCGCGTATCACCTCCAGCTCTTTGAAATTAGGCAGCTATTTGCACATTTCAACCAGGGCGAGCGGGGAATACAGAATTGAGGAAGCCTGTCGCTTAATTAAGTTTTGCTAAGCATGGGAAGTGGCATTTGTGGAATCCAGGAGCCCTGAACGTCGAGACAGGGCTTGATATAGCAAAGCAGTCAAGGGGGAGGGCGCTGCGGCGACCCTTTCAATATAGGGGTAGTCAAAATTTGTACCCTATCCGAAGAGTCACTCTAAAGTAATTGCATCGGTTTTGTGCAATACAGACAGCGCAATAACATTCAGGGGCATATGTACAAGCCCCTAGCGACACCACAACATCACTTTTACCGATATTGTGGTGGCGATAGGGGCTGCGGCTTATGTACAAGGCAGCGTGGCTTAACGCTGCCTTGTACACAAGGTCCGCTTTCACGCTATGGTTGGCGTGAAAGGGGTGGGCACAGGGTGTTGCAATGGCGTTCCAACGCAACACCCATTCATTTTGACACTGCCCCCTATGTGCAAGGTTTGCACACATAGGAGGCAGTGCCAAAATGAAGACCAGGTAAATACTGGTCTTAAGTTGGCAAAACGAGGAGAAATGCTTAATTTCCCCTTGTTTTTGCTTTTTCCATGTGTGCTGCCTTGTGCAACACACATGGAAAAAGCAAAATGCCATGGTTTGTTGGGACACCTTCCTGTACATAATCAAACCTTTAAAAAAAATGAAATTGTGTCACTTGCATGAAGTAGCACACATGAAAGTGACAGAATGGCATTTTAGGATTGTTTATGTGCAGGAAGATACACCTTCCTATACATAAACAATCCTCTCCTGCACGCAGATACCCTTGTACTATGGTACAAGGGTGCCTGCGTTGGTGCTTAGTTGCTAAACTTAGCGCCATTGCAGGGGAAATGCTAGGCTGCACCACATTCTTGTAAATATGGTGCAGCATTGCGTTTCAGAAGTGGCGGAGCACAGTTTTAAGCCAAGGAGGCTAAGACAGCACTCCGCCACTTCCTTGTACATTTCCCCCTCAGTGTCTTCCGCTCCTGTCTTTACCATACCGTGCAGTTTTAGCTCTTTTGGCAGTGTAACAGCCTGCTCTAAATGTGACGGTGCCAAATGACATGAGTTCTGGTTGCAATACATTCTGGTACTGCTAGGCCTCCCCCTCTTTTGTTAAGCCTTTTTTTTGGGGCTATTTTGGTTAGTTCGCGCTTAGGCCCCTGTAACCTTTTGTCCACATAAAGTTTCCACGCCAAATTTGCATCCTTTTCTTCCAACATCTTGAGGATTCTAAAGGTACCCAGGCTTTGTGGATTCCTCTGGAGGGGACCCAGAAATTAGCCAAAATACAGCAAAAAGTTGTTTCTTTGGGAAAAAATGGGAAAAAAGTGAGGCAGAAAAAAGCGTTTGTTTTTTCCATGCAAATGGTATCAGTGAAGGGTTTGTGGAGCTGAAATCCCCATCTTCTCAACTTTCAGGGACAGGCAGACTTTCGTCAGAAAACCAAAATATTTTACACAGTTTTGGCATTTTACTGGGACATAGCCTATTTTTGCTATTTTTTGTACTTTCAACCTCCTTCCAGTTAGTGGTAGAAATAGGTATGAAAGCCATAATGGATCCCGGAAAGCTATACATTTCTTAAAAATAGACACAATTCCAAATTCAGCAAGGGGTCATTTGTGTAAATCTTTCAAGGTGTTTTTATAGAAATTAACAGTTGAAAATAACAAATATTGAAATTGATTTGAAAAAAAAATAGCTATTTGTGCCAACATTTTCACCTGTAACTTCTTCTAAGTATGACAGATTTTTTAAAGCAATTTGCCGTTACATCTGCTGGGCTCTTCTGGTTTTGGGGATATATAGGACTTGTAGGTTCCTCAAGAACCCGAGTAACGCAGAGCCAATAACTGAGCTGCATCATGCAATGGTTTTTCATTGTGTACCGGGTATGAGGCAAATCATTTGGTAAAATATAAAGAGTGAAAAATAGATACCAAGGAAACCTGTATATTTCCAAAATGGGAACAAAATATAGAGTTTAGAAGCAGTAGTTATTTGCATATCTCCAAACTTGAGGGTACCCAAACAAGCATGTGAATTAGGGGTAATTTTTCAAAATGACTTATTTTTTACAAATTGTCTTACATTCGGAAGGCAGAAATGTAAAGAAAGTCATTTGGTAATAACACTTGTTCTACTATTATGTGTTTCCCATAGACTTCTGATAAAAATGCTACTTCACTTGTGGGGGTAGGCCTAGTGCCTGCGACAGGAAATGGCCCAACACGCAACATGGACACATCACATTATTCCAGTGAAAACTGACGCTTTTTTTGCAATGTGCCTAGCTGTGGATTTTGTATCCTAGCTTAGTCCGCACCTAGGGAAACCTAGCAAACCTAAACATTTTTTAAAACTAGACACCCAGGGGAATCCAGGACGGGGTGACTTGTGTGGCTCTCACCCGGTTCTGTTACCCAGAATCCCTTGCAAACCTCAAACGTTGTCAAGAAAACCAAATTTTCCTCACATTTCAGTAATGGAAAGTTCTGGAATATGCAGGGAGCCACAAACTTCCACCCACCTATCATTCCCAAAGGTCTTTGATAAAAATGGTACCTCACTTGAGTGGCTAGGCCTAGTACTCGTGACAGGAAACAGCCTAAAACGCAAAGTGGCCACATCAAATTTTCCAGTGAAAACAGATTTTTTTTCGCAATGTGCCTAGTTTTGGATTTTGGACCTTAGCTCTTCCGGTCCTTAAGGAAACCTATACAGTTTTGAAAACTAGACATCCAGGATAAACCAGGAAGGGATGACTTCTGTGGCTCCCGCTAGGTTCTGTTACCCAGAATCCCTTGCATACCTCAAACTTTGTAAAAAAAAAAAAAATCCTCACATTTCTGTGATAGAAAGTTCTGGAATCTGTTTGAATCCACAAACCTTCAACCACCCAGCATTCCCCCAAGTTTCCCAATAAAATTGGTACCTCACTTGTGTGGGTAGGCCTAGTGCCCAAAACATACTGTGGAGACTTCAAAAGTATTGATTACAAAAATACCTTGTTTTGCGAGCGAGTCAGCTGCGATTTTGATCCCGGGCTCGGCAGACAACTAGGGAAACCTACCAATCTCTGACTTTTCCAAAAACGAGTCACCTGGAGCAGGGCCAGACTGGCTGCCAGGCGTTTTGGTTCGCTGCCAAGCTGGGGGCTGATTTTGTCGACAGGGACTTGCTTAAAACCATTTGTTATGCTTTGTTTATTTAGAAGCACATGCAGGTCCCCATGAACGAAACCAGCCCCCACCGCAGTAAAATCAGCCCCTAGCTTGGCAGCACACCAAAACGCCCGGTAGCCAGTCCGGCTTTAACCTGTAGGAGTCAAGGGAGGTGTAAATTGCGTGGATGCCTTAACGTTTTCCGACCCAGAAACCCTTGCAAACTTCCAAATTAGCTAAAAAAATCCAATTTTTCTCACATTTCTGTGTGGGAAAGTTGTAGAACCACCAGACTCTGACCCAAATGTACTACCACCCAGCATTTTCCTCAGTCTCCTGAGTAAAATTATATCTCACTTGTGTGGGTGGACCAAGGGCCTGCGACTGGTAAGGGCAAAAAACATCGGGATTGAGGGAATAGCACTGCAACCTATAAGCAATCTATATTTTTAAAAATACATTTTTAGGTGATTCTGCATTGGACACCCACACAAGTGAGGTATCATTTTTATCGGGAGACCAAGGGGAGCACTGGGTGGTAGGACATTTTTGCCGGCGAGGTGATCCAATGCAGCAATGTAAGGAAAATGCGATTTTTTTTAAAGCTAAATTTGAGGTTTGCAGGGGATTCTGGGTAGGAAAACGTGGGGGATCCACGCAAGTCACACATCCCTACACTCCCCGGGGTGTCTAGTTTTCAGAAATGTCTAGATTTTGGTAGGTTTCCCCAGATGGCCGTTGAGCCTGGGACAAAAAACGCATGTGCAACACCAGGTCGCTATGTGATTAAAAATGTTGATGTCTCCACAATACGTTTTAGGCCCTTGCCTGTCGCAGGTACTCGGCCTACACACATGTGAGGTACCATTTTTATCAGGTGACCTGGGGGAACGTGGGGTGATAGGAAATTTGTGTCAGCTCGGTGATCCCACCACTTTCCTACCATGAAGTGTGAGAAAAATGTGATTTTTTATCAGCTAAATTTGAGGTTTGCAGGGGATTCTGGGTAGGAAAACGTTGAATCCACGGAAATTTCCCTAGATGGCCGCCGTGCCCAAGATCACAAACGCAGATGACTCCCTCGCAAAACACTGCCTTTTTGTAATCGCTAATTTTGAAGTCTCCACAGTACATTTTGGGCTGTTTCCTGCCATTGGCACTAGGCCTACCCACACAAGTAAGGTACCATTTTTATCGGGAGACTTGGGGTAATGTTGGGGTAGTAGAAGTTTGTTGCTCCCCTTAGATTCCAGAGCTCTCCATCACAGAAATAAGAGGACAATGTGTTACTAAGTTTGAGGTTTTCAAGCGATTCTGGGTAACTGAACCTGGTGAGAGGCACACACGTCACCCCATCCTGGATTCCCTTTGGTGTCTAGTTTTCCAAAATGTACATGTTTGCTAGGTTTCCCTAGGTGCTGGCTGTGCTAGATCCCAAATTTCCCAGCTAGGCACATTGCGAAAAAAGGTCAGTGCCTAGTGGGCTTTCTGCCTCCGGGGGGGGCGGAGATCGGGGGCTATTGCCCCCGATATACCCCAAGGCGGGGGCAGAAAGACTGTGGGTATTTTTTTTTTTTGGGGGGGGGGGCATTGATATGCCTATTCTGGGCTGCCCCCACCCCTACGTACAAAAAAGCCAGCGTAATCCCTGGTGCCTAGTGGGCTGCCCCATCAGTCTCCTGGGGGGCCGAAAGTCTGTGGCATTATTTTTGGGGGGGTTGAAAAAAGAGAATCCCTGGTGCCTAGCGGGCTTTAGCTACTGCCCCCATCTTTCTCCCAGGGGGCAGAAAGGCTGTGACAATGTTTTTTGGGTGGGGTCATTGGCATGTCCATTCTGGGCAGCCCCCACTCTTTTTTTTTTGTTTGAATATTTTTTATTGAGATTTCAACATATAGTAACAATACAGAGCAATAGGTTGTGGAGGGTAAAATAAAGGTTATCTTTGCGATGCATATCAATGAACATGTACAGCAACAGTATTATACATTACATTCTTCTCATTTCTTAGCTGTCGATGCTGAAAAAGGAAAAACAATACATGAATCAAATAACTGTTCCTCATGGTACTTCATACTGGAGAGTGTTGCCTGTCTCCACAGAGCAACGGACCATCAGCTAGAATGGAGATGGCGCTTGGTAACTGAGTAGATGGTACATGTCACGTGGTTGTGGCCCATCGTGTGCAGCAAGTGTGTGCCCAGTGTGGTGTCGTAAGGGCAGGACGTCGTTTGGATCTGTTGTAAGTGTGGTGTATTCCACTTTATGTGTGCCGGTTAGGACCCAGCGTCATTCATACGTGACGGCTCGTCTCGTCCCGTATCATGCCGAGTAGACCCGTTATGCCTCCTCAGATAAAGGCGTGCGTGTTGCGAACCATTAAAGGAACAACCGTATGTCATGTGTCAATGTGGGTGTCGATCAGTTTGACTATAGCGTCCATTAATGAATTCTTAAGGACATTGCCAACTTGGCGAACTGGGGGGAGAACAAATATGCAGGTGAAATAATGAAAAAATAAAAGGGGGGGGGTCGATAATAATAATAGGGGAAAGGAATACAAGAAGCACTATACTGGGGTAAGGCTAGGAGGGCGTATATGCAGGCAACGTAGTCGCTTGTGCCGATGTATGTATGTCATTTCACTCAGGTATGGGGAATGTGGCGTTGGGGTGGGTGGCCCCCTCTACAGCGTGGTCATAGTGGGGCATCAGTGTCCGGTGTTACATGCGGGAGGCGGGTTAGAGTTACTTATGGGTGGTGCGCGATTGTTACCTTGTGCCGTGTGTGTGACATGCTGTTGTCTACTGGGACCCGGTCGCCTCCCCCAGGTGTGCCCCTCTTCATATCTGTTATTGCAATGACGTTCTATCTGTTTGTCGTCTATGTGACTCCCTGTTCAAGACACACCTGGTGAAATGATTTTAAGATGTCATCCCAGGGTATTGCTATTGGTATGGCCCTCAGTCCTGCCGTCTCCTCCCTGTGTAGGGTTGCGCTTTCCACTGCCGCCCAGTTATTAAGCGAGGTGCACCAATATTGGAGTTGTGGTGGGTCTCTGCTCTTCCAGTGTTTGGTGATAAGTCTCTTGGCAGTGACTAGTCCGAGATCCCAGAACCTGGTGTGAACTTTAGTATGTTTTGTGCATTTAAACAATCCCAGCAAACATGCCTCCCATGTGTGTGGTAGTTCCACGCCAGCCCCTTTCGTTAACAATGACGTTATGCCTTGCCAGTATGTGAGTAGTCTAGGACAGGTCCAGAGCATGTGTAGGATGTCTGCATTTGTTAATAAGCAGCGTGGGCATGCAGACGTGTCTATTGCGAAATATTGATTAATTTTGTCTGGTGACAGATATGCTCTATGTACAATATAAAATTGTATGATTTTAAAACGCGAATTGCGTGGGATATTCATGGGTCCCTCCTGTATTCTCTCCCATTCTTTGTCTGTCCAGTCTCTACCCCTATCAGCTGCCCATTTGTCTCTTAGTGGTTGTAGGGTGCGGGTTGTGTGTGACAACAGTGCTTGTGCCAGTCAATGTATCACGTGGGATCCATTTCCCATGATGTGCAAATACTGCACCAGCAGGTGCATCTGTGATTCCTCGGTCATTTCTCCCTAAGCCTTTGTGTACGTGCGTATCAAGGATGTGTGCAACAGGAACTGTCCTACCGGTAGGTCTGTGGCCGCTGCCAGTCTATCAAATGGAAGCAGGGCGCCCTCCGCATGAAGGTCAGCAATCGTGTCTATCCCGGCTAGTTCCCATCGTTCTAGCGCGGACGCGGTTACTATCCCTCCATCTTTGGGAGTGCCCAACAGTGGGAGTGCGGAGGCATAGGGCATCATCGCCCTTGTGAGCCACAAGCTGCGCGTATAGCACTTATATGCTACCGCTAAATGTAATTGTGCCGGGCGAGGTTGTTTGGCCAGGGGATGAAACAATGTGAGGACTTGTGTGTGGGTCAGAGTCGAGGTATCGGAAGTCGTGTCCATCAGGCATTTCCCACTCAGCCAACCAACCACCCATTGCAATTGTGCTGCCAGGTAGTAGAGTTCCTGGTTGGGAACCACCAGTCCCCCCGCTGCCACTGGTGCGTAAAATTTCGCTAGTGCCACTCTGGGTATGCCGGTGTTCCAAATGAGCGCTCTAATCATGGTTTCCAATTCTCGAAAGATGCGATTTGGGATGTATACCGGTATGCTGGAGTAGTAGTACAGTAGCCCTGGCAGTACGATCATTTTTGTCAGGGTTACTCTGCTAGGAACGTTTTAGGGGAGTGTTTTCCAGAAGGTTATTTGTACTTGCAGGGAAGAGATGGCTCTGACCAGGTTACCCTCCAACACATCCGCGGGGGATCGGTATATATGGATGCCTAAATATCGGAATGTAGTAGCGTGCCAGGCCAGCCGCACTCCACCAAGTCGCACCTTGCATTCCTGCAAGTCTGAGCTGAAGGAGTACACCCCGGATTCACCCCAGTTTACCCTGAGCCCTGAAAGGGCTGCAAAGGCGTCTAGGGTGTCCGTGAGCGCTTGTTGCACCTGCGTGAGATCTTTAATATACAGAAGTAGGTCATCTGCATATAGCGAGACCGCATTGTAGCAGGGTTTCCGTTCTCCCACAGAACTGTGCATAGAGATCTAGAACCTCAGTGAGTTAGGATGATCCAAAACTCATCTCAGTGTCAGAAATCCCCTTACCTAGCTAGCTACAGTGTCTCATGGATCATTATGGAATGATCCATGTCTTAGACAAACCAGAACATGAACTTTAGAATACCTCAGGAATCGTGGAACACATGAACACTCTTTCGTTATATAATCATTTCAAACCAAAACTGAGAGTCAAAGAACACAAGTGCAAGTTTGAAATATTTATTATTCAATGCAAAGTTCTCAAACGCAGTATCTTGTATAATACCAAAATGCAGATTATAAAAATCAGAGTCAGCAGCATAGTCACTAATCCATAGTAAGCAAAAGGTGCTAGCATGTTATAATGCAAATTCTATAGAAATCTATATCACCTATATTTCGCGCACCCTATCTAGCATATTATTTTATATCTAAGAAGGTCTCATTCGGGCTTTAGCAGGGCGGCCCCATACCTCTCAATGTCAGTAGGAGCAGATCACATCAACAGCTACCAGCTCTCTTCATGCGCAGCACCAAGTGTCTACGTTCATTCCGTGTAACTCTATCTTAAACCCGCGTAGAGCCCAAAATGTTGGCATCAACATTATTTGTGTTATGTCTAATGTGGTGCGAGGATCAGGCCTCCCAGCAACCTTGTGTTAGGTTAATTTTAGAGTGTGCAGCTCTCAGTGTGCAGACAGTTGTACCAAGTGTACCAGGCAAAGCTGATAGCATAGAAATAACATATTATTCTCAAATAAACCACCTCACCGCTTCTAGGGTGAAAGCGACAACAACAAGTATGTGTCGTGTGCAAAACTGCACGTGTGCAAAACTGAAGCCGAAGGAAAAAAGGCTGTTTAAACATGTAATGCACTCATGCTAACTTAACGCAATATATGTAACGAAGTATCCATATGACACCCCCCCATTGGTCCGAGCAACGTCAAACATAAGGGAAAAGGCAATACTAAATCAGATACAAAAATTGAAAGCAAAGTTCAATAATCTTGAGCTAAAATAAGCTAAAAATATGTATGAATGAATATGTATGAATGCCTACAGTGGCCTCAAGTCTAAAAATAAAAACAAAACTTTCGAACCAAAAGTTATTCGCCAGGTCTCAAAAATATGAAATGTAGGACCAGGCTGCATCAATCCAAATGTCTGTAAGAGAAAAAACAAGGCACTTATCCGATATCCAAAGTCATGTGCCACATTGACGTTATCCTCAGCGACATCACGTGATTGAATTCTCCATCAGCTGAACACAGTCCATCCCTCCAATTCAGCGAGGGGAAAGTCATATTTCACAACAAAGCACTCCTCCCAGGCATGTCATGATTGGAAAGTATATGCAAAGAAAGTTGCAACAGCCTCCAGTATGAAATCACTGCCATCATCCGAAAATAGTTCAGCAATCCAATTCAGCAATGGGAAAGAACATACGTGCTCCTCCAGCATCGGATCCTCCTGTAACGCCAGAGGACAACTCGGTGGGTTCACCAGAACGCTGTGTGTCAGAAAGGCATCCGCCGCTGCAGAGATCTCCCATTGGCCCAGAACTCCATTTATCGCTGCCAAGGCCATAACTCTTTCGCCAGAACAGATCAGCTCATGAGCCACCACGGGACGCATTAGTTGATCAAAATCGACGTCAGGAGCAGTCCTCAAGCATAGGCACAAATCAATGGCCCAATCGAACTCGCAGCTCAGGCAGTGAAACACAGGTTGGACACACGTGAAGTCGGTGAACCGAAATGACAATCTATAGGCCGTGCTTAATGCTGCAAGCGGCAAAGTTCCATAGTAATTGAGCATCCGATTACGGCACAGTGTCAGGAGGCGTTGAACGGCGTCTTGCGCAGGATGGGCATCCATGTTTTATGAAGAAAAACACCAACAGAATGCCTGCGGCTACAGCCAGCAACACAGGTAGTCCACCAAACAAACTCGAAAAAATAGTGTGGAAAAACGTGGGAATGATACCAAAAACTTTTTCAAACGTAGTCACGAGGCCACTGCTTACTAATTTAAAAAAATGTGCAAGCCCAGTCGTTGAAGAAGCATTAAAAATCTGGTGTACCAGCTCGCAGAAATGAAACGGCAAATCAGTATTCAAAAGCGCCTGCACCTCTGTGCGGGTGTTAGCTATGTGAAGGACATAAGTTTCCCGGGCCGAACTCAGGGTCACTTGTTTTTGAGACAAAAGGGCCCTTATTCTGCTTAAACCATTGAATTTTGCTTCCAAGGTAGGAATCCGTGGCCAGATGGAGACATCTGAAGACCCATGCGTGGGTGGGTATAGAACATTCTTGCAGCACACCACACGCTCTGATACAGTTACCACATAAGCCACACCAATTAATAAACCACAACATAATTCGTTGTTCAAAAGCAAATAACTACCATTAGCTAATAATGTGAACGTGGGAACCACTGCTGGAACTGGCGTGCCCTTTAAAACACATGCTAAATTTGGGCGGTCCTGATTACAAGAACCGTGTAACTGAATGTGTCTGCATATTAATGAATGGTCAGGTGACTGTGTGCATTCCTCACCATTAAGATTCACTTCTTTTCCATCCTTCAGACATCTGTATGTGTATGGTAATGACCATGCCTCATGTAGGAATGCATTGCCTAGTGGTTCATATCGTCCAATAGCAATATACCGCATACAGTTAGTAAATTTATATAAAGGAAATGGCAATGTAATTAAACCATGAAGAAGCCACGTGGCAGTAGTGGTTTCAGCAACAGAGAAAGGCAAGGATTCTAGCTTCTCAATATGTAACATAGAAAATGATGCATCACGCATTGAAAGCATGCGCTGTTTTTCAGTCAGATTAAAAGGGGCGAAAAGGGATGAAACGTTCAATGAGGTCCAGGGAACTCGACCAGCCTTAAGTGTCTGTAGGGTCCAGGCAAACTGCATTACAGAACGCAATTGATTCTGACCATGGTATAACGTGGACACTTCATCATGTACAATATCAACAACAGAAGAAACAATATTATCCAATGTGTAAATTCTGGAAGAAAGCATGTTAATACTGTTATCGACCACTGCAAGCACTTTTTCCAAATTTGCTTGATCAATAGCCCTCAGGCGTTTAGCTGCCTCAACTTGTGAAAATTTCCAAATTTCATTGTAAACAGCATAAATAAAGCGTTTAGATCTACCCCTAGCCGGGCCTTTTATAAAATCATTCAGGTCTATATTCTCATTCAAACGTGACAGATGCAGTTTTACTGCAGCCAAAGTGGAATGTTGCAACCAGGTCTGACACAATTTGCCTACTGAATAAGTAGTAACTGTGTGATCTGTTTCAAAACGGGGATCCGGCCTGATGTGTTTAAAACCTTCAGACAAACCCAAAAAACGACGTTGGCAAGAATCAGAGCTTCTTTGCCACAAAAGCCACCCATCTGGATCAAAACTGGAAATATTAAATGAGGAATTGTGCAATAGGTCTCGCATCTCACTTATAGATAATGTAGTGAAATTATTCCAACCTGAATATTCTTCCAAATCAGGGATGGTTGGTGCATTTAATTTTTTAGATGTAGCCAATCCAAAACATGTTGTCTGGGAAATAGTAGAATTTAAAAACAACATGTGATTCGGGATGAGACATGCACGATGCAAAGCCTCAGTGCCTTGTACCTGCCAATCTTTGGTACCCCAAACCGATTTAAGGTCAATAGCTTCCTCCCATAACTCATAGCCATCTACAGCTAACCTGTCAAGAAAGGACTTTGAATACAGCAATTTTGTATCGGTAAGTCTGACTTTGGACATGAATTTCTGTTTCACTTTAAAATAAAACGACTCAGGATTTGATTGATTAAAATCTGTAAAATATAAGTATTTTCCCAGAAATGTACTCGAGCTCCCTTGCAAAGGCGCAGGACAATGTTCCCACTGTGTGTAGTTTACCGGAACCCTCACGGAACTCGTTTTGTGTAAGAAATGATTCCCATAATGTTGATAGCAAAACAAATCACCATAATTAACAGAATCCAAGTATAAATCCTCAGCATCGAAGGCCGCATAATATTTCAAATCAGAGAACAATGCTTCTACGGCCTGAAGATCCCAATCATCAGAACGAATATTTTGCTTAATCACATCTCCCATGTTTACTCTAAGCACATTAGGAACATTAATAACTTCTGTGGGGCCATGTATCTGAAACCTAACCGCATCCCACACAATCCCATCAAGGACAGGCCAAGCAGTAATCTCTACTGAATGTAAGTCTCTCTTTAGTCTGTGTGCTGAATGTGAGGAGGAAAGAGGGGCCAATGTTCCATTAAGGTACCGAATTCCTGTCCTTTCTTTCACATAATGGCCATCGATCAGGCGGAAAAAATAAAACACAAAACCAATTGACATAAAAAGATAAAATGAAAATAGTATCAGCCAAATGTATGTCCAAGGTGGAATTAAAAAATGTTTTTTAAACAACGTGGCATATTTTGCAATAGTCGATGGTTTCTTTGAAAGTTCCGAATCAGAGTCAAAAGAGAATCTGGATTGGTTAGCCAAACGAGCATGTAAATCGGACATAGATAAATCAGCAGGATCTGCATAGGTCACCTCATCAATGTTAGTAACAGGAATAGTATTTAATAAAGGACTGGATATGGCAGGCATCTCGAGGGACACCTCCTGATCTGCACCAGATGTAATAGCCAGCACAGAGTGCCTCACCATGGAAGGACAGGATACAGCCGGTGTCATGCTATGAAGAATCGGCCACCCTGTGTGTCTTGACATTGTCAATAGAAATAAATCTGTTTTCTTTACGACCTGGAAGTGGTGGTAAAATGACTGTTCTTGTGCCCTTCACTCCAAGGACCCGAACCGGCGCTCGATATGAGGGACCAAACTCTTTCTTGTTATCGATCTACTCTCGAACCAGTTCTCCAACTTGGGGTAGCCAGCCAACTACCTGGATCTGCAACGCATCATCCGACGTGGAGGGCAAGTGTTCCTTTGCAAGACTGTCTCTGGTCTTTTGTAGATCCTGTAAAACATTGCAATGTTCATCTACGTCAAAGGCCGCGGCCTGGGCCTGGCAGTCTGCACCATCAAGGTCAGGGACGTACATCTTGATACCAAAGAGCATTTCGTATGGGGTCCGCCCACCCAGAGACCTTCTAGGGAGATTATTAAGCGCACACTGCACGCCATAGAGGTGGGTCAGCCAGTTTCTACCAGTGCCTATAACACGGGCTGTCAAAGATTGCTTTAAGTCGCGGTTCATTCTTTCTACTACAGAATTGCCCTCAGGCCTGTAGGGACTTGAAAACTTCACCTGTACTCCCAACGAAACCATAGCATCCTTATATGCCTTAGAGGCAAAAGCCGGACCCTGGTCCGAATGGAAAGCACCACAAGCAAAGATTCCCACAAAGACACGCAAATCCTTAATGACAGTTCGCGAATCAGCGCTTCGATGCGGCCATACCCATACAAAGCGTGTGCATGAATCAACTGCTACTAAGATGTATTTATACGCAGTATCAGAAGAAAAAGGACCGCAGTGATCCAAATAAACACAACCAAGTGGTTTATTAGAGATGTACAACTGTGTCTGAGGCGGACGCGCAGCAGTAGAAGGCTTGATCTGCTGACAAATGTCACACATAAGGACATAATCGCGCGTCTGTTTGTACAGTCCCCGCCACCAGAACCTCTGTTGTAGCTGAGATACAGTGGCTGAGACGCCCGCATGCGCAGACGCCACACCTTCATGAGCCGCTGTAATCAGAGAAGCTCTGCGATCCGAGTTGGGAACTAGACGCTCTCCAACTTCAGGAATTTTCACATAAGGAACCTTATCGGGACTTAAGTGGTATGTGTACTTCGAAGGGAACCCCGCAGGATATTTACCTCCCTTCTCCGTGGCAGCAACAGCCGCCAAGATGTCATCATCTATTTTGCTTTTGGACCTCGTGACTGCTGCAACTAAGTATTTTGATACCGCTGACTTCGCTGCTTCATCAGCAAGCGAGTTGCCAACAGCGTGGACCCCCACGCGCTGGTGGCCAAGAGTATGAATCACAAACACGAGCGGCAGTTTCTCTTTAAGTTCCGCCACTCGGACCCAGATCATTTTATGTTTTATCGTGCTACCCTTGGAATCACGAAAATCATTCTGAATCCAAAAGAACAAGTCCTCATTGTAAGACTGGACACAGTAGTAAGAATCACTTACGATTAAAGTCGTCACACTAGGATCAGCGTACTCCAATGCGAGCATAAGAGCACGGAGCTCTGCTAATTGTGCGGTGCAGTCTCCTAGTGTTTGCGTGTGCACGACACTGGACTTGAACTCATCGTTCACCATGGCACCCACCACAATGGCGCAAGCGGAAACGTAGGCATGTTTAGAGCCATGCGCAACCTGCGCCGAACCATCCGTGTAAATGATACAATGGAAATCCTCCAACGGCCGCATTGCTAAAGGAGCAGGATGAACAAATTCATACTGTAAATACTCCTGCGACCGTAAAGCGGCGTCAAAAATAAACGTGACATCCTGAGATGTCAAGGATGTAGCCCACTGAATCCACCGAGGGTGCAAAGCTTTAGAATTCGGTACACTGGCTTTCGTGACCGCCTCCAAGGCAGGACACGGGGTAACAACCAACATGCGCTTTCCCTGCGACAGGGCACGTTCTTTAAGAATTGCCATCTGCACAGCCGTTAAAACTTTCTCCACAGTGGAAAAACGCAGTTCAGCCAAAGTGTACAAGTGTGACTTGTAAGCAATAGGTACAGTATCCCCCTCATTAAAAGTCAGGTACGTGAAACCCACCGTCCCAGGGATAATTCTTATCACCAGGTTGGTCTGGTTATCACGGGTCTGTAAGTAGTCAGAAGCGAGCATATCAGCCTGCAAAGACTGCAGAATGGCTGAATGCTCAGGCAGCCAGCATGATTTGGAAAAAGATGGTTGTACCAAGGCATATAAAGGCTTGATACGCTGGGCATATTCCGGAATGTATGTCCTCCCGAAATTTAAAAAACCCAGTAAAGACTGTAATTTTTTCAGCGTTGTCGGAGAGCGCAACTGCGCGCATTTCTCCAGGAATGGAGGAGCCAACCCCTTTCCTTCGTGGTTAAGTTCATAACCTAGAAACAACACTGTGTACTCCGCAATGTGTGATTTTGCAAAGTTAAACTTGTAACCCATGTCTGCAAAGTTACAAATTATGCTGTTTACTCGACACAGATGCACCCAAAGTTCGTCGTCTGTGAGATAAATGTCATCCACATACGAACATGCAACTGGATCGAAACTCTCCAAAAGAGAGACTATGCGGGCGGAAAACACTCCAGGACTATTTTTATATCCCATTGGGAGTCGTTTAAACATTTTTTGTACGCCGCCGCATGTAAAACTGGTCCATTGGGAACTTAGACCATCTAATCTATGTGCATAAAAACCATTGGAAATGTCAAGCGTGGTTTTGAACCGTTTACGCTCAAGACTATTCACTAGGGCAGAGCCGTGAGTATTCTGTACTGCACAGTTACGGCAATGCGAGTTCAAATGCCGGTAATCCAAAACCAGACGATATGAGCCGTCCGGCTTGTTAACAGTAAAAAGGGGATTATTCATTGGTGACACACACGTTTCAATTACACCTTGATATTCCAATTGTTCAAGGATAGCCGCGACCGAAGCTTTAGCTTCACGCCGTATGGGATACTGGGGTTGTGGCTGCGGCTGTGACCGTAAAGGAATCTCATGGCTAGGGGACAATTTATCCCAGCCACACTGATTTCGGTACACAGCCGGCGCAAGCGCCAGAGCCCACTCTTCTGCAAAATGCAGCGCTTCCACTCTCGATACAGTGTGCGCGAAACTGGGGAGGATCACCTCCTCCCCTCGCGGAGCTGCGAGAACAAAAGGTGGGGGCCAGTCAGCCTCCGAAAGCAAAATGTCATACGTATCCGAAAGATTCTCCCAAAATACCCCTTTTACAGTTCGCTGCATGTCACCTTCAATTAACAGGACAATTTCAAAAAGTCTTTCAGGGGGAGCAACATGTGTATCAGCTGTTTCAATCACAATAAAAGTCTCAGTCGCTGTCACCTTCAACAGTGGACGGAGGGCCTCTCTCACTATGGTAATCTCCGCCGCGCTGTCCAGCAAGGTCAGAGCCCACGTCAGATTCCGAAGCCGCGTTCTCACTATCTGGGGCATATCGATGCGCCGTTAAGGCTGCGACTTTCTTCTTGGCAAACTGCGGTCTCTTTGGCGTAGAGTCGTCCCGCCGATCCCCTTCACTTCGCGGGCGGGGCTGGCCACGTCCTTGCTGACCACCCCTGCCCCTGCCGCCCCCTCCACCACCGGTTGACGGAGCCGATGAGTCCTG
The DNA here is from genome assembly GCF_964263255.1 of Lissotriton vulgaris. Lineage (NCBI taxonomy): Eukaryota > Metazoa > Chordata > Amphibia > Caudata > Salamandridae > Lissotriton > Lissotriton vulgaris. The sequence goes on along the minus strand of NC_141697.1, from coordinate 714,441,224 downwards.
AAAGGAACGAGGAGAGCGTTGGTCAGAAGCCTGAAACCTCTCAGGCGATTTAATCGTCGCGCGATCGCGCAAATCATAAACTCGATCTGACTGCGCAGGCTGCGAAGGCGTAGGACTAGAAACCTCCGTCTGCTGTTGTTGTTGCTTACCCCGATTTTGCTTTTTAGGCCAATTTTGTTTTTTGGACTTGGGTTGTCCACCCGTTTCCGAAGACTGTCCCTGGGGCTGCTTCTTCTCTTTTTCAGAAAAAGCTTTTAAACCCTTAGAAGTGCGGCCAACCATTTTATAAGCCGCCACAATAATTCTTGCCAGCTGACGGGGCTTCTCGGCATCGGGAATTAACGCCAGAGCATTGGCCACCTGAAAGTTCACTGCATCCCCCTTGACATTTGCAAGGATAAGACCGCAAACCGTCTCAAACGAGCCGCTCAGGCGCATACCCAATTCAACCGCCGACTCAGGTCCGTGATCATCCTGAACACGTTTAAGGACCGCAGAAAGGTTTGACACAGACGGGGTGCCATAGCACCTCGAGTAAACCGCTGCAAAAGTCTTACCCCATGTTTCACAGTCAGCAAGTTCAGGGGCTAAATCTTTCGGTAAACTAAGCGTAAGAATCCGGTGTTTTTCACCCGGAGTCGTATTAGGAAACACAGCCTCCAGCTGGTCGAATTTCTCGGCAAGCCAGTAAGGAAAATCATCCTTATTCTCTGGCTTTCTGCCCATAACGGAATTCACCAAGACAGGACTGATTTTCAAACCAGCCTGTTCTGCCCGAAGCTGCGCCCCTGCGGGGACTGCGCCATGAATATTACGACCAATGTAATGAAAAAGCGCTCTAATCACTCCAACCGCGACATCATGAAGACGCCGCAGGTCACCCACATTACAAGTGGCGCGATTAGGATGAGGAGTAAATCCACCCAAAGCGGGCCAATGTGTGCCCGGAATGGACAAAGGACCTAACCTCGGAGCCGTTAAAGAATGGGGTAGGGCGCCACCAAACCAAACTCCGTGCTGCCAAGCGTCTATAGGTACTTCCAGTGCCCTGTATGGAGCATAAGCCGCCGGTACATCCGAGGCAGTGTATGAATGGAAGACACCCGAATTAGCGTCCACTGCCGGAAATGTCACCCAGGAATAAAACAATTCGTACGGGTACGCATGTTCCGCACTCACCACTAGAACCACAGCCAAGCCTTCCGCAGGTACATTATATGCCCGCAAGTGGTCGCGAACCGTGACGCGGCTATGCTGCGCTATGTCCACGGCCATGTTAGCACAGGAAGTGAAAAGAGACAAAGAGCATTTCGTAGCACAACTGGGTAGTAATTCAAAGAAACCGTTTTTAGAAGAATTCAAGCTTGAAAAGACCTATTTAAAAAATAGGTAGGTTATTCCGACACCACCGTTTACCGGAAACGGGAATGAAGGTGTCAAGGTATGAATGATATACTACTCGAGTGTCATGTTTTAAGGCCAACCAAACCGTTGGGCGCCATGTAGCAGGGTTTCCGTTCTCCCACAGAACTGTGCATAGAGATCTAGAACCTCAGTGAGTTAGGATGATCCAAAACTCATCTCAGTGTCAGAAATCCCCTTACCTAGCTAGCTACAGTGTCTCATGGATCATTATGGAATGATCCATGTCTTAGACAAACCAGAACATGAACTTTAGAATACCTCAGGAATCGTGGAACACATGAACACTCTTTCGTTATATAATCATTTCAAACCAAAACTGAGAGTCAAAGAACACAAGTGCAAGTTTGAAATATTTATAATTCAATGCAAAGTTCTCAAACGCAGTATCTTGTATAATACCAAAATGCAGATTATAAAAATCAGAGTCAGCAGCATAGTCACTAATCCATAGTAAGCAAAAGGTGCTAGCATGTTATAATGCAAATTCTATAGAAATCTATATCACCTATATTTCGCGCACCCTATCTAGCATATTATTTTATATCTAAGAAGGTCTCATTCGGGCTTTAGCAGGGCGGCCCCATACCTCTCAATGTCAGTAGGAGCAGATCACATCAACAGCTACCAGCTCTCTTCATGCGCAGCACCAAGTGTCTACGTTCATTCCGTGTAACTCTATCTTAAACCCGCGTAGAGCCCAAAATGTTGGCATCAACATTATTTGTGTTATGTCTAATGTGGTGCGAGGATCAGGCCTCCCAGCAACCTTGTGTTAGGTTAATTTTAGAGTGTGCAGCTCTCAGTGTGCAGACAGTTGTACCAAGTGTACCAGGCAAAGCTGATAGCATAGAAATAACATATTATTCTCAAATAAACCACCTCACCGCTTCTAGGGTGAAAGCGACAACAACAAGTATGTGTCGTGTGCAAAACTGCACGTGTGCAAAACTGAAGCCGAAGGAAAAAAGGCTGTTTAAACATGTAATGCACTCATGCTAACTTAACGCAATATATGTAACGAAGTATCCATATGACAGCATGGGTTCCGTCTACCAAGGGGATGCCTCAGTCTTCACTCTGACGTCTTAACAGTTCCCCTAGTGGCTCCATTGCTAGGGAAAAAAGCAGTGGCGACAGAGGGCAGCCCTGTCTCGTGCCTCTCCTGACTCTGATGGCTGCGGACAATAGGCCGCCGGTGCGGACCCGTACTGTGGGCGTCTGATACAGCAAGTTGACCATGTCTATGAAGGCATCCCCCAGCTTGTATTTCTGCATCACCACCCGAAGGTAGGGCCATTCCACGGAATCAAATGCTTTTTCTAAATCAAGCACTAAGCACCCCGACCTTGGCCATTGCTTCACTGCATACTCTTGTACTCTAAATAATCGGCGGGTATTGTATGAGGTGCTCCTCGTTCGCACAAACCCGTTCTGGTCGGCATGCAACAGTTTGGGTGTGAAAGGGGCTAGTCTCTGGGCTAAAGTGGGCGCTAGGATTTTATAATCAGTGTTTAGAAGAGCAAGGGGCCGGTACGACCCCAATTGCTTCCCATCTCTGCCTGGTTTTAAGAGGGAGACCAGGGTTGCCTCATTAAGCGTGGGTGGAAGTGTGGAGTCTTCTATTGCCGTCTCGTACAACCGGATCAATTCCGGGATCAGCAAATCCGAATAGGTCTTATAAAACTCCGCTGGCAATCCGTCCAGGCCCGGGGACTTGCCTTTGGATAGCGCAGCAATGACCATGCGGAGCTCCTCCGGCGCTATGGGTGCCGTCAGGTCTTCGCATTGGGCGTCCCACAGTGTCGGCAATGGTATGTTTGCTAGATATTCGTTTATGTCCAGACCGGAAGTTTGTAGGTAGGAGCGGTACAGCGCGTTGTGATGAGCGGTGAATGCGTCGTGTATTTCGGTTTGCGAGTAGAGCATGTCGCCCCCGCCATTCTGTATCGCCGTAACCGGTTTAGTTCGGTCTTCCCTGCTAATCAGCCAGGCCAGCAGTCTGCTAGGCTTATCTCCCTTACTGTGCGTGCGGGCCGAATGTGCCGCATAGTTGAGGCAGCGCAGTCTTTCCTGTAACCGCTCATGCTCCGCCCGAGTTTCCAACACGTCCACCCACGCCTGCCACCTGCTCTTTATGTATGAGGTCTGCCTCAATCCTCGTCAGATCTTTTTCCAGCTGCCTCCGTATGTTGACCTGTGTACCTAAGCAGTGGCCTCGTATGACTACCTTAAAGGCGTCCCACTCTATCTGGGGGGTGGATGCCGTGTCTGTGTTGTCCTCAAAGTAGTGAACTATTTGTGCGAATAGGGAATCGCGGATGGGGGCGTCAAGTAACAGGTCCGGCTGCAGTCTCCAGGTGGGAACCGGGGGACGTGTCTGTGCCCATGCTAGATCTAAGACATGTGGATTATGGTCAGAATGCGTGCGACCCATATAATAGGTGTCAGTCACTTGTGGGAGCAAATCGTTAGTCAGCATGTACCTGTCCAACCGTACATGTAGGTCGTGTGCGCCCAAGTAGTATGAGTATATCCGGGTATCCGGATTGCGGCACCGCCATGCATAACACAGATCCCATTACACGGCCCAGGCAGCAAACGCTTTCATGGATCCCAGCACAGGTGCACTTGGCAGGGGTGGGAAGGAGCGATCTAGTGCGGCGTCTAAGACGCAATTGTAATCACCACCCAATATCCAGGGGAGGCCATGCCATGGGGATAAGACGGTAGAGAGTTTCGCGAGGAACCACTGTTGGTCTGTGTTTGGGGCGTAAATTGATGATAGCACTACAGGGCGCCCATCTAGTCTTCCCCTCACCACCACTAGTCTTCCTTCTCTGCCAATATAGGAATGTTCCACCTCAAGGGGAGTTCACGGCCTCACCCATATCAATGCGCCCCTGGCATAGCAGGAGTAACCCGTGGCATAGAGCTGCCCACGCCATCTGCGGCGTAACGTGTGTATCTCTGTGTCATTTAGGTGGGTCTCTTGCAAGAGCGCGATCTGGACTAGGTGTCTCTTCAGATAAGAGTAAATTTGGTATCTACGTGATGGTGTGTGCATGCCACGCACATTCCATGTGCAGAGTTGAACCGCTGTCATTACATTTGTTCAAGTAATCCCCGCCTCCCTCCTGTTCAATACCACCATTCCCGCAGCAAAAGGCTCTGCCTCCCAGAAGTCCCCACATTCGTACATCAAAGACACAATCATGCAATAAATAAAGAGGGAAGCAATAAAACAACAAACGATCCATATAGTGCAACTAAACTTGAATAACAATCATGGGGAACAATACCAAAAGGTCGACTGCGAAACGCATAGACGTCCAAACTCTCTATTGAGACAGTCAACATTCAAGTCTGGGGGGTTGCTGCCTGCCGAGCAAGGTGAGAGTGTCTTAATCAATAAGTAAATGTGAGTGTATATTCTCCCTCCCGGGGGAGTAGTTAGTGAGCACAGCTGGCCCTGTAGTGTGTCAGGCGGGGATCGTGGTGGCGCAACGGCCCCCGTATACTTCACCCCTAGTGTATGACAGCTGGCTGCACTGGTATTGCAGTTCTATGTGGCTCATCGAGTCAAAGGGCTAGCTGGTCAGGTCCTGCCAGCTAACGCAGCTAAGTGTTCTGGTTTGCAGTCTTTCTGCCAGCAGTCATGTAATCAGGAGCAATACTCATGGGCCTCCTGTTTGGCAACCAATTGTCCCCAGGGTGGCCCCCCGCGCTCTGTCTCATCACCAACAAGCTGCCGGAGCCAGACGCGGCCGGCTGCCGTGGCCTCTCCGCCAGGTGCCCCGGCCCGGTATGGAAGAAGAAGAGGGGGGGGAAACGGGTCGGTCTCTCAACCAAACAGGTCCACTGTCTGTGGTGTGACATCTGGTAGGTCCGAGGATAACAGAATCTGGCATCCCATAGATAGCCTCGTCATCACTAGGCAGAGCTCGAGGACTGGTTACTGGGATCGAATGTGAAATTGGCGAATTACTAAGTTCCGCGACTATGCGCAGTGCATCCTGCTGTCCCTGCTGTATTACGTACTCAGGTGGTCCGGCGCCCTGCTGCGTTTGGTCGTCTAGGACCGGCGATGATCTATTTCGGCGTCTCCGTCTCGGGCCTCTGTGCCACTTCGCTTGAGAGTTTTCAGCGGGCCTTCTGGGAGCCTTGTTTGTACCGTTGTCCAACCATGCCTCCACCTCTTCCGAACTAGTGAAGAAGTGCGTTTTGTCGTGTGCCACCACTCGGAGCTTTGCTGGAAACAGGAGGGAGTAAACTCTACTCTATTGAGGAGGTCTCTCATTAGTTTATCCGATTGGGCGACCCGGGGTTCAAGGTCCGACACAGAACTCTCCAGGGTGGTGGTGCGCTCCGCAAGCTTCTTGTGGTCCGCTCGTAGATGCGTTAGGTCAATGGCGACTCCATCTATCTTCGTTTCCAGTGATGCGCGTGTTAATTGCACCGATTTCTCCAGTCTCACCATTGCCGCCAATACCATGTCAAGTTTGGACGTTACTTGATCAGCCTCCGCTTGTTTAGAAAATGTGTCCATTTGCCCCGCAGCTGCGCTCCACCGGAGCCTGTGCATGCCCTGGTGCCTCCAGACATGGGCAGTGCCGTGGGTGTGCGTATTATGTCCGTGAGTAGTGCGACCAGCGGCGCGTCCAATCAGTATCTCCATCTCAACAAGCGCAGTTAGGGAAGCGCTCTCAGGCGGGGGTAGGCAAGAACACGGTTGGCGTCTGGGTTGAGTGTTGCAGCGCCACGTGTCTGTTTGTTGGCAGCCTAATGCAATCCGGCGTGCGAGGGCAATCCTGCCACAATCAAATATCGTCCGCCAGGTCTTCTCGGGCCAGTTCGCTGGCCTTCAGTCTGCGTGCTCGCTGGCTGCACCAGTCCCCTCTTACCAGTGCCTTCTGCAGCGTAGCGCTGTTCGCCGCTGTGTTGCGCATTGCCTCAGGTTATCTTTACTCCCCGGTCCCCATGTCGCTGTGCCGCACTGATGTCTATGGTTCCCAATCCGGCGCAGCTCCTGGGCAGGCTCCGGTCGCTACGCAGCGCGGGTGCCTATGTTGGTGGTTCCGGTGCACTGCTCGGTCGTGGGCCTTGGTCGCCCTAGAACTCAGTCATGGTAATCCCCCACCATATTAACCGCTTCACTGCCAGTAGTGGGTCCCCAGGGGTCTACTGACAGGTCCGGAGTCTGGTGACGTTATCTCCTGGTTGCCTCACGCTGGGGCTCTAATGTTGGTGCCAGGCCGGTGGCCGGTGGGCGCCCCCTCCATTGGTTATGTCGCGTTAGAAGCGTGCCTCCGGAACTCCGCTCACGCTTCCCGGCCAGGAAAGAAGCAGGGACTGCATGCAGTGTTGTAAACACCCTTCGAAAGGCTGTGCGTTAGGGTCCGGGCATCGCGCTGTGTTTCCGCTGTTGCCGCCACCCACACTAGGCCCGCCATGTGGCCGGGTCTTCTGCCTCAATCCCCGGAGTCGCGTTGTTTGCTTCGCCGATGCGGCTGTCAGCTTTGCGGCCAACTTCCGTCGGGACATATCGGTGCGGTCCGGATGTACCGAGCGGTGCAGTTTTTTGCAGGGCAGCTGCCTGCAGGTCCGGGCTGCAGTCCCCGGAGTGTATGCCAGCTGTGCCTGGTATTTAGCGGAGAAATGGCCCGGTGAAGGGGAGCTCACGCCGGAGCTCTACCTGAAGACGTCTGGCCCTGTTGTGCGCATAGCCATGCCCCCTGGGCAGCCCCCACTCTTACGTATAAAAATAAATAAAATAAAAATCCTTGGTGCCTAGTGGGCTTTGGCTACTGCCCCAATCTGCCTCCTGGGGGTGGGTGGTGGCAGAAAGATTGTCACAATTTATTTTGGGTGAGAGAACCCCTACGTATATAAAGGAAATACAAATCCCTGCTGCCTAGTGGGCTTTCTGCCCCAGAGGGGGCAGATTAGGGGCTACTGCCCCATCTGCCACCTGGGGGGAAAGGGCAGAAAGACTGTGGCATTTGTTTGGGTGGGTGGGGGCATTGGCATGCCCATTTTTGGTAGCCCCCACCCCTGAACATTGAAAAAAAGAATCCCTGGAGCCTAGTGGGCTTTCTGCCTTCCCAGGGGTTAGATGAAGGGCTATTGCCCCTATCTGCCTCCCGGGGGGCAGAAAGACTTTAGCAAATTTTTTAGGGGTGGGGCATTGGCATGCCCATTCTGGGCAGCCCCCGTCCCTGGTGTCTAGTGTGCTTTCTGCCACCCCCCCCCCCCCCCGCCCCCCCCGGGAGGGAGGGCAGGTTGGGGACTACTGACTGATTATGCCATAGTTCAATGGAGGGAGCAAGGGCCCTTGCCCAGGGGACCGCTCCCCCCTCCCTGGCGCCTAGTGGGTGGATCCACAAGCATGGATTCACTAAGGAAGGGTACTATTGATACCTCTCCCATGTGTTTCGGTGCTAGGGGGGCTGAGACAGCCCCCCCTGAGCACCGAAACTGTGAAACTGAAACTAAGTTCCAGTTTAATTTTCAATGTAATGACGACAGCACACCATGCGTGCGATCGTCATTACATTGAAAAATTAAAAAAAAGTATTGGGAGGTTGGAGAAGTTCTTCCCCACCTCCCAAGACCCCCCTAAGAAAAGGAAATCCAGCTGCTGTTTGCACCAGCAGTAATTTAGTGCACCTGTGTGGATGATGGAAACATTCTGTCATGAGCAGCAACGGGGTTAAATTCTCGCAAACGTGAGACCTATTGCATTACGAATATTTGTTGTTTATAAGCGCCCCATGCTGCGGTTTCACATTAATGGAGGCCTTGCCCCTTTCTCTAGACCAGCCTGTTTAAAGAAAGGCGCGCCGCGGACATTAAAGTGAAAGAGCGGTATGGGGCACTTTTACAAAAAACAAATGCTTTTTTTTGTAAAAGCCCCCATTCCCCGGTTTCAATTTAATAGCGACAGTGGACACTTCTTTAGACGTGGCCCGTCTAAAGACAGGAGCATAGCCTCTATTAACGTGAAAGCGTGGTGTGGGGGCTTGTAAACAACAAACATAAATAGTAAAAGAAAAACTTGCGGCAGCGTTCAGCGGCTCAAATAAACCAGAGGCACACCAGCCACTGTGGCGTGCTGTGGTTTAAGAAAAAACAAGCATTTGCAATGCAATAGGCCTCCCTTTACTGAAAGTTTGAGCTATTGGTGTTGTGAATAATATTGGTTAGTTTTTTTATTTTTTAAATATCCCAGCAGTAGCATAAGTAATAAAATAAAATCCACGAAGCAAGAAAAGGGTGCAGTACCACAAGCTGTTACTAAGTGTCTCTGTGGAGTTGTAAAGGGAGCTCTATTAGCCACATAAGGCACTGCACCTTTACTTATGCTACTGCTGGGATATTTATTAACAAAAGAAATTGTAACAAACATTCTTTTCAATGGCAATCACTCGGACTTTCAGTGAGGTGAGACCTATTGCATTGCAAATGCTTGTTTATCACGGAAAAGGCATGATTATGCTAGTCAGTGTACTAAAAGCAAAAAGCTGAGGCATAAATATGTCTCAAAGGCAGACAACACAGTAAATGAAAAACAGGTAAGAGGAGCTGAGATAAAAGAGATATCTGGGGTTAATCACGCTACTCCATTTAAGCACTAGACATCTCCCCTTAAAGAAGGGGTTAAGATGTAATACCCCTCCAAGTACAATAGGCAAAAGGGGTGGGTTAGCAGGGGTGTGATAAGCCATTTAGTTACAAAATAAAATCAGATCAGAAACAGTAAACTGGGTAGAAATACAATGGAGAGAGGAATTGTATTAGGCAGATATGAAACTTGGTGGTTGGAAAGAATAGGGAGCACATCCTGAATAGCAGTGGGCAGACAAAATGCTGAGATTTATCGGCATAATATCAATTTATTCCCCACCCTCATTTAGTGGTTAACCCAAAGTGGAGGCAAGTATGCCCTGAAATTGTACAGAGAGACCTCGACTGTGTGAGACATGTTCCTGTCTGTGTACATTGTTTCCTTTTACCAGACACCATGCAACATTCAGATGTTCGCTGTTTCTAGACCTTTTTTTGGCCAACTTCACTATGATGGGTTTTTTGCATAATTTAGTTTCCTACTCTGCCTTTCTGCTTTTGTTTCCTTCCACCGGCTCTTGGATAATATGCTGGAGGCTAAAAATGACTTCAAACCAGGCGCACAGGAATGTCTGGTTACTCACCGGTAATATTCATTACTCCGAGTCCTGGTCTCCCCGTCCCATTCCTTAACAGTGAGCAGCTAGTCTGCTCCACAGAAACCTACTACCTAGCAGAGCTTTTCGCACTTCCCCCAACATGGCGCCACCATCAAGTGATTATAAACGGGGGAAGTGAGTCATAGAACATCCTGAGAATACCAAAGAAACCCCAGAAAAGGAAAACAATCACCAAAGACAAAAACCAGGGAGGGAGGGAAGGGCTCAACAACGGGACGGGGAGACCAGGACTTGGAGTAATGAATATTACCAGTGGGTCACCGGGCATTACCTCCTCATCCTGTCTCCCCGACCCATTCCTTAACAGTGAGCCCATACCCAAGCACATGGTGATTGTAAGAAAACAGACCGGAAAATGCGATAAACAGGTCCATTCAATCAACACTAAGCAGTACAAATCATAAACCTTGTACAGCAGACAAAACATGAGTAAAGTAAAAGTAAAAGTTTTTTTGCGCAATTAATTAAAATTGTTGCAATGTACATGCACTGGGATGGACGTTACATGTTAAGAGTAAAAGGATGCACAGAACAATTAAAACAGAAAAATTGTAAATTAAAGAAAGAACGTGCAATAATGTCACCAGAAAAGGAACTCATGCTGGGTCAAAAAGCAAGTTAGGGGAATTAATTTCTAAAATAAACGTAACAAAACGAGCCGCCAACTGCGGAGAGTCTCCTCTCATAAACTTAACAAAACGAGCCGCCAACTGCGGAGAGTCTCCTCTCAAAACATGAGTGCCAAAGGCAGCCGATGCTGCCATCCCCCACTGAAGGCGATAATGGGAAACGAATGTATGTGAAGAAGCCCATGTGGCAACATTACAAAAGTCCCACAAGCAGGCCCCATTGAACATGGCCCAGGAGGAGGAGACACCCCTGGTCGACCAACCCTGAACCGAAGAAGGTAGAGGACAGTGGGCAGACTCATAGGCCGAAACAACAGCACCCATGACCCAATGAGTCGAGGTGGGCAAGGAAGGACCAAGACCCCTCTTAAAGAGGCGTAGGTGACAAATAAGGAATAAACCTGCTGGAAACCACAGGTCCGCACCAAATAGACGCGGAGAGCCCTCAGCACATCCAAAGAATGGAGGACCAAACATCTGGGGAGGCAGGGTCTGGAAAAAAAACAGGGAGCGCAATATCCTCCTGACGGTGAAAAGAGGACCAAACCTTGGGCAGAAAAAATTGACTGGGACGCAAAAAAGGGGGCGAAGCGGGCAAAGCACCAAGCACACCAACCCTCCGTCCAGAAGTAATGGCCACCAGGAAAAGAACCTTAGCAGAAAGGAATTGAAGGCCCACCGAGACCAAAGGTTCGAAAGAAGGCCCCGTCAAGGCCTGGAGAACCAGGTGAAGATCCCAGGCCAGTACAGGAGAGCGAGAGACAGGCTGCTGAAGCAAACAACTCTGCAAAAGGCGAGCCACCAAAGGGGAGACAGAAGACACAGAGGAATCCCGAAATGCAAGAATGGCAGACCACTGCGCACGGATTGAAGAGACAACGAGCCCCAGGACGAACCCATCCGGCAAGAAGTCCAGCACCCTCACAGCCACACAGGAGGAAGAAGTCAGACCCTTCCCAAGACACCAGGAGGAGAAGGTCTTCCAATGACGGTCATAGGACTTCAAGACAGAAGGGCGCCGAGACAACTGGATGCACCGGACAACCTCAACCAAGCATCCCAGACCCAAAAAACTCAACCTTTCACGTGCCAAACCCCCAACCGGAGGTGGTGCTGGGAGGCAACCCTGAGAAGAGGAGCCCACAGAGGGGAAGGACACAGTGGAAACAGCCAATGGTGGCACACAGACAAGGCAGAAGCAGGGGAAACCAAGGCTAACTGGACCACTCCGGTACAACCAGAAGAACCCCTGTCCGGTCCAACCGGATCTTCGGGAGGACCCGGGGAATCAAAGCAAATGGAGGGAAGGCAAACAGGAGCCCCAGCGACCACGGAACGGAGAAAGCGTTGATCGCTCAGGCCAACCGTAAGAGAACGAGGGTGCAAAACTAAGGAAGAAGGGCCGAATCATCCGTGGCAAAAAGATCCAGCCATGGAAGGCGGAACCGGAGGACCATAAGATAGAACAGAGCTGGGGACAGACACATAGTCACTGAGGAAGGGAACACACTGCTCAAAGAGTCCGCAGGCCCATCCTCCCTCCCCGGAAGATAGACAGCCGTCAAAGACAAGAGATTCCGCTCGGCTCAAAGACCAATCACCCTGGAAAGGAGACACAGAGACCGGCACATGCCCCCATGACAATTGACAGAAACATGAACAACCAGGTTGTCGGACTGAACTGAGACAGAACAGCCCAGAAGGAGAGTAGCAAACCACTGAAGAGCCAACTAAACCGCCTGCAACTCCTTCCAGTTCGAGGACTGGAGAGACTCGAAACGGGACCACTGACCCAGAGCCTTGGAAGCACCCCGGACCGTACCCCAACCCACTGCACTAGCATCCGTGGACAACACAAACGCATACGGAGGAGGAAGAAGGTCGAACCCCTGGGAAAGAGACCGAGGGGACAACCACCACTGGAGAGCATCCAGAAACCCCCGAGTGACGGGAATCAGTGTATCGTACTCCAGAGAGGCAGGATCCCAGTGTGACTGGACATGATGCAGGAAGGGATACAAATGCAGCCGGGCTCAAGGGAGGATAAGCAGAGTGGAAGCCATCTCCCCCTGACCCCCGCAACCAGAGACGGGCAGACACCAGGGACTGGGACAGAACCCAAGAAAGGTCATGGAACAAAGTCAACTGGCACTCCTGGGAGTGGAACACCAACCCCAGATCCATGCGGAACAGAGCCCCCGGGAACCTCAGAGCCTGGGAGGGCAGCTGGTGCGTATGAATTCCGGTGAGTGATGAGAAACCCAAAGGACACCAGAAGATGACACACCTGACCCACATCCGACAGAGCCTGAGAAACAGAAGGAGAAACAATCAACCAATCATCGAGCCAGGGAAAAACCTGCAGACCTCTGGAATGGAGAATACCCACCAGAGGGGCCAAGAGCTGCGCGAAAACCCTCGGCGCTGATGAAAGGCCGAAAGGAAGCACCCGGAACTGGAAGTGGTGGGAACCAACGGCAAACCGGAGAAACTGCTGATCTGCAGGATGGATCAGGACGTGCAGATAAGCATCCATTAGGACCAGGGATGCAAGGAAGCTCCCAGGAAGCACCAGACGCAGGATGGACAACAAAGTCACCATCTTGAACGTACGTCAGGGTATGAAGAGATTGACCCCCTTGCGAGCAAAGACAGAGTGCAGATCCGAAGTATCCTACTTGGAGAACAGGAAGAGGATCGAATAACAACCCTTTCCAGAGGAGGAATCTCCACGATAGCCACCTTCACCAACAGAAGGCGCACACCCCACAGCAACCGGCCCGCCTCAGAGGATGACGGGGCAGGGGGGTCACCCGGAAGACCGGGGGGGGGGAGGAGAGGAGAACACAATCCGACAACCATCAGACACAGTCTGTAGCACCCAGGCATCCGGAACCTCCAACCACCGGCGCAGAAAAAAACAAAGGCGACCCCCAACTGGAAAAGGCAGACAGTCAATATGCAGAGGAAGGAGTGGGAGCCGCACCACCGGCAGGAGCACAGGACTTGGCACATCCAGAGGACCCCGGCCATGACCCCAGCCTCGAAAGGGCTGTGAAGCAAACCGAGCCGAAGGCCCAAAGGCAAGGTGGTAGCCAAACCCATGCCCAGAGAAGGAGGGCGGACAGGAGCCACAAGCTTGCGGTTCTTCGCTGTCTGATTGATCACTTCCTCCAGCTGAGGCCCGAACACCTTGGACCCCACAAAGGGCAACCTAAGCAGGACCGCCTTCTGAGAAGATTCAGCATTCCAGGAACGCATTCAGAGATGACGCCGTGCAGCAATCGAAGCACCAGAAGCAGCCTTTCGAGTGCCCATTCCAGTTTTTCTTGTCCTCTTATTAGCTGCTGGATGAGTTTCTCCATTATACAAGCCTAATGGAGGAGTGCCCACGTTTTCCACAACGTGTGGCACTCTATAAAAAACACTACCCAGAGGAGGACACTGTACTCTTATACTTTTGAATTTTATTTATTTTCTTTGTAGCACAGTTCATCAGTTTATTCTTTCTACGGAGGCTGTTTCTAATATCTTGTTGCCTCTGTTTTTTGCCTAGGTTCTTCAGTCTATTGGCTTTCTGGACTCTTCTTCGTCCGTCATCACTGGGAAGACCACTTCCTCAGGAACTGCCATGTCCCTCGGGGTAATGAGAGAGGCTCGGGAAAGTGTCTATGTTTGCTCTACCTTATTTCTCTTCTTTTTTTGAAGGGAAGGGAGTGGGGACAAGATACAAATGACCCAAAGTTTTCCTTCCCCCGTGACACAGAAATAGTAATTTCAGTCCCAAAAGACGGGCCTTCATCTTTTCCTCTTCCCCCCCCTCTCCTCGTCTGTTTTATAATTTCACGACACTTTGCGACACACTCCACACCAGGCGTTTCCAGATTCGGGAAATGAGGAAAACGGGAGAGAAAGTCTGCATTCTGATTATCTGAGCCTTAACAGTCTTTCACCTCAAACATAAAAGGCTGTAAAGACAAGAACTACAGCAAGACTCTGGATTGTTGTCCTTATTACGACTCATCCACTGTAATGGGGCGTGATCTGTATACAAGTTAAAGGGAGAACCCTCCAAATAATACCTTAATTTGTCCACAGCCCACTTAATGACGAGGCATTCCTTCTCAACTACTGGATACTTTACTTCTCAGGGATACAGCTTGCGGCTTATGAATAATACAGGGAGTTTTATACCATCTGGGATAGGACAGCCCCTAACCCTATCTCAGAGGCGTCCGTTTGCAAAAGAAAGAGTTCCTTAAAGTTAGGGGATATGAGTACAGGGCTAGTGGTTATAGCTTGTTTAAGCTCCTGGAGGGCTTTATGTGCAGTTTGCGAGGGATTTGTTATGTCTTTCTCTTTAGCCTCTTTTTTTAATAGGCCGGTTACAGGGGAAGCGAGTTTTGAGTATCAAGGTATGAATCTTCGATAATACCGAATAAGGCCTAGGAAGGCATGGACTTCTTTCTTAGTGGTTGGAAACAGAGTGTCCATAACCGCTCTGATTTTGTTTCTTCTTGGGGCTCAATAACACCATTCCCCAAGAGATACCCCAGATATATGACTTTATTGTACCCTATTTTATATTTTCCTGTGTTAATATGAAGTCCAGCTTCCTTTAAAGCCTGGAACACCTCATGACAGTTTAGGAGATGTTGTTCCAAGTGAGGGCTTGATATCACTGTATCATCCAAATAGGCAGATGAATAGTGTTGATGTGCATATAGCACCCTATTCATGAGCCTTTGAAAGGTGGCTGGGGCCCCCTGAAGGCCGAAGTGTAAAACGGTGAATTCGTACTGGCCAATAGGGGTGTTAAAGCTATTTTTGTCTTGATCTTCGACTCTCAGGGGTACCTGCCAGTAACCCTTAGTGAGGTCGAGAGTGGAAATGTACTGGGCTTCACCCAATTTTTCAATTAACTCATCAATTCTAAGGAGAGGGTAAAAATTCAATTTTGAAATGGCATTGACAGCGCAGAAATCAATACAAAAACGGATCAACCCATCGGGTTACGGTATTACTACAATAGGGAAAGACCAATTGCTCTGGGATGGTTTTATAACTTCCATTCTCAACATATTTTCTATTTCTGTCATGATGACGTCTCGCCATCCACCGCTTTGCTTACTCCATTAGCCCTACTTAACAACATAGTCATTTGTGTCGTTTTCTCCTTTTTTCCTTGTTTTTCAATATGTTTTCACAATCTTCTTGAATCATAAAATGTATGTTATTGATCTTTTAACGAAATATATGTATTTTTATAAAAGAAACTTTCAACAAAAATGAAGAAAATAATTTAAATAAACTAAAAAAACTATTTTGTATACACGCAGTTAGTTTTGTTTCTATCAATTTTGTCTATATGTCACAATATTCATTTAATTAATTGACTAGTTTCCTTAGGTTTTTTGGCTTAATTATTAAGCTCACTACTGTTTGCTTTCCAAAAAAGTTCAATTTATTCCCTACGAGTAGTGAATGCATTAGGAGTAGGGGTTCCCCTTTTTTCCAAATGACGTCTCGCCTGGCTGCAGGAATGCGATAAGGATGCTGTTTTACCACCTTCCCAGGAGGAGTAATGATGGCTTGTTCTACTAGGGTCGTTCTCCCAGGGAAAACAGAGAAGATGGATGAGAAAGAGGTTAGGATGTCTTGAAGTGATACCTTTTGTTCTTCTGTGAAGGACTTGTTTGCGACTAGCTAGTTGAGAGTGGAGAGACTCTTGTGTGGTCTTGTGACAAGTAGGTTGGTATTTTTAGGAAGGGGACCTAACCACTTCTTAAGGAGGTTTATATGGTAGATCTGAGTTCTCCTGTGAGAAAGACGCAGTCGATAGGTTGTAAGACTGATTTTTTCTACAATCTCATAAGGGCCTTTCCATTCTTATTGTTTTTGTGTTATGGAGGATGGTAAGAGGACTAACGCTTAGTCATGTACCTTTAGATGTCTCAATTTTTTTCCCTTTTTATAAAATGTTTGCTGTCTTTTTATAGGCTTTTTCTAGGTTGGCATGGGCAAAATCAGTTCATTTATGGATACAGGTTCTCAGCCCCTGAGCATAGTCCATGAGGCTTTGGGATTTATGGGTTTCTCCTGTTCCCAAACCTCTTTTGTAATTTCTAGTAAGGTTTGAGGCTGTCTTCCATAGAGGAATTCAAAGGGAGAGCAACCAAGACTACTTTGTACTTGGCTCCTGATGACAAAGAGGGCAAGAGGGAGGAGTAAATCCCATTCCTTCCCTTCCGTTGTTAAAAATGTTTTAAGGGTCAGCTTAAGCGTGGCATTATATCTCTCACACAATCGATTCGTCTGTGGGTGATACACTGATGTCTTTATGAGAGTAATATTCAGAGTCATATATCTGTCCCATCGGACGGGATACGAAAGGGGTACCCTGATCCGTCGGGATCTCTTGTGGAAATCATACTCTAGAGAAGAGTTCCATTAATTTGTTAGCGGTAGTAGGTGCCCTCAAGAGAAAAGACTTTGGGTATCTGGTTGCGCAATCTCCTAGAACCAATATGTACAGATTCCCTTTTTTAGATCTGGGAAGGGGGCCTACAAGGTTCATACCTATTTTTTCATAGGGCTTTCCCATTATCAGGAGTGGTTGTAATGGAACAGAAGGAGGCTTGTACAGATTTTCTTTTTGACAAACCCCATACTCCCAACAGTGTTTGGATATATGGGCTAGTATACCGGGCCAATAAAAGTGTCTTAAGACGTTTTGAGTGGTATTCAGATTTCCTCTGTGGCCTGCCAGAAGATGTGAATGGGCAAATCAAATCAAATCAAAATACGCTTTATTCGAAATCACATAGTGAATAATAAAAGCTACAAAATACATCTGTATAAAAAATTTAAAACCCGTTTAAAGAGCCAAAACAGAGATCTAAAAACAGCCGTGAGTAAAAAACAGTTGTTCCCAGCAGGATCAATAACATTTCTACAACTTCTTCTTATAATTAATAACGGCCAGCAGAAACCGGGACATTTCAGCAGATATATACAAGTTAGGCAGCATTTACAAGTAAACAAAGCTGGTCGATATTGTGCAGAGCTGTGGGCATTCGAACAGACTCACGGACACTGGAGCTCGGGGTAAAGACGGCTTTATTAATTTATATGAACGTTTCTTCTGGATCGTCTTTCTGTAGTATGGCAGTGGCGTGTCCGTCTCTTCAGAGAGTCGATCCAGGCGTTTCAGTGCTCCGATTCTTCGGTGTTCCCTGGGGATTCTGGGACTTGTAGGCCGCCTCTCCTTGGGATATCTCGTTGTCCCGTCCAGCGTACCGAGGAAGAAAGAAAGTGTGGTTAGGATGGGGCCGTGGCTTGTGCACAGGGAAGGGGGTGTGACACACACGTGCAGTTAACCGAACCCAGATTCAAGTGTAGGGTTCGTGAGGGTAGGGGTTTGCACTAGGAAATGGTCGTTGGTTCAGGGAGGCTTAACCCACCTACGACCGCCCAGCCCGTAAAGCGTGACCGTACCTGCTCAAGCCACACTTCCCGGGAAGTGTGGCAGGGCGAAGCGCCTCTCCGTTGGCCTCCTGGCTTGTCGCAGACGTCTCGTCCCGGTCCCCGCTCTTCCCCTCTCTTCTCCTCGTCTCCTCGGCCTGCCACCTCCGTCTCCCGCCGGTCTCCGCTCGACTCCTCCTTCCTCCGATGGTCTCCGCTCGGCTCCTCCGCTTTACTCGCCTCCTCCTTCCTCTGATGGTCTCCGCTCCACTCCTCTGCCCTACTCGCCTCCTCCTTCCTCCGATGGTCTCCGCTCCACTCCTCTCCTCCACTCGCCTCTTCCTTCCTCCGATGG
Organism: Lissotriton vulgaris; assembly: GCF_964263255.1. Lineage (NCBI taxonomy): Eukaryota > Metazoa > Chordata > Amphibia > Caudata > Salamandridae > Lissotriton > Lissotriton vulgaris. The sequence goes on along the minus strand of NC_141697.1, from coordinate 714,423,108 downwards.
TCACACTAGGCCCTCCGCTCCGCTCGCTCCCCCGTCTTCTTCGCTTGCTCCGTACTCCCAATCCGCTCCGTCCTCACGCCAATCACCTCCGGGTGTAAAACACACCTGCTGGTTCTCTGGGCTGGGTTTTACCTCGGACGGGAGGGTGTGGTCTGGGTCCAGTTCCGCCCAATTAAAGAAACAAGGTTCTGACGTTGCTTCTGGTCCATGTTTGTACGCGGCGTCCGGTGTCTTCCAGGTCTCGGTGTGCTGTATAAAGAGAGGGGACACAGGTAAGCCTGGCGGGTCCGGGTCCCCCTCGTTATACCCCTCCCCCCTTATATTCTCCCGATCAGGGAGAGGATAACGGGATAGATAGTCAGCACTAGCATTGTCTTTCCCTTTTTTGTGCCGGACCTGGAAAGAAAAGGGCTGCAATGAGAGAAACCATCTCATGACCCTCGGATTGTTCTACATGTTGCGGCTCATCCATTGTAGTGGAGCATGGTCTGTATACAGAGTAAAGACATGGCCTTCCAAATAGTAGCGTAGCTTATAAATGGCCCATTTGATTGCAAGGCATTCTTTTTCAATAGTAGGGTACCTCACCTTCCGTGGGAACAGCTTCCGACTGATATAGAGGATGGGATGTTCTATCCCTGCCTCTGTTTCTTGGGACAGCACCGCCCCGATCCCAAAGTCCGAAGCGTCCGTGTGGAGGATAAAAGGTTTGGAAAAGTCTGGAGAGGAGAGGACCGGACTGGATGTGATAATTCTTTTTAGGGATTGGAATGCATTCCACATAGCAGGGGTTGGCCTCAGGCTCTCCGATTTTCGGGGTTGTTTCTTTAGGGTGTCGGTTAGAGGGACGGCTATGTCCGAAAAGGAAGGGATGAATCTACGATAATAGCCGACTAGCCCTAGAAAGGCTCTCATTTCTTTTGGGGTTTTGGGGAATGGGGTGTCGGCTATGGCTCTGACCTTTTCTATTTGAGGTTCTATGATCCCGCGGCCTAGAACGTACCCCCAAGTACTTGACTTTCTGGTATCCCATCCGGGATTTTTTTGCATTGATGTGTGGTCCGGCAGTTTTTTTTGTGTGTAAATTTTGTATTTATTGCTTAGTAAACAGAAAGAAGGAAAGATAGAGAGAGAAAAAGAGAGGAAAACAAGCGGCAATAGCTCAGTAGTACATATGCAGGACTGGGCAAAGACCCCAACAGTCACCTCTGCTATAATAGTGTCTAGCAAGTAGACCGACCGGGGTGCAAGGAAATCCAACAATAGTGCATGAGCTGATAATCCTACGTTTCCGGAAGCCTCGGTTGCCTCCTCAAGGGAGAAAGTCAAGCAAGCAAGTTCATGGGTCTCGATAGCCCCATGAAGCAAAATCTCCCCGCATCTATGCAATGCTGCAACAATACAGAACTCCCCCCCACGCCACCACCCCTAATTCTCCCTCCTCCCGGGGTGGTGGCGCCACCACACATATTCATTCGCAGTCACACATTCACTCAAGTTACTTAAATCTGAAAGAGATCAAGGGCTCGCAGGGCCGATGGGCAGACCGCTGATGGCAATCCTCACGATAAGAATCGGACCAAAGGTCCCCACCTAAACATAAAGTTCTTAAAATTGCCAAGGAAGATGTCCGCCATTCTCTCCATGCTCATCAGCCTCCACAGCTTCGCGTGCCATAAAGATATAGCCGGGGCCGTGGGTTTCTTCCAGGCTGCAGCCAAAGTAAGTTTAGCTGCCCTCAGACAGAGCCACAGTATTTGTTTGTCCGCCTTCGTTTGATGCTCCAATAGTGGGTCCCGAAGGCCCAAGATAACAAAGGCCATGGAATCCGGGATTGGATACCCCAGTATTTCTTTGATATGTGACAAGATCTCCGTCCAGAAGGTCCGTATAACTGGACAATCCCACCATATGTGGCTAAAATCTCCCAGTAGACCACAGCCCCTCCAGCAGCGATCTGAAGACGCCGGGAAAATGCGATGCAATTTGGAGGGGTACAGGTACCAGTCAAACATAGTTTTAAAGTGGGCGTCCCGCAGGTCCGCTGAGTGATTATGAGCCCGAATGTCACGCCAGAGACCCTTCCATTCTTCTTCCGCAATGTCCCTACCCAGAAGCCCCTCCCAATGGTCCATGTAACGTGGACGAGGAGAGATCGCAGTACGAAGCAAGAGTTTATATATAAAGGAAATTGTTCCTTTCATCGTGGCTGTCCGCAAGAGAAAGGCCTCAAAGAGTGAGGGCGGTCTAGTCGCCGCTTCCCGCATGCCCGCCGAGGTAGCCCAGTGGATCAATTGGGCATACCTAAAATGCTCCGTAGGCGGAAGGCCATAGTCGCGCACGCAGTTAGGAAATGAGAGGAGCTCCGTGCCGTGAAACAGGTGCGTAAGGGCTCTACAGCCGCCCTCTCTCCAGAGTCGAAACGGCCCCTCTTGCAGCGCCGGTGGAAAGGCCGGGTTAAAATGCAGAGGAGTAAAGGGCGAGGGGAACGTCGTCCAGCGATCATCCCCCGTCACCGTGTCCCACACCTTCAGGACAGTGCTCGTGGGCGTGCTAATATATGCGTTTCTGGGCCTGTCCACTTTAGGTTTCCAGGCCAGATCCCATATCGACCTTCCTGCCACACTTCTGTCCATGTGCAGCCAGTGTTTCTCAGACTCTTGTTGTGACCATTCCACTAGCACCCGCAACTGTGCCAATTTATAGTACAGGTGCATATCAGGGAGACCCACCCCCCCTCCTCCCGCGGGCGCCGCAGAGTTGCATAGGAAAGGCGTGCCCGTCCGCCCTGCCAGATGAATTTCAGCAATAGAGTCTTAAGGCGTCGGAAAAAGTCCATCTCTATAGGGATGGGGAGCGCCTGGAAGAGGTATAAGAGTCTGGGAAGGAGAACCATCTTAATGGCATGGATCCGACCTAGCCAGGAGATGTATTTCGGCTTCCATCGGTCCAGTTCCCCACGCACCGCCGAGAGCATAGGAGGAAAATTAGCTGTGAACAGAGACCCAATGGATGGTGTCAGCCGCACCCCCAGGTAAAGCAGGGAGGATTCCGGCAGTTTTCAATGGTTGTATAACTTTCTCTAGATGCTTCAAGTGCTCGTCCCATGTAGGACTGAATATTATTATGTCGTCTAGATAGGCTGAGCTGTACCCCTGGTGTCCCCTCAGGACTTCGTTCATCAGCCTCTGGAAGGTGGCAGCGGCTCCATGCAAGCCGAAGGGGAGTACCGTGAATTCATAGAGTCCGTAGGGTGTGGCGAAGGCTGTCTTCTTACGGTCTTCCTCCCTTAGGGGGACTTGCCAATAACCTTTCGTTAGGTCGAGAGTACTGATGTACTGGGCGTCCCCCAACTTCTCGATTAGCTCGTCTATCCGGGGTATCGGATATGTGTCAAATGACGAGATCGCGTTCAGGGCTCTGAAGTCCATGCAGAACCTGCTGCTCCCGTCTGGTTTGGGTACCATGACGATCGGCGAGGACCATTCGCTGCGAGAGGGTCTGATGACTCCGAGTTTGAGCATCTCCTCCACTTCTCTGCTTATCGCTTCCCTCTTAGCGGCAGGTATCCGGTACGGCCGTTGTTTTACTATGGCTCCTGCCGTGGTCTCTATCCTATGTTCCGCCATTCCTGTCTTCCCTGGACGGTTGGAAAAGACCTCTGAAAAGGGGCGAAGAACCCTCTGTAGTCCCTCTTTTTCCATCTGGTATGATTCCTCGTTGATTATTAGTCAACTCCCTGATTGGGACTATTAAATCAGGCAGCCCAGCGGACCCTGTACCCGCCCGTATCATGCACCTCATTGGGAGTGTCCTTAGTCCCTCCATTCAGATGGTGATCAATCGCTCCCTCTCGGAGGGACGGGTCCTCCGGGATTTGAAAGAGGCCATGGTCAAGCCCATTAGGAAAAATACCTCCACCCCCTGGTCAGACATGACAAATCTGAGGCCAATATCCCTCTTGCCGTTCATCAGCATATTGATGGAGAAGCATGTGAATCACCATCTTTCCAGCTTCATTGAGCAAACTGGCAGTCTGGACCACTCTCAGTCAGGGTTCAGGCCTAGGTATAGCACCGAAACGGCTCTTCTTTCCGTCACAGATGCTATACGCTTGGCCCTGGACAGAGGAATGTCAGTGGTGTTGGTGCTGTTGGACTTGTCCGCAACATTCAACACCATATCCCACGCCATCCTCCTTACCAGATTAAAGGAGATTGGTATTGATAGATCTGCCTTGGCGTGGTTTACCAGCTTTCTCTCCGAGCGTACCCAGAAGGTGAATATGGGCTCTTTCAGCTCCCCCTCGGCCAGCGTCACCAGAGGAGTCCCGCAGGGCTCTTGTCTTAGCCCTACGTTGTTTAACGTATATGTCTCCCCGTTGGCTAATATTATGAGGTCCTTCGGGTTTATGCCCATCTCTTACGCTGACGACACGCAGCTGCTGTTCACTTTCAAAAAATTTACTCCGGAGATAAGACAATCTTTCTCCAACGGCATGACTGCGACCGCCAGCTGGATGGCCACGAACTTTCTCCAGTGCAATGTGGGAAAGTCTGAGGTCATGTTATTCGGAGAGGCAAGAATCCTGTGGACCCCTGACTGGTGGCCCTCCAGTCTGGGGCAGGCCCCCTCCCCTAAACAGGTGGTGAAAAACCTGGGGGTTCGTCTAGATCACGACCTCACCCTTGCCCATCATGCCAGCACCACGGCGGGATCTTGCTTCCACATTATAAGCCTCCAGCGGAAGGTGTTCCCCCTTCTTCCAGACTACACAAGAAAGACCTTGGTCCAGGCCCTCGTTCTGAGCCGCCTGGACTACTGTAATGGCCTTTTCTTGGGAGCTAACGAAGGAGTGCTTAATAGACTTCAGGTGGTTCAGAACACCGCGGCCCGCCTGGTGACCAATGCCCCCCCTAGAACTCCATCTCTGCCCCTTCTCAAGGCCCTCCACTGGCTCCCCATCCGGAAACAGGTGGAATTCAAGATTTGTTGTGTGGTACACAAGAGTCTCTACAACCTCGGTCCACACTATTTGGCCGAGAAATTTGTATACCACCGCCCCTGCCGCAATCTCAGGTCCAGCAACCAACTATTACTCCAGGTTCCTAGACACTACAAGACCAGACAGGGAGGTCGTGCCCTTTCCATTATGGGCCCGCGCCTATGGAACAATCTCCCCCTTTCCCTTAGAGAGTGCCCGAGCCATCTAGCCTTTAGAAAACTCCTAAAGACAACTCTATTCTAGTTGGAGCGCTGTCTGTCCTGTTCTTCACAGCACCGCGCGGAGATACACCTTCAGGTGTGATGCCGGCGCGTTACAAGCCCATAAAAAAAAAATAAAAAAATAAAAATAAAAAAATAAAAATTAGTTCCCTCAGTGTTGTGTTCTCTGGTGGATCCATAGGAGAGGTGAGGTTGGACGCAAGAGGGGGGGTTCCTAACCACCACTTTTTGAGAAGGTTGATATGGAATATCTGCGTTTTTCTCCCGCTCAGTTGTAGAGGGTTGGTGGTTTTGCCTATGGTTTCCAGGACATACATAATTTATCACAATGTCCAGCACTCTGCAGCAATGTAAGCATGGATTCTGTCTTCAAAAAGCATGGATTCTGTCTTCATAAAAACAATGTTGACACCGGCTACAACATTGTTTTTATGAAGACAGAATCCATGCTTTTTTAATCAAATAAAGAATTTACTATTCATCCACTGAAGACTCTTAACTTACCAGGATTGATTGAATGAAATATTGTGACTCTATGATGTACATCCAAAAAGAATATTGTTTTCTTGTTATTATACTATATAGAAATAGATTGTTCTTACATTGCTGCAGAGTGCTGGACATTGTGAAAAATTATGTATGTTTGAGACTTTTTTAGTCTCAGGGAGACCTAGGGGTCTGGATCTCCTGTCTTTAGCACCTATAAATTGCAGATACTAGCGTGACACTAGTGGATAGGTGCAATATTGTATAGCCTCAAACCCCTGTGCTCGGTGTGTACAACACTAGGGTTTCCAGGACTCGATAAGGTCCTTGCCACTCGTTGTGGAACTTCTTAGAGGGGGAGGGCAGCAATACTAGTGCCCAGTCGTTAACGGCTAGATGTTGCCATTTTTTCCCCTCGTCATAGTGTGTCTTTTGTTTTTGTTGGTTGCTCTCCAATCGTGAATACCCCAGTTCGCGTATTTTTCCTAGCTTGTTCTTCAGGTTCTGGGAATACTCCAGTAGGGTCCTTGTTTCTCCTGTCTGATGACTCGGCCTCCCAGAACTCTTTGGTCATTTCTAAAAGACTTCTGCCCCTGATAACGTACAAAGCTAAAGGCATTATCATGTCCCAGTCGCTTCCGTTCACAGTGAGCATTTTCTTCAGAATGTTCTTTAGGGTACCGTTATAACGTTCCACCAGTCCATCCGTCTGGGGATGATAAACGGATGTCCGGATCTGGTGGAGGTTAAGGAGCTGGCATACCTCCTTCATGACCCTTGACATGAAGGGTGTACCCTGGTCGGTAAGGACCTCTTTGGGGAACCCCACTCTTGAAAATAGTTCCATGAATTTCTCGGCAATGTTCTTGGAGGTCGGGGCCTTTATAGGGAATGCCTCTGGGAAACGAGTAGCGTAGTCCAGGATCACTAGGGCTTATTGATTGCCCCGACGTGTCTTTGGCAGAGAACCTATGAGATCCATGGCTACTCTCTCGAAAGGTGTCCCTATTATAGGCATGGGTTGCAGGGGTACAGCAGGTGGTCTGTGTGTGTTCTTGCGTTGACAAATGTCGCAAGTTTGACAATGTGTCTTGATGTCCCAATAGACTCCTGGCCAATAGAAGTTTTGTAACACATTCTGGGTAGTTTTTTCGCTACCGGTATGGCCCGCCAACAAGTGAGTGTGCGCATAAAACAGTATCTGTTCCCGGAAACAGCTAGGGACCAATAGCTGCATTGGGTCATCCTTGCTCCCTTGACGATAAAGGAGATCGTCTCTTATCAAAAACCAGGGGTATTTGGGGTTGGAATTGTTCAGATCGGCATGTGCTTGTTCCCAGGCATTGAATAGATTGGAGTTATTGGCCTGCGCAAAACGAAAACTCTGGTCTCCCTCCCAAGGATCAGGGAACGTTAAGGCAGGTAAAGGCTGGGTGGTGGCACTAGCTTCCTTATGTAGTGACCCCTCGAAGAGATCCAAGAAGTGGGGGTTGTCGGTCCCTAGGATGAGTTCCTCGGGGAGGGTGTTGAGTACTCCTACCTTGACCACTAGGGTCCTCCCTCCCTATAGCTCCAGGGGTATATATTCGGGTAACCCCTAACATCCCTGTGAACACATTTGATATGGACAATGGCGTCTGGCATTACCTGCTGGGGCGACACAAAACACCCCTGTACCACTGACTGTTTACATCCTGAATCCAACAGAGCCCGTACCACTGCCCCGTTTATACGGACACTCACGTGATGAGCCCCTCTAAGTTTGGCGGTATATAGAACGGCCTTGGGAATATATCCGACTTCCATGGGCTCCTCCTGATTCCGTTTATGGAGGCACAACCGAGCAATGTGACCCCAGGCTCCACATTCGAAGCATTGAGTGCCCCTAAACGGGGGGACCTCAGGAGTCGTCAAGCATGGTGCTGGAAGCCCGGGCGGGGGTGCCCTGGGTCTTCGATCTGGTCTGAGTAGTGGCCGGTGTGTCTTTTCAGGCTCAGTGGGGTATAATCGGGGTTGGGCCCGGACAAATGTGGATGCCATCTCCATGGCTTGTTTGGTTGACAGGTTGGAATGTTGTCGCAACCATCTCTGGGTCCCGTAGGGTAGCGCCTCGAGGAACTGCTCAAGGTAGATTCTATCCATGATCTCTTCTTTTGTACTGGTGGTAGGAGTGAGCCATTTATGTGCGGCGGCCTTCAGTCGGAAAAACAAGGTTTTGGGGCTTTCTCCGGGGCCCCTCTCTCTTTGCGGAATCGGACCCAATATGCCTCCGCATCTAGGCTCAGATGGTCTACGATGATCTCCTTGATCTGTCTATAAGGGGTCTGCCCATTGCCATTGGCGACCTGGTAGGCCGCTTGGGCTTCCCCAGTCAAGAGGGGTGCGAGGAAGAACGGCCTTTTTTCCAGCGGCCAGCCACACACCAAAGCCACCCTCTCAAAGTTGACGAGGAATGCGTCTGGGTCCTCACCAGTCATATATTTCTGGAGTGAGATGTCTGAAGGGGTGTGCTGGGGCCTCGGGTCTCTCACCGGGTTATTGGCTGGGTCAGTCACATGATGCAACCCCTCGATCTGCGCCACCACTGTATTCCTGAATGACTCTCTGTCTTTTTGGGCCGATGCGAGCTGTTGCTCCACGGCCCATCCAAGCTGCTCCTGTCCTTTGATTAATGCCTGTAGTAGCTCTTCCATCTTTGTGTCCCAGACGGTTATGTCTCTGCCCGCATTCTCCACCACTTGTGGGCGTTCAAACAGACTCACGGACACTGGAGCTCGGGGTAAAGACGGCTTTATTAATTTATATGAACGTTTCTTCTGGATCGTCTTTCTGTAGTATGGCAGTGGCGTGTCCGTCTCTTCAGAGAGTCGATCCAGGCGTTTTAGTGCTCCCACTCTTCGGTGTTCCCTGGGGATTCTGGGACTTGTAGGCCGCCTCTCCTCTGGATATCTCGTTGTCCCATCCAGCGTACCGAGGAAGAAAGAAAGTGTGGTTAGGATGGGGCCGTGGCTTGTGCACAGGGAAGGGGGTGTGACACACACGTGCAGTTAACCGACCCAGATTCAAGTGTAGGGTTCATGAGGGTAGGGGTTTGCACTAGGAAATGGTTCAGGGAGGCTTAACCAACCTACGACCCACCCAGCCCGCAAAGCATGACCGTACCTGCTCAAGCCACACTTCCCGGGAAGTGTGGCAGGGCGAAGCGCCTCTCCGTTGGCCTTCTGGCTTGTCGCAGACGTCTTGTCCTGGTCCCCGCTCTTCCCCGCTCTTCTCCTCGGCCTGCCTCCTCCGTCTCCCGCCGGTCTCCGCTCGACTCCTCCTTCCTCCGATGGTCTCCCCTCCGCTCTACTCGCCTCCTCCTTCCTCCGGTGGTCTCCGCTCCACTCCTCCACTCTACTCACCTCCTCCTTCCTCCGATGGTCTCCGCTCAACTCCTCTCCTCCGCTTGCCTCCTCCTTCCTCCGATGGTCACTGCTAGCCTCCTCCGCTCCGCTCTCTCCCCAGTCTGCTTCGCTTGCTCCGTACTCTCAATCCGCTCCGTCCTCACGCCAATCACCTCCGGGTGTAAAACACACCTGCTGGTTCTCTGGGCTGGGTTTTACCTCGGACGGGATGGTGTGGTCCGGGTCCAGTTCCACCCAATTAAAGAAACAAGGTTCCGACGTTGCTTCTGGTCCATGTTTGTACGCGGTGTCCGGTGTCGTCCAGGTCTCTGTGTGCTGTATAAAGAGAGGGGACACAGGTAAGACTGGCGGGTCCGGGTCCCATCGTTACAAGAGCCTAATCACAATAACAGAAGTTTAATAAAGTGTTTTCTCAGCCCTGTGTAGTATTTACAGAAAAGAGTGTGTATAGTGCTCAGCATGGAAATATCATCACATGGGCATTTCACTAGGTCAGACAACCAGTTGTTAACAGTGAGAAAGCTGGTTAGGTGATGGAAAATATCCAGCCGAAACTGGGTCAACAGTAACCTTTGAAGCAGGTTGTAAACATTAGCTAGGTAGAATTGCATATGATAACTAGTCAGAATCATCTGATTCTTCAGGACAGAGGGTTTCATAATCTCTAGAAATAGTCTTGTTTCCTCTAGTAATGATAAACATTTCAATTTAAAGGTTTTTGTTTGAATGGAAATCAGACGCTCAGGAATTTGGGAATGGCCAATATCTGTCAAAAATGTATGCACAAATTTGAGCCACAGGATTTGAATTGCAGACGTTGATCTAAGACAGTCAGCAATGACAGATCGATTGAAGCTAGTGTGATCAGAGTACCAGATTTTATGCCAGAGAAGAACTGTCTAGATCCTTATCAAGTCTGCTAAGTATGGAACTCCTAATTCAGAATTACAGACATAAGTTGAACTGCTTTTAGGAAGGGCAAGGAGATTTCTTAAAAACTGATTTTCTGCTAGTTGAAGAGTATCAACATTGGCGCATCGCAATTGCTCAGACCTGTACATGGTAGTGAGTCTGCATTTGGCCTTGTAGATGGTCATCAGTTCCCTTGGATGTTTAAAGCTTAGTTTTCTTGCAAAATTCAGCATGGCCATAGTAGTTTTAACAAAATCGAGCCACCTTGATTTGATTGCCCATGGCCAATTCTCAGCTTGATTGAATACAATCCCTAAATATGAAAATGTGGCTGTGAACTGGATTTTAGAGCCCGCGATAAAGATTTCACGACAGCAAGGGGCCCTATTCTCGAGTCTCATTGCAAAAGTTTTGCTGATGTTAATTTTTAAACCATGATTCTGCATAAACAGGGCAAATTCATCCACTACTCGCTGGAAGCCGAGTGGAGTTAACCATTAACACAGCATCATCGGCATAAAAAAGTGCCGGGATTGGACGATGACCACCTGAGGTAAATCTGGAAACTTACCTGACAAAGTGCTGCCTGCTCTGTTAAGGTTAAACAGGACGGGGGTAAGAACGCAGCCTTGGCGTACCACCACTTTTCATATTTTAAACGGCTGGGTACAATTCCCATTAAGGCCATAAAATACTCTACCCTGTCCTAGGGCATACCGATCTCTAAGAAAATTCACAATACTACAATCTACGCCCATGTTAGCCATGATTGACCATAATTTATTGTGTATGACTAGGTCCAAAGATAAATCTACAAATACTAAAAACAGATTGCGTTCTTTAATGAGCACATATTTACCAATAAGTAGGTCCAGATTAATGGCCTGTTCTGTGGTCCCCAGCCCGGCCTAAAGCCGTACTGCAGATCCGAGATGATATTATTAGACTCGGCCCAGTCCTGCAGTCAGCCTAGAAGGATGCGTCCAGCCACCTTGATTAAAGAGTCCAAAATAGAGATGGGTCTCTATTGTGCTGGGCTGTTATGGCCTCCCTTCTTGAATATAGGAACAAAGAGACTCAAGCCACCAGTGGCGGCTGGTGACATTTGAAAGTGGTAGGGCGTAAAGGTCCGGAATAAGTGTTGTTTCGTTTTTGGGGAGAAAACTTTCAAGAAACCAGTGGCAAATGGTACATTTTAAAGTCAAATTTGAGAAAGAAAGGTTTATAAAGCAATTGTGAAAGTGCAGTGATGAAATATTTAAACACATCAAAACCTGCCCCATATCTTACTGCCTCAAATATGTTAGACAGTTACTGTAGTGAGCCACTTGTATGAATTGACGCAAGTACTGTGGAAAGGAAACTATGAATACGTTGCACATAAGCAATCTGAAGATTCGGCAGCTATCTCTTCACGATAAATTGCATTTTGACGCCACTGCAGGGCTGGGTACAGTTCTGTACCAAGAGGCACATGCAGTGTGTAGGAAGAAGGTAGTGTTGCACCCTACCACCTAACCGGCTTTTGCAATTAACCTCCTTTCACATGCCCCTTAAAGGAAAGGTGATTTCAGCTGTAGCAGACAAACACAACATGGTAACTACAGCAGCAGAAGCATTCATTCGGGGTCTGTCTCCCCAGCCAGGGGTCACCCACGCCTGCACTGCCGATGTTTGCTAAATCATAACTATGTAAGCGGAAAGTAAACACACAGCTCTGAATACTGCGTAAGTCTTACTTGAATGTTGTGACACGCAATGCCCTCGGCCCGAAAGCAGCATTCACTGAACGTTTTTTTATATAAATTGCATAATGATAACACGCTTCCAGTATTTGGGTTGCAGCCCAGCTACAATATTGTTCTACATATAGAAAGTCCGTGCCCTCTGACACCCACAGGCACATGTGTGAGTGTGTGTGAACATTACGAATCCGGACAGACATACACAGTTTCTGGCACTAACCTGAAAATCTATCCCCAATATGAAGAATTGAACTGAACATGATTTTTTTAAAAACGTGCATCACAATAAATACTACTTCAAAGTAAAATAGTATAAAATATGCGCATCCATTGGCCGAGTCTATTGATGTACTGAGTACAATGTCCGCAATCTGAACTTTTTGCCTATGCGCACTATTATGTGAATTTAACGTACGTCAAACAGACATATTCACACGTGTTCGAAGACGGAGTCCAGTGTTCAACACAGACTGAATAAATATGCACAACTTTCCATACTGGTGCATTTGCATCCTTAACCAAATTAAATATACACTGACAGAATATATATCTATACTAACCGTCCATACACACACGTTGCAACGTTACATTGCTTCTTCCGAATAGTTTTAAGGAAAAAACACATTACACTTGGCAAGATACATTTAGGCAGAAATATCATCATGTCAGAAACTCGCTACACCGACGACCTGAGGGGTTGAGGGGGAGGCGGGAGGGGTTTGGAAACAAAACTATATATAAAATAAAGTAAACTTACCGTCCGGAGACTCCGTCCCGACTCCCGCCGTCCTGGTTTTCAAGTCCTGCAGCACGTCATCAGGAAGGCGGCGCGGCAGGCAGCCTACCTCCCCTCCACCGCCGCGTTCTTGATTGGTGCGGCCGGCTGCCCCCACCTACGTCATTTTCTCTCTGTATGCTGCTGCTGCTGGTGCAGCATACAGAGAGAACAGGGAGAGTGAGTGGGTGGTGTTACTCCAGGGCAGGGGGGAGTGGCTTGGGGGAGTGGCTTTTTTACTGTTGTTAATACTGTCTGTTTGGGCGGCCTCAGGCTGCCCAAACAGTCAGTATTACAACAGTGGGCAAGCCACTCCCCCCTGCCCTCCAGTAACACCGCCCACTCTAAACCAGGAAGTTCTGCTTTCCCGCCGTGCGAGAAGGCAGAAACAAATGGTAGTTATATGGCAATAACTACCATTTGTTTCTGCCTTCTCGCACGGCGAGAAAGCAGGGGGTGGCGCCCAAACGCCCCCATGGAGGATCCGCCACTGCAAGCCACGTAGGTAAAAATCCTCGATTCTGACATGCTCTGAAGAGCAAAGTAAGGATGGGGCCCAAGAGATCAATATTAGATTCAAACAGATCAATAGGGATCCCGTCAGGGCCTGGAGCTTTACCACCCTTACTTGCCTTCAGTGCCTGAACTATTTCATCCAAGGAAAAGTCAGGATAATTCCAATTATTCAGTGATCAAGTAGTGGCTGGTGCGCTAGTGGCAGATGCAGTGACAATGGAAGCCGCGGTATCTTCCTCTGAAGAATACAAATTAGTAAAGTGAGATAGCCAATCAGTCTCAGTGATGGCTATCTCAACTCGGGGGCTATCTCAGGTATTATGAGAGGGAGAATTAATGATTCGCCAAAATGTGATGTTATCATTCATTAGTCAAACAAGCCTCTAGTAATAGGTTCCAGAATTCTTCGTTGAAACTTTTTTCCCGTTGTATAATAGCAAGTTTCAAGGCAAGTCTGCACTCCCGAACCTCCTGAATGGATCTCAGTTGTTTGGCTAAAGCTAGTTTTAAACTACTGAGTGTTTTTGTTCAAACAGAATTAAACCAGCCACAGTGTCCTGTCCCCAATTTTTTCTGGTTAACATTAAGCCCTTCCCTGAAGCCTTTTTTTTATCAGATCAAAAGGCAAGATGAAATTGAGCGCCTCAGTAGACTCGTCTAAACATATATATATTTTTTAATCTTTATTTTCAGTTTTACACATACATGGCAATACGCAAAGCTCACAGCGGTACATAGCGAGTGCGTCTTCATATACAAGTGGAACGCAATATATGTTACACATTATATCCATGGCAACAATAAGCAATTGAACAAGAATGCGAGACAAGTCACATCGCCACCCAACCTGCAGGCCTTTACCAGCATCTATCACAGTCTTGCCATCCCACACCAGACACGCCCCTCATCATGGTGGCATGTACACCGAGCACAGAGGAACAGTCATGTCGTATAAATACAATTTGTTACATCCGGTCCTAACCAACCCCTTTGGGGACAATCCCATTTGCGACCTGTGTGTTCGCCTCACTACGTTTCTTGGTAATATATGCTCTGTACGGGCCCTATATATCCACAGGTTGGGTGGAACTGGGCAATAGAATAGCATATTCCTCACAGTTCACATTACAAAACGTTAAACTGCGAAACCATGCCTGTAAAGTAGGAACTTTCCTACTACCCCATAATAACTCCTCCTCCCACTTGGCCAACAGAAATCCAAGAGCTGCGAACTTTCTGACCTTCTTGGGGAAATTAACCATGTATCCCAACAGTGCAATTTCAGGTGTAGTAACCAGCGTCATAGAAAGCATGTCGCCCAGAGTGGTGTGTATCTGTACCCAGTAATGTTGTAACTTTGGACAGGTCCATGAGAGATGAGAAAAATCAGCATGTGAAGCAGAACATTTCTGGCATTGGTGAGGCCTAGAAGGATAGATCTTGTGGGACCATGCCGGAGTGTGGTACATCCTGCAGAGAAATTTGAAATGTAGCAGTTTATGTCTACTAGTCAGGGACACCTCCCTCGTGACCCTGCAGCAATGCTCCCATTAATCATCAGTTATAGGTCGAATCAAATCTTGTTCCCATTCTGTGCGAATTTTGACTTCGGAGAAGGGGCGTTCCATCACACATTGGCTATACAATTTGGAAATCAAATGCACGCCAGTTAGACTTCCTATAATTAATGTCAGAGAAGCAGCCGGTTCAGGAGCTACCGGAAAAGAAGGGAAGGCAGCCCGTTACATGGAATGCATACGACGCAGCACAAAGACATCCATAAAGGAGCAATCTTGGAATTGCGCCTCCTCCGAGACTGTGAAAATGCGATTGTCAGGGAAAAGTTCACCTATCGTGTGGATTTGAAATTTCGCCAGTGTGTGCTGCGCTAAAATCACACCCGTGATGGGGAGCAACGTGGGATTCGGAAGTGGCAATGCCGGGGAATACAACAGATCTAATCCCAACAATCTACGTAACTTCTCCCATGCCCAGCAAGTGGTATATACTGTCTGAATGTCCTGCGGGTCTCTCGGGATCCCTTTAGGTAAAACTGAGGACAATTTTTGCAGAAGTACCAAATCTGCCTCTGGCTTCAGGTAGGGGACCCGTGCGTCTGGATGGTACCAGGAGTAGGAATAGCAACACTGCGCAGTCAAATAGTATAGATACATGTCAGGAACTCCAAACCCGCCCCCCTCATACGGGAGTGTCAAAGTCTACCAGTTCACTCTTGGTCTCTTGTCAACCCAGACTAATCGTAACAGAAGTTTCTGCAGGTGCAAAAAAAATGCCTGGGTGTGAGGGATTGGAATGTTGTTACAAAAAAATATAAAAATCTCGGGATTACAACCATTTTAATAATGGCCTCTCTACCCGCCATTGACAAAGGCAACCGCTACCAATTCTCTACCTGTGATTCCAGCGAGCTAATTGCGCGATCATAGTTTAATCTAATGATAGTAGCTGCATCCAAGTGTACATAAACCCTGAGATATTTAATAGCATCACAGCACCACTCCAGAGGAAACTCGCAGACCCATGCAGCTGTACTGTTGTTAATGGAAAAATCACAGATTTGCGCCATTTAACACTCCGACCAGAGAACCTGCCACATCGAATAATTTCCCTAATAAGGGGTTCAAGGTTAACAGAATAGTATCATCGGCATACAGAGATACCAAAAGAGGACCGATACGAAACTGCAAACTACGATGCAAATGCTTCTCTTGAAAATGTCGAACCAATAGGTCCATTGCTAAAATGAAAAGTAACGGAGACAGGAGACAACCCTGACGGGTGCCACGGGACAGGCGAAAAGACGGGGGAATAGTACCATTCAGGTGCAGTCTAGCTATGGGTTCCGTGTACAGCACAGCGGCCGTAGAGACAAAACACTCAGGCATTCCCAAGCGGCGCATCACCTTAAGAAAAAAGGGTCACTCAAGGGAATCAAACGCCCTCTCGGCGTCAAGGAGTACAGCAGCAGCGGGTGTATTGGGGTCAATCCTATGTAATACTGTAAATAAGGTCCGCAAATTGACGGAGGTGGACCTATGGGGGACCAAGCCAGACTGTGCCGGTGAAATAATGTATTGCATCAATAAAGACAACCGAATAGCAATCATTTTGGCTAATATTTTGTAATCAAGATTAAGCAGGGACAATGGCCGGTAGAGCCGCAGAGTGTAGGGTCCTTTCCGGGCTTGGGTAGAAGGATAATGACAACCTCTCTGAAAGTTGGAGGAAGGATACCAACTTCAAGAGCCTTCGCATACACCTCTATTTACCTCGAACAAGTATATCCTTATATGCTTTCTAAAAATCAGCGGAGAACCAGTCGAGGCCGGGCGCCGAGGAACCTTTAAGTGCATCAATCGCCTCCAATACACGATCTGGAGATATGGGAATGGCAAGGAATTCCTGCATTTGCTTTTCGAGATAAACCAGAGCAATTTCCTCAAGGTACTCTCCTTGTTCACGGAGGTCTCGAGTGAGTCTAGAGGTGTACAAAGTTTTCAAGTGCGAGAGAAAGGTGTTGCATATATCTGGAGTGGAGTGGAACACCTGGTCGTTCGGGCCTTTGATTTCAGTGATATAGGCTTTGTCGTGCGGAGGGGGGAGCGTGTGCGCCAACATCTTACCGGGCCGTTCGCCCATCCCCATACCTCCTGGGTATGTGCTGTTTGCAGAGGTACAATAGTTCTTGCTCAGCTGCCTCCCGAAATTCCAACATAAAATCTAATTGTCGAGCCTCGCCGGCCTCCGACCCATGTTCTAGCAGTTCCAAATCTAGGGATGCAATTTCTTGCTTGATGCGGCTTAAAGTGGATCGCAGAGCTCTCAGGACCCCTACAATCTTAGCTATGCAAACCTCCCTGATATAGGCCTTAAAACCCTCCCAAAGCAACGCCCAGGTGTCCACCGATGGCCTCCCTCACTTCCTCAAGAAATACCTGATCTCGAAGTGCCTTCCCAGGGAAACGCCATTGCCTCTCATAACCCCCGGGCCTCGGAATGTTGAGTCGAAGCAGGACCAGCGAATGGTCGAAAATGTCTGTGGTAGTGTATCCAACCCACTGAACTAACCAGCAACTCCCGGTGAGACAAACCAGTAGTCTATTCTGTTCCAAGTGTTGTGGAACCCAGAATAATGTGCTTGGAGTCTGGTGAGGAGGAGATACTGTCGCTAGCAGGCGCTAACAACAAAATCTAATCCCCACCCTCAATAAACAAGGATCTAAAGCCAGGAGGCGCACTTGCAACGCATGATAGAAGTCACGCGAGTCTACATTAGGAACCATATGTGCCCACCAGAGCAACATTATGTCCTAGCAAAGAGCCAACAACTATCAACAAGCGGCCCTCCCCATCAGCTACCACTCTGTGCAGCGAGAAACCCTTTTATGGATGAATATGGCAACCCCTCTTGCGTAACTGCTTTAGTTAGAAAAATATCTATGAGATCCCCAGCTTGCCGATATAGGTGATGCATTGGACCTGGACAAGTGGGTCTCCTGCATGTAGACAATGTCAATGCTATGTCTAGCAATGTAGTTGAGGACCTGCCGTCTTTTGCGCGTGTTATTCAACCCCCTGACATTCCAAGACAGAGAGAGCCCGGAAGGACCGGGCTGCCATCCTAACTGTGCCATTTAGTAGGCATTACAACAAGCATGTAATTTTCAAATCCAACGCAACGCCATGTACCATTAACCTGTGTGGTAATTTCTGAAAAACTGTGAAAAAACCGCAAATGTCCCCTCTCCTCCCACCACCAAGCCTCACCCTGTCCCTGCAAGGCAGAGCCCAACCCTATAGACCAACTGACTGTGCAATTCAAACAAGCTTTGTAATACAGTTATTGGCATTTTTAGCAAACAAACCTCGGTGTTCACCATGAGTCGCAGCAACGCCACGCCGGCTGGGCAATACTGAATATTATCATGACGAATGGACAAAATTAAAGCTATGGTAAGTACATAACAGAGCCTACAAATACAAAAAAGAATCAACCAGTACCAGGATTTGAGAAGAGTTCCATACTGGCCTCTGATCCACTGTGAGGGGGGGATGTTGCACGTGTTGCAGTCGTCGCTCCATTGTTGCTCTTCTTATACTCTTGGCAAAACTCCTGCGCTTCGGTCGGGGTTTCAAAGATGCGGGATCTGCCATCCACATCCACCTTTAGCCTGGCCGGATAGAGCATACCGTACCTAAGGCCCAAGTTCTTTAAAGTGGCCTTCACGCTGTTGAATTTGCGTTGCGCATCTTGAACCACGACAGTGAAGTCTGGGAAAAATGATAGCCTACTCCCCTGCCATTGGACCTCCCCCTGCTCACAGGCAGAACAAAGTGTTGTGTCCCTGTCCCTGAAGTTCATAAGCCTGGCGATGAACGGTCTCGGAGGCTGCCGGGGTTTGGGGCAAGGCCCCAACGACCTGTGCGCACGTTCCACCACAAACCCCTGCGTGAAGGCCTCTCTGCCAAAGAGATCCGATAGTTGTTCCACGAAGATATCCATGCGGCCAGAGGTGGCAGTTTCGTGCACGCCAATAATGAGTACGTTGTTCCGTCGACTTTGGGATTCTAAATCTTCATTCTTTATCGCATCTTCTTTCAGAATTCTTTCCACCCTCTAGTCGTTTCGGCGATTGCGCCGCTCCGTCCTCCACATCTGAGACCCTAGCCTCCACGACATCGAGTCGACGGTCATGAGCTTGGACCTTCGCACCCATATCTGCCAGCCTCTTATCCAATGCATCAAATCTGCCGTCAAGGGCCTTGAAGCCAGCCCTCATCTCCTTGAGCATTGCCGCAGTGAGTGAGGTAGGGTCTTCAACAACATAATTGCCCTGCGCCCCTACCGCCGAGTCTATAGGGTCGTCAGAAGTGGCGTCAGGGACCTTGTCAAACTGCAGTGTCCGCTGTTTAGGATCCTTCCGCCCCATGGCTCCACAAAGCTGGCTGTGTCCACAAGCACAGGCAGAAAAAGGGATAATCGCACCCTAGGGAGCAAGCGTGCAAGCAGAACCTCGAAATGGCGGAGCTCTGTGTCTTAATGAACTTCAGGGCCTATACATGCAACTCAGCCCAGAACGCAGGGAGGTTCTATTTCAAGTCAGTTGATTGCTCACAGCAGCCAGTGCCTTAAGGGACAGATAACCACAGTGCAAGTAGATATGCTGCAAGGATAGAACTGCTCCGGTCAACCAGCAAAAAAAGATGTCAGGCAGTGGGAGTGAGCTGCGCACCACAAAAGGGCAACGGACAATGTAGAAGATACGATCGTGGTGGCAAAGATCCAACACCAGAGAGCCAGTGCAGGAGCTTCTAATCTCAAGACCTCAGAAGGGATCTGAGGCGGGGAACTAGAGGCAAGGGGTGCTAGGAGAGGCAGCCTTCAGACTAATATCTTAACCACAAATGAGCCGCTCCTAGTAGGTGTATGCCCGCCCTCTATCAAACCAAGTTTTTAGAGGGCGAGGACTGGTCAATAATGAAGCATGACACCAGGTGGTGTGTGAGACCTGTCTTTCACTTTTTGTGAGATGCCTACACTCACAAATTAACACTATATTACTCTAGCACTTAGGTCTTCCTACTAGGAGCGGCTCATTTGTGGTAAAAAGAGGAGCCAGTGCAGGAGCGCCAGGTTTCTCCCCGTCAATCCAGCTTTGTCCCAGCAGGAGTCAACCCGACTGGAAGATAGAGGGCCTCCACGCTGTGTCACCACAGCGGTAGCGCAGAGGCTAAGAATGACACCTCTCCACATCGGCCATAAGCCATTAGATGAGGCCAGAATTATAGGGTACCTGCTCAGCTTAAATCACAGGCAGGCTTCGGGGTAACAGCTACCACAGATGCAGGTCAATGTCTTGTGCCACCTCCCGGGCCAGGTATGGGAGGAGGAGGGAGCCAGCTCACCCGATCTGGCCAAGCGCCCCGGAAACCCCAAAACAGGAACCTGTGGGTTCCCCTCTCTAACCCACCATCCCCCCAGCCGTAACACAGCGCCCACGGCCCAGCGTGACCGCAATCGCGAGGCCGGCAAAGCCCGCAGCCGCCGCGTCAGCAGAAGGACCAGTGCACTGCAACAACAGGGGGGGGGGAGGGAGGGGGGCGGGGAAAGGGTTACCACAGAAGCGCGGGGGCCGAATGTGGCACCGGGCACCGACCAGGGGCCTCCGCTCACCTCAATGTTGTGTAGCAGCGCCACGCGGCAGCGTCGCTTGCAATCAGGCCTCCGATCCGATCCGCTCATCGGATCTGCCCGTCACCGGTACCAATCAGCTCCACATCTCCTCCTGGGTATCATGGGAAGGCGTCCGCGATGTTATGGAAAGCCCACATCTATGAAATCGGGGTCATACAGTGCCCGGCCGGCGGAGTTTCAAGCCCAGGCGGCCATCTTAGTCGCCTGCGTGGCCATGCCCCTCGTCTAAACGTATTTCAAAGGCCGCCCTCTCTTTGGAAATTAATTATTCTAAAAAAACTTAATGGATTCACCAGAGACCATCTTAGAGCATATCCGTTGCGACAGGAGATGTCAATGTTCTCTACAGTGGGAACTCTACGTGCGTTCCCCCTATATGTAAAGAGGTTTATATTCTGAACAGCACTTTGAGGAAAATGATCACTGATCGCAATATCATGAATGAAAAATTCTAACACCAGTTCAGAATAACGCTCGGAAAACGGTATAAAATCAATCACGCTATTCTCACCCCTGCCATTTTATGTACTTCTGGCTATAGCTGGAATACAGGTAAGTTCATTGCAAAAACATAAGTTGTGTTTAAAAAGCAGATCATTTAGGATGTCCCCATACTCTGAGGGAGAAAAGTGGGTTATATCACTATTATCAGGAGACAACATCCCACATATCTTGTTAGATGGATGCAGGCAAAGGCATATATTGAAATCACCGACCATAAAATCATTGGGTCTCTGCAACCAATGGGGAAAGCTGACTCCAGATCATGGTCCAATTGATGGAGTACTCTAGTAATTTCCTGTATGCAAGCATTGATATAAACGTTTACAATGGCCAGGGTAGAATGCTTAGTAATTTGAAGAGTAATAATATGATAAAACACTCTAGTTGCGATTACTGTGATATTCAGGGGAGCCAACATATTAGACACATATATACACAAGCCCCCTTTAGGTCACCCACAATTAGATGGACTTGCTAGACAATTATATGTTTTGAAACCGCTGAGATGTATTGAGTCCACTGACCAAGTTTCCTGTAAGCAAAGACTGTGAAACTTGGACGTGAAGTCAACCCACTAAGTCATTGTGTACATGTGGCGTAGTCCAGCGACATTCCAAAAGAGAACTGTATTAGCTACCACAGGAGTCTTAACCGTGGCAGAGGGTAGCCACAGGACTGTGAGATCATCAGCAAAATAAGGCGTAGGGGGCTCACGTTCCACAACTGTAGGTAGACCAGTGACCAACTCATGCTCCTAGGAAGTAGATGATCCACACTGGTTACCCTCACTTAAATTGTTAGAAGCCTTCAGTCAGTCCACACCACTTAATGTAGAAAGACAATCAAACCTGTTGTAAGTTTCAATTGGAAACGGTGGCGCTGGCAGTTGTGCCTGATGGCTGCATACTGTTTGTGAAAAAGTTAAGAAAGGGGAGGGAGGCTGGTAAAAAAAAACAAGAGGTAAAACAGTGCTCTGCTTAGTGGTAAAATATGGTAACTGGTTCTCTCTAAAATAAGTTTCACTAAATTAGGGGCTGTGAATGAGAGCACTACACAATTGCCCTCCAAGGTCTTGCTTCCCAAACCCACTCATTCGATTTTCCTGATCATTTTTCAAGTTTGCAAAAAGTGCCCCTCCAAGCCCTAACCCCACAATTTAGGGAATTGTTCCTAAGTGACTCTCATGATTCATGTACAGAGGTAGAAACAGGGGGACTGTAGCTAGGATTACCACATAGGGTGTGGCTGCTGGCGGGAGCTCCAGACAGTCCAATTTTGAGATAGGAAAGGAGCATAATGAATCAGTGATGGCATGACTAGAAGAAGTTGGATTTTGGGGAATGTTGTGGGATGTGGAAGAGGGGTTTCTAGAAGCAGATCAGGATAACAATGGCTGTGAGAAAAGGTTGGGGCTCTGCCCTGAATGATTGGTGCTCGGAGCGAAGGTAGTCATATTCCCTTCCCTTATTGGGACTAAGGGTGAAGGGGAGTAATTACCTTGTGTTGCTTGAGAAGGGCCAGGCCGTGAGGGCAGTTGGTTTAAAGCTGTGTTATCCCTAACTTGAGAACGACATCCTAGTGGTGCTTGTTCTTCCCCAGCAAGTCCAAGCGGGATAAAACACTCCTCTTAACACCTTACAATTGATCCATGAGCGAACGAAAAACAAGCCGAACCACATCAGAGAGAGACTGTACCAGAACAGTCAAAAGATGCGTAATCTGTAGACGGATGGTTGACCAAGGATTTAGTAGGCTTTTTATTCGAGGAAAGATTTTGGGATGGAGTTTTCTTAGAATGTTTCCCTTCCATTCCCGGAGGCACGAGGGGGGATCTAGTTCACAGTAGTGGATGGTATTTTAAAGTGTTTTGCTCGGGGGTTGGATGTCTGGTTGGCTTGTAATAGGGGATTTTAAAATTCACTTCTCCGACTCCTTGTCTTACAGCTGCCCATTTTCTGACACACTAACATTAGTAGGAATGGGGTTTACACCTAATACAGTTGGAGATAAACCAAAAATATTGATAGTACAGTTAGTTAGGGACACCTCCACACTCATAATTGTTTTTTCAAGCACCCCATGACGCCTGTGATATGGAGAACGACCAGTACAACGCAGTTGTTACACCACGGTATGTTTATACTGCGGGCATTACAATGCAAGTCGTTACAACAACTCACTGGATGGCGCTCTAAACTAAGGAATAGTATGATTTGCTATTCCAACACCATCCCTACTGTTACGTAGGCTGGAGTCCAGTGCCCTCCAGAGCAAGTCGTTGTAAGGACTTGCGTAGTAACGAACGCGATGTTAAATACTGCGTTGTGAATGTATGTGTTGTAACGTCATACATTCCTGTGATATAGTTCAGAATGAAGGAGGACGGATGGACATTACTCTGCGATTTAACAGCCCACCCCCGGATGTTTCCATTTTACCATGTCCAGGATTTGATATAATATAATGTACACGTAAACCTTACAGATCTTTTAAATGCGACTGCTGGTGATTAGGATTAAGTTCAAGGTTTAGAATCGTCCACGTCCAGTCCCGAGGTAGATAAACCAAAGTGCGTTTAGTTCCAGGCAGAAGACTAAAGCAAAAGTACAGACCTCATTTGCAGGCTGCGCACGTGCACATTATGGCAGATCCCTGAGCCGTACTTGCAAACCAAGGGGGGTGGCCCTGAATTTCTCTTCCTGTCAAAGATGGGTACAGGACAGGCCCGGGCGTGGCCCGCGCGCACCCCGCTGGTGCCGCAGTTGTAATTTAGGCACCTCCAGGTTCATCGGCGTTGTCAGCATTGTTGTCGGCACTGTGGAGTCTGGGCATTTGACTCCTCACTCCTCTCCGCCTGGCGCTTGCTCTGGCGTGTGGCAAAATCATGGCAAGTTTCCAATTTTAAAGTTTCCTGTGCCGTGGTTGTAATTTAAGTGCCTCCAGGTGCAGTTGGGTTGTCAGCGTCGTCGGCAGTGCCGGGGAGTCTGGGCAATGGAGTTCTCGCTCCTCTCCCCCTGGTGCTGGCGTGTTGCAAAATCGCTGCAAGTTTCCAATTTTAAAGTTTCCCACACCGTGGGTGCTATGGTTGTAAATTTAAGCGCCTCCAGGCGCAGCGGTGTTGTCATCGTTATCGGCGGCTCCAGGAAGTCTGGGCAATGGAGTCCTCGCTCCTCTCCCCACTGGCGTGTGGCAAAATCACCTCACCTTTCCAATTTTAAAGTTGGGCAGAGAAAAGGACCTGATCTCTAAAGTAAAAGTGGCCTGAGCTGTTAATTAAATAAATATGCATGGCCACTAAAGTGAAAGCGACCCGCGCTGTAATGGAAATAATGAAATAAGCGCAGCGCTAAAGTGGAACGGCCCGCGCTATAAACTAAATAATTAAATAAGAGCAGCCGCTATAGTTAAAGCAGACCACGCTAGACTTTAAATACAAATAATATAAAAGCAGGCAGCTTGCTGCGATGATTGGGTGGAATAGAAGAAGATGAGCAAAGAAAATAGTGCTCACTGACTTATAAAGCAGACCATGTAATAACACAAGTAAAAAGTCCAGTCGTTATGGGAGGTTACAAATGCAGACAAGGCGGTACCAGGGAGGGACTTCTAAGCCTATTCACCAAAAAGAAGCAACGATTTCGCAAGGACAGTATCAGGAGCCAATTGAAAAGATGGGAGGAGTTTCTATGCTGTACCTCAATACAGCATGCCTCGCAGAGCAGCGCATGCGCAGCCCAGGCTTGACCTAAAAAATTACTTGTATATTCTCAACTTGTGCACAACACCAATACATATTGTACTGTAGTTTCTATATTCCCAATAGGCTCTGCGCATTGGAATAATATACACTATAGTTTTGACATAGGACTGAAGTCAGTATGTCTCTCTAGAGTATGATAAACTTAATTGTGTGTGTGCCAGCTAACTCAGAGGTCACTAGAAAGTTTCTCGAATAAACAAGATGGGATTAGTCTCTCACAACAGCATAAACATGACAACTTTGTTTCCCCTAGAACCGGAACAATATCTTCAGAGTCGTGGAAACAAAAGATAACTATTTCACTCAGTCAATTGTGCATGCTTAGTTTCTACACAGTTACATAGAAATAGTGAGACGGTGTTTTCAATAAAAGGGTTTATTGAACAGTCTTATTTCTCATGCAAGAGATATGAACTGCTACAATCGTTAGACAGAATGCGAAATATAATGCGTACAGATTAAACAGTAATAAAAATAATACTGTAATAGCATTGTCTGTTGCTATGACATATATGAAAAAAAATGTTTGCGTTTCCAGCGTGATCAAGGCGAAAGCTGAAACCGCGTTGATGTTTCTGCAGCCAAAAATTTCTGCATGTACTCCAAGGTGTCCGTTTCTCTATCTGAAAATTCGGAAGTGTGTGGTTTGTAATAAAAATACATACTTAAATAGAACAGGCTAAAATACTCAACTGGTTTTTCTAAAATACGCCTACCCCAGTGTACCTACCCTAGATCTAGTACGAGGGAAGAAGTAGGTGCTGTTTTAGCTATAGTTTCGTTTTGCCAAGAATTACCAAAGGTTTCTCTAGGTTCTAATCCGCTCCATACCTTAGAATGGGAGAGGTTGGTATCTCTTTCCCTAGACTCGATCTCCCAACACCCCGCAAGGGGAGCAGAAACACTGGAGCTGGATTCTCGGCAGGAGGATGACAGCATCTAGTCAGTGCGTCAGCTGGAGAGTTGGCTTCCTTCGGGACTTGCCGTGGCGAGCTGCGTCGAGCAAGTGGGTAGTTGAACTGCACCGAACCACACCGTGCTTTGTCATAGCAAGTGAAGGTATATTTATACCTTGAAGGTGTTTAAAAATGCCAGTATTGACGTAAAGTCAGGCATATGAACGTCATGAATGAACCACTAAGGAATAGATGTTCATGCATAATAAATGAGTTCTTGGAGAAATTAATATCCAAGCAAGGGGAAGTCCCTAACGGCTTAAGAGTCTGATTTTCCAAGAACTCGTTGTGACGTAGATGAACTAATGGAAGTAGCCATGCCTGTATTTGGGTAGCATGGACTATGCCTAAATAAGGACTGGATATCAATGCCTATATAAGGGCAATGTGAAATGTACCTATATTAAGGCAGGAATCAGGAAATGCATACGGAATCTAAATCGATACACAACAATATTGGCAATAACAATAGACGCACTGGCAAGTCAGACCCAAAATTCCATCTACGTTAATGACTGCCTATTCCTATCTGTGCTGTTGCCAGAGAAAATCACCATAAATAATCTAGTTATCTAGGACACTTTAATAGCATTACAATCATGTTTGTGCCCCTTAAATTTTAAGCTCAGGCAGCTAGATAAATAAAAAAAATGATTACCGCTATGTGAAGGGCAAGCCCTTTTGTTGTGGAAGCACACAGCTTCTGCCCTTTTAAACCATGCCCTCCTGACTCCCTACATGTGGGAGGAGCCAAATCCCTCTCCTGGTGAATCTCACATAATTGTGTGGTGACGGTTACGCTGTCAAGCCATATCATAAAATTTAATAATTCATAACATGCTATGTAACAGTATGCTCACGTGTTTCGAGGCCTCCTTATGGACAGGGTCTTACTGCGGCCAATTGGGCTGTCACGTTGTTGCAGATGGCCCAGTATACTAAACAGCTGTGTGTTGCTAGGCATATGGTGGCTTTTCAATAGGGGTTGAAGGCAGCTGACCATGGCAATATATGCGCAGGGCCTCGGAGGGTGTGGCAAAAGTGTTCTTGGCCTGCTCGCTACGATGCATGAAATACCTAAAAGCTGACGAGGCGAGAGGGATCGAAAAGATGTACATTGCTGCGAGTTACAAGAAAAAACATTAAAAAAAGAAAAGGGGGCAGGTGTAAGAATCTCACCTACATTTTCCGCAGGAACGCCAAGAATGTGAAGCAAGGTCCACAACCTCTCCAAATCACCCTTTGGCACCTGAGATTAAACAAGGTGGCAAATGGTAATCTGGGGAAGAAGGGAAACAAAACAAGGAAAAAAAGGGAAAGAACTGCACGCAGTGACTCCGATAACCTCGGTACTCGTCGGGATAAGGCAAAACTGTAAATAGGAAAAAGTCAATACATGAGTACAATAATAAAAACATATGTTTCTTTACTATATTTCTTTGTTTTTCTTACCTTGGAATCCCTTCTCTTGAAAAAACTGGTTATAAATGTATCGGTTTTGGAGCTTGTGTCTGGAACTAGAAAAGACAATAAATCAGGTGAGTTAGGGATCTTATACATAGGGAAATGTACTACATGTAAGTGTCTGGCTATATTCCTACCTATTCGCCCCGTATCTTTCATGAAAAGTAAAAGTCCTTAAGCTCAGGTAAATAACTGGTGTTACTATCTTTCCTAGATCATAAAGGGGAAGAGCAGATCCCCACAGCGCCAAGAGCACAGGATCAGGTAAGTGACAACATATACTGAAACATAAAAATGTTAGCACAAAGCACTGGAAAAGGCTTTGAATCAATAATACTTCTTATTGTTTCTTTCTTTTTTCTTCTAGGAGGAATTTAGTCCCACTGCGTCATCCAAAACTATTAGGGCGGCAAGAGTTTTAACAAACGTGAGCACGAAATCAGGTAAATGAAGAGAGGAATAAGTAAAGCAGCGCTGAGCGCTGTTACCGCAATTTAACATTGATGCGGAGTCCAACTACCTCTCATCTTCATATCTTTACTACAGGTTTCCAAGGATTGAAGTAGGAAGCCATGCAAAAACGACCCACCACGAGAGACGCCAGAAAGACGATGCGTTTGACGCGAGGAACGCTACGACCCAGAAGAACTGCAGGTAAAAGATCCGAAATCAAGGAACAAGAACGCGAAGGGCAGTCGACAGGGAAAGACCGGGCTTTAACTGGCTTGACCTGTCCCTGCGCATGCGCGTTCCAACACGGCGGCCATTTTGGTAGTTTTTTGGTCGCCACGCAATGCTGACGGCAGGGTAGAGACCCCACGACCCATAGGCCTCTTTGGAGGGTCCCACAAGGACCACCCCAGGGTCAAAAAAGCAAAATGTAAAAAAAAAAGATGGGCCAGGTCCCAGGGGCATTATGAAAATATAGGAGGTGGGCGCACGGACCCGCCTCCTCAGGCTCTTCAAGCCCTGAGGATCTGCCACCTCCCCGGGATAGTCACTTTATAATATGCTGGGGAGCCTCGTGGCTCCCTGCTGCCCTGGGGACTGGGGGGGGCACTCTCTGACTTCCCCAGCCCCGGGGATTGCCACCTCCCCGAGGCACTTAACAGGAATGCGGGGCGCCCAGCCCCCGCAGGCCTGGGAACCTCCACCTCCCTAAGGCACATACATTCTTCAGCAAAAAAGGGGGCCTCCCCCGCAGTTCAAGGGACCACCGCCTCCTCAGGCACAAACACAAACACCCCAGGGCTAAAGTTAACATTGGAGGGGGCAGCGTGGCCGTCCTCTTGGAGCTCTAGATCGTCTCGGGGACCGCCAACCCCCTGAGCCGGCACCAACAATGTCACTGGGTGCCCACCCCTGGGCCATAGCAAACAAGTGCTCTGCTTTCAGCTAGCGAGAACAGAAAATGCTCTGGCATGTTGAAAGAAAAGCATGTCTTTTTCTCTGCCCGCTGTCAAGCGAGCAGGGAAACAGACATTACTTTGAGATACAGTGAGTTGCATGTTAGCAGCTCCTTGGGTCTCAAAGCCGTGCAGTCACCTGCAGGAAGTGGGGAGCCAGAGGGTCCGCAGGGGGCTTCAGGCTTCCCCCACGGTACCCAACAAAGTGGCCTAGCCCCGGGAGGATGGGGACCCTGGGGCCAAAATCAGCTTCGGGAGGAGGGCCACTTTGCCCCCTCCCATGTAAAAAGTAAAAATAACAAAATGAAATAAAATATAGAACAGGCCCAGGGGATGGGGTCCCCGGGGCCCAAAACTAGCCCATAAAAAAGGGGGATGCGCTGCCCCCCTTCCTTTCACAAAAAAAAGAAAGTCAGTGCCCTGGAGTAAGGAGTCCCCAGGGCTCTGGGGCCCCCCTACCTTTGTTTTTTTGTTTTTTTTTTTAAAGAGGCAGGCCCCGGGGGATGGGGTCCCTGGGGCCCAAAATGGTCCAGGGAAAGGAGGCCACGTGTCCCCCTTCCCAAAAAATAGAAGGAAAAAAAAGCTGCAACTCGCAAGAGGCCCCAACCCCTTTCTTCCCCACTCTGCAAACGTGGCGGTTCGGGGATGAAGTCCCCTCGGCTGCTGAGGGTCCTTAGGGGCCAACAGAACCTGCTGTTACCTCCAGTAAGTCCCACACAGTGGGACTGCTGAGTGGTGGTCGGAGGCCATGCCCCCTTTCCTCACCGCTCTGCAAACACGCCTTTTGGCGCAATGCTGGTGGGGGGGATGAGGTCCCCTTGTCTCCTGGGGGCCTTAAGACTACAGTGGACGTCTTCCCCCAAGAAGCAGTGCACCAGGAGGCGCATTTGCAGAGTGTTGGAGAAAGGGGTCATGGCCTATGACAACCTATCAGCAGTCCAGCTGTGTGTGTCTTACTGGAGGTATCAGGAAGGCTAGTTGGCCCCCAAGGACCCTCAAGAGCTAAGGAGATTTCAACCCCCAACTAGTAGTAGACCAGGAGTCGCGTTTGCAGAGTGGTGGAGAAAGGAGGCATAGCCACCATAAACCTCTCAGCAAACCCACTGTGTGGGAGTTGCTGGAGATACCAGGAGGGGTAGTTACCTGTATATATATATATATATATATATATATATATATATATATATATAAGTGAAGCCCCCAGTCGCTACCTCCAATCTCCTCGGACCGGCGAAGCGAAGACAGAGACAGACCACATATCAGGTAACAATTTCTTTTACTGCAGCATACGAATGGTATTTGAAACAGCAATGATGCGTTTCGGGCGTACCCCCCCTTGTTCACATATGTATATTCTTTTAAAGTTGTCCAAAAACGAAACGTGCACTCCCACAGTGGATAACTTCAACACAAGTTTATTATTTGCAGGAGCATACAACTGTGCTTTCATGCCGGAATCAACTTTGTGGCGGGACGAGTGTGTTGGCAAAATCCCTCGCAGGTGCCGTTTTACATAGAGATTTACAGATAAAAAGATTTTACGTGGGCGTCTCAATGATTTACTTCCTTTGTGTGTTATTTAGAACATTTTTTTGAAAAAAGAAGAAACGTTAATTATTTTAAATCTTTGATGAGTGAAAAAGTTGGATTAATAGAGACAAGGTTATTGGTGTACTTGATTCATTAATAGTAACTTGGTTTGGTGTACTTGGTGCACTTGATTCATTAATCGCAACTTGGTTTGATGTACTCGTAACAGTTTTATATAATGTCATCATACAGCCGATGGTGTTTGTGAATGATCTGATAAGATTATAAAAGGATACCCACAGTTTCTGAATGGTATGATTTTGTATATCGGGGACCACTTTAGTCTCTGAATGCGCCCCATGGAATTTCATCATTCAACCCAAGGGTGTCTGTGTGTAATCTGAACACCCATCTTTGCTCACGTTCATGCAGAATCCGATCCAGGTTGTCTTTGTTTTTTACAGTTTCTAACACTACCCATGTCAAGTCATTGGGTGTGTGGTTCTGCTCGATGAAGTGGTTTGTCATCCGGGTAGTGGCTCGTTTGCACCTAATATTGCTCCTGTGTTCCACTATGCGGGTACTGACCTTCCTGGTGGTCATACCTACATAGTGTAAATTGCAGGTGCATGTTATCAGGTATACCACTCCACAGGTGTTACAATTGGAAAAACCTCTTAGTTCCCATTTCGTGTTGTTGTTGAAAATTACAGTTTTCGTTACTGATGTTAAATGACAGACACTGCAATTATTGCAGGGAAAATGTCCACTTGGTAGTGGTTGAGTTCTTACTGTGGGGTCTGTGAGTGTTGGGCGAGTGTGGACCAGGAAATCTTTCAAGTTCTTTCCCCGGCGGTGGCTGAACATAGGGGTGGGTATTGTCAGTCCACCACTGTTGACCACAGGCCAATGTTTCTTGATTATCTTGGCCACTGTGTCTGATACTTGATTAAATGTTGTGATACAGATTGGTCTGGTGTTTTCTGATTCTGATTTCTCTTTCGGTTCCAACAGGGCATCTCTGTTGTTATTTCCAGCCCGTTTTTTAGCTTCTTTTATTAGTTTGTTGGGATATTTCCTGCATCTCAGCTTTTTGCTCAAGTCTTCTGCTTGGATCATGTAATCTTCTTTGTGGCTACAATTCCTTTGTAGTCGCAAGAATTGACCAAAGGGGAGGTTCTGTCTGAGGTGGCGAGGATGAAAACTGTCATATGTTAATAGACAGTTGCGGGCTGTCTCCTTGAAATGGGTTGTTGTGATAAGTTTTCCTGAGTCTGCATATATGTTCAAATCTAGGAACACTAGGGTGGTCCTGCTCATAGAACTCGTGAAATTCAGGAAGGGGTCTTGCCTATTTAGCCATGTCAAAAAGGAATTTGCTTCTTCTTCCGTACCCTGCCAGATTAAAAAAACGTCATCTATGTAGCGTTTCCATTCCAGTATATGGTGTCTGTAGGGATTTCTCTCATTGAGAATTTTAGTTTTCTCCAGTTGGTGAACATACAGGCCCGCTATGCTCGGCGCAAAAGTGCTGCCCATGCTGGTCCCGTGTTGTTGTTTGTATAGCGTGGTCTCAAACCGAAAAAAATTCTCAGAGAGTGCTAGTTGGCAACACTCCATCACTACATGTCGTGGGGTATGGTATTTCCATTCCTTCTCAAACAGTACCTCTTCCAGTATTTGTAAGGTCTCTCTATGTGGCAGACTTGTGTATAGACTCTCCACATCCAGACTGATAAGGATGCTGGATGTGGGGTCAAAATTCAGATCTTTTAAAAGGCAAAGTACGTCCTTGGTGTCCTTTAGGTAAGTGTCAGTGTTCTGTACCAAGGGTCTTAAAAAGGCGTCAGCAAATTGCGACAAGGGTTCTAAAATTGAACCTATCCCCGAGACTATAGGTCTCCCTGGTGGATTTTCAAGTCTCTTGTGGATTTTGGGGATTGTATAGAAGTAAGGTGTTATTGGTTTTTTGTTGGTCAGAAATTCTATTTCTTTTCTACTTAGCCAATCATTGGCCAGGCATTTCTCAGTTAGATAAGCAATTGAAACTCTCAGTCGTTCAGTGGGATCCTCTTTGAGTATGATATAGTTTCTTGTATCTCCTAGAAGGCGAAGGCATTCCCTTCTATAGTCTGTAGTGTCCTGTAGGACTATTGCTCCGCCTTTGTCGGCTGGTTTGATGGTAATTTGGTCATTTCTGGATAATTCTTGTATCGCTGTTAATTCTGCCTTGCTGGTGTTGTGGAAGACTTTAACTGTACGTGGATCCAACTCTTGTACCTCTTTCATTACTGCTTTCTCAAAAGCTAATATTTCCACTGGTAAACTGTGGGCTGGTGGAACAAAACTCGACCTTTTTTGTAATCCTGTGTCATTCTTTGGTCGTTCCTCCGGTTTCTTGTCTTTAAAGAATACCTGGAGTTTAATTTTTCTGAGGAATTCTTTTAGTTCACAGCAAAGTTTAAATTTGTCTGTAATTGGAGTTGGTACGAAACCTAGACCCTTGGTCAGTACTTGTATCTGTATATCTGTCAGAGTTAGGGAGGACAAATTGACCACTAGACTGGGTTGTTGCTCGTAGTCGGCTCTGGTGGTTCCTTGCTCCGTGTGTGGCGTCCTGTTGTTGCCACTGGTTCTGCCCATTGTACAACCTGGTTGGGTTTGTTTTTTGCTCATTGAATTGGACGGCCTCTCCCTAAAAAAGGTTTTCCTTGATTTCCTTGGTTATTACCCCAGTTCTGGTAATTGGGTTGATGGTACATAGGTGGGCCGTAGAAGAAGGGTGGTGGTGGAGGACCATAAGTATAGGGATCTTGATACATAGGCCACATCGGTGCTGGGTTCCCTCTATGGTTCCTCATATTTCCTCTTCCTCGTCTAGGTCTTCTGTTGGGGGTGGTATTATAATTGCCTGTTCCCTCTGAGCTGTCAGATCCTGTATCTGAGCCGTCACTGTCAGTGTTGTAGCCTGGATTTCTACTGCTGGTTCTGAAGTCATCCACGACATACGGATATGCTTTTTCGTGTGAGAATGTCTTTTTATCCTTAGATAGTTTGATATATTTTGAGTCCTTAAGACTTATCTCAAAATCGGCCATGGTTTTATTAAGCTCAACCAATCTTTTTTTGAGTTCTATTGGATTTTGGAAGGATTTCAGACGAATCTCCATGGATTGAATCTCCTCATTTAGGGAATCTACTCGTCTTGTCGCTGTTTTGATAATTAAAACTAGCCAGTCCCTGGTACAGTGCCACGATATTTGTGACCAATCCTGCTTGAACTGTTTATCATGTTGGAATATGAAAGGTTCATTTCTGACTATCAGGCCCCTTGGTGCTGCATTGGCTTGTAGATATTCTGCCATCATAATTCCATGTATCAACGTTTTGATCTGCGTCCTTTTTAACTCTGTGAGTTCATCCCAACACTGACTTGCATCACTGTTCTCTCCGTTGGGTGCCCCTGCATGTGGTAGCATTGAGGCAATAGCCCTGTCTACTTCGTCTTCCGAGAAAGACAGACCTGTGTTTTGTGCCATGATAACTTAGTGTTGTTTTGTGTGTGTTGTCTAGTCACTTGGTCACCTGGGATTCACCGTTCAAGTGACCTATTGTAATAGTGTCAAGAGAAAAACTCCCGCAGCCCGTGGCTGCCAAATGCAAAAAGAAATGGGGGGAGAAGAAGGATAAACAAAACTAGGTCAGCCTCCAGTCTATATCAAAAAGTCAGGAACCCACAATAATGGGTCCGTAGACCTAGTTTGTATGTATGGTTACTGCGTAATTCTGTCAGTATCTGCCATAAAGAGAAAGAAAAATTTCTTTCTAGAGTCCCCTCACTCACCGGGGTTTCCCCAGGGTGACATGCTTCATCATTGGGGCCATCCCAGTTCTCTACGAAAAGGGGCGTGCTGCGACTAGCGGACTACGCAGGAGCACTGTATTTGTGAAAGGCTATGTGTGGTGTAGAGTGTTGTGGTGGTGGAGTGGTTGTGTGATTAAAAATACCGTGCTAGTGGGCCTCAACAATTTATTCTGCTCCTAGTTTGGTATATTAAAATGGGGTAACACTGTTATCTAACCTTGAATTGGGCTAGATCAGTGTTTTGTGGTCGACATGTTTCAAGCTCCCCAAGCTTTTCATCAGGACCATACAGGGTCCAGCCCTGTATATACCACTCCTATATTTAAATAAATAGGATTGATTTGATATTTTTCTTTGCGCTGTTAATTTAAAACATGCGTTTTTATACATACGATTTGTATCTTAATGGCGTATCTGTAAAAGAGAATGACACTTGATTAGTGGCAAACATCCCCCCTAAAGAGCAAGGGGATCACACATGCAGCTCACATTGTCTAGGGCGTGAGTGTGCCTTATGCACCTTATTGGTGCGTGCAGGCTTTCAAATCCAGTGCAAAGATAAAAGAACAATGTGAAAAAACGTGGTTTTGTGAATTCACACATATAAATACCACAGGACTTGATGTGACTATAGACATGACACACAAATTATATATACACACACGGTTTTGTCATGGCAAAGGGCATATTTACATGTATTGGTGCTAAATTGCACTTCATGGTCTCAGGCGAGGGCGGGATCACCTCGTGGAAACATTGCTGTAGGGTTTTTAAAGCAATAATTAAAGTTGCGTTTCATCAAAAAATACGCGTTTTCAATGAAGAGTCTAAACCCTCTTTGCGATCGATATAGCAGTTTTATCTCTTGATGCTCCGTTTTGCTGTACTTACTTCCTTATCGGCGAAACCGCTCGGTATTACCTGCTCGATCTTCACCCGACCGCATATTGACGGTAATCGGGTAAAACGGTGTATTTGATGTCACCGCGCTTCCGGGTTCGGAATACTAAAGGCTAGACCGTCTGGTGTGTAGCGGCCATATTGGGAGGATGTTAATGTGGCGGGACGAGTGTGTTGGCAAAATCCCTCGCAGGTGCCGTTTTACATAGAGATTTGCAGATAAAAAGTTTTTACGTGGGCGTCTCAATGATTTACTTCCTTTGTGTGTTATTTAGAACATTTTTTTATATATAATTGCCGTCAATGCCGATTGTTCCGTGATGCCGCATTAGCCTGTGATCAAGAGCCAGGAGGCTTGAAACGCGTTAGGCACGAATAATTGTTGGACCCTCTTTACCAGTCCTTTCTCCTGCAAATTAAAAGCTTTTGAAAAGTGATCCGAAAAATATAGATATATATATATATCCCCAGTTCACACATCCAGTGGTGGCCTCACTGCTGGGGAGATCCCACTATTGACAACTCTACATGCTCTGCGTGGAGACAATCAGGATTCAAATCTTGATGAATACTCAGGCTGCAGCACAGGAAGAGGATGTCAATATTTCATCACCGGGCTGCAGTCCATTCAAAGCCCCCTCGACGTTTTTCCCAATCATGCCTAGGGATGCGTTGGATATTTTCCATGAATGGTTAACAGATGAGCTGAAAACTTTGTACAAAAACACCTGCAAATCAAATATGAAATCCCAAGGGAACAGCAAAGAATATTTTCACCTGATGACCAAGCTCAAAAACAATGATTCAGTGGTCATCAATAATTCAGACAAGGGGGGCAATATTGTCCTGTGGGACAAAGCTGCGTATAGAACTGAGGCTTTCAAACACATTAATAATGATCAGTTCTATGAGTCCAGTAATGCAGCCACAGTGAGGAAAATTAATGGGGATTACAAGAATGACCTCTTATTGTGGCAAAGAGAAGGCCTTGTTTCAAAAGAAGAGTACAAGTTTTTATATAAAGAACATCCCATTTTGCCCACATTCTATCTTATCCCGAAGGTGCACAAAGGCATTGACCCTATGCCTGGAAGACCCATTATTTCAGCGAGAAACAGTACATTTGCATGCACCTCCAGATATGTGGATTACTATCTCCAAGAACATGTGACCACTTTGCCTTCCTATTTGCGGGACTCGAGTGAATTCTTATCTAAATTGAGTACTGTGCAATGGGCCGAAGATTATTGATTTTAACTCTTGACATTGCCGCTCTGTATACGAGCATCAAGCATGAAGATGGGCTCCGGGCCGTTGATTACTATCTTAAACGTAGAAATATTGATATGTATCGACATAACCAGATGTTATTGAGGATGATACATTGGTGCCTCTTCAATAATGTTTTCTTGTTTGATGGCAAAATATACAAGCAGAAACAGGGCGTGGCAATGGGGCATGCTTCTTCCCCAGCTATGCATGTTTACATGTAGGCTGGTGGGAGGAGTAAGAGGAGGCTAACAGATTTGTGGATCTTATCAATGTTGATGCATACAATTTAAATTTTACATCACATATTGACCCCATCACCACCAATTTTCTGGACATCACAGTTTCAGTGCAAATGGGTGCAATTGAAATGTGTTTGTTCAGGAAACCGACGGCAGGCAACACACTTTTAC
Source organism: Lissotriton vulgaris (assembly GCF_964263255.1). Taxonomy (NCBI): domain Eukaryota; kingdom Metazoa; phylum Chordata; class Amphibia; order Caudata; family Salamandridae; genus Lissotriton; species Lissotriton vulgaris. Next base: position 714,386,761 of record NC_141697.1, on the reverse strand, counting down.
ATGCCTCGAGCTTCCATCCACATCATACAATTGCTAGTTTGCTTTATAGGGAGTTTTTAAGAATACGCAGAGTATGTAGTTCTGAATCTGCTTTGGTGGAGGTTCAAAAAGCCGCGAAGCTCAGACTATTAGAACGGGGTTATGATCTACGCAAATTGGAAGCAGCTTTGATTAAAGCCAAACTTAAAAACAGATCAGAGCTACTCCACACAGTTCCCAAGGTCACCAGTGCAATAACTACATCCCCAGCAACTACTGTAAATGCTTTAATCAAGGGGGGACTAGGGTAGAACCATGTAGGTTCATCTCTACTGACAATAGACAATCTCATACTATCAAGAAAATTATTCATGCCCAATGGCCCATTGTACTCACGGATGTTGTTCTTCAACGAGTTTTCCCGAGTAAACCTAATTTTACCTACTAGAAAGAGCATTCCATGCGTAGCGATCTAGTTAAGACCAGTCCTGAAGTTTACAATAAAAGCAGTTGACTTACCCCCAAAAAAGGTTTCTTTAAATGCAGCACATGCCGTGCTTGCAAGTTTGGGGTGAACACCAATTCGTACACCACTGCTTTTTTCTGATGTCCCAATTAAAATAACTGGTCATTATACCTGCCCTACTGATCACGCAGTTTATGTTCTCAAATGCATCTGCGGATTACAGTACGTGGGAAGCCCAAAACTTCATGTCTTTTCACGCATTTTGCAACATCTTCAGGCTACTGTAAACTCGGATCCGACTTACCCTGTTGCCAGACACATACAAAAGGAACATAACAACAACCTCAATGTATTGCAATACTTTGTAATTGACAGTGTCCCACAGAACAAAAGGGGTGGCAACAGGGAAAAGATCCTTAGACAGTTAGAGACCAAATACATTATTGAGCTTGACACGAAGACTCCCAGAGGGCTCAATATTTGCGATGATTTGCACCATTATCTTTAGATCTCTAGTCAGATAGCTCAGCGAGTGCTTGGATCATGTTTACAATTGAGATGCACTTTAGTTCTACATTGATTTGATCTCCAATGATTACGCTTTTAGACCAAATGCTTTTAATGTTTTCAGTCTTTGCTATGTGACCGGTTTTTAGGTGTTTTACCATTTATTTATATTTTTGATATGAATGGGTGGTTTTATACTATTTATTGGCGCATTTTGCACAGATTTATAACATGATCCTTGTCATTTGGGTCTGGTTCAATACGATATATAATCCTTACGGCGTATACATTATTATCTGCTCCTGCTACACAGGGGAACTCTATAATTAGTTAGCCAGGGAGGCTCCCCTGGTTCATGATGGTTTTGATTGACTTTGCCAGCGATGTTTCGATTTTTTGATTTGGGCTCTTTTTGATAAAGAACAAGTTACTTACCTTCGGTAACGCTTTTTCTGGTAGATACAGTATCTGCCTGTGGATTCCTCACCTTGTGATTCCTCACCTTTTGAATATCCCCTTGCGTCAGCAACATTCGGAAATTCTTTTTGTAGCTTCGCGCCGACGTAGACACGTCATAGAGACACGGCATCGCACGCGACTCTGCTGACGTCACCGACACCATAATAGGCCCACACTGGCGGGATGACATCAGTTCCGCCTTTTTTTCCCGTGCCTTCGAGGCACACGGACGGACCGAGACAATAGATATATACACAGTATACACAGTTCACAAATGTCAAGATAACACACAGTGTGAAGTAAATGCAGGAATGCAATTAAAATAAAATAATTCCTTGACAATAAACTCAGGTATAGAAGAGTGGACAACGGGGAGGCGGGTGGGTCAGTGAGGAATCCACAGGCAGATACTGTATCTACCAGAAAAAGGGTTACCAAAGGTAAGTAGCTTGTTCTTCTGATAGATACATCTGCCAGTGGATTCCTCACCTTGTGAATAGAGTCCCACAGCAGTCCCCACTCCCGGAGGAGGGTGTCCACTCTCCTATACCAGAAAACCTTGGAGACAGAGCGCGCAAAGTGGCCATCCCTCCTCACCTCGGTATCCAAGCAGAAATGCTTCACGAAAGTGTGGAGGGAGGCCCAAGTCGCTGCTCTACACATATCCTCAACAGGTACACCTCTGGAAAGAGCAGATGTTGAAGACTTAGCTCTAGTAGAATGAGCCCTTATACCCTCTGGAGGTTCCTTACCCGCCAGGGAGTAGCAGATCTTGATGCATAAAAAAATCCATCTTGAGAGCGTGCGCTTGTGCACCGCCTTCCCCTTCTTGCAGCCAGCAAAACCAACGAACAGCTGGTCATCCGACCTGAACTCTCTCGTCCTGTCCTGGTAGAAACTCACCGCCCTCCTAGGGTCCAAGCGGTGAAGCCTTTCCTCCTCCTTGGAAGGGTGAGGGGGAGGATAGAAGGTAGGGAGGGTAACGGACTGCCCCAGATGAAATGGAGTTACCACCTTCGGCAGAAAAGCAGCCCTGGTCCTGAGAACCATTCGTTCAGCATGAATGGATAAAAACGGGGGCTTTGAACTAAGAGCTTGAAGCTCACTTACCCTCCTTGCCGAGGTAATTGCCACCAGAAAAACAGTCTTGAAAGTCAAAAGTCTCAAGGGACACTTGTGCAAAGGTTCGAAAGGCGAACCCATCAAAAACGTAAGCACAAGGTTCAAATCCCATTGAGGAACAATAAAAGGTGTTGGAGGAAATTTATTGGTAAGGCCCTTGATAAATCGTAATACGATAGGAGAATTAAATAAAGAGGGCTGGTCTGGCAAACAAAGGAAACCCGATGAGGCTGATAAATAACCTTGAACCTTGTTCAATCTAGTCATGGAGCGACTCACCACCTTGTTACAAGCATCAAATGTTCACTTTCACATGTATGCCGATGACACTCAACTCTATCTGAAACTACAATCCCCTGAAGATATCAAACTTCTGAACTCTACGCTCAGAAACACCCAATCATGGTTGGCCGATAATCACCTCAAACTAAATGCTCTGAAAACTGAGTTCCTTTTGATCTCACCTCCTGCGAAAATCTCCACCACCCAAACCTGGCTCAAGCACCTAACAGCACTCAATGTCCAACCCACTATCGTGGACTCCGCGAAATCCTTAGGCATCACACTTGACGCCAATCTAAACATGCAGGAGCATATTAGCAAAGCTACTAAGGGAGCTAATTTCCAAATCAACACTTGGAGGAAACTTAAAGCCTTCCTCCCAGCTAAGGACTTCCAAACTGCAGTTCAAGCCCTAGTCATCCCACGCATTGACTACGGAATCGTCGCTCTATGCGGACTCCCCCTATCAACAACTGTACCCCTAAGAGCTTCCCTGAACGCTGCAGCGAGACTTATCACTGGATCAAAAAAACTTTGCATATTTCCCCTGATTTAAAATCCCTGAACTGGCTGCCTTTTGAAGCCAGGATACAGCTAAAAATCGCTTGTATGACTCATATGGCTGTACACCAAAAGTCACCCAACTACCTTACACAAAAGCTGACTATATGAGGGGGCTCGAGATCCACCAGAAGCACAAAAAATCTCCTCCTGAAACCGCGAAGATTCCGGAAAGAAAAAACTTATAAACGATCCTTCTCTGGAATGGCACCCAGGATCTGGAATGCACTCCCTCCCGAAACAAGACTTATCTCCTCCTCTGCATTTTTTAAGAAAGAAGTGAAAGCCATCCTTATGGCTAAATTCACTTGAACTCTTTTTTGGGATATATTGAATACATTGCACCGACCTTGTATTTTTCGTTTATCTGATTGTCGAACTGTACTTTTGTTTTATCTGATTGCTATTCTACTTTGCAACTCACTTACGACCTACTACTATTTTGTACCCACAAGTTTTTTTATTCATTCCTTTGTTTCCCTTACCCCTGTTTCTGTAAAGCGCTCTGATATCTGCAAAGATCTTGTTCGCGCTATATAAAACTTTGAAAATAAATAAATAAATAGTTGCCTCCGCAAAACCCTGCTGGGCCAAAAAAAGTGCAAATTGAACTATATTGGACAAACGAGCCCTTAAAGGGTCTATAGACTTCTCCCCACACCAAGTAACACATTTAGACCATCTATAAGAATACATGGACTTGGTAGAGTCACGCCTGGCCAATAATATGACATCCACTACATCGTGTGGGAGAGAAAAGAAATTCAGGTTGCCCAGCTCAATCTCCAGGCATGAAGGTGTAAGGTCTGGAGGTGGGGGTGTAGAACCTGCCCCTCCGTCTGGGAGAGGAGATCTGCCCTGTGAGGGAGACGGAGCGGAGGGCCAAAGGAGAGGTGGAGAAGATCCGTGTACCACACCCTTCTTGGCCAATCTGGGGTGTTCAAAATAACTTGGGCCCGGTCTTGGCGAATCTTCCTCAGAACCCGAGGAATCAAGGGTATGGGAGGAAACGAGTAAAGGAGCGGTGAGTCCCAACTCAACTGAAACGCGTCCCCCAGTGCTCCTTGCATCGGAAACTGGAGACTGCAGAATGACGGGCAGTGAGCATTCTCGTGAGTGGCAAACAGGTCCACCTGAGGAGTGCCCCACGTCAGGAAGACGTGACAAACCACCTCCGGGTGAAGCCTCCACTTGTGGTCGGCAGAGAACTGCCGACTGAGACTGTCTGCACGTACGTTCAGAACCCCGGCCAGATGATTTGCCATCAGATAAATCCGATGGTCCTGAACCCAGGACCAGAGACGCAGAGCTTCTCTGCAGAGGCACTGCGACCCTACTCCTCCCTGCTTGTTGATATACCACATCGCGGTCGTGTTGTCCGTCATGACTTGAACTGGCTGACCGCGAAGGGAAGGGAGGAAGGCCTTGAGCGCTAAACGTATGGCCCGCAACTCTAGAAGGTTGATGTGAAGCAACCTTTCCTCTGGAGACCAAAGACCCTTGACCTCCAGATCCCCCAGATGAGCACCCCACCCTAGAGTGGATGCATCTGTTATCACTGTGGCCACCGATGGAGGCAGTTGAAAAGGCTTTCCCTGAGACAGATTGCCTTTCACGCCCCACCAAGACAGATCTGCTGCAGTTTCTCTCGAGATCCTGACTGACTCCCTGAGATCTCCGCTGTGCTGATACCACTGCCTGCAGAGGCACCACTGGAGTGCCCTCATGTGCCAGCGTGCATGGTTGACCAACAGGATGCAAGAAGCCATCAGACCGAGCAGACGAAGGACCTTCAGGACTGGAACGACCGCTCCATTGTAAAATAAAGGAATCATTTCCTGTATGTCGTGAATCCTTTGAGGAGTAGTAAATGCACGACACACAGTTGTGTCCAGTACCGCACCTATTAACAGGTTGCACTGGGAGGGCACCAGGTGAGATTTGGGTACATTTATCGAAAAACCCAACCTGTGCAACAACTGAGTTGTCTCTTGCAGATGATGGAGCACTATCTCTGGAGATTCTGCTTTGATCAGCCAATCGTCCAGATACGGGAATACCGGTACCCCCGATCTTCTGAGATGCGCAGCCACCACAGCCATCACCTTGGTGAAGACTCGAGGCATAGTAGTAAGACCAAACGGAAGGACCGCAAACTGGTAGTGCTGCGACCCAACCGTGAAACGGAGATACTTTCTGTGCGACTTCAGGATGGGAATATGAAAATACGCATCCTGTAAATCGATCGACACCATCCAGTCTTCTTCCAGCAGCGCTTGAAGAACCTGTGCAAGGGTGAGCAACTTGACCTTCTCCTGCTTCAGGTAAAGATTCAAGATCCTGAGATCCAAGATTGGACGAAGTCTGCCATCCTTCTTGGGGATCAGGAAATACCCGGGTAGCATCCCTGACCCCTCTCCTGCTCCGGAACCACCTCTATCGCACCTTTTCGGAACAGAGCCAGGACTTCTTCCTGCTGGAGAAGCAGGTGGTCCTCTGAACAAAAACCTTGGCAAGGAGAGTAATTTGGGGGAAACTCCCGAAAAGGAAGAGCATACCCATTCTCCACGAGATTGAGAACCCAAAGATCTGATGTAATCAATTCCCAATCTCGTAGGAAATAGGTAAGCCGACCCCCCACTGGGCCCACATGATCCGGGATGGCGGATCTAGGGCTGCTTTGCTGCGATGGCGGGGGGCTGGGAAGCGAAAGAGGAGGAGGAGGAGGAGGCTTGACGACCTCTGGGACGAGCTCTTTGTCTGCCCCTATAAGACTTGTACAGCGTATTTTGCTACTGCTGTGGCTGTTGCTGTTGCTTAGATTGTTTGAAGGCTCAAAAGGAAGACCTGCCAAATCTTCTGAAGCGCTTCCCAAATGTGCCTCTTGTCTGAAGGCCCAACGACTTCGCCGTCGCTCTGCTGTCTTTAAAACGCTCTAAAGCAGCATCAGCCTTCTTCCCAAACAGTCCAGACCCATCAAAGGGCAAATCCATCAAGGCAGACTGCACATCTGTTGAGAACTCTGATGACTTTAACCACGCAGCTCTCCTAGTGGCCACCGAAGAGCTCATGACTCTTGCCACCGAATCTGCCGTGTCCAGCCCACTCTGGATTACCTGCCTTGCTGCAGCCTGAGTGTCCGATAAAACCTCCTAAAAGTCCTTTCTATCCCCTTCAGGAATCTTGGGCACCAACTGTTTTACAGAATCCATCAGGGCATGGATGTAACGTCCCATCAGGCTAGTCGCATTAGTACATTTTAATGCCATGCTGGCTGAAGAGAAGACTTTCTTAGCAGCCTGATCCTGCTTTATCGACTCTTTTTCCCCAGGAACCTGTGGAAAAGCTCCCGCAGACGTCTTAGAACAGGCAGCCTGTACAACTAAATTTTCAGGCAGGGGGTGTGTTGATAAAAAGTCAGGGTCATTAGGAGCCACCCTATATCTCCTCGCAACCGCCCTTGAAACAGCAGGGGCTGACAAAGGTTTCTTCCACACCTCATAAATTGGCTCAGCCAAAGCGTCATTGAACCTCTGTCAGAATATTCGACTTGTACTCAGCAGTAGGCAGAGTGATGTTTAACAAGTCTGCCGCCTTCTTTATCACCACATGGTAAGGAGTCACATTTTTAGAAGGTGTATCAGATGTAGAGGCCAAATCCCACTCAGGAGACAGTTCCAGGCCACTAGCCTCCCTCAAGTCATCAAAAGGATCCTCAGACTCCTGAAGCTCACCTTCCTCCACTTCGGCGTCGAAGGCTTCACCGGCGTTGGAAAATGCCAATGCGGTGCTGGAGCCGGCATGAAAGGCATAAAGGGCGCAGGAGCATAAGCCTGGGAAACACCCAGACTAAACGCCATAGGACCCGTGGCACCAACAGGTGACCCAGACGGGTACATTGCCCTGGAGTAGACACCAAACATGGCATTGAGGAATTGTGTCGGATCCTGACCTGGGGCCGGAAAGGCATGATATGAGCCTCCAGGCTGCTCTCGAGGGAGCGGATTCGTCACGACGTCGACCTCAACGGAACCTCGACTTCACCAACTTCCTCCACCTACTTCCACCACCTCACCTTCATCCTCCTGACCAGAAGGATGGGACGGGTCCGGAGAAGGGTTCGCTAGCTGCTTCGGTGACTCAGGCAAATTCGCACGCGAAGCCTCACCCTCTGAGTCCTGGGCTTCCGAAGCTGAAGCCACCGCTTCATTATGAAATAGCTTCACTTGCGACTTCGGCCTCGAACTCGAGTCCTTGCCTGAGTGATGTCAGGACTCATGGCTCCTCTTCTTGTGCTTCTTCCTCGAAGACCTCGAAGCATGAGCAGAAGACAACTCTGAGCGCGACCTCGAACGAGACCTCGACCTCGAACGCCGAGTTCGTGACTTCGAAGTCTTCTTATCTTTCTTGCTTTTGAGTTTTGCAACAAGGAGCTTTGTCTCCCTCTCTCGAAGGGCCTTCAGTGTCATCTTCTTGCAAGAAGGGCAATCCCCGACATCATGGTCGGAGCTCAGACACTAGACGCAGCACTCATGCGGATCAGTGATTGACATTGTCTTGCCACATTCCCCGCAAGCTTTAAATCCGGTCTTCTTCGAAGACATCTCGACAGAAGACAAATAGAACACAGAGAAAATCACAGAGTAACAAAGTTACTGTAAAAGCTACAGACGATCCCTTGAAAACCGTTCGCGTTGACGACGCGGAAAAAAGGGAACTGATGTCATCACGCCGGCGTGGGCCTATTATGGTGTCGGTGACGTCAGCGGAGTCGCGCGCGATACCGTGCCTCTATGACGTCGGCGCAAAGCTACAAAAAGAATTTCCAAATGTTGCTGACGCAAGGGGATATTCACATGGTGAGGAATGCACTGGCAGATTTATCTATCAGAAGTTCCCTTTTTGGAATTAATGTAATTTAATAGCCAATACCCTTGTTCTTTCTCCCTGTACAACATCTATTAGTTCACGTTTATTGTCCCCAACGGGATTTATGAAAATACATTTTTCAGCACTTGCACTTTATTCACTGTACGGCTGTCTATTGAAGGCAGGGCAACCCTAATATGGAGGCTACAGAGTATGTATGGTCAATACACCTGCGATTTTCATGATAGTTGCAGTGGAAGTACTAAGGTAGTGATCAGGCTTTTTATCCAATCAATGAGAGTAAAAGAATAATAATACTATAACTGATATCATCTAATCTTATTCACCATCAACTGTTTATAAGAGTGATCACATGACCAGGCTAATGTATTTGTACTGTTAGAAAATGCTTTTTAACTTTTAGCCTTTCATATAATGTTAATTGTTCATGTTTCATTTTGCCAGTGCCTAGTGGTTAACTCTGTTTTGCTTTTGAGTCTCTTTACTGTGTTCAACACCAGTCAGGTGACAGCCTATCACATGATGGTCTGGGTGGGTTCAAATACATGTTGGTAACAATTCACTAGCGTTTTTGTGAACAAGGCGACTGGGATCACCGAAACGCGTCTTTCCTCTTTGCACGAAGCAATTCACTTGAAAATATGAAATAAATATCACGTGCAACTTTCAGCGCATCCAAATGGGAGGAGGGTCTATATAACACCTCACTGGGAGCGGTCACTTACACATCTACACTTCACGAGACCCCCCGGAGAGAATGCTGCACCCGTGGAACCGGCACCGAGGAAAGCCAATTAAGGCTGAAACGTGTCTGCCGAAAGCGTTTCATGGATTGCTGTTGCTGTGCGCAAGAATCATTCAATAAAGTTACCTGGTGTATCCTGGAGCTGTGTCACGCTTTCTGCCCAGTGTGGGAGGAAGCTTTGGTTCGCATATTCGGCCAGAAAGCAGTCGCTGGCTTAGGGCACGCCTTTTTGTTCAGGCGCAGCGTGTAGAGACTGCAACAACTTGGGAAAGCATAATAGTGCGGTTGCCAGTAGGTAGTTGTAGTTAAGACCTACTTTCCATAGGAAATCCACAACATTCTATTTCGAATAACTTTGGAGTCAGTTGACGAATCTTCGCGAATTTCTCCAAGAAAATGGCCTGCTTGGTTCCGCTCCCTCCCTGAAAGTTCGGGGGTGATTCATCAAGTAGGGGCCGAGGAAAAAGGGGGTCCCAAAACTTGTTTTCCCCATGCAATTTTCCATAGGGACCTTTAGCCAGGGCTACAGCCCGAACGGTTGAACTGAATTACACAAAATTTGGCAGAGAGGTAGAGTTCTGTTCGCAGATTGTGCTTTTTGTTAAATGGTGTAAATCCGTTCAGTAGTTCCTTAGAAAATTAGTAAAATCATAGCAACGGAGTACAGCACACGTACGGAAATCCTTACAATTACGAGCACGAGATGCATGCTGATTGGCTGTCCACAGTGCGTGAACACTCCAAACCAGGAAGTGTTGGCAGCCATCTTGTTCGTCGCTACAAGCGACTCAGAAGAAAACAGTAAAACAAAGTTGACGAACAAGGAAAGGGGTCAGGGTAGAAACATCCTGACCCTCTAGGCTTGCTCAGGGGGTCGTATGATATACGTACGCGTATGATATACGTACGCGGTGGAAAAGGGAAATAAAAAATAGAAGTCCGTTTTATTCATTAGGTCCCGTGGGGGAAAATTTCGGGAGCAATTGTTTTCATAGTGGGGGGGCTTGTAAGGTGCCCCGAGCACCGGGGAACGCCACCCCTCTGTGGTTTTATTTTGAAGTATGCGGGGGGGTTACGGTCCTCTTCCCCTCAGTTTCCCAAGCACCGGGGAACGCCTCCCCTCTGTGGTTTTATTTTTAAGTATGCTGGGGGGGGTTACGGTCCTCTTCCCCTCAGTGTCGGGGACCGTCACCCTGACGAAGCTTTTTAGTAAAAAAAGAAAAATGTTTAAAGTGTGTTTTCATCTCTCCCTCTCTCTCTCCCCGTACACGTCGCGGGGACCGCCACCTTCCTGGGGCAGTAATATGTAAAATGACCTTCCAGCCCCGGGTACCTGCACTTCCTGGGGTTTTTTAATGTTGGGAGGGGGTCGCGCTGCCCCCCTCCTGGAACCCTTGGTGGCCCTGGGGTCCACCATCTCCGAGGGTCCGTTCTTGCAGTGTCTCGGGGTGCGTACTTCCGGGACACTGCTCTTTGGTATGGTAGGGCGGTACCGTCGCCGTGTTAACTATAAGGCTATTTTAGAGTGAGAACTACCATACCCAGAATGCACCAAGAGTCTAGGGGCAGTGTACTTTCCCATACTGCACTCACATCCTGTCTGCTGATCCTCACTGCTTATCAGCATTGAGAGCCCAGACCCGAGTGCTTGGCTTTGCTTCCGTTGGACCTCGCCTATGCCTCGAGTTGGATTCGTGATTTCCCCTTCTTCGCAAATCCTGAACTTGTAAGTATCGTAGAAGACAGATTTTCGCAGTGAATACTTCCTGCCTTGTTATCCTGTCAGCGCGAGGACGTGCTGTGAATAATTATTGATTCTTTGTTTGTTTCTCCGCCTTGGAGAAGAGCACACTGCAGCAATCTGCTGGCTATCGGGTTTCAGCAGCTCAGCGCGAAGACGCGCTGCACCGGAGGTCTTTGTTTCTTTCCGCCTCTGTGGAGCACACGCGATAGGACGCGCTGTGTTTGTAAACACCTTGAAGCTCCAGCAAGTGTCAGGGTGCACTCCGCAGGGTCCAATCGCAGCAATATAGGCTCCACCTCCTGACCTCCCCAACACCCTGATAATTAAATACTCGAGTGATCGGGCGAGGGAAATAAAGAAAACAGGGAGGGACGGAAGGGAACAGCAGGGAAGGGATAGCTGAAAGAGAAAACACACCACTGTTATACTACACATATGAAATGCTACTCTCATTTCATTCTCGCTAACGCCTCTCTATTCACCTGGTTCAGATTATCCAAAGGTGCCTTCCTGCTGCTGTAGGTATATATATACATATAACGGAATACGTTCCTGATTCCTGATGATAGAAAAGATAAGTTATTCCACAGAACCATACATGTGTATACAATGCTAATAGGAACTTAGTAATGAAGAACACAACGCACCCCCTAGTATTATGTTCATACTGTAAAGTGCTCTTTTGAAACTATTCCCAGAATGGAAGAGTATTATTCTCCTAATTTGTTCTGAAAACACTTCTGTTCGAAGTCATCAGAAAAGGGTTCCTTCACCCGATCCAGAAACGACAAAGAAATTAGTTCCACAAACGGTAAGATGTAGCCTCCTACTACTATCTTCTGTTAATAGTTCAGTACATGTATCCTTAAGCATTTGCAAATGGCCATACTTGAAAACCAGACTCCAAACACGGTAAAGTGTCGAGTCATCCACCACTTCCCGCTTTGGCACTTGCAGAAGATACCTCAGATTCCCCCCCAGCTGTTGTGGGACTTCGTAACGGTAACGCGTAGCAAAGCCACGGCGCTCCGCTCTCTAACGCAGGTCAACAAAGGAAATATCTGACGTGGCCTAGGGAAAAGACCCACGTCGAGTAAAATACAGTTTAACAAAAAATCAGCTTAGCGTTTACTCACGCTTGGTACGATTGGAATCCTCGGTTCAAACTTCAGGGTGCCAATAGTGAACAGCCTGCTCACCAGTCAAAACGGAAGGACGAAACGAAATCGACTCGAAAGCAATGGGTCAGAGGAAAGGTGCTAGGCAAACACCGCGCTCGGGAACCGAGCTGAAGGCAAGGCATGTAACAAGAGAATCTCCGAGTCAAAATGGGGCAGAGCACAGTAAAGAGCCTTCCTCCTAAACGGGTTACACAGGAAACTGGAAAACAAGCCAAAATCACGCACAAAGTCTCTCGGTCCCGCTCTCATTATATAGACCTGGGAAACACACATGGCATTATGGGGCATGTAGTCCAACAATTAGGTAGGCGCTGCTACGTGAATTATGACAGCAAGATAACGCCTGTTAACGCTATTATTTCTTTCATTCCTGCTTACATTATTTTCTTCCCTTTGTGTGAAGGCAGCAAGCGCTAAGTCGCGCTATTTTATTTCTATAAGTACTAATTGAATTCCTAAGTGCATGTTATGTTGTAAATGCACAAACTCTTTGATGTCATTTGTTTCTTGTCAGCTGCGCGAGGATTGTACAGCACAAAAATCCAGTAATTTCTACCTCCAGGAATATTGTTGAAAGTGCAAGGACTAATTAGATTATCCTCATTGCACATTTGTTTTTGAAACTTGGCAGACGTATGCCATTGGAACTAATACCTGGATTCTTTACTATTGAAACTTGGCAGACGTATGCCATTGGAACTAATACCTGGATTCTTTACTATTGAAACTTGGCAGACGTATGCCATTGGAACTAATACCTGGATTCTTTACTAGTTCCTTTTTGGGAATTGCTCCCGGAACATCAGCTGCTCCCTTATCCTAAACATTGTGAGTATGCGAGGGTACACAGTCTACCTTGTCAATGAGTATAGTTACTAGGGGTTTCAGTATAGATATTAGGGGGTCTGGATATGTCTCTCTCTCTATAACCCTTGTTTATTATGTCTGTGTCTATTCTGCTGCAGGTTCTCTCATGCCCTAGCTGTATCCCGCGACGCCCTAGCTGTACCCTGCGACGCCTTGGAATTCCCAAGTGGTCCAACTACGTCTCTTCCCTCCCTTGGGGATCTTTTCCACCTTTCTGTATATCCAGATAGAGGGTGTTGGAATCTCAAGGGGAGAGGAAAGACTCTCACTTCTCTCCTGGGACTTTGGACTTCTGGGTTGACTCTTGAAACCCGACACGCCGCTTTCACTTTACCACAGGAAACCGCTTTCCTCTTTGAAAAAGAGAGCAAGTTAATCTGTTCTCTCTTTCAAGAAAGCAGATTGTTTTTCGAAAGAGAGAGCAGTATATGAGGTGATGTCTCTGATAAAGCAATGCGGGCTCACGAAGGACGCGGGGAGCCGTCTGCGATCGTGGGGGCATTGGAGCTAAAAAAAAAAAAAAAACATCTTTTTAAGAACTAACTTTACTGGTCGAAAAAAGAGCTATATTTCTATGATAATATGTAAAACTTTCTGGGTTTTTTTGTGCACCAGTTGTACTCTACGCATCCGTAGCCTCTTTTCCAAGCCCACGTTTTTTTCTTTTTCTTCAAGTTCGCCAAGCAAACCTCTCCTTATTTCAGGTATTAAATTTGCCGCTTTCTTTTCCCGGGCCGTGTGTCATCCGCTGCTATACTTTTGTAATACATTAATAAACATATTGTATCTATGTTTATTTGAAATGTAGTGTCGAGGCGCCAAACGTTAATTACATAACTCGTTTACCGCCATTTTAGTAGTTTTTCTCTGTTATTTTTATTATACCTGTTACTTTCATTTTTCTCTCTGCTTAGCTTCTCTAAGATCCATGAGTTTCCTGGCACAGACACCACAGTGTGTGTCCTTGGCCTCCGATCTTATGACTTGGTCCCACGTATACCTAAAAACTGATTTGAAGGACGTAAGCCAGAGCCATTACAACACGTGTTCATCAACACAAAGATATTATTAAGATTATGCTTTTGTCATGCGTGGTAAAGCCATATGCATGCTAATGGCTTCGTGGTGACGATCACGCGTGGTTAAGACCACGTTGTAATGGCTGTTTCCCCCCAGGACATTGCAGTAACTGGCTCTGGGCGTGGTGGACTCCAGGGTATCAGGCGGAGGGCACGCAGCCCCTCTAATACAATATAGAAATTTTTGTGGGGCCATTGTTTCCGTGATTTGAGGGGCGTCATTGGGGCCCACACTTAATTTTGTAGGGTGGTAATTTGCATGGGAAAATGTCGCAAGAGGTTTGTAAATGTTGTACACATTGTTTCGTATTAATTTGATTTCTTTACCATGTTGTAGTGTACCCAGAGAAAATATAAGTCAGTACTTTTCAATCTTACTCTTGAACAACCTCCTATAGTACTTCAACATTATAAATAATTTTTTTATTGTGGACCGTCAACCCCCCCACAAAAAAACAAAAAAAAGAAGTACGTAGTTTTTTAATTAACTTTTATTAAAAGAATAACTGTAAACAAAACTTAATGATAACTATATTATAAAGAACTAGAATAATAACTTTAAAAAACAATATTATAAACAAATTGTGAAGTGGACTCCAAAGGACGTTGGATTGGTAATCTGCAAAATAAAAAAGAAAATTAGAGTTTACAATTATGTAGATGTAAGTAAATGAGATGAAGCATTACAAGTCAAGGTAACAGTACGATGTTACGTGTGCAGTGTGCCTGGTACATTTTACTTCTGTTATAGTGCCGCGTTGAAGTGGTGTCTATATGGAAGTGCCTACTGCGTTACTGACACAAAAGTGGCACAACGGGGTTGTAAATACGCCGACTTATTTCTAATGCATTGTAATTAAGGCATTGTATATCTAGGCCTCTGTGCTTACCGTTGTATAAACACTGCGGCCACCGGAGTTGACAACTTGACTTGAACTGTTGTTCTAGATGTCAAAGCAGATAGCAGTGTCTATAAGTTTAAAAGAGAAAGAGAAATTATGTCACAGAGAGAGAGAGAGAGAAAGAGAGAGAAAACAACATTAAAACTCTCGCAGAGTATGGAGTTGAGATTTTTTTTAAAGTTAGACGTAGATTTACAAGCTGCTTGCATCACGTTTCCTATGTTAAAAGTGATACAAAAGTGGCGTAATAAGCTTGTAGATCTGTTTGTCAGACTGTTGTAACCTATCTGTTGTCAGTGCTCGGAGGTAATTATACATTTTAGACAGTGAAGCTGCTGCACACTACGCACGGTCTCCTTTCACAAATGAAGGTAACACTACAGTTTTACGTGTTCAGTGTACCTAGTACATTTCAGTTCTGCTATCTTGTGTGTTTTGCTGTTATAGTGCCACGTTCAAGTGGTGTCTTTATTGAAGTACCTGCTGCGTTACTGACACAAAAGTGGCTCAACAGGATTGAAAATATACCAACTTATTTCTAATGCATTGTAATGAAGGCATTGTATATTTAGGCCTCTGTGCTTACCGTTGTATAAACACTGCGGCCAAACATTGCAGCCAGTGGAAGTCACAACTTGAAGACAAGTCAAGTCAAGTCAAGTCAAGTCAAGAGATTTGTATAGCGCGCTACATACCCATAGGGTCTCAAGGCGCTTGATGGAGGGTGGAGAATTACTTGTCGAATATCCAAGTGTTAAGTTGTTTTCTGAATGCTATGTGGTTCTGAGTAAGGCGAAGGTTAGTGGGAAGTGAGTTCCAGGTTTTAGCTGCCAGGTAGGAGAAGGATCTACCTCCCATGGTGGTTTTATTGATGCGAGGTACAGTGGCAAGGGCTTGGTTGGAGGATCGTAACTGACGGGAGGGGGTGTAGAAGGACAGTCGTGTGTTGAGGCATTCGGGTCCAAGTTCGTAAAGTGCTTTGTGTGCGTGGGTTAGGAGGCGGAAAGTAATCCTCTTATTTACGGGGAGCCAGTGGAGGTTTTTCAGGTGACCAGAGATGTGTTCTTTACGCGGGATGTCTAGTATGAGCCTGGCTGAAGCGTTCTGGATGCATTGGAGTTTTTTCTGGAGTTTTGCGGTGGTACCGGCGTATAGGGTGTTTCCGTAGTCCAGGCGGCTCGTGACCAGTGCGTGGGTGACCATTTTTCTAGTATCGGTGGGGATCCAGCGAAATGTTTTTTTGAGCATGCGAAGAATGTTGAAGCAAGATGATGAAACGGCGTTGACTTGTCTGGTCATCGAGAGTGAGGAGTCCAGGATGACGCCCAGGTTCCGTGCGTGGTCCGTCGGGATGGGTGCTTTTCCAAGGGCCTCTGGCCACCAAGAGTCATCCCAGGCGGAAGGGGAGGTGCCTAAGATGAGGACTTCTGTTTTGTCTGAGTTCAGTTTCAGGCAGCTGTGCTTCATCCACTCGGCTACTTCTTTCATTCCTTCGTGTAAGTTGGTTTTGGCGGTGTTAGGGTCTTTGGTGAGTGAGAGGATCAGTTGAGTGTCGTCAGCGTAGGAGATGATGTTGAGATTGTGTTGGCGAGCGATGGTCGCAAGGGGGCTCATGTATACGATGAAGAGGGTGGGGCTGAGTGACGATCCTTGTGGCACGCTGCAGATGACTTCAGTGGCCTCTGACTTGAATGGTGGGAGGCGGACTCTCTGGGTTCTTCCGGTGAGGAACGAGGTGATCCATTCCAGTGCTTTTCCTTGGACACCGATGTTTCTGAGGCGCTGTAGAAGGGTGTTGTGGCAGACTGTGTCGAAGGCTGCGGAGAGGTCGAGGAGGATGAGGGCGACTGTGTCTCCATTGTCCAGAAGAGTTCGAATGTCGTCTGTTGCGGCGATGAAGGCGGTCTCCGTGCTGTGTTTGGCTCGGAAGCCGGACTGTGAGGAGTCGAGGGTTTTGTTGGTTTCGAGGAAGGCGGCGAGCTGGTTGTTGACGGCTTTCTCGATGACTTTGGCCGGAAATGGAAGAAGCGAGATGGGGAGGTAGTTTTTGAGTTCGGTGGGGTCAGCAGTGGGTTTTTTCAGAAGGGCACTGAGGCACAGGTCAAAGCAGATAGCATTTTCTATAAGTTTAAAAGAGAAAGAGAAAGGATGCCACATAGAGTGAGAGAGAGAAAAAGACAGAAAACAACATTAAAACTGTGTTGCAGAGACTGGAGTTGAGATTTTTTCTTGAAAAGTTAGACGTAGATTTTCAAGCTGTTTGCGTCACTTTTCCCATGTTAAAAGTGATACAAAAGTGGCGTAATAAGCTTGCAGATCTGTTTGTCAGACTGTTGTAATCTATCTGTTGTCACTGCTGGGAGGTAATTATATATTTTACACAGTGAAGCTGGTGCACACTACCCGCTCACTCCTTTCATAGATAATTTGTTATTTCGGAAGCAAAGTTCTTTGTCACCTAGTGCCATTGTCGTTATTGAAAGATGGTGCTCTATGTGTGTGTAAGAAGCTTTCACTGTAATCAAGAGAGTTAATCATTTCAATTCAGATATGGTTGTATATAGCAGAGTGGAGATAGCAGCGTCCAAATCTTTAAAAAGAAAGAGAAATTATGTGAGAGAGTAAGAAAGAGAAAGGGAAAAAAGGACATTAAAACGTGGGAGAGACACACGATAGGGGAGGTGTACGTGAAGCCAGAGGCGCAACCACAGTGAAAAATATCAGGGGTGGGGGGACTAGAAAAAATTTGGGGTTGGTGTTTAGTTCAAGCGAAAAGAAGAGTGGAGCTGCAGGGGCTGTAAGCGGGGGGGGGATTATCAAAGCCTTATTAACAAGCAAAATGTCTTTTAAAGATCTGTGACGTACTGGGGTGCGAGTGTGTGTGGGCTCAGGAAGCTATCTCATCCTAGGTGAAGCCCTGTTAGCCTAATGTTTTTTTTTGCGCTTGCTGCATACTACATATTCTCTCCTTTGACAGATAACTTGTCGTTGTTTCAGAAACAAGCTTCTTTGCTTACCTTGTGCTATTGCAGTTGTCCGTATTACATAATCCATCCTGAAGCTGTACATCTAAAAGATATTTAAAGAAAGATGTTATGATTGATAATTCTTGCTACATTAGTTAGTTAGATAATATCGCGCTTTTATAGACGTTGATTTTCCGATTTCTACGAACTGTTTGTATTGTGAATATATTCCGGACATTTCAGCGATTATAAAAACGTAACTGCTATTGGGAAAAAAAAATAAACATGTAGATTAATATGTTATGTAGGAGTGCGTTCTTCAAAAATACTAAGTCGCATTTTTGTATGTAGTCGGCTACAACCCTTTGACTCCTTCTGATGCATACTCAAGCCTCACTGCTCAACTTTTCGTGGAAAAGACACCTTCTGCATGATGTAGTCCCGATCTCCAACAAAGAAGTCTCATATATTGTGCTGAGTCTTGATATCTCTATGGCTAATGACATACTCATGCTCCCATTATCATCATCGCAGGTTCTTCACCCGCTCAGTGCTTCGGGCACCACTAACTCAGTGACCAAAGAGGCCACGCATGGAGTAGTGGGCCCCTTGTTCAGTGCTTTGGGAACAACTCTAAAATGGCGTACAACACTTGCGCTCCGTCTTTTTTATACATAGGGTCACGTTTGTAGTGACGGATATGCTGAATGGGTGTGGTGTGGGTGTATTCCAGTCATGAGGGAGTGTGTGTGTCGATCCGACAACTAGACCTGCAACTAAGAAATCACTACAATGGAAATTTGGGCTTTATAGTGTTGTTGTGTTTTCCTGGTAGCGTAAGAGTGGCTTTCTTTTTTGTACGTGATGTTACAATACAGTCACCATGTATGTAGCCAATTTTGTGACGTATTTTATTGTATAATGCGTTTCAAAAACTAGTTGTGGTAGCGTGCTTTTAAATTAAACTGTGAAGTTTGCTTACGAGTTTGTTGAGTGTGGAAGCATTTTTTTAAAGTATTTTCTATTCTATTATAATTGTGCTGACTTTTCTCCTTTAGCCTGCAATACTTTATTATTTTATAAAATGTATAAGTGTTGAAATCATCTTTGAAAGTAGAATGTAAGCATGTAAGCTGCTGTTTGTAACGAAAAGCAATGACGGTTCTCGCAGGAAGTTGGGAGCCGGCTGGGACCGAGGAGGCCTTAGGGTCTTCTCACGGTCCGCAACGTTACATTTGAGCCCCGGGGAATGGGGTCATCGGGGAAATGAGTGATAAAGGCTATTTTATTTATGGTTGATTTATGGTACGCGTACCAAGCACGTATGTACGACGTACCTTGCGAAGATTGGAAGTCGTCCCATAAGCGTACAGAAGGAAGAAAAAGAAGAATATTTTTCAGATATTTATGAAGTGTATGTGTTTAGATGTTGGGTGGCTCTATAAAGAGCCCTTGTGTTTATTAGGAGATTTTAGTACCTACAAGTAAGTACCAATGCAGAGTCTAAAGTTCAAGAGGAATACTCTGTTTCCCTCATTTGTAAAATGTACATCGTCTCTCCTATAGATGCCATCCATATTGAAACGTAGATTGTTGTGGTAGATGGACCCCATTCTATAGTCTCGGAGAAAGGCAGAAACAGATTTATTGACATGTTTCCTAGCTTTTTCAATCTGTGGACAATAATGGTTTGACCATTTCCATTTCTGCCTTTGGCATATATTAGAAAATACAAAGGCAGATTTGGGGAACAGTGTCATCAATTGTTGAAAGGTGTCCTTCATAAGCATTTCCAGACATACCCCAGTCAAAGTTCCTAGGTCACTGCCACCACAGTGCACAATTATGAGGTCAGGGTGTTGGAGATGTTAAAAGGATTTCACCAATGGCATCAATTGATGCCACTTTAATCCTCTCTGTCCAATCCATTTAATGTCTACATTTGTTAAACGTAGGTCTCTGTGAATTTTTTTCTGTTGTGCGTACCTTTGGCTCCAGAAAATATAGCTGTGTCCGACAATCCACACTGTAAACATCTTGAAGAGAGATCTGGATGCACTCTGAAGGTCTCTGTAAATGAAATGGCAGTTTGAAAAGTAAGATTTTTCTAAAATGGTGGACAACATGCAGTTTTGAAAAAAGAAAAGAAATGATTGGTTGTTCGACAATATTCTACACTAAGCTAGGATGCATGTTTCTGTTTTTTAAAAGCTTGATTTTTATTGGTTAAGAAAAACTGATAGAAAAGAACGTTACATAAGATAAGCTGGTATATTCTCAAGTCAAGCACACTTGCTGTTTTAATTTGCAACAATGTATGATGAATTGTTCACCTGTGTGCTGAGTTAGATGTTTTCTGAAGTGTTTCTATGGTAACTGGCAGATTGTGGAATGGGGGAAGGGTTGAAAGTTTTGTCAGTTGGAAAGGGTGCAAAAGTTCAAGCAATATAAAAGTGTGTTTCGTTTTGATTTAATGTGGGAATAAATGTGATTTTTTATTTATTTGTATATGTGTGTAGATTGAGTGTGTAGATTGACAGGAAAAGTTTGCTATTTGCTATAGGACTTCCTGTCCCCCTAGGACTGCTTAGGGGAGTTTAGAATGATCTGCAAGGTAAACGTATTGGATGGGCTTTGTTGAGCCTTTGATGGCCGTGGGGACGACCACCTTACAGGGCCGGCTCCTGTAGTGTTATGGGGTGCCTATCCCTGGGACACTGCTGTTTGCTATGGTAGGGCGAAAGTTCTCTTTCGAGTAGGAAAGCAGATTGCTTTTCGTCTGAGAGAGCAGCATGTAAGCTGGTCTCTCTGACAAAAAGCAACGCCGGCTCCCGAAGGACGCAGGGAGCCGGCTGGGACCGTGGGGGTTTTGGGGCTCCCCCCGCGGTCCTGAACGTTATATTTGAGCCCCGGGGGATGGGGTCCCCGGGGATTGAAAAAAATTAGTGACAGATGCTACTTTTTATTTTTTTTACGGTATATTTAGTGTACGTGTACTGTGGAAATTCTGAAAGTCGTTTCACATAAGCGTACGTAAGCAGGAAAAAATCTATAAAAAAATATATATGTTTCAGATATCTATCAAGTTTATGTGTTTATATGTTGGTTGCTTGTAATGAGACCTTTTCTCTTTATTGGTTCTTATAAGTAAGGGCTTATGCATAGTCTAAAATTGTTGAGGAGCAGTGTTTTATACAGTGCTGAACTTTTGACTTCTGTTGACAGTTGACTTTGCATGATCTGTTGGGGGTAGGGTGGAAAGTTATGTCAGTTGGAAAGGTTGTTAATTGGTTGTTTATATGTATGTATGTGTTAAATGAGAGGGAAAATGTTCCATTTCGTGGTTTTGATGGAAACACTGAACTATAGAGATTCTGTATAAGAATATCTACTGTGTGAGTGGTATTCTTCTTAATCTGCAATTCAATTTGAAAGGTGAGTTGATAAATTGTATGGGAATGTGTGTGGTGCATCTTTGTACATTAAGGAATTATGGGGCATATTATCAAGACAGGTGATAACATTTTTGCCGCTATATCGGCAGAAAACTGCTGATAAAGCGGCGATAATGGGCTTGATAATATGCTCAATGGAATTCCAATCGAAGCCCATGTTAGATGTCCTTCACATCTAACATGGGCTTCGATTGGTATAGAGCATATTATCAAGGCTATTATCTCTGCTTTAGCGACAGTTTTCTGCAGATAAAGCGGCGATAATTTTATCGCCTGTCTTGATAATATGCCCCTATATTCGTCCCTTGTTAAACGTTTTATAGTCAAAAATGTCTTTTGCTATAATGCATGCTGTTATGTTTTTTTTATATAATATCACATTGTGCGTCTGTGTTCATTAAGGAATTATGGGCGATATTACCAAGAAAGGGCGATACATTATCGCCGCTTTTATAGGCAGGAAACTGCTGCTAAAGCGGCAATAATGGGTTTGATAATATGCCCTTGTGAATTCCGATGGAAGCCCAGGTTATGGTGTGAACCTGGGCTTCAACGCAAATTCACAAGGGCATACTATGAAACCCATTTTCGCTGCTTTAGCAGTAGTTTCCTGCCAATAAAAGCGGCCATTATGTGTCGCCCTTTCTTCATAATATGGCCCTATATTTGTCCCTTTTTCCATAATTTCTAGCTTTTCTTTTTATACTTCCCTCTATCTTTTCTTAGTGTTTTCTCTCTCTTGGTACTACTATGTTTTTCTTATATTGTCCTTTGTGGTCATATTGCCCTTTTTTTCTTTATATTTTCCTGTTTCTTCTCTTATTTCTTCTGTCTCCTCATTTTCTTCTCTTTCTCTTCATATTTAAGTTTTTTTCTTGATACTCCTGGTTCTGTCCTCTTTCTTGTTTCTTTCCCTCTGTATATAGTCTGAGTTGATTTACAAGCCTCTTGTGCGTCTTTGTTGTTGTATTGTGTTCGGTGCATATTATCAAGAAGCGGTGTTAAAATTATCGTCGTTTTATCGGCAGGAAACTGCCGATAAAACAGCGGTAATGGGCGTGATAATACGCTCTTGTTAATTTCCATAGAAGCCCATGTTCTGATGTTAACATGGGTTTGTATGGGAATTAACAAAGGCGTATTATCAAGCCCATTATCGCCGTTTTATCAGCAGTTTCCTGCCGATAAAATGGCAATAATTTTAACACCGGTCCTTGATAATATGCCCCTTCGTTTTTTTGATCTAATAGTGGCAAAAAAAATGTGTTAAATTGTGTATGTATTTGGAAAATGAGTCAGTGCTGTTCACTGAAATGTTGTAAGTATATATATATATATATGGAATATGTATAGTTATTTAAACGTTTTTAAGTAGTAAATGGTAAAATGCATGGTTAATTTTTTTGTGTCTAATATCACACTGTGCATGTGTGTACATTAAGGAGTTGTATTCACACGTTTTTAAACGTTTTACAGTAGTGAATGTGTTTTGGTAAAATGTATCGTCTTAGAATTTTTTGGGTAATATCACACTGTGCATATGCGTACATGAAGGAATTATGGGCCATATTATCAAGCCTGGGCGATAAAATTATCATCTCTTTATTGGCAAGAAACTGCCACTAAAGTGGCGATAATGGGCTTGATTATAGGCTCTATGGAATTCCAATCGAAGCCCATGTTAGATGTGAAGGACATCTAACATGAGCTTCAATTGGAATTCCATAGAGCCTATTATCAAGCCCATTATCGCCACTTTAGCGGCAGTTTCCTGCCGATAAACCGCCGATAATTTTATCGCCCAGGCTTGATATTATGGCACTATATTCGAACATTTTTGCATATTTTCTACACTCTCTTGTTATACTCCCTCCTGTCTCGCCTTACTCCATCCTCTATCATTATACTCTCTTGTTTTTCTTATACTCTGCTCTCTTTTTATACTTTTCTTTTCATACTTGGTCCTCTTTTTGCATATTTGTCCTCTTTATGTTCTCTCTTGTCTTAATATTCATCACTGTTGTCATAGTTCTTATTGTCTTCTCATAGTACTCCCTCTCTCCTTATACAGTCAGTCTTCCTTTATAATTGTCTTTTGTCCACATTTTGTGTCTGTGTCTTTTTACAGTCTTTCCTCTTTCTTCATTTATACTCTTCTGTTCTTATATTCTCTGTTTCTTGTTATTCTCGCTGTTCTTTGTAGGTACTCTCTATTGTTTTCTCACACTTTTCTTTTTTTCTAATACTCTTCTCTCTGTACTCACATTTCTCCTCTCTTTTCTTATACTTTGCATTCTCTACTAATATTGCCGTCTTTTCTTTTTGTCATATTCGTCTCCTCATTTTCCCCCCTGTTCTTATACTCCCCCGTTTTCATATTCTCCGCTCTTTTCTCTTACTTGTGCATTGAAGAAATATAAAATCGATACTATATAATGTTGTCTTAATGTATCCAATTGTAGCGGGAGGAGCAGGTAAAGGTAGGAGGCGTGTTTTTGTGGTTAAGGGCTTTATTTGTCGATACAGTAGATCAGTGCACGTTTTACGCAAGGTATGCCGTCGGGGTGATCGACTCCTCTGTAAACGCCTCCGCGGACTGGCTTCGTCCTATGGAGTTCGCCGTCGCTGACTCCTTCGGGGCTGTGGCTCATCAGTCTCCGTGATGGTGTCAGGATAGCCGCTCAGGAGAAAAGGAAAAGAGAGGCAAGTATCAGGGTGGCGTTCCACAGTCTTAACGTGATACCAGGGAAGGGAGTGCGGGAATCACCGCCCGTGCTTATTTACAAGATACAGTGAGGGAACGTAGGAGTGAAAGGGGAAAGGGTAGGCGGATCAAGGGACGGGTCTACACCTCTTATCTACCCAACCCGCGATACGGCTCCGTACCTCGGTTAGCCACACACCTCCTGGCGTGCGGCTGGGCGGCTCGTGGTGCCGATGGCCTCCTGGCTCCCGCGCCGCCAACGGGTCACTCCTCCTCTCTGCCGGGGATGTTGCGATAAAGCGTCCGGTCTTCTCCTCTTCTTCGTCGATTTCCTCCGTGATCACCTCCTCTCTCACCTCCGCCTCCGCTCCGAGTACTCCTCCGGTGAACAAGCACACCTGGGTGGTGTTGGCTGCCGTATTTGACGTTCCTGCAGGCTCCTCCTCCTCGCCTTGTTGTAGCCAGTTAAAGGGACCGTCTTCCTCGTAGTCCTTCACCTGTGGATACACGGGTTCTAGTATAGGTCCCCAGTCCATAGTCTGTGAAGAAAAGAGGGGGGGGGTGTCACATGATGAATAACCCTCTGGGGTTGTCGCACCCCTAGTCAATAGGGGGGCCGGCTTCTCCCCGTTACACTCCATCACCCCAGGACACTTCCGTTTGGGAAGGGGATTGCGAGACAAGTAATCAGCTCCCGTGTTGTCCACCCCTTTCTTGTGTCTGACTTGGAAGTGAAACGGCTGTAAGGTCAGGAACCATCGCATGACCCTTGCGTTTTTGGACTTCGTTCTGGCCATCCAAGTGAAAGGGACATGATCTGTGTAAAGTGTAAACGGGTGCCCCTCTAGGTAGTATGACAGTTTTTCCACCGCCCACTTGATAGCTAGGCATTCTTTCTCCACGGTGGGATATTTATTTCCTGTGGAAAGAGCTTCCTGCTGATGTACAGTATGGGGTGGTCCAACCCCTCCACCCCCTCCTGAGATAGTACCGCCCCGATCCCATACTCTGAGGCGTCAGTGTGGAGGGAGAAGGGGCGGGAGAAATCAGGTGAGGCCAAAACAGGGGCTGATGTGATTACCCGTTTGAGTGAATGAAAGGCTTTCTGCATCTCTGGGGTGGGCCTAAGGAAGGTTTCAGTCTTGATGTGCAGTTTCAGGGTATCAGTCATGGGGGCTGCTTTCTGCGCAAACTGCGGAATAAACCGCCTATAATAAACGATGAGACCCAAAAAGGCTCTCATCTCTTTTTTTGATTTCGGGAAGGTGGTTTCGGCTATGGCTCTTACTTTTTCTATCTGGGGCTCTATTAGACCGTGTCCCAGAACGTAGCCGAGGTATTTGACTTTTTGGAACGCTATCCTCGATTTTTTTACGTTCACTTTCAGTCCTACAGCCTCCAGCGTAGAAAACACCCTTTGTAGGTGATGTAGATGTGTATCCCAATCTGGACTGAAGATGACAATGTCATCCAGGTAGGCCGAGGTGTAGGCGGTCATGTCTTTTAGCACGCTATTCATTAACCGCTGAAAAG
The DNA here is from genome assembly GCF_964263255.1 of Lissotriton vulgaris. NCBI lineage: Eukaryota > Metazoa > Chordata > Amphibia > Caudata > Salamandridae > Lissotriton > Lissotriton vulgaris. The sequence goes on along the minus strand of NC_141697.1, from coordinate 714,361,319 downwards.
TAGCGGGGGCGCCGTGGAGGCCAAACGGCAGGACCGTGAATTCGTAATGTCCATCGGCGGTGCTGAAGGCCGTTTTATGCCGATCCTCTTCCCGAAGGGGTACTTGCCAGTACCCCTTGGTGAGGTCCAGCGTGGTTATATACTTCGCCTCCCCCAATTTCTCAATGAGCTCATCAATACGGGGGATAGGGTAGGCATCGAAGTCTGAGATGTCATTCAGGGCTCTAAAATCCATACAGAATCTACGCGACCCGTCCGGTTTGGGTATCATTACTATTGGGCTGGACCAATTGCTTTGATCTAGTACCCATGGGTCCGGGCTTATTCTGACCGGGAGGGAAGGGGGATTCCCTGTTCTTTCTGACCTTTCCCGGGAATGGGGGCGGATGCTTTGTTGGAACCACTCCAGAAAAGCAGGGTTATCAGTGCCAATGATTAACTCTTCTGGTAGCGTGGGCAAGGCCCCTACTTTTATGACATGGGGCTCTCCCTCTACGGGACAAATGGGGAGGTGGGCCACGGGATAGGGCTTCACATCCCCGTGTACGCATCGGATGTACACCTCTTCCCGTGGTATGTACTGGGAAGGAAGGACTATTTGGGATTGGGCAACCGACTGTCTACAACCCGAATCCAATAGGGCTTCTATCGGGGACCCGTTTACCCTCACACTCACTCGGTAGTTGTTGCCCGTCTCAGCAGAGTAGAGAATGGATCTTGGGAGGTATCCCACCTCCATCGGCTCCTCGTTGTTTTTCCTTCGGGGGCACAGTCTCGCAATGTGACCCCATTGGCCACACTCAAAACACTGGGGTCCTGAGGGGGTCGGGGGATCAGGTTTCCAAGGTCTCGGCCGCGGAGATTCAGCAACCTTTATGGGCTTCCGTTCAGGCTTGACGACGTTTTTTTGGACCACTCTCTGTGTCCCAGGAGGGAAGTCTGGGCTGAGCCCTAGAAAATGTGGCCGCCATCTCTACGGCCTGTGCCGTGGTCAGGTTGTGATGCTGCCTCAACCACTTCTGTGTAGCATAAGGCAAGTCGTCGAGAAACTGCTTCAAATACACCTTGTCCATAATTTCCTCCTTCGTACTTACACTGGGTGTAAGCCATTTATCGGCGGCCATCTTCAGGCGTACGAAAAGGGTTTTAGGGCTTTCCCCCGCTGCTCCTCTTTCCCTCCTGAAGCGCAGACGGTACGCCTCGGAGTCCAACCCCAAATGGTCCAGAATGATTCTCTTCACCTCGGTATACGTGGTGTCTCCAGTTGGGTTAGCAACCTGGTAGGTTGCCTGAGCTTCCCCCACCAATAGGGGGGCCAAAAAGAAGGGCCATTTGGACACGGGCCATCCACATGCCCGGGCTGCCCTTTCAAAGTTCAGCATGAAGGAATCGGGATCCTCCCCCGGTTGATATTTTTGTAGGGAGATCCCGCTGATTCCATGTGGTATTCCCCGTTCCTCGCGGCTGCTCGTTATCGGCCACGTAGTAGGGGCTTCCGTTGTCCGGGCGGTCATGGCGGCTTTCATTATTTCTCGATCCGCATCGGCCGATTTTATCTGCTGCTCTACGAACCATTCTAATCGCTCCTGTCCCTTTACGAGCTGCTGCACTATCGTTTCCATCTCTAGGGTACGGATGGAGGGGTTGCCCGCATTCTCCACCAATGTAGCGGGAGGAGCAGGTAAAGGTAGGAGGCGTGTTTTTGTGGTTAAGGGCTTTATTTGTCGATACAGTAGATCGGTGCAAGTTTTACGCAAGGTATGCCGGTGGGGTTGATCGACTTCTCTGTAAACGCCTCCGCTGACTGGCTTCGTCCTCTGGAGTTCGCCGTCGCTGACTCCTTGGGGGCTGTGGCTCATCAGTCTCCGTGATGGTGTCAGGATAGTCGCTCAGGAGAGAAGGAAAAGAGAGGCAAGTATCAGGGTGGCGTTCCACAGTCTTAACGTGATACCAGGGAAGGGAGTGCGGGAATCACCGCCCGTGCTTATTTACAAGATACAGTGAGGGAACGTAGGAGTGAAAGGGGAAAGGGTAGGCGGATCAAGGGACGGGTCTACACCTCTTATCTACCCAACCCGTGATACGGCTCCGTACCTCGGTTAGCCACACACCTCCTGGCGTGCGGCTGGGCGGCTCGTGGTGCCGATGGCCTCCTGGCTCCCGCGCCACCAACGGGTCACTCCTCCTCTCTGCCGGGGATGTTGCGATAATGCGTCCGTTCTTCTCCTCTTCTTCGTCGATTTCCTCCGTGATCACCTCCTCTCTCACCTCCGCCTCCGCTCCGAGTACTCCTCCGGTGAACAAGCACACCTGGGTGGTGTTGGCTGCCGTATTTGACGTTCCTGCAGGCTCCTCCTCCTCGCCTTGTTGTAGCCAGTTAAAGGGACCGTCTTCCTCGTAGTCCTTCACCTGTGGATACACGGGTTCTAGTATAGGTCCCCAGTCCATAGCCTGTGAAGAAAAAGGGGGGGGGGGGTCACATGATGAATAACCCTCTGGGGTCGTCGCACCCCTAGTCAATAGGGGGGCCGGCTTCTCCCCGTTACACCAATATATATTTGCTTTTTGATAGAAACCTCTTGTAAATACACACAACCCATGTATAACTTAAAACTTAGACCTGAACCGAACGAGCGGCATCCTGATTTCATTTCCCTGGGCCTCTTTCGTTAGTAAGGAACCCAAGTGACATACTGCTGAGTCAAGAGTTTGAAGGGTCGGCCCAGGCTATGAACAGAACATTGATTCTAACTTAGGAAACTCAAGGTCACATCCGTCTTTCTTCTAGGATGAGCACATTCTTGCAGGCGCCATGCCTGTACTCCCGTGCACCAGAACAAAAGGGAGGCACCTTTACTGACCTACCCCCGGAATAAGCTTGAGCTGAGTTTTGAATCAATCTATTGTACCTTATATGGGTCTTCCTGTAAGTTTCTCAGTTACTGGTACTGTTCCATGTACGGGGTTTCAATGAGGTATGCCAAAAGTATATATCTACTGTTTTGAATGTGATCCAGCAGTCTGCTCTGCACACCTTTGAGAGCTGTGGCGAGAGGGAGGCTCCCCTACATAGGGCGCTTTGCAAAATAAACGATTGAACCTTTTCCATTGCCGACTGACTTATGTATGGTAAATAAGGTATATGGGCTATTGGTAAGTATAGCTCTATGGTATATTTTTGTAGTACTTCAGTTGGCGACTCCGCCTGGACTCCGTGGTAGGGTTGTCCCCTCCTGTAAACAGGGGAAGAGGGACGGGGAGGGGTTATGGTCGAGGGGGTGGACTGAAAAAGGATCCTAATTGAGAAACCAGTTTGTGGTAGAAAAGGAAAATTCCACTCTTCGACCCAGTGACCTTCCCAGCTGCTAAATAACCCTTCGCCGGAGTCCTCCGGGCTTAACCCGGGAACAGCTGACCGAGTTGGTCTATAAAAGAAGTTGGCGGTGGAGAACGCTCAATCAGACCTGAGTGCACCAGGTGAGTGAATTATATTGTATGGAACGAACACTTTTTGAGAAGTGGCTCAGAAGAACAGTTAACTGCGTATGGAATATAGTGGTTAGTGAACCACAGGGAATCTGGGGTCTGACGTGGCAGAGGTGTGACTGCAAGTGCAGATGCCCCACAGACTTGTTTGGTGATTAGTTGGGACAACGTCGGACGCCTTAGTGTTGCACTGTGGGTGCTCACTCGGCCGGATCCTCTTCGGAAAAGCCCCCAGGAGCAACTGGGTAAGCGCAGGGTCTGGGGTAGCACCCATAACGCCTGGCCCAACCAGCACATGACTGGGGGATAGTCTGTAAGAGGGTTCGTGGTATGCCTGTCTGATGATCCCAGGGCAGTCTCTGGACTGTCTCTTTTGTGAATTCTTTTGGTGGTCTGGAATCCATGGTGATCGATTCCCCGAACAGGAGTCGACGGGCTCTGTTCGCATATGAGACATGCCGTATGGAATTGTAAAGTCATGACCAGAGTACTTTTATCGATCAAAACGTATGCACTTTAAGTATAGTATGTACATTGACTTGTTGTGGGTTAACCACATGGCTGCTAGGCGTTTTCCCGTCCTGTGCTGCAAATTGTTGTTTTTCATTGTTTTATGACGAGCTGGCCTTGTCATCAGCGCACGGCAGGTAAGCGCCATGACGAGCCCAGCTCGTCATTAGCTTCGAAGGGGTTAAAAAAGTGAAAGAGTGTGTGGTGAGTAGACGCGTCTATGAGTGTAACTGCAGTTGGAATGATATGATCTGTTGAATACATAAAAATGTCTTGTTTTAGTTGTAGGAGAGTAGGGTCTGCAATCCTATGATCACCCCAGATTTTAGCTTTTTGCTTCACTGGTTTACGACTTCTCTGGCTGTGGGCCTGCTAATCAGACCCACAGCCTTGCTGTTCTCTCAGTAAATTGACACGTGTACCTTAGGTGCATTTACCAATTGGTACTGGGCCACCTTATCAGACCCTGTAACTCAGGGCATAGGTGTACCCAGGGCCTACCAGGGGCTGCAGCATGTATTATGCCACCCCTGGCTGGCCATCTAAATCTGACACAACTGGCTGCACGACAGCTGGGGCAAAGTGGTGTAATCACCCTTTGCTGTAGATATAGTATACCTATATCTAACCCTAAAATAGACACATGTATTCCTATCAGTCACTCCTATGGCAGGCCTTAACAATCCTGAAGGCAGAGTGCTTGGAATTATGTGAGATGGTGCTCTGGCATGAACTGAGCCCGTCTGCAGCTTGCGGAACCAAGTCCTAATAGCTGTTCTATGATAACGCGTACCATATACTTTTAAGTGCATTATAATCCTCGCGGTTATTTGCTATCTTTGGTATCGCTTTATCAAAACATGTCGAGTAAGGTGTCATACGAATTGGAATACTAACCCCTCGCCAATTCTGGCGACGGGGTTAGCATTCCACCCTTCTAGAGGGACACGACATGTATGGAACTGTGAACCCCGGTTAAAGTTAACTCGAGCCTCAGCATCACAAAATGGATGCTGCCACCACAGACACAAGTCTGACCCCCTGCAGCTGGGAGTCCTTCCAGCGAGGGGAGCTTGGACAAAGGGTTTCCTGTCAGGGGCCATGCTAGCACTATCCCAGACAGGGTTTTGTGTATCCTAGGTAGGCAGGGCTGAATAGGAAGGTGACTGCAAGTGACACCCCGGTGCTCACTGGGCATCTGCCAGTTTGAACCAGTTCCAGGGGCACACCAGCCCCTGAGCTGGGGAAAGTCCGGCATGGGAGAGGGGTGTAACCACCCCCCTTCCTGGTCTCACCCATGGGCAGGACCTAGTCCCGTACCAGCCCCTTTCTTTAGTATAAAGGTGGGAGCGGGGACCCTTCCAAATTAGATCATCTTTGAATCCTGAAACTACTTTCTACTAAAGGAACTCAAGACTTCTTCCTAAGATTTCTCCCTTGTGACTATGGAGTAGTCACCCTGCATCTGCGGGCACCAACTAAGAACACTGCGGTTTGCTGCACGTCCTTCCTCCGGAATCAGACCGACCAGCACGACGAGACCCGGCTTCCCTGGCACCTCTGACATCTACCTACATCATCAGACCAGCTGAGATCCGTGGGTGTGACGAGACCTCGAGGGACCGGCCATCTTCAGAACTGCACGACGCTTATCCAGCACGACCGTCGAGGGATCCTCGAGTGAGTGCTTTGGGGTTTGAGAAGCCCTAACCCTGAGCAGCTCCAGCACCGAAGTCTAGCCTCCCAGCATCCACGAGATCTGCGTGGGGCCCTTCTGCTCTTTGCTGCTCACCGCGTTGTCCGGCTACTTGCCTGCTGGCTTGCAGCCCTCTCGACGACGAACAACGACATTTCCATCGCTCGTCTGGTTGCTCCAGACTGGCCCTTGCTCCCCTTCAACAGAAGAGCACCCCGGACCCTCCTGGTCCACTCCAGACGCCATTTTGAGTCCACCGCGTGGGCTTGCATTTGCCAAGAGTTGTTGCCCAATCCTGGATCCAGCGACGTTGACAGCAGATACCATCGTGGGACAGCTCGCACCTCCATCCTGGTCGCCGACAACGCCTCCTGGTCCGAGAGACTGCAGAGCCCAGCGTCGCCCACTCACCTGGTCGAGGTGACTTCATCCGGTGCCATCCTGGTGCCCATCTAATCACTGGCTAGTGATTCAGAACTTGGTCCACTCTGCTTACAGGTATCCTTCATCACCGATCCAGGCTTGGATCACACCGAACTTCATCACTGGTCGCCTGCCAGCAACTTCTTCTTTCAGGCTCCATAGACTGCAACGAGGATTCCCAACGTCTTTTCAGCCCTATGCAGCCGCAGCCCCTGGGCTAGGTAACCTGAGCATTTCGGTGCTCCAGCATAGCTTAACTATCTAAGTGTCCAGATCCTTTTTCGTTTCAGCTCTACCTAGTCGGATTCGTCCGATAACACTAACTTTACGAAATCTAGCATCCATAGACTTTGTCCCGCATCCCGCGTGAGAGTGCACACTCTGCACCCGATCTCCCTAGGCCTCCTGCTCGTAATCTGAAGGTTCAGTAGTCCAGTCCTAGCGATCCTAAAGCCTTTGAGACTAGTTACTTACCTGCTAGTGTTTCGCATTCCACTTTTGTAGTATATGGTTTTCCGTGCCCCTCGGGCATTTGCGTAAATTGTGCGACTTTCAGTATTTCTTTAAGAGCTTTGTATTGTGCTTAGCACCCTGTCCTCATAAAGAGCCTAGGGCTGTTGTGTTATAATAAATATCCTTTTATTTTCATAACAACTTGTGTGGTGTCCTTTCACTTGGTGTTCAAGGGGTATATGTGATGGTATAACAGCTGGCTTAACACGCCCTCTAGAGTTTAGCATAAAGACTGCTCTTGTCCATGCTACTAGGATAGCTGGTCTAAAAGGTTGACTTACAACCAATCATCAATAAGGGTCGTTTGGAATGATACACAGTGATCACTAGAATAGTGAGCACTACATATCAGGCCACCTTCTCACATTAGTAAATTATGTTTTGGGTGCTGCCGTCGGAAAAGTGGGCAGCTGAAAGAAAGACAGCCTTCTCCTCCGGAAGGCAGTCCTAGTTTTGACATGTATGTTAAACATGGTATTTCTCCCATTTTGTTTAATACACTGTGGAACAAATATACTAAAGATAATGCAGAATTACAGTGGCCCTTAACAGGGTCTTTTGATGAAAGAAAAATTAATTTTTTACAGAATAAATTATTTTTGAGAAAGAGCCGTCAGACTATGTTTGACTCCTTGACCTTATGGTTAAAGGAGGCAAAGTGACGGCGAATACGAGAAGAGAAATTGGGAAAGATTAAAGCAGGACAGACTGTAACCCAAAAGGCAGTGGCGTATGAGAAAGAAAAGGTAGAGAAGAATATCGAGCAATTAGATAGACAGTTTAGATTGCAGACTGATAAAAGTTATGTGACCCAAACCGAAACAGAAGACGAAATAGAGGAACTATTAGAGGCTCGCCCTCTGCCACCATATGCACCCCAAGGTTTGTACCCAGCGGTCCCAGTGGACCGGACAGAAAGGACGGGAGCAGCGGTTGCTACCGCTCCAGTAGCTGTGCACCCTCCTGCTCCGTTGTCTGCCCCTCCTACCCTCCGTCCCACTACCTCAGATTTAATTACTTTGTTACCTGGGACGGTGGCTGCCTCCCCTGTGTCCCCAGTATTTTTAACACTCCCGGCTAGAGGAATGACGGTTACCCCTAGAGGGATGACCACTGCCTCTTCAGATGACACCCCACGATGCCCAATGGGAGGGATGGAATGTCGACGAGTTTTTACTCGATCATCCTTAGGGGACGAAGAGAGACGGGCTGTAGTGATTCAGGCGTCCCAATGGATGCGGAATCCAATGTATACTCTAGAGGACATCTGGAGTACTATGAAAGATTTTGAACCAGTTACACAACAACTAGCATTAGAACACATGGCAATAAGACTGATTTCTTTATGGGAACAATGTTTTCAAGAAGGGCTGGCCCCTCAGATATTGTGCGACATCAAAGATCGAGCTTTTAAGTTCGAATTACTGGTGGACGAGGTGTTTCAGAATGTTGAAACTTTGATAAACTATAGGGACTGAATGATTAGGAGATGCCCAGATGTAGGGACACAGTACCCTATGAGAGAAGTGCATCCTCTTTTCCATCCTGAGGTTCCCGAAGTATTAGACGGAGGAGGCCAAGTCATTAGAGCACGTGTAGAGGCACATTTTCAAGACCAATGGGTTTATACCCCTTGGAAGCGGAGTGAATTTCTTACTTTAAAAGTTCAGCTTCCTGACCCTCGAAAGAATCCTACGGCTTATCATAAAGAATTAACTGAAGATGCAAATTCGGCCGTTATGACTTTAGTTGATATGGAGTTATTTTTCGGTCTTCTGGTCCCAGTAGATATATGGAGACAAGTGCATGATTCAGATCATGCCGCCGAACTTGGAGGGACCTGGGACCAAATTAAGGCATGGGACAAAGATCGGAAGCCTGGCAATAAACCTAAAGACGAGGTTTTAGCTATAACCGCTCTAATTATTACATATGTGCAAACCCTTATTCCCCCACGAAAGGTGGATTGGGATAAGCTAACAGCCTGCAACCAACAGAAGGATGAAAATGTACCTGACTTCTTTACCCGGTTTGAGAAAGTATTTATTGACTTTAGTGGACAGGATTTGTCCACAGAAGGTGGCATACGGCTATTTGTAAATAGATTTGTCACTAATTTGTTACCAGAAATAAAAACACGTTTACAGGCTGCCGAAAGTACTTGGACCACTTCAACCCCCTCAGTTATCCTTAGCATGGCTCAGTATTATGAGCATCGAGAAAATGAGAGTAAGGATAAGTCAGATAAAAAGGTTAAGGAGTTGAAAACCCGGGTGCTACTGCAGCAAGTCAGCAGAGGGCAAAATGGTAGAAGGGGAGGAAGGGGCTCTTTCCCAAGGGGCGCAGTGATGAGAGGAGGTGGAGGTCGGGGACCCCCTGTAAGGATTGATCAGTGCTCGAACTGCAGACAGGAGGGACACTGGCGAGCCCAGTGTCCATTACTATACGGACGGGGTGGTTTCAATAGAGGACGAGGAAGAGGAGGTACCGATCAAAGTAGTATGAAACGTGGTGACAGGTCCGGCGATGAGTCAGGGAACAACAATTTTGATGATTTTCAAGGAAGGCAGTACTATAATGAGGATTATTGAGAAGATAGCTATGGTGGAAACAATTATGCATGAGACAGCCACGGACAGAGCAGGGGCCATATATCAGTACCAGTTGACCAGCAGGGGCCTTATGTCCAGGGGCAATTGATGGGGACATCTGAGAAGTGTTTGGTGGATACTGGAGCTATGAATAGTTCTGTTGCTCATACATTGGTCCCAGGGGCTGCTCTGTCTGAGCAAAATAACGTATCAGTAGGATTTTCAGGAATCCCCGTGGTCAGCCCCGTTTCAAAACTACTTCCCTTTACTATTGGACCTGTTACTGTGGATTCACCATTTTTGCTTACTTCTAGTTGCGGCGAAAATTTGCTAGGCTTGGATATATTGAAAAAGCTGCATGCTCGTATTTATTGTCCACCTGATGGTGTGTATCTAACATTGCAGCCTCCCATTGAACGTATATCTCAATATTTAGTCAAAAATGCACCTCGCCCTCCTGAGTTTGCAGATATACCCCCACTCTTTGGGCAAAAGGGGACACGGATGTCGGATTGTTGAAAATACCCCCTGTATCGATAACCCTAAAACCGAATGCGCATCCACCACATATTCCCTAATATCGAATTTCGCCTGAAGGTGAACAGGCTTTATTGCATGTTATTCGTGATTTAATTAAGAAAGGAGTTGTAGAAGAAACAGCAGCAAATATTTGTAATAGTCCTATTCTACCGATTTTGAAAAAGGCCCCTTTAGATGGTGACCCTGATTATAAAGATACTTATCGTTTTGTAATTGACCTTAGAGAGGTCAATAAAATAGTGATTCCTCCATATCCTGTGGTCCCAGACATCACTGCCATCTTGACTACGATTCCCCCTACAGCACAGTATTTTTCAGTGATCGATTTAAAAAACGCTTTCTTTAGTATCCCCATACATCCAGACAGCCGTCATATTTTTGGATTCTCATTATCTGGCCGCAGTTTTAGATTTTGTCGTGCACCTCAAGGCTATACTGAAAGTCCTAGTATTTATAGTCAGGCTCTAAAAGCAGTATTTAATGAATTGGTTCTCCCTCCAGGTAATGTTCTTGTCCAATATGTGGATGATATTCTGGTGGCATATGATAAGCAGATGGTTGTAAGGAAGCCACTGTTAAACTGTTGCACCACTTGGCTGCTAATGGTAATAAAGTGTCCTTGTCCAAATTTCAGTATTGTCGACAGGAAGTGACCTATCTTGGTCTTTTACTGTCGAAAGCGGGGAGACGATTAACTCCTGAACGAATAATTGTTATTACTAACATGTCTGTGCCTCGTACTCAGCGTGATGTTCGTGCTTTTCTAGGCATAACCTCTTACTGTCGCCAATGGATTCCTAATTTTTCCCTTCTGGCTAAACCCTTGTTGCATTTGGTTACCAAAGATGTGCATGAACCCTTGCCCTGGACGGATGAATGTCAAGAAGCTTTTAATTCTTTAAAGACTGCTCTTTGTTCTGCACCCGTCTTGGGTACTCCGGACTACCGGAAACCTTTTGTACTCTATGTGCATGAGGTGGACGGCTGTTCTCATTCAGTGTTAACCCAGGGTTTTGGTGGAAAACAACGACCCTGTGCGTATTTTTTGGCAGTATTGGATAATGTTGCCAGAGCCCTTCCTAGCTGTCTAAGGGCTACTGCTGCTGTGGCAGTGGCCATTCGACTTTCGGAGGTGATTGTTTTGAATACTGACCTCACAGTGATGGTATGGCACGCTGTGGAAAAATTATTGAATCGAACAAAAACTCAGCACCTCACGAGTGCACGATTGACTGGTTATGAATTAACTTTATTTGCACTCCACATTAAAATTAAACGATGTGCCACTCTGAATCCAGCCACGTTACTACCCCTCCCTTCGAATGACCAAAAGGATGATGTCCATGATTGTATATTTCGGACTGAAGAAGAAACGAAGGGACGTGTAGACCTCAATGACTCTCCTTTATCTGACCCGCAAGGGGAGTTGTATGTGGATGGCTCTTGTTTGAAGTTACCAGATGGCACGACAACAGCTGCTTATGCTATAACTACCCTAAGAACAGTAGTAGAGACCGCTCGGGTTTCTCAGCAATCCGCGCAAGCAGCTGAACTAATAGCATTATTAAGAGCATGTGAACTGAGTGAAGAGTTAGGAGTAAATATTTTTACCGACAGCCAATACGCCTTTTGTGTGGCCCATAGTTTTGGGCGGCTGTGGAGGGAACGAAGATTTCTTACCTCCCATGGTCAAAGAATACAACATGGCCCATTGATTGAAAGATTGTTATATGCTTTAACTTTACCAGGGAAGGTAGCTATCATTAAGTGTAGTGCCCATAAGAAAATCATTGATACTACAGAAGAGGGAAATGACTTTGCTGACCAAGTAGCGAAGGAAACAGCACAAACTAAAACGTCCACAATGTTTCCCAGTGTAGCAACCCGATGGGTGGCGGAGACTACAGTATTTGATAATACTATTGAAAGTGTTAGAGAATTGCAGAAAGAAGCCACGCCTGATGAATTATTGAAATGGGAACAGGAAATAGGGCGGTTAGACAAGAATGACTGCTGGATTGATTTGACTGACAGACAGAGATGGCTATTGCCTAATGCCCTGGTGTATGCGTTAGTAGTGATGGCCCATGGCACTGCCCACATTGGAGCAAAAGGTATTTGTTCATTATTGGACCCAGTGTGGATAACTCGAATATCCCCAAAACTGCTGCCCATGTAGTTAATTACTGCATGGTCTGTTTACAGCATAATCCTGGAGGAAGGGAGACAGTCCTTAGTGGAAATGTTGTGCCCCCTTCTTTGCCATTTGAAGTGTTACAGATGAATTTTTTTTTTTTTTTAAATATATCTTTTATTCAGTGCACAGGGAAAAGCAAGCATGAGTCATACAGAGTATTAGTGCATCAAGGTTGAGTAGATGAAGAAATGTGTACATAGATCGCGGAGCGAAACACAAAGTACATTGTAGTTTTACACAAATAAATTCAAGGCTGAAACATTGCGTAATCATGCTGTCCCTGTAACTGCATCCTGTCGGGCAAATAGGGATAATAAGAACGTGGAGGAACATGGGTGTCGAACTTGGGGTCATATGGCGTGTGGCGAGATGGGTATTGGGTCCTACAGTGGGGGGGGGACGGGGGAGGGAGGGGGGCTCAGTGGCAGCGTTCCGGTTGGCCCGCATCTGCGTCTGTAGGTCTAGAAGCGACGATGGCAGTGCGGGGGGGGGTGGTGGCAATGTTAGCGTGCTGGTGGGGCGGGGGGGGGAGGGGATGTGAGGTGGGGGGGAAGGGGAAGGGGGGGGAGGGGAGGGTGCGCAGGGGGGGGAGGAGAGGCTCTCACTTCTGCTATGTGTCGGGTGTATGGACAGTCTGTCCAGTGTCTGCAGCGTCTGGGGTGGGGCAGCCATTTCCGCGTTCCCCACCCGGAGAGGCCTGCCTCTCTGGTGTCTCAGGTGTCTGGGGTCCGTTGTGAAAGGAGCAGAGCATGTCATCCCAGAGACCTGCTATGGGGAATTTACGCAACCCCGCCGTTTCCTCGTTATGTAGGGATATACTTTCCGCTTTTGCCCAGTTATCCAGTGAGGCGCGCCAGTGCTCCACTGTGGGTGGTTCCGCCCGCTTCCAGTGCTTTGTGATGAGTCGTTTTGCCGTGATGAGGCCAAGGTCCCAGAAGCGGGAGGGCACCCTGTTAAGTTTGGTCCTGTGGAAGAGTCCCAGCAGGCATGCCTCCCATGAGAGTGGGATCTGCATCGCCGTGCTATGCTCCAGCAGTGGTAGCACCGACTTCCAGTACGTTTGGATGCGGGGACACTGCCACAGCATGTGTAGGAGGTCTGCTCCCTCTGTGTTACATCTTGGGCACTTGGCTGCCGTGCCCGGGAAGTATGAGTTTATCTTGTCCGGGGATAGATATGCTCGGTGTAGGACATAAAACTGGATCTGTTTGAAGCGTGCATTACGGGGAATGTTGCGGGGGCCCGCTAGTATCACCGCCCACTCCTTGTCTGTCCATATCCTCCCTCTGTCTGCTGCCCATTTATCTCGTAGAGGCTGTAGTGTGCTTTGCATGTGTGAGAGCAGTGCCTGGGTCAACCAGTGCACCACGTGTGTCCCATTGCCCATAACGTGCATGCACTGAATTAGCTGGTGTGCAGGGGGTTCGTCAGTAATGTTCCCCCATTTCTGCGTGAGCGTCCTCACTATGGAAGCATGCTGTAGGAACTGTCCCGCAGGCAGTCCCGTGTCGGCAGCTAGAGTCTCGAAGGGGAGCAGAGCGCCATCTGCGTACAAGTCTGCCATCGTTTCTATGCCCGAGCGTGTCCACTGCTCCAGTGCCGCCTCCGTTACAACCGATGTGGCCTTGGGAGTGCCCAGAAGCGGCAGTGCCGGGGCATATGGGGTGGTGGTTCTAGTGAGGCGCAAGCATCTGTCATAGCATTTCACGGCTACTGCTACATGTAGTTGCGAGTGTTTCCTAGGGCTCGTCAGCGGGTGAAATAGAGAAAGTATCTGCAGTGGAGAGAGAGTGTCCGTGGCTGTGGCCGTATCCTCGTGGTTCCTGCCCGAGATCCAGGCCACCACCCACTGCATCTGCGCCGCCAAATAGTAGAGCTCTAAGTTTGGGACCGCCATGCCGCCTTCGGTGACCGGATTATATAGTTTTGTCAGGGCTACTCTTGGTCTGCCTGTATTCCAGATCAGATCCCTAAGCATGGACTCCAACTCCCTGAAGATTCGGACAGGGATATATAGCGGAACGTTGGCAAAATAGTACAGGAGCCTGGGGAGTACGATCATTTTCGTTAAGGTCACCCTACTCGGCACGTTAATAGGGAGAGTCTTCCAAAAGGCGATCTGTGTTCTGATGGACGTTATGGCCCGTGTCAGATTACCGTCTAAAATGTCTGGGGGGGTCCTATAGACATGGATGCCCAGGTATTTGAACGTGGTTTGATACCATGGCCGCCTCACACCATTTATGCAGAGTGCAGGGTCTGGGGTGTCAGGAGTAAACGAGTATGCCCCTGATTTGGCCCAGTTGACTTTTAGGCCCGACATCAATTCGAACGTGCGGAAGATGTCCGACAGTTCCGGTGGTATGTTGTTGAGGTCTCTGACGTACAAAAGCAGATCGTCCGCGTACAATGACACAATGTGTGTGCCATCTGCCAGCGGAATGCCCCATTGCGTTCCGCTAGTGCGTAGTCGCTCAGCCAAGGGCTCGATCGCCAGCGAGAATAATAGTGGGGAAAGTGGGCAGCCTTGCCTGGTGCCCCGCCTGACATTGATGGTTTCGGACATCAGTTTCCCAGTGCGCACTCTTACTTCGGGCTTCCCATATAGTAATCCCACCAGTTCTATGAAGTCGTCACCCAAGGCAAACCTGCGCAGTACTGCCAGTAGATAAGGCCATTCGACGGAGTCGAACGCCTTCTCCAGGTCCAACACCAGGCAGCCCGATCTCGGCCATGCCCGGACCGCATACTCCTGCACTCGGAACAGCCTCCGTATGTTTTGGGAGGTGCATCTCGTCGGGACAAATCCATTTTGATCCTTGTGCACTAGGGCGGGTACCAGGGCCGCCAGTCTGCGGGCCAGCGTCGATGCCAGGATCTTGTAGTCCGTGTTGAGCAGGGCTAGTGGCCTGTATGAACCGAGGAGCGTCCCCTCCCTGCCCGGTTTGAGAAGCGATACCCGTATTGCTTCGTTCATGGACGCAGGTAAGGATGAGTTATCCAGAGCTGCCGAGTACGTTCTGAGCAGTTCAGGGATGAGAATATCTGAGTAGGCTTTGTAATATTCTGCAGGCAGCCCGTCTGGGCCAGGGGTTTTTCCATTAGAGAGGGCGAAGATAGCATCGCGCAGCTCATCCGCCACCAACGGTGATCCAAGTTCGTCTCGTTGGTTGTCGGTCGGGGCAGGGAGTGTGATCTCCTCTAGGTATGCTTGGATGTCCGGCTGCGGATTGCTCAGTTGCGACCGGTACAACGCCTTATAATGTGTCACGAAGGCAGTGTGTATGTCCGCCTGGGTCATTGTGCCGGCGGTAGGACTTATGGCCGTCACCGGGGCAGAACGGTCTTCCCGTCGTATCAGCCAGGCCATTAACTTGCCTGGTTTATGGCTGTAGCGATGTGTGCGTGCCGAGTGTGCGGTGAAGTTGACCAGTTTTAGTCTACCTATTAGTCTATCATGTTCCGTTTTCGCCTCCAGCAGCCCCGCATTATCCCCTTCTGACGCCTCCCTTTCCTTTTGCAGCAGATCCGTTTCCAGCCGCTTTAAATCTGCCTCCAGCTGGCGGCGAGTATGCGCCTGGGTGCCGAGGCATAGCCCCCTCAGGACCACCTTGAACGCGTCCCACTCCAGCTGGGGCGTGGAAGCTGTGCCGTTGTTATCCTCAAAGTACTGTGCCGATTGCGCCCCTATCGAGGCTCTAAATGCGCCGTCGAGCAAGAGGTCTGGTTGTAGTCTCCAGGTGGGAATCGGTGGTCTCGGCTGTTCCCAGGCCAGTGTCATGAGGTGAGGGTTGTGGTCCGAATGTGTGCGTCCCTGTTCGCTGGCAGTAGGTCCCCGGAAACCATGTATCTATCAAGGCGTACATGTAAGTCATGTGCTCCCGAGTGGAATGAAAAGGTCCTAGTGGCTGGGTTATGACTGCGCCACGCGTCCTGTAGGTCCCATTGCGTGGACCAATCCAGGAGGGCTTGCGCCGCGTGGTGTGCTGGGGAATTGGGCAGAGGAGGACGGGAGCGGTCCAGGGAGGGGTCCAGGGTGCAGTTATAGTCCCCGCCCAGTATCCACTGGATGCCGTGCCAGGGCGCCAGTGTGTTGGACAGTTGTGTTAAGAAATCTTGTATCCTCGTGTTGGGTGCATAAATCGAGGCTAACACTATTGGGTTCCCATCTATCCTGCCTTTAACGGCTACATACCTCCCCCCGGGGTCCACTAGTGTGTCCAACGCGGCCCATGGGGTGCCCGGGCGTATCCATACCAGCGTCCCTTTACCATAGGAAGAGTGGTGTGTGGCATACAGGTGACCTCTCCATCTACGACGTAGGGTGTTGACCTCTGTCTCGCAGAGGTGCGTCTCCTGCAAGAGGGCAATCTGCACACGGTGGCGCTTGAGGTATGAATATATTTGATACCGTCTGGTTGGTGTGTGCATCCCTCTCACATTCCAGGTGCAGATGTTAATCACAGACATTGCTATACATTGACGTTCTCCCCAGAGTGACCTCCCCGTCCCACTCCCATCCCACCCACTGTTTGTCAGGAGCATTGTCCGTTCCACATGCCATAGCAATACTGTAAAGGGGGAAGTAGGTGATTAACATGGCTAATAAAACAGTTAACCAATTAACAAGGCAAACATGCGAAATACCAAAAGGTCAGAGGGCAAACGTGCTCCCGTCCATGCTCTCAAGGAGAGTAACAGAGTTTAGTTCAGTTCTGGGGGCTGCTATGCAGTGCTTGCAGTAGCGGCTGGATAAGTAGTTTCAGAGTCATCATATGAGGGTCGCTCCCCTTCCCGGGGGGCGTATGGAAGCCTAAGCCATACGTGGTATATGGGTAATGGGGACAAATAAACATTGAATGCCATACATTACGTGTCTTGATCAATCTGCAGTGGAGCAGGCCCTGTTGATGTAGACGTCTTTTCACCGCTAAGAAGGAGTGTCTCTGCCTCTGTACTTGTATGGTGTAGTCCGGAAAGAACATTACCTTTGTATTATCGATTCTTACTTCGTCGAGTCTGCGCGCTTCTCTTAGTATGGAGTCCCTGTCTCTGTAATTCAGTATGCGGAGAAGCATGGGTCTCGGATTGGAGCCTGTCGCCAGGGGTTTGGTGGGGACTCTATGGGCGCGTTCCACCACGAAGTGAGGCGAGAGTGAACCCTCTGGTAGGATGGATGTCAGCCATTGTTCCATGCGTTCCTCCGGTTTCTTCCCTTCCCATTTCTCCGGAACACCAACCAGGCGTACATTGTTCCTTCGTGCCCTACCTTCCGCATCCTCGGCCCTGTCCTCCAGGTACTCCACCCGATTTAGCAAGTCCTGTATGTGTCTGTGCGTCTGACTAGCCTGGGGCTGGAGCTCCTTCACAGTTCCCTCCAGAGACGTGGTGCGGTCAGCAAGCTTTTTGTGATCAGCACGGAGGTGCATGAGATCTATGGCCACGCTGTCGATCTTGGTGGCCAGGGAGGTGCGCGTGAGCTGGATAGACTCTTCCAGTCTTTCCATAGCTGCAAGCATGGTGTCGAGCTTTGCCGCTGTCTGGTCCTGGTCGGTGATTTTGCCGGATTTGTCCATCTTGCCCTTAGTTATTACGCCCCCAGTGCCGGTCCGTGCCCTGGTCCCGCCAGACATCAGTGCTCAAAGTAATGTTCGGGGCTCTTGAAGGGGCCCGCGATAGGAAGGTGCAAAGTGGGTAGGCCGGGTACCCGGTCCGCCGGGGGGGGGGGGGGGTCAGGAATCGATGCAGGGCGTTCCGAACAAAGATCGTTACCGTCAGCCGGCAGAGTGTGTGCTCAGACACGTGGCGTCGAATGTTGGGGGCCGGGTCGGACAGACACCCCCCCCTGCCAGCCCGCTCCTAGGCGCTCTCTGTGTTCTGGCCGGGTCGGCCGTTAGTTTCGTGTACTTCGGTAGGGGCGTGAGGTCTCCTGTCGTGTTGTTGTGGTCGTCTTTCCTCAGTGTCCCCTTGTTGCAGGAAGTTGGCGGCCTCCGGTGCACTGGCGCGCAGTCCGAGTGAGACCAGTGTGGGCCGCGTTTTCGGGCCTACCGCCTCCTCTGGATCCCCAGCGTTTCCTGGCTTCGCGCCGGGACTGAGGCGATGTTCGCGGCCACAGGCGGCCAGCACCCCTCGGTGCGGTGCAGCAGGTCCGATCTGCACCAAAGTTGGACAGGCGCTGCGTCGGAGTTAGTGGGGCACTCGCCAGTAGTTTTCGGCAGGCTCTGCGGAGAATATTCCCGGATAAAAGCGCCGGGAAGGGGAGCTCGGCACGGAGCTCTACCCACAGGCGTCCATTCGCTTCGCGTGCTAAGCCACGCCCGTGTTACAGATGAATTATATTTAATTCAACAGAGTAAACAATCTCTAGTATGTGCTGGTGGTGGTTTGTGCGTTTAGTAAATGGGTTGAAGCATACCCCATCAAGGAGAACACTGCCCTAGCTACTGCAAACGCTCTAATTAAGGAATTTCTGCCCCGATTCGGTTTGCCCCAAATTATATGGACAGACAATGGGGTGCATTTTAATGCAGGACTCGTTAAATATGTTTATATGTTATATGTTTGAAATTTCATGCAGCACGACACCCACAATCTGCAGGACTTGTTGAGAAATATAATGGCATATTGAAATTGAAGATGGCAAAGATACAGGAGAGTATGGGTTTGAGTTGGCCTGATGCGCTGCCTCTAGCATTTATGTCAATACGAGTAACCCACCATTCTCTGGCAGGGCTGTCACCTTATGAGGTTGTGTTTGGTCGACCAGCCAATGTATGGGGTGTTCCGAGACCCAGATCTTTCCGCTGTAGGAGAGTAGGGTCTGCTATCTTTTGGTCACCCCAAATTTTTGCTTTTTGCTTCCCTGGTTTATGACTTAATGTGGCTGTGGGCCTGCTAATCAGACCCACAGCCTGCTGTTCTCTCTCTAAATTACAGCCAATGCACCCTAGGTGCATTACGAATTGGAACTGGTTCACCTTATTGGCCCCTGTAACAGTGTACCCTAGGTACCCAGGGCATAGGTGTTTCCACGGCCTACCAGGGGCTGCAGCATGTATTGTGCCACCCCTGGCCTGGCCTAATATTTGACACAACTGGCTGATCACTCAGCTGGGGCAAGTCGGTGTAATCACCCCTTGCTTAGGTGTAGTATCCCTATACCAAACCTAAACTGGACAAATATGTTCCTATCAGCCACTCCTATGGAAGGCCTCATCAATCCTGGAGGCAGAGTGCTTGGAAATATGTGAGATGGTGCTCTAGCATGAACTCAGTCTGTCTGCAGCTGTCGGGAACCACTCCCTTAGCTGTTCCGCGATATTGCCATACCATATACTCTTAAGTGCATTATAATCCTCGCGGTTATATGCTAACTTTGGTTTGGCTTTATCAAAACATGTCGAGTAAGGTGTCATACGATTTGGAATACTATCCCCTTGACAGTTCTGTCGACGGGGATAGCATTCCACCCTTCTAGAGGGACACAACATGTACATAGCCTTAACCACGGTTAAAGTTAACCAGAGCCTCAGCATCACAAAATGGATGCTGCCACCACAGACACAAGTCTGACCTCCTGCTGCTGGGAGTCCTTCCAGAGAGGGAGGCTTGGACAAAGGCTTTCTTGCCTTGGGAGGTGCGAGCACCACCCCAGACAGGATTTTGTGTATTGGGTAGGACAGGGCTGAATAGATTGAGACATGCCCGGGGCACACAAGGTGTCCCCGTGCATAAGCCAGTCCAAACCGGTCCTGGGACTTTCCAGACCCAGGCCTGGCGAGGAGCTGGACAAAGGAAAGGGGGTGTAACCGCCCCCCTTCCTGGTCCCAGCCAGAGGAGGGACCTAGCAGGTGATCCATTCCTCAGATTGGGAATAAGAGTGGGAGCAGTGCCAGAGCACCTCAGATCATCCTGAATCAACTTGAAACTAAGAAGACGACTGGACTTCGACATTCTGCTGCACAGAAGACTGAAGAGAATCTCCCTTGTGGCCTAGGAGTGGCCACCCTGTGAACACAGGCACCAACCAGCAACTCGACGTCTGCTTTGCCGCCGCCTCCCTCCCGAGCCCAGAGCCTGACAAGACCCAGACTCCCAGACTTCTCACCGCCCGATCCACAGTCCCTGCAAAGAAGGGACCCGTGGAGACACCGAGAGACGTGGGACCGGACCTCTTGGAAGACACCCGAAAAGCTGACTGCGCAGCATCTGAGGCATCCTCGACGTTGTGCTTTGGGGACTGAGAACCCCCACCACCGAGCAGCCCTTGCACCGAAGATCAGCCCCCCAGCATCTCCACGATCTGTGTGGGGCCCTTTTGCATTGTGCCACTCGACGCGCCATCCCGGCCACTAGCCACTTGGTCAGCGGCCATCTTGGCAACGAAACCGACGAACTACACTGCGGGTCTGGTTGCTCCAGACTTGCCCTCGCTCCTGTAAAAAGGAGCACCCGCTCTGACCTTGCTGGTCCGAGTGATAAGCCTTTTTCGACTCCTGCGTGGCTTGCATTAGCCAAAGCCTGTTTGCTCCGATCAAGTTGCCGACACCGCCAACAGCGAGAAGCCTGCGTGGGACAGCTCGTGACCGACTCCTGGACGTCCTCGACCCCCGGTGTCCCCGTGGCTGCAGAGAGAAGTTACACCTCAACGCCTGTTTGCACCCGACATCGCCTGGTTCCAATCTGGTTCCACGGTAATCACTGGCTAGTGACTTTGAACATTGTCCCCTCTGCTTTCAGGTCTTCACATCTTCAGATCCACCCTAGGATCCACCGGAACTCTTCACATCGAGCCGCCTGCAGCATCTTCAGCTCCAAGCACCATCGACCAGCGTGACGAAACCCGACACTACTTCGACCCTATGCACCCGCTTCCTGTGGGTGAGGTAACTCAGCAACGCCGGTGTTCCCACACTGGTACACACCTCTAGGGCCTGTGTCTCAAGTTTCAGCTTTCTAGGTCACTCGGAAGGTTCCTAACTAACTAAATTTCTAACTTTTACGCACCGTAGACTTTGTATTGGTGAGTGGTGCACTTTAAACACTGCACCCGAGTCCCGCGGGCCTTTCCCGACTTAGTCACTGCTAGTCCCGATCAGCTCCAGGGATTCCCAAGGCCCTAGGCCTGTTTCCTTTCCGATTAATATCTCTTATACCACTTTCTTAGTATATGGTTTAGGTGGCCCCTAGGGCTCATCCATATTGTGCAACTTTTGTGTATTTTAAACTGTGTTTTGTTTAACGCTTGTGCTTCTGTGCTCATAAAGAGTTCAGGGGATATTTGTAGTTAATAAATATATATATATTTTCAATATATATCTGTGTGGTGTTCTTTCATGTGGTATTCAACGGGGTTGTCTATGGTAATACAGCTGGCTTCATATGCCTTTCAGAGTTTAGCCTAAGACTGCTTTGTCCACGTTACCACTAGGATAACTGGTCTATAAGGTTGACTTTCAACCGATCATCATAAGGGTTGCTTGGCATGGTACAGGGTGATCACTAGAACTAGTGAGCATCATATACCAGGCCAACTTCTCACATTGGTGAACAGCGGATTGGGATCTGAGCTTGCTGTTGTTTTACCATTACAATCTTTGAGATGATCATTTGAAAGATCATACAGGTACCTATTAGGTACATATAAAACAAGACTAGTATACATAAGTTCTACTGAACTTAGTTGTTGTAGAGGATAGGGAGTAGCACACCCTGACTACAACTACTAGATAGGTTTAGTAGGTAAACCCCAGTGTAGTTAGATTGCAACACATCCACCACATTAGAGCAATGTCTGGAGCAGAGGGGTCCAGTGGACTTACTCCTGTTGAGAGTGACCCTCCAAGGGCACCATCCAAATTTGCTATATTTTCCTTTAAGGAAGTAAGGCAGCTTTGTGCCTTAAGGGGTCTGAAGACAGGGCCTTTCCCTACTACAGACCCACCTTAGAGAGATCTTAGACCAGTCTGAGACACTAAAGACCTCTAATGCAGACCCCACAGGGAATGCTGAAGGAGGCTCTCCTTCTGAGGATGACAATGCTGATGCCCCTGTCCCTTTAGCCCAGGTAGATGAGGATGTCCAAATCACTGGAGCTCCTCAGGTAGATCTTGAGGAGGATGAAGAAGAGGAGACAGAAGGGGGAGCAGTGATTCTGATGATGGTAGAAATAGCCAGGTGCTAGTCAGTAGGCTTAACCAGGCTAACTTAAGTATATTTGGGACTGAAGCAAGGATGACCTTGCCCAGGCACCCAAGTGGACTTAACCAGGGGCATAGGAGGAGGAGGAATCACTCAGGTGAATCCAATACCTCCCAGGCTTCTAGAGGTTCTCATGGTCACTCCAGAAGGGAGATGACTAGCCCTCAGAAAAGGGAACATGAGGCCAAAATGAGAGAGGCTGAGCTTAGGATCCATAGACAAGAATTAGAAGTTGCCCTGGCCCAAGAGAAACTTGCTAGAGCAAGACAGCCTAGAGAGAGTGGGGCAATAGAACCCACTGGTGGCAGCAATATCCACAAGGATAAAGACAGGTCTTTTGATAACAGAAACCTGAGTAAGATTGTGCCCCCCTACAAAGCTGGGGATGATATCCACAAATGGATGACTGCACTTAAGAGAGCCTGCAAGGTACAGCAGATCCCTCAGGAGCAGTGGGCAGCAATCTTGTGGCTCTCCTTTGAAGGTAGAGGCCGAGACAGACTCCTCACAGTTAGTGATGGGGATTCTAGAAACTACCTGGTCCTGAAGAGTGCTCTGATTGATGGGTTAGGCTTAACCACTGAACAGTACAGGTTAATGTTCAGAGACACCCAGAAGACACAGACTCAGGACTGGTCTGAATTTGTTGAGTGTGCCACTAAGGCACTGGAGGGATGGTTGCTGGGAAGCAAGGTTACAGACTATGAAGGATTGTACAATTTGCTGATGAGAGAACACATTTTAAATAATTGTTAGAACCAGCAGTTGCATCAACATTTGGTTGACTCAGATTTGACCTCTCCCCAATAATTGGGAAAGATGGCAGATAAATGGGTTAGAACCAGAGTTAAGCAAAAGAACCAGAACCAGGGTGGTGACCAGAAGAAAACAGACCAGAAGGGTGGGGAGCAGAAAGCTAAAGACCAGAAGTCTTACACAGGGCCCCAAACTAATATAGAGGGTGGGTCCCAAACTTCTAAGAAGAAGAAGAAAGGTCAAAGAAAACCCTGGTGTAGTACTTGTAAAAACACCTCTCACTTACACAGGCTGTTCTGATTTGTGAGGGGGGCATAGATTTGACCCCTGACATAAGTCCCAGTAACCTGGGCAAATACAGACAGACACATTTGATTAATAACAAAGTGGCTCAAGCATACAGGGACACATGTGCCAGTGTCACTATGGTGACACCTAACTTTGTGGACCCTGGACAATACATGCCAGGTGATAATTACCTGGTGAACAATGCCAGTAATGTCACCACTACCCATAGTGTGGCAATTGTTAACTTTTCCTGGGGAGGGGTAACTGGCCTAAAAAGAGTTGTGGTTAGTGCTGATCTCCCAGTTGAATGTTTGTTGGGCAATGACCTGGAGAGCTCTCTATGGTCAGAAGTTGAGTACAGGACTCATGCAGAGATGTGGAGAAGTGTGGCTCAGTGGTTAGAGGCGGCAGACCCGGATGCTGGGATCGACCGTGGACCAGGGTTCGATTCCCCGCCTCAGCGGGTCTCGGGCTCAAAATTCCACGGCCTCGACAATTCTCGCTCCGGTGCCTACTCGACTCACGGGGTCTCACTCTGCAACTCTGGGCAATAGCTTGCTTAATCTCCACAACGGCCCCTCGCGGCGGGATGCCTGGCTTTCACCCTGTGGACACCCTGCCGGGGCTTCTCACAGGGGAATACCAGGACGGGTTCCCTAAGCAAGCGCCAGGATGCCCTTTGGGTGACAGGTTGCGCTATATAAGTACACCTACATTTACATTTACATGTTAGGGATATCATCACATGTCCTTGCTGTGACCAGGTCACAGGCCAGAAAGTGCCTCTCTGAACCTCAGGTCTTGGATCCTGGAACAATAGACCAAGTACCTTCCAAGAAGAAGAACAGGAGGGTAAAGGCTGTGCCTTCCCAACTTCCTACAAGTGAGGATCAGGCTTCACATGAAGCTGGTCTTGAGACACCTGAAGGAACTGTCTCTGAAGAACTTGAACCTGACCAGGTTGAGTTTCTGGGGACAGGGGGACCTTCTAGGGCAGACTTGGGGCAGGCTCAGTTAACCTGTCCTTCTCTTGAACCCCTCAGACAGCAGGCTGCTGCTGGGAATGCTCAAGGTGCCCATAAAGTGTATTGGGATGAAGGACTCCTTTATACAGAGGCTAGAGACCCCAAGCCTGGTGCAACCAGGAGGTTGGTTATACCCAGTGCTTAATTTGTAAATTATGAAGTGCAGGTGCTCAAATGTTTGTCGGAGACCACGCCCACTTTTCCCATCAGACAGGACTACAAGGTATAGGAGTCACATGTCATCCATGATTGTCATTGTAGGCAATATAGTTTAAGAGTTCGAAGTCTGGAAAAGGGCAAATTCAGAATTTAAAACATACCAGAATTGATAGGGGTTCTCTTCAATAAAAATCGATTTCTAGCCACATTAACCCTTTTTGCAAGATTAGGATAATGAAAGATTGGCCCAAAAAACATATAGCGCTAATATATAACTTGCCGTTTGCATGCAGCTCTTTGTTGACAGACTAGTTAATATTAATAGCTTGCTGTTCTATGATAAGATGCTAACTTACAAACTGCAAGTAACAAAAGGATCTCTACGACAGAAGCAGTAACAAACACACTGACCTATTTTACATTATATGCATAGTAAACGTTCTTTGCAGCAGGTATATAACCCTGTACTACCTTTCAAGCAGTCACAGCTTCATCCACTGTCTTTTGGCAACGCACGCACTACAGAAATACCACAAACAAACAAAGGCGCAGCTTTGACTGGTTGCAGCGCAATACCCTCACTTTTCACATCACACTCCAGGGTGGCGATTCTTTGCAGCCCTACAGATGGCAAGGTGGTTGTGAAACCAGGAAGGAAAGCGGGAATGGGTCAGAGCCAGGGCAGTAATAACCCTTTTTCATAATCCGGGCTGCGGTCAGAGGTTTTTAAAGCCCGCTGGGGGGTTTGGTGTTCCTGTTCCCCAACACGAGAACCCACCGGACAAAAAGCGGGATTGGGTCCAGGGTGGGCGTCTGACTATCGCCTGTGGTTATTTTAAGGGTCGTGCGCGTGCATTACACATACACTCATGCTTGCCATACAAATAACCACGGAGGCCTTTTGTGAGTGGGGGCAGCGCTGGCCTTATCTGTTTTAGTCAGATGTAAATAAATTTCTTTATGAGAACAATGTTGATTTAGCAAGATTGTATTTGTAATAATGTAATGTGTTTGACAACAAGTTTAAAGTGGATATGAAAGCAAACAAATGTCTATGTAGATAAATACAACCCTTTTTTTTTTACAGTGCATATTTGGGTTTTATTATGTACGTTTTAAGTAGAATGGGGGTCCCAATGCAAAGGCTAACTAACCAGGGGCTTCGTTTCTCATCTCAAAGTTGCCTGTTATACAGTCAGCCCTGCCACACCCTCCTTTGGAGCAGCCTCGAGGAATGTGTAGGGTTATTGTGGTCAGCCCTTGAATGGACTCAAACGTTTCTTCACAATAATAGTGTGGGAATGAAGTGCAGACCATCCATGTATTCTGTTATTTGCGGGGATGAACACATATTTATGCTTTAATTATCGCGGGATAAGAGTGCCAGGGCTTGGTGAGGGAACACTGCCTTTCGGTCCATGCCGGTGAAATTCTTGGCTCACACGATGCTTTTGAGTCAGTTTACATGAAACTGGTCAGAATGAAAATAACCCTGAGCTCCGTGAAAACGAGCTACAGCAACGTTGTGCAAAGGATATTGTCAGCATTGTGAGCAGGTGTTGACAAATTGTAGTGATTCAGCCGAGTTGTAGTGGGTAAGGAGCTATGAGACTGTGCTTGGGAGAACTCAGAGAGATGTTTGGACGCAGTTCATGCTCGAGCCTTGCACGGCTTTTGCTCACGCAATTCAGTCAATTTTGAACCAGGGAAACGTGCGGAGAGTAGTCAGATGTAAATAAATTTCTTTATTCCCTGTATGCCTGGCCAGCAGTGCTCACCCGCTGCCCGCGCAGACCTGGAGCCTGTGCTGGGGTGAGGTTGGGGGAACGGGCCACGGTGCGGGTGTGAAGAGGGCAGAGGTGGCTTAGACTGGGCTTGGACAAGTGCGCGGGTTCAGGCACCGCTGCTGGCGCACTTCAGTCATTAGCATGAGAGTAGCACCAAGAATGGTGAGTTGAGGTGGGTTAGGTAGCAGGCAGCAAGTGAAATGATGGTTGTATAACCTACAACTACAAGGCAAAAAACACAGCACAGGCGAGCTCCCCAAGATTGTGCGCACTGCGCAGTTACATTATGGCTGGAGTGCCGTCATTAAAAGGTAGAGGCCGCTTTTTCCACAGGGCCCTGTTTGAGTGGGAAATGAATGGTGCACGGCACGGGTGCAGCTGGCACTCGATTAGAAGGCAGGCAATGGCAGGCGGCAGGAAGCAGGATGGCATTGGGGTGTGTTGAGGGGAGAAGAAGGCATGGGGGAGACGGATGGACCCTTCCATTAACATACTGTGTGAAGTTGAACCGTGCACAACAAGTGACAAAATCAATCCAGGGCCAGGCATCATCGCCGCAATGGTGGTAGTGAGTGACTGGGGAGCCTCAGTGCCTGAGAGGCAGTGCAGGTATGCTGGGCCCCCTGGGTGCGGCAAAGCAGCGAATGCGCGCGCATTGGCGTTGCAATGTGAAAATTAAATCTGCGCACGCTGCTTGCCGAGCACAGCCCTAACCAACCCCCGCCGATTTGGTGACGAGCGAGCCTGAACCGAAGCTGAAACCAGGGCTAGCCTGCAACTGCGCAGTCAATAGCCCCACACACTACTCCTGGCAACATGATCATGCTGATCAAACTAAGGGCCCCAAACTAATGGCCGCGGCCACTCATCATCATGATCATCAGACCGGAGAGACCCTCACCAATCAACATAATAATAAAAATAAGTAAACCAGTATTCACGGCGGTGCCTGCGGCCTCTGCCTGCCAGGCCCTGCCTCACCTGCGCTGGGCAGCTTTATTTACGTTTTTAAATTATGATTAGGCCGCCCGCCTACCCCAGCAGGCCATCATGATCAGAACAACCAACAAATAAAAAAATAATCAACATAAAATGTTAACCAGACAGTAATCACGGCACCTGCGGCCTGCCAGGCCCTGCCCCCTGCTATGCCTCACCTGCGCAGCTTTATTTATGTTTTTATAAATTATGATGCAGGCAGTCCTGGATGCAGATGATTAGGCCGCTGCCTACCCCAGGCCATGCCTCACCGTCCGTACCTCACCTGGTGAGCTAGTCTGCAACAGTAGTAGTCAGTCTCTACGATTACCGAGTCAGCCAACCTCAGGTCCGACCGACTCCCGCTACTTTCAACGGCAGCAGTGTTTAAGTTCAACCACCACCACCACCAGTTACTTGGTGGTGGGCACGACGACGACGACGAGAATGATGCAGCAATTGCAAAATCTGCGCATGCGTCACTCCCTCTGCCGCGCACAGACCCAACGGCCAACCCCCGCAGAAGAAGAAGACCAGCCCAACTCAGTGTCCCGCCCACTAGGGGCAGGCAACACTGACTCGCGTGACCTCGTCCGCTGGGCTGGGCCGGCCCCGGCCCGGAAGTATGTTGTCAGTGAAAAACACTAGACGAGTGAGGAGGAGAAATTGAGTCGGACTCGTACTCGTCACCATTAAGACAGTAAGTTGTTCAGAGTCATGACTCATCATGTTCAAACAACACAACCAGTCAGTACGGGATAACTAAGTGACAGCAGCACACATGCACAAAGGAAATCATGTAACTGACGTGCGGACGGTGCACTCACTTAATGCGATGCGTGACTCACTGTGTAGACCCGGCCCTGATAATTAGGTGCCGGTGCTAAGCACCGGCAAGCCCCGGCACAAATTAAGCCCTGGTTATACCTCTGCAATTTAGGGGTTTCCTTCTCACCTTGGCTCACGATATTCCTTTAGCAGGACACCTAGGCCAGAATAAGACTTGGGACAGGCTTGTCCCTCACTTTCACTGGCCTCACATGTCTGAAGCCACCAAGGAGTTTTGTCGCTCCTGTGTAACCTGCCAAGCCAGTGGTAAAGCAAGTAGCACCACAAAGGCCCCCCTGATACCACTACCTGTGGTGGGGGTTCCCTTTGAAAGAGTGGGGATTGATATTTAGGTCGAATGGATCCCCCTACAGCATCTGGGCACAGATTCATACTGGTGGTGGTGGACCATGCCACCAGGTACCCAGAGGCAATTCCACTTAGGACCACAACAGCTCCTGTTGTGGCCAGGGCCTTACTTGGAGTTTTCTCCAGAGTGGGGTTTCCTAAGGAGGTAATATCTGACAGAGGTGCCAACTTCATGTCAGGATATTTGACAGCTATGTGGAAGGAATGTGGTGTCAACTACAAGTTCACCACTCCTTACCATCCACAGTGTAATGGGCTTGTTGAAAGGTTTAACAAGACCCTAAAGGGTATGATCAAAGGATTACCTGAAAAGCTCAGGCGCAGATAGGACATCCTTCTACCCTGCCTTTTGTTTGCTTACAGAGAGGTCCCTCAAAAAGGGGGTTGGCTTCAGCCCCTTTGAATTGTTGTTTGGGCACCCTGTAAGAGGACCCCTACGTCTAGTGAAGGAAGGATGGGAGTTACCTCTCAAAAAGCCTAAACAGGACATAGTGGACTATGTACTTGGTCTCCGCTCCAGGATGGCTGAATACATGGAAAAGGCATCCAAAAACCTTGAGACTAGCCAAGAATTACAGAAAGCTTGGCATGACCAAAAGGCTGTCTTGGTTGAGTTTCAGCCAGGACAGAAGGTATGGGTGTTGGAGCCAGTGGACCCAGCAGCACTCCAAGACAAATGGTCTGGACCCCATACAATTCTGGAGAAGAAGGGAGAGGTTACCTACTTGGTGGACCTAGGAACTCCCAGGAGCCCCCACAGGGTGCTCCATGTCAACAGACTAAAGGCATATGTCAACAGGGAAGACATGGGCTTGCTCATGGCTACAGATGAGGGACAGGAGGAAGAGAGTGACCCTCTCCCAGACCTGCTCACGCAGAACCCTGAGGATGGCTCAGTTGATGGTGTGGCCTTAGATGGCAGCCTCACTGAACATCAGCAAAATGACTGTAGACAATTTCTGCAGGCATACAGGCATATGTTCTCACTGACACCCAGTCAGACTAACTGGTGTACCCATGTGGTGGACACTGGTGACAGTCTTCCTGTAAAAAGCAAGATTTACAGGCAACCTGATCATGTCAGGGACTGTATAAAGACTGAGGTGCAGAAGATGCTGGAATTAGGTGTCATTGAGCCTTCAGAGAGCCCCTGGGCTAGCCCAGTGGTTCTGGTCCCCAAACCTCACACCAAAGATGGCAAGAGAGACATGAGGTTCTGTGTGGATTACAGAGGACTCAATGCTGTCACCAGGACAGATGCACACCCTATTCCAAGGGCAGATGAACTCATTGACAAGTTGGCTTCTGCCAAATATTTGAGCACATTTTACTTGACAGCTGGCTACTGGCAAATCAGGTTAGCTGAGGAGTCTAAAGCCAAGACAGCATTTTCTACCCCTAGTGGGCATTATCAATTTGTGGTGATGCCCTTTGGTTTGAAAAATGCACCTGCCACCTTCCAAAAGTTGGTGAATCAAGTCCTTAGTGGGTTGGATGACTTTTGCGCAGCATATCTGGATGATATTGCTGTCTTTAGCTCCACCTGGGAGGATCACCTGGTCCACCTGAAGGAAGTGCTTGAGGCTCTGCAGAAGGCAGGCCTCACTATCAAGGCAACAAAGTGCCAGATAGGGCAGAGTAAGGTTGTATACCTGGGCCACCTTGTAGGTGGATTGCACGTTCAACCACTGGAGAGTAAGATCCAGACCATCAAGGACTGGTCCCCTCCAACTACGCAGACTCAGGTCAGAGCTTTCTTGGGCCTGACTGGGTACTACAGGAAGTTTGTTAAGAACTATGGGTCCATTGTGACTCCTCTTAATGATCTGACATCCAAGAAGATGCCCAGAATGGCTCATTGGACAGAAAACTGTCAAAAGGCATTTTATGACCTGAAGAAGGCCATGTGCTCTGCACCTATCCTGAAGAGTCCGGACTACTCAAGAGAGTTCATTGTCCAAACAGATGCTTCTGAGCTGGGAGTGGGAGCAGTGCTTTCACAGCTTAATGTAGATGGCCAGGACCAGCCCATTGCTTTTATTAGCAGAAGGCTGACCCCCAGAGAAACACGTTGGTCAGCTATTGAGAGGGAGGCCTTTGCTGTGGTGTGGGCCCTGAAGAAGTTGAGACCATACTTGTTTGGCACTCACTTCAAGATTCAGACCGACCATAAGCCCCTCTTATGGCTTAATCAGATTAAGGGTGAAAACCCCAAACTACTCAGGTGGTCCATTTCCCTACAGGGGATGGACTTTACAGTGGAGCACCGCCCAGGGACTGACCATGGCAACACAGATGGTCTCTCCAGGTACTTCCACTTAGAACATGAAGACACAACTGGTCAAGGTTAGTCTAATGTCCCTGCGTTGGGGGGGGGGGGGTTGTGTAGGAGAGTAGGGTCTGCTATCCTATGGTCACCCCAAATTTTTGCTTTTTGCTTCACTGGTTTAATGTGGCTGTGGGCCTGCTAATCAGACCCACAGACTGCTGTTCTCTCTCTACATTACAGCCAATGCACCCTAGGTGCATTACAAATTGGAACTGGTTCACCTTATTGGCCCCTGTAACAGTGTACCCTAGGTACCCAGGGCATGGGGTTTTCCACGGCCTACCAGGGGCTGCAGCATGTATTGTGCCACCCCTGGCCTGGCCTCCATATTTGACACAACTGGCTGATCACTCAGCTGGGGTAAGGTGGTGTAATCACCTCTTACTTAGATATAGTATCCCTATATCTAACCTTAAACTGGACACATATGTTCCTATCAGCCACTCCTATGGAAGGCCTCATCAATCCTGGAGGCAGAGTGCTTGGAAATATGTGAGAAGGTGCTCTAGCATGAGCTGAGCCTGTCTGCAGCTGTCGGGAACCACTCCCTTAGCTGTTCCGGGATATTGCCATACCGTATACTCTTAAGTGCATTATAATCCTCGCGGTTATATGCTAACTTTGGTTTGGCTTTATCAAAACATGTCGAGTAAGGTGTCATACAATTTGGAATACTATCCCCTCGACAGTTCTGTTGACGGGGATAGCATTCCACCCTTCTAGAGGGACACAACATGTACATAGCCTTAACCCCGGTTAAAGTTAACCAGAGCCTCAGCATCACAAAATGGATGCTGCCACCACAGACACAAGTCTGACCTCCTGCTGCTGGGAGTCCTTCCAGCGAGGGAGGCTTGGACAAAGGGTTTCCTGCCTTGGGAGGTGCGAGCACCACCCCAGACAGGATTTTGTGTATTGGGTAGGACAGGGCTGAATAGATTGAGACATGCCCGGGGCACACAAGGTGTCCCAGTGCATAAGCCAGTCCAAACCGGTCCTGGGACTTTCCAGACCCAGGCCTGGTGAGGAGCTGGACAAAGAAAAGGGGGTGTAACCGCCCCCCTTCCTGGTCCCACCCAGAGGAGGGACCTAGCAGGTGATCCACCCCTCAGATTGGGAATAAGAGTGGGAGCAGTGCCAGAGCACCTCAGATCATCCTGAATCAACTTGAAACTAAGAAGACGACTGGACTTCGACATTCTGCTGCACAGAAGACTGAAGAGAATCTCCCTTGTGGCCTAGGAGTGGCCACCCTGTGAACACAGGCACCAACCAGCAACTCGACGTCTGCTTTGCCGCCGCCTCCCGCCGGAGCCCGAGCCCAGAGCCCGACAAGACCCAGACTCCCAGACTTCTCACCGCCCGATCCACAGTCCCTGCAAAGAAGGGACCTGTGGAGGCACCGAGAGACGTGGGACCGGACCTCTTGGAAGACACCCGAAAAGCTGACTGCGCAGCATCAGAGGCATCCTCGACGTTGTGCTTTGGGGACTTAGAACCCCCACCACCGAGCAGCCCTTGCACTGAAGATCAGCCCCCAGCATCTCCACGATCTGTGTGGGGCCCTTTTGCATTGTGCCACTCGACACGCCATCCCGGCCACTAGCCACGTGGACAGCGGCCATCTTGGCGACGAAACCGACGAACTACACTGCGGGTCTGGTTGCTCCAGACTTGCCCTCGCTCCTGTAAAAAGGAGCACCCGCTCTGACCTTGCTGGTCCGAGTGATAAGCCTTTTTCGACTCCTGCGTGGCTTGCATTAGCCAAGGCCTGTTTGCTCCGATCAAGTTGCCGACACCGCCAACAGCGAGAAGCCTGCTTGGGACGGCTCGTGACCGACTCCTGGACGTCCTCGACCCCCGGTGTCCCCGTGGCTGCAGAGAGAAGCTACACCTCAACGCCTGTTTGCACCCGACATCGCCTGGTTCCAATCTGGTTCCACGGTAGTCACTGGCTAGTGACTTTGAACACTGTCCCCTCTGCTTTCAGGTCCTCACATCTTCAGATCCACCCTTGGATCCACTGGAACTCTTCACATCGAGCAGCCTGCAGCATCTTCAGCTCCAAGCACCATCGACCAGCGTGACAAAACCCGACACTACTTCCACCCTATGCACCCGCTTCCTGTGGGTGAGGTAACTCAGCAACGCCGTGTTCCCACACTGGTACACACCTCTAGGGCCTGTGTCTCAAGTTTCAGATTTCTAGGTCACTCGGAAGGTTCCTAACTAACTAACTTTCTAACATTTACGCACCATACACTTTGTATTGGTGAGTGCGTGCACTTTAAACACTGCACCCAAGTCCCGCGGGCCTTTCCCGACTTAGTCACTGCTAGTCCCGATCAGCTCCAGCGATTCCCAAGGCCCTAGGCCTGTTTCCTTTTCGATTGGTATCTCTTATACCACTTTCTTAGTATATGGTTTAGGTGGCCCCTAGGGCTCATCCATATTGTGCAACTTTTGTGTATTTTAAACTGTGTTTTGTTTAACGCTTGTGCTTCTGTGCTCATAAAGAGTTCAGGGGATATTTGTAGTTAATAAATATATATATATTTTCAATATATATCTGTGTGGTGTCCTTTCATGTGGTATTCAAGGGGGTTGTGTATGGTAAACAGCTGGCTTCACATGCCTTTCAGAGTTTAGCCTAAGACTGCTTTGTCCACGTTACCACTAGGATAACTGGTCTATAAGGTTGACTTACAACCGATCATCATAAGGGTTGCTTGGCATGGTACAGGGTGATCACTAGAACTAGTGAGCATCATATACCAGGCCAACTTCTCACATCCGCGATCTTGATTACCCTATGATGACAGAATATCTGTACGCATTAACTAAAGACCTGCGTTCTATTCATCAACAGGTGTCAGCAGTACTACATCTGCTGCCGGAGGGTCCCGGACATGGCTTGGAGTCAGGACAGTGGGTCCTTGTGCGAAATTATCAACGGAACCCGAGTCTGGAACCCAGGTGGAGCCGTCCCTACCAGATCCTCCTGGCCACTCGAGCAGCAGTCAAAGTGGATAGGAAAAAACACTGGATCCATGTGTCACATGTGAAGAAGCTACCCTTACAGCTTCCTTCTGATCAGCAGAACTGAGACGGAGTTCTGACACAAGAGGGAGAACGAAGGGTGAGGTTTGTGCCTTTCTCAGACGCCATTGAAATCGGGCAAGAGGAAGGATTGTTGATACCGCAAGGAGACAAATTGGCATCAAGTTCTGAAAATGTGATAAGGCGGATACCTCTGAGGCTTCTGAAAAACGTGTTATACCAAATGTCCCTGCTGCTGTGTTGTTCCATGCCCAGGAGCAACCTGGCCATCTTCGATACAATTTACGGCCCCGAAAAACACGCAATACCCCAGTTTTGGATTGTAGGAGCCTGGGAAAGACTTGAATTGTAGGGTTGAAGATATGCTTTTCTGGGGTATTGAGCGATACACTGGACTGAACCTGTTGAGATCTTGGAACTGACACATTGCTCTGTTCATAAAGAAAGACTGTACAATCTAAAGGGCCTAAATTGCAACGGTGAAATTACAGTGAAGATCGTTTTTGTGGATGGATAGCAAGAGCCTGCCTGTGAGGCTCTAAACGGACACAGGGAGAAGAAACCCTCTGGCAGTTGGCTTGCACCTTTTCCCCGAGTTTAGTTTGGACTTTTTAGTTAGGATGTATCCCTTTGCCCGATTTGCTTTTGAAGATGAGATACCTCTTGCTCCCAGACCTTTTATCGAGAATGTCCCCATTTTTTCCTGTTGGGCTACCAGAATGAAGATAGCCTTTGTAATAATTATTGCAGTAATTATGGTAATATTAATGAGCGTGTTTTTGTATTTGGAATTCCAATACCCTATGCATAATGTTTTGGGTACCACCATAGCCCCACCTGAGCATTTCTTTTACACCTTGCCTCCCCACAAAGAGAGACATCGAGAAACCTATGTTGCGTTCATAGAAATGTTGCATGAGGCTCATAGCACTACAAATAAGACAAACTGCTGGGTATGTGGTCTTTTGCCATCTGTAATGCATCGCCATGATTTGTTTATTTCCTTGCCATTATCACACTTAGTAAGCTGTGAAGCCTGGTTTAAGTTACTATCTCTAATGTATTTGCATTATGTAGCTGATCCCAAAAGGTATACTGAAAAGGACTATGAAGCCGTTCTAAAGTATATAGAAGAACACCAGGGATTTGATGCCCAGGGGAACCAAGGGGAGGGATCTTTAAATCCGGATGCCTGTATGAATATGTACACCACTTATGAAAATGCTACTTGGTTAAAGGAAGAAATGTTGGATTTTGAACAATTTAATTCCACGCAATATTTTCAGCATTTCCAGGATCGAAATGTCACTGATGATAAGGCAACGCCAGTTCCTATTCTGAATAGTACTGCTTCCTTTTGCATACAAGGGAACGGTCATGTTAATGTAGGGAATAGCAGATTTAACTATACTTACGTTTTACATACTACCAGCACCCCACCTCTGATAACTCCGCCAAATGTGTATTTTGTTTGTGGTAAGAACGCCTATACTTGGCTTCCTAGAGGGTGGGCCGGAAAATGTTACCTGTCCTTTTTGTATCCTTCTAATTATCACAAGACCCACCAGTTGACTAAACGAAGTTTAGATCCTTATCGAGTTAGCAGGAGTATTAGTACTGAAGGCACTGATCAGACTGATACTGCTTCTCAGCAGTTTATGGATATAGCAAAGGGTCTCTTTCCAATATGGGGTCCCATTTTCACTAGTAGAGATGTTAGACGTCTCTCTAGAGTAGTGGAAAATGTAGTTCAAACCACTGCTGGAATTTTAACTAATCTCACTGTAGAGCTTCAGGCTACGAGGCTTGTATCGCTCCAAAATCGGATGGTGCTTGACGTCATCCTGGCCGATCGAGGAGGAGCATGTTGCGTGATCAGCAGTTCCTGCTGTGTATATATTCCAGATTCTGCTCCCACTATACATTTAGCTATTCAGAAATTACATCGCTTAGCTGCGGAAGTCCATGCTGATACTGGTACTTGGTCTTTAACCGGGTGGTTCTGGGATCTCCTCTCCACCTCGGGTTGGAAAATGTTCATGATTCTGGCTGGAGCATTGGGAGTGGTATTTGTTTGCTGCTTGTGCCTTCATTGTGGCCCGGCATGCTGCTCCTATTGTGCCCCCAAACTTACTTCTTCATTGACTGTTTCCCGACAGACTAAAATAGAAAAGCAGTTAGTACAAAAGGATGTGGCCGACCTCATGCAAATAGATGAGGGTGTGTTCCTAGATTAGGAGACCAGCCTTTATATATTGGCTACATCACGCCAAAAGGGCGGTCTGAAGAAATATAAAATCGATACTATATAATGTTGTCTTAATGTATCCAATATATATTTGCTTTTTGATAGAAACCTCTTGTAAATACACACGACCCATGTATAACTTAAAACTTAGTCCAGAACCGAACAAGTGGCATCCTGATTTCATTTCCCTGGGCCTCTTTCATTAGTAAGTAAACCACGTGATATACTGCTGAGTGGAGAGTTTGAAGGGTCGGCCCGGGCTATGAACAGAGCATTGATTCTAACTTAGGAAACTCAAGGTCACATCTGTCTTTATTCTAGGATGAGCACATTCTTGCAGGCGCCATGCCTGTACTCCCATGCACCAGAACGATAGGGAGGCACCTTTACTGACCTACCCCCGGAATAGCTTGAGCTGAGTTTCGAATCAATCTATAGTGCCTTATATGGGTCTTCCTGTTGGTTTCTCAGTTACTGGTACTTTTCCATGTACGGGGTTTCAATGAGGTATGTCAAAAGTATATATGCACTGTTTTGAATGTGATCCAGCAGTCCCCTCTGCACACCTTTGAGAGCTGTGGCGAGAGGGAGGCTCCCCTATATAGGGCGCTTTGCAAAATAAACGATTGAACCTTTTCCATTGCCGACTGACTTATGTATGGTAAATAAGGTATATGGGCTATTGGTAAGTATAGCTCTATGGTATATTTTTGTAGTACTTCAGCATGTCTGCTTGTAGTATTGAATTTTTCTTATATTTGTTTTTGTCCTATACTCCTCTCTGTGTTCATATTTTCTTCATATTCCCTTTCTTCATATTCCTTTTCTCTTTTCATTTTCTGTCGTCTTTGTTTATACTTTTTAAATCTGTTGATATTGTTTGCTCTCTTCTCTTACTCCTCCTTAACTCCCTGCATACACTCTGCAGCACTTTCCTCATATTCTTTGTGTTTTCATACTGATCTCTCTCTTTATATTTGTTTCTCTTGTC
The DNA here is from genome assembly GCF_964263255.1 of Lissotriton vulgaris. Lineage (NCBI taxonomy): Eukaryota > Metazoa > Chordata > Amphibia > Caudata > Salamandridae > Lissotriton > Lissotriton vulgaris. The sequence continues at coordinate 714,324,345 of NC_141697.1, read as the reverse complement.
ATACTTCTGCCTCTTTCCTCATACACTTTTCACTCTTCATAATATTCCATCTGTTTGTACTCCTTCTTTTCTCCTCAGACTGTATCCTCTGTTCTTGTACATCCCTTTTTTCCTTATGCTCCACTTTTCCCCACATTCTTTGTGCTCTCTTCTGGTACTGTTCTGTCTGTCCTTATACACACTGTCCTTTGCTAGTATTCGTTTTTTGTTTTTATAGTTTTTTTTTAATAATTTGTTTATTGGCATTTTATCAACATACAATCATAAAGCACAATATGAGCAGATTCAGGACAGTAATATTACGACAATTTCTTGTCATGGACATTGTAACCAAAAAATATTACATCCCCCCGCCCGCACAGTATGGGAAATACATATTTAATACACTTCCTTCCCTCAATCTCCATCGGCGCTCTCCATATTCAACCTGAGCACCTGTCAAATAGTCTCACGTCTAATTCAGTCATCTAGGGTTTCCAAGTCCGTGTTTGATGGTGCGCCCCCTCGTGCACCCTCCGGCTCCAAAGCAGAATGAGTCTCTCCCTGATCACCCTCTCCCTGTAAAGGTCTCCTCTCCATATATAGCGCCCAGTAATTTTTAGGGCGGTTACGGGGTGGGAGTAGTTCACTATATTGTTCCGTTTGCGTGCAGCAATACAGCATGTCATTGGACCAGCGAGCTAACGTCGGGGTCGGCCCTCGCATTCAAGTGAGTGCGATGCAACTTTTGGCAACTATGAGGGCCATATCCACCAGTCTACGTTTAGCCGGCGGTTTATCTTTAGAATATCCCAATAAAGCCAACAATGGGGACGGGTTCAGCGTCAGGTCGGTGACTCTGTTCACCTCGTCATATACCACACTCCAGAAGTCTGCCACCTTCGGACACCGCCAAGCAAGATGCAGAAAATCGGCAGACGGGCCCGACATCTTTCACAGCCAGGGCTCTCGCGCAAGCCGTATCTGAATAAATGCTCCGGGTGTAATAAACCCTATTTAAGAATTTAAAGTGTAGTAGTCGGTGACGGCCGTTAAGGGATACTCTACGGACGTTAGCGCAGCAGTATTTCCATGTATCCTCAGGGAGGTCAACATCTAAATTTGTCTGCCAAGTCAACCGTGGCTTAGTATAGTCCGCTGTCCGTTCGGCGAGAGTGATACGGTAGAGGTTCGTGATCAACTTGGTCGATGTCTTAGTAGTGACTATATAATCATATGACAAGACCGTTTGTGGCTCTGTCATTTCCTCACCGAGGAGCTCCTTCAGGGCATTTCGCACTCTATGGAATTGAAAGCGCAGAAGCAACAGAGTTTCAGCCCCTTCCCTCAGGTTCAGCTCTTCCCATGTGCAAACCCTATCATTCACAAATAGATCGCCCATGTCCACTGTAGGAGAGTGGATACCTGACTATGGTTACCCCCAACTTTTTACCTGGTGTTTTGCTGGTTTTTCGACTTAGTTGACCTGGGACCCTGCTATTCAGGGCCCCAGGCCTACTGCTCTCTCTCTAAAATGGATTTCATGTACCTTAGGTTGATTTACCAATTGGTACTGGGCCACCTTATCAGACCCTGTAACTCAGGGCATAGGTGTACCCAGGGCCTACCAGGGGCTGCAGCATGTATTATGCCACCCCTGGCTGGCCATCTAAACCTGACACTACTGGCTGCACGACAGCTAGGGCAAAGTGGTGTAATCACCCTTTGCTGTAGATATACTATACCTATATCTAACCCTAAAATGGACACATTTATTCCTATCAGTCACTCCTATGGCAGGCCTAACAATCCTGAAGGCAGAGTGCTTGGAATTATGTGAGATGGTGCTCTGGCATGAGCTGAGCCCGTCTGCAGCTTGCGGAACCAAGTCCTAATAGCTGTTCTATGATAACGCGTACCATATACTCTTAAGTGCATTATAATCCTCGCGGTTATTTGCTATCTTTGGTATCGCTTTATCAAAACATGTCGAGTAAGGTGTCATACGAATTGGAATACTAACCCCTCGCCAATTCTGGCGACGGGGTTAGCATTCCACCCTTCTAGAGGGACACGACATGTAGGTAACTGTGAACCCCGGTTAAAGTTAACTCGAGCCTCAGCATCACAAAATGGATGCTGCCACCACAGACACAAGTCTGACCTCCTGCTGCTGGGAGTCCTTCCAGCGAGGAGAGCTTGGACAAAGGGTTTCCTGTCAGGGGCGGTGCTAGCACCATCCCAGACAGGGTTTTGTGTATCCTAGGTAGGCAGGGCTGAATAGGAAGGTGACTGCAAGTGGCACCCGGTGCTCACTATACATCTGCCAGTTTGAACCGGTTCCAGGGGCACACCAGCCCCTGAACTGGGGAAAGTCCGGCATGGGAGAGGGGTGTAACCACCCCCTTCCTGGTCCCACCCATGGGCAGGACCTAGTCCCGTACCAGCCCCTTTCTTTAGTATAAAGGTGGGAGCGGGGACCCTTCCAAATTAGATCATCTTTGAATCCTGAAACTATTTTCTACGAAAGGAACTCAAGACTTCTTCCTAAGATTTCTCCCTTGTGACTAAGGAGTAGTCACCCTGCATCTGCGGGCACCAACTAAGAACACTGCGGTTTGCTGCACGTCCTTTCTCAGGAATCCGACTGACCAGCACGACGAGACCCGGCTTCCCTGGCACCTCTGACCTCTACCTACATCGTCAGCTCAGCTGAGATCTGTGGGTGTGACGAGACCTCGAGGGACCGGCCATCTTCAGAACTGCACGACGCTTATCCAGCACGACCGCCGAGGGATCCTCGAGTGGGTGCTTTGGGGTTTGAGAAGCCCTAACCCTGAGGAGCTCCAGCACCGAAGTCCAGCCCCCCAGCATCCACGAGATCTGCGTGGGGCCCTTCTGCTCTTTGCTGCTCACCGCGTTGTCCGGCTACTTGCCTGCTGGCTTGTGGCCCTCTTGACGACGCACCATGACGACAACACCGCTGGTCTGGTTGCTCGAGACTGGCCCCTGCTCCCCTCCAACACAGGAGCACCCCGGACCCTCCTGGTCCACTCCAGACGCCAATTTGAGTCCACCGCGTGAGCTTGCATTTGCCAAGACTTGTTCCCCCAATCCTGGGTCCAGCGACGTCGACAGCAGATACCATCGTGGGACAGCTCGCACCTCCATTCTGGTCGCCGACAACGCCTCCTGGTCCGTGAGGCTGCAGAGCCCAGCGTCGCCCACTCACCTGATCGAGATGACTTCGTCCGGTGCCATCCTGGTGCCCATCTAATCACTGGCTAGTGATTCAGAACTTGGTCCCCTCTGCTTACAGGTGTCTTCCATCTTCGATCCAGGCTTGGATCACTTCGAACTTCATCACTGGTCGCCTGCAAGCAACTTCTTCTTTCAGGCTCCATAGACTGCAACGAGGATTCCCAACGTCTCTTCAGACCTATGCATCCGCAGCCCCTGGGCTAGGTAACCTGAGCATTTCGGTGCTCCAGCATAGCTTAACTATCCAAAGGTCCAGATCCTTTTTCGTTTCAGCTCTACCTAGTCGGATTCGTCCGATAACACTAACTTTACGAAATCTAGCATCCATAGACTTTGTCCCGCATCCCGCGTGAGAGTGCACACTCTGCACCCGATCTCCCTAGGCCTCCTGCTAGTAATCTGAAGGTTCAGTAGTCAAGTCCTAGCGATCCTAAAGCCTATTAGAGTAGTACTTACCTGCTAGTAATTTCGCATTCCACTTTTAGAGTATATGGTTTTTCGTGCCCCTCGGGCATTTGTGTAAATTGTGCGACTTTCAGTATTTTCTTAAGAGCTTTGTATTGTGCTTAGCGCCCTGTCCTCATAAAGAGTCCAGGGCTGTTGTGTTCTAGATAAATATACTTTATTTTCATAACAACTTGTGTGGTGTCCTTTCACTTGGTGTTCAAGGGGTATATGTGATGGTATAACAGCTGGCTTAACACGCCCTCTAGAGTTTAGCCTAAAGACTGCTCTTGTCCATGCTACTAGGATAGCTGGTCTAACGGTTGACTTACAACCAATCATCAATAAGGGTCGTTTGGAATGATACACAGTGATCACTAGAATAGTGAGCACTACATATCAGGCCAACTTCTCACATCCACTATGTTCAATTCAGCTCTCTTTTATCTCTACAGGGGCTAAGCCACGAGCACCAAGCAAATTCCGCCCCCGGGGCATACAACAGTGAGCAAGCCTGAGCGTCTATAAAGTGATACCATGTGTGCGTCACCAAATTCATAGAGTCCAGGATGCCTGAGCGACGGTCCCTAGGACAGGACAACAAAGCCGACAGCGGATCCGGGGAGGCCACTAGCGTTTCAATGCGCAAGTGCGGTGCATCAGCAGGGCCGTGTATCCAGCCATACGCGTGCTCTCCTTGAGCAGCTTGATAGTATAATTCAAAGTCCTGGGCATGAAGCCCCCCATCCTCGTATGACCGGATAAGGATGTCCCAAGCAACCCTGGGCTGTTTCCCAGCCCTCACCAGACGGAGCACTAAAGCATGGAGCTGTCGAAAGAACATTCCTGCCAAAACCATAGGAATACTACTAAAGAGGAATAAAAAACGAGGGAGAACTATCATTTTCAATAATGATATACTACATATCAAGGACAAGGGTAGCCCAATCCATTTATTTACGTTATCTTCCAAGTTAGAAATGGCTACTCCGTAATTCTCCCTGAGGACCACTTCCGAGTCTGTGTGCAGTTTGATGCCTGAGTAGCGGACCGAGTCAGTAGTCCACTGAATGGGATAATCCGAATCCAATGTCTCTGTGGCAGAGGTGACAGGAAACATTATGGTTTTTCCCCAATTAACATGGATCCCCGATAGTGAGCTAAATAATACCACTTCTCTTAACACCGGCGAGAGGTTGTCCTCAGGGTGCCTCACATTCAATAAAGTATTGTCCGCATACGTGGAAACTATCTGTCAGCTCCACGTTTGCTTCCTGGATTCGGTATGATGCACAAAGGGGTCCACCTCCCGACGTCCCCAACTCTGGATGGAACTCAGAGTAATGAGGCAATCAGGTGAGGGGAAAAAAAGAGGATAAGGGCCGGAACCGCTGGAAGGGGATGCCTGCAAAAAAGAACACAGTGTAAATACACAGCATGTACAGTCTACTCTCTTAAGATCTCACTAAGTCTGAACTAATACCTGTGGTCTAACTGCCGAAGCCTTCTCTCCTCAAGATACCACCTAATAAACACCAACGGAGATACTTCGCTTCAAGACCACGAAATGACAAATCTACAACAAATGAAGCATAAGAGGTTATTCATACAATCAAAACGTCTTTCAGTCTAAACACTCTGTTTGCACTCATACATACCAAAATGCCACTCGGAATGGTTCAATCCAAAAGGAAAAACACCCCCACGGTAGGTAGAGAAAGCATCAAGAGATAGTATGTATGAGTTGCAGTTTCTAAGTAATCGAACAGGAATAGCTCCAAGATAGGTTCCAGCGGTAAACAACAAAATAATAAATTCAGAGTCATTCAGAATCACCAATGATGAATACTCCCAGCGCCAGGCAATAGCGCGAGCAAACTAAGTTAGTAAATATCCAGCGCCTTGAATCCAGCGCGAGTAGAAAAAGAAGAAGGAGCTTACCTGAGCACCACTCGGCTCAGACAACCGCAACCCTCGAGGCTTAACATCAGCGAGAGGGACTCCAATGTCAGTTTCCAAAACAAAACAAAAGCCCCACGTTCAGTTCTACTCTCGAACGCTTAAGTCAGCGTGAGAGGAACCGAAAACGGGGTCCAGAAGACAGCGCTGCCACAACGCGGCTCTAGAGAGACTCCTTGCGAAGAGGGACGCTGTACCAGAACTTTTACCTCCCGCAGCGCGGTTCGCTGCAAGGACCGAGGAACAGAACAAGATTCGGAACTAGCAACACCGGAGGGCGTTGTGGAACGGAGAACAACTGCAGGCAACGAAACAGGAGACAACCAAGCCGGCTTGCCTCCGGGAAGAACAGAATTACGCGCACCTCCTGTGCGCTCACGCTGACCTTTATCGATTATGCTCCTCCCCTAGACAAAGAGCATGCTGGGAGATGTAGTCCGGATTCCTTACGTAGGCGCATTGAGCAACTCCTGACACTATCAGGTGATACATGGGGAATCTGATACCGCGATGACTGTGGTACTCACGCAACGCGCAGGCCAGAGGTTCCGCCACCAGATCATACAAAAGAGGAGATAAGGGGCAGCCCTGCTGGGTACCGCGTTTTATGGGGAAGGGCTCAGTCATGAGTGAGCCTATATGAACCCTAGCCTTAGGGGGAAGTATAAAGCGTGTTCAAAAGTTGTATAAAGAGGTCACCCACCCCCATGCGGCGCAGCACTAGGCAAAGGAAAGGCCACTCTACAGAATCAAAGGCCTTTTTCATGTCTAGGAAAACAGCTACTGCAGGGACATCCTGCCGCGTGTGCTGAAATGCTGCGAACACAGTCCGTATAATATAGGTCAAATTGCGATTGGCTACAAAGCCCGCCTGCTCAGGGGCCACCAGCATGGGGATCAGTGGGCTAAGACGGTTTGCAATAATCTTAGCAAATATCTTTGCATCCACATTAAGCAGCGACAGCGGCCTGTATGAAGCGCAGTCAGGGGGTTTCCCAGGCTTAAGTATGGCAACAATAATAGCTTCCCTCATCGTTGGCGGCATTTCCTCCGCCTCCGCCATTTCCGCTACCAGTGTCAATAATTTGGGTATCAATAACTCGGAGTACGTTTTGTAGAAAGAGGCCAGAAAGCCGTCACTGCCAGGGGCCCTTCCAGCCTTCATCGACAACAGTGCCCAGACTACTTCCTCCCTCTCGAACGGCCAGACCAGAAACTCCCGATGCGTATTAGTCAATCCAGGTAGTTGGATATGCGTTAAATAGTTCAGAATACGCTCCTCCGAAGTCGGTCCCCTAGAGGCATACAGCGCTGCATAATATTCCCTAAATCGTGCCGCCACCTGCGCGTCAGTCAGTTCCTCGCCCGTTTGTTCAGTTCTCATCGTGGGCACCGTCGCGCTCTGTCTACATTGTTTCACTTGTCGCACCAACACCGCTCCTAGGCATTCCACTTCACCATATGACCTGGCTATTGCGTACTTCCCCAAGTGTTTCACTTCGGCGTCCACCTCCTCGTGATATTCACGGATCGTTTGAGCCAATTCACGAGTCAGCTCCTCATCGGGGTCCCGCAACCGACGCGTTTCAATATCTTTCAGTCTAGTTTCTAACAGGGAGAGGCGAGCCTGTATCGATTTGAGAACTCCTGCATGATTAGCAATAGCCAGCCCGCGCATATAAGCTACAAAAGCCTCCCACACCGTGAGGAAGGAGTCCACCGAACCTACGTTCAAATAATTCTTCGGCCGCAGTCTCCAAATCCTCACGAAAGACAGCGTCCAGCAGCGCGTACGGAAGTAGTCGCCAACTAAAAGGAGGGGGGCGGTTCGTCAATGCTCTGACCGTGACGAGTACCGGGGAGTGGTCAGAATATGTGCGGGGCAGCGTCACACAGGACTACACAACTGTACTGTGGAGAGGAGATGAGTGGTTAACAACCAATAATCTATACGTGTGTGTTTGTTGTGTTGTGCAGAATAGTGAGTTTACCCCCCCCTGTGTCGGGTACCTAGTCCTTCAAACGTCCTGCATTCCCAGTCTCGTCATCTCTGCATCAAGAGTTCGAGCAGAGTTCGATGGACGGCGGTCTGTGCCATCCGATCTGTCCAGCTCAGGGTGTCGTACCATGTTAAAATCGCCACCCCACAGGACGTGTTCCCGACAAAATTCCTATATCTTAGAGGCTAAATTCAGATAGAAGGAAGGGCAATCATAATTTGGTCCATATGAGTTAACTACATGAAAAATCATGCACTTAGCTACACACTTCGTGATGATATACCTCCCCTCCAGGTCGGAGACGACTGGTGTCAGCGTCAGCGAGGCCTTAGGGTTCACCCATGTGAGGACGCCTCGTGCGTGTGATGTGAAACCTGCAGCATGTACGTGATGATGTAATCCCCTATAGGTCAGTGTTGGGCTACCAGGCCGTAAATGTGTCTCCTGGAGTAGTGCAATGTCAATAGTGTGTCGTGAGAGATACTGCAGAACTCGCCTGACTTTCCTATGGTCATTTAGTCCTCACACGTTCCATGTCAGAAGTGTAATGGTATTCTTATCATGTGTCCACTGTGTCACGTCAGGGGGCATTGTGCATGTAATGAGTCAGATGGGTTCGTCCATACCGTTAATTCCTGCGTCCTAGGCATTGTGCTCACATCAATAAAACTCCAAACAAATCCCTCAACAACTATACATCCCTCCAGTTCTGCAATCAGCCAACCCGCTAATCTCTCAACAAACCAGAGGTAGCAAACCCGTAGTGCATCCCCTGCTCCCACCCACGCCTGCCCAACCCCAGCATGGCCGCGTCCCTGCTCCCCCCCCAGACTGTCCACCCCCCCGCCCACTACTTCATCCATTCGCTCATAAGTGAACACAATAAATCAAAACACAAAAGGAAGTCAAAAAGCCAGAGATACCCCTAAACCGAGGTTCCTCGAACTGGTGTGGTAAACACGCAGGGGCATAGGTAGCTCGCTCACAACAATAATAGAACTGTATCAATCAGTGCAACTTGCTGCAGCCCCCCCCCACCCCGCGCCTCCAATGCAGCAACAAAATTCACAGCGCATGTCCCCAGTGTGGAACGGAATCGTCCCCTACCTCAACAGCGAGGCGCCATACCATGCAATCCCGGGTCCCAGATCCCGATCCTACGGAGTTCCTGGCAACCCGGACTCCACCCCTCGGTCCTCCCTTACAGGAACCTATGGCAGCAAGCGGAAGACCGGAAGCTCCCTCCCGCGAACCCGAAAGTCCCTCCCTCCAACCAGAGCCAGAACCCGGAAAAGCCGGCAGAAGCGAGGGAGAAGCGTTCAATGCGGCGGACTTGTGGCAGGAGACAGCGTGCGGAGAACCTGAGCCGGAGATCGAAGGGAGCGTGATCGAAGGAGAAACCGAGGAATGGAAGACCGTAGAAGAGGAGGACATCTGGACCGAAGACTGATGGAGTCCCCAGGAGGTGGCTGGAGAGCGACCGCAACTCGGGGGAGAGTTGCGGCGGGGCATGTGAGTACCTTGTCTCCTGGTCTCCAGGCCGACTCGTATATTGGTGTACATAGGTGTATATAGAGTGCCCCCTTCACGTTGCAAACCTCCCTGTATTTATAGCCGAATCACTGTATATATGCTACAGCCGAATCACGTCACGAGCACTGTTGTATAGAGAACCTTTGCACTTACCCCTCACCGCTATCACCCTCTTCCCTCACGCTCTTCGTATCCCATCTCCTATCCCCCTTTCCTTACCGCCCGCTCCTCACGCTCGCTTTACCCTCCACACGCCCCGGGTGTTGGTAAAAGGACTCAGTCGGTCCTACGCTCGAGGACTAACCGCCCTGTTGTTTTTTCTTCCTCATACCGCCGAGGACACCACCGGGACCAGCCCACGAACCGGATACAGCTCCGAGACGTCCTGCATACCAGAGAACAACACGGACCATCGTCCACCCGACACCCGACGACTCAAACCAAAGATCCTTTTCCTTAATTTCTCCACTCTACATTCTTGCCCTCCAACCACTAACTGTGTAAAACAATAAACTACGCTAAGTCATAGCACACTATATCCGGCCTCCACGCCTGTTATTCCGGTCTGCCAAAACCCCAAGCCCACAGGTGGTGTCAGAAGTGGGATCTCCCGGAAGCATGGAGGCCGCGGTTAAGAAGTTGGCAGAAACCCAGGAGCAACTGGGAAGACTGATGGAACAATTCCTCAAGACGGCTGAGGACGATCGGGGCCAATTGCATGACGTCCTTAAGGGCCAAGGCACTGCGCAAGACCAGGCTATGGGGAGGCTTACGGATGTCTTGAGACAACAAAGACCAGTAGCCTCCCTCCCCTCGGTGGTACTACAGAAGTATGTCCCAGGAGAAGACCCGGACTTCTTCTTCACGAATTTTGAGCGGCTAGCCCAAGCCGCTACCTGGCCCCCTGAGCGATGGGGTCACTATCTGGGCCCTCTATTGACTGGAGAATTGCAGGCGGCCTATCAACAAGCCAACATTCAAGGTCAAACACGTATGAAGACATTAAGGCCTGTATCCTCGAGCGTCTGGGGATAGATGATGAGACCTACAGGATGCGACTTAGACAAGCCCAAGAAGGGCCACAGGAGACACCCCGGGCTCTGTCCTTCTGCATCAAAGACCTGGCTAACCGCTGGCTGAAGCCTGCCACATCCTCAAAGGATGACATCATTTCGAAGATTTACTTAGAGCAGTTCTTGGCTTCCCTACACTCCTCCACACAGAAATTGGTACGGCAACATGCCCGACTGACACTGGAAAGCGCAGTGGAGATTGCCAACGCCTATAGTCAAGCCCAAGACTACCAAAAGGCGAAGGAAGAACACATTCCCCGATCACAGCATGCCAGCTACGTCTGGCCACAAAGACCTTCCCTACCCAGGAAACCGGACCCCATTCCTCTTTTGCCCTACCCGGTCATGCCCCGACCAACCCCTCCCGGACCTCAGTGCTACCACTGTGGAGGGTATGGCCACATCGCCCGAGTATGCCCTCAGAAGGAAGAGCCAATGGAGGTGGGACTGGCCAGGAACTTCGTTTGTGTCAACCCCGAAGCAGCCCCATCTCCCTTCCAATGTCCAGTACGGATCGACGGACACCCGGCACTGGCCCTTGCCGACACGGGGTGCCGACAGACCTTCCTGCGACCTCAGGAGCTGCTGACCACAGTAGGACCAGTGACTGGTACTATAGCTATACAGTGCATGCATGGCGATACCAAATGCTATCCTACAGCCAGGGTGCATGTTCAGCACCCTACAGACCAAGGAAGCTTACTGACAGTGGGTCAGGTACCAAATCTACCAGAGCAAGTGATCCTGGGTAGCGATTACAGTGGATTTCCCCACCTCCTCCATGAAACGACCGACTCCCTAGAAAAATGGTGGGCAGAAGCACCTTTCTCCCATACCCGTCCGTCTTGGGAGACACCAACCAAACACCAAAAGTCAAAAGCCCAAAAGAAGAAGGAGAAAAGGAACCACACCACTGTGTATCCCGTACAGCTGGACGACCATCCCTGGAAAACGGATAGGGAATTCCGCGCCACCCAACAAGAAGATCCCGTCCTACAGGACGCATGGGGTCGCGCCCTGGATAATGAAGACCCACTACAAGTAGGTCCTTATTTTTTTTAAAGAAAGGACTGTTATACAGAAAGGGCGGACCACAGCAATCCCCCCAGTTGATAATCCCGACCCTTTTTGCTACAAAGTGCTATTCCTGGCCCATAGCCACCTATTAGGGGGGCCACTTCGGTGATGAAAAAATGGGACAAGACATCCCAGACAAGTTTTATTGGCCGGGTGTGCATCAACAGATAAAACAATACTGCCGCAGATGCCCTGTCTGCCAGAAAAACAGCTGTTACCGCCCCCTTAGAGTGCCTCTTCAACCGCTACCCCTCATCGGCGTCCCCTTCAGCAGAGTAGGAATGGACCTCATAGGCCCCATGTTGCCCTCCAGAAGCGGGTGTAGGTATGCGCTAGTTCTGGTCGACTACGCCACCCGCTTCCCTGAAGCTGTTCCTCTGCGACAACCCACCACTCAGAACATTGCCAAAGCACTCATCTCGATCTTTTCACGTGTAGGATTCCCCAGAGAGATCCTAACGGATCAGGGAACCCCTTTTGTCTCCACTCTCATGTGACAGGTATGCTCGCAACTGGGTATCAAACAGATAAGAACCTCTGCTTACCACCCCCAAACCGACGGACTGGTCGAGAGCTACAACGCCACCCTGAAAGCCACCCTTAAGAAACTACTAGCATTAGAAAGTAAAAGGTGGGAAGACATGTTACCCCTGGCACTATTCGCTATCCGTTGCAAAGTCCAAAGCAGTACCGGCTATTCCCCCTATGAACTCTTGTATGGGAGGACCCCCCGAACACTGTTAGACATGGCCCATGAGGCCTGGGAAGCCGAGCCAGATCGGACCAAACCCCTCCCCGAATACATAGACTACCTCAAAGCTCACCTAGGCCAGATAAGGGAGATTGTTAGACAAAACATGGTGACCGCCCAAGCCACCCAGAAACGTCAGTACGACAAAGGAACCAAACCCCGAGCCTTTGTACCTGGTGAACTTGTGCTCCTGCTCATGCCGTCCTCGGACCACAAGCGGCTGGGTCAATGGCAAGGCCCCTTTACGATCCTACGACAAGTGACCCCAGTCACTTATGAGGTAGAAATGGACCCCGTTCGAGGTGTCACCCAAATCTACCATGTGAACCTCCTAAAGAAGTGGTAGGGACCCCAACCCATCCTGTCCAGCATGACACCCCATAACCCCCTCCCTTATGAGATCTGTCTAGATCCAGATCTAACGGAAAGGCAGAAACAAGACCTCCGGAATACCTTGTCTTCCCTACAACAGGTCTTCTCGTCCCTACCCGGCCATACCACCGTCATAGAACATGCCATTCAAACCGAACCTGGCATAATAGTAAGACAACGCCCATACCAGGTCCCTGAGGCTCGCAGGGCCGCTATCAAGGAAGAAACGGATCAAATGCTGCGCATGAGCATCATAGAGCCGTCCATCAGCAGCTGGAATTCGCCCATTGTCTTGATACCAAAACCTGACGGCTCAATCAGATTTTGCATAGATTTCAGGGAGGTCAACAAGATCAAGCTTCAACACCTATCCCTAACCCCACATAGATGAGATGGTGGAACGCATAGGCAAGGCCAAATACATAAGTACCCTTGACCTATGCAAGGGTTATTGGCAAATCCCCCTAAGAACGGAAGACAAAAAGAAAACAGCATTCTCGACTCCTGATGGTTTGTTCCAGTTTAAGGTGTTGCCCTTCGGGCTTCACGGTGCCCCCGCCACATTTCAAAGAGCCATGAACCAGGTCCTACAACCCCATTCTCACTATGCAGGCGCCTACCTGGATGACATTGTCATCTACTGCGACAGTTGGGAACAGCACCTACAGCACTTGAAGGAGGTCATCTCCTCCCTTAATTACTATGGGTTCACCAGTAATCCCTCCAAGACCACCCTGGCCGCCCAGACGGTGAAATACTTAGGTTACCTTCTAGGCGAGGGAGTGATCCGACCCCAGAATAACAAGATAATAGCCATCCAGTCTATCCCTTTTCCCCAGACTCGGAAAGAACTACGTGCCTTTTTGGGCCTTTTGGGTTATTATAGGAGGTTCATCCCCAACTTCTCTCAGACCGCTGTTCCACTGACTGACCTCCTAAAGAAAACCACCAAAACCGAAGAGGCACTACAACATCCCACTCCCCTGTTGCTACAAGCATTTATCAAACTTAAATGGTCCCTGTTATCCGAACCGGTGCTCATCAGTCCCGACTATACACGGCCATTTATCCTGCAGACCGATGCGTCGGATCAGCATTTGGGGGCAGTACTGTCCCAGAAGGACCAAAAAGGGATCGAGAAACCAATCCTCTACCTCAGTAGGAAGCTCTTTCCTAGAGAGAAGAACTATGCGGTTGTCGAAAAGAAGGCACTGGCTATCAAGTGGGCAGTAGAAAGTCTCCGGTATTATCTGGAAGGACATGAGTTTGTCCTATATACGGACCATGCCCCATTGGAATGGATGGTCCGAAACAAGGGCCACAACGACCGTGTACTCTGGTGGTTTCTGTCTCTACAGCCCTACAAGTTCAAAACCCTACACCGGAAGGGAGTGGATCAGGGAAACGCAGATTATCTCTCACGATATCCTCCCCCAACATCCCCCACAAGAAGGACAGCTAGGGGAAGGGGGTGTGGAACGGAATCGTCCCCTACCTCAACAGCGAGGCGCCATAGCATGCAAGCCCGGGTCCCAGATCCCGATCCTACGGCGTCCCTGGCAACCCGGACTCTACCCCTTGATCCTCCCTTCCAGGAACCTATGGCAGCAAGCGGAAGACCGGAAGCTCCCTCCTGCGACCCCAGAAGTCCCTCCCTCCAACCAGAGCCAGAACCCGGAAAAGCCGGCAGAAGCGAGGGAGAAGCGTTCAATGCGGTGGACTCGTGGCAGGAGACCGTGCGGAGAACCTGAGCCGGAGATCGGAGGGAGCGTGATCGAAGGAGAAACCGAGGAACGGAAGACCGGAGAAGAGGAGAACGTCTGGACCGAAGACTGGTGGAGTCCCCAGGAGGTGGCTGGAGAGCGGCCGCAACTCGCGGGAGAGTTGCGGCGGGCATGTGAGTACCTTGTCTCCTGGTCTCCAGGCCGACTCGTATATTGGTGTACATAGGTGTATATAGAGTGCCCCCCTCACGTTGCAAACCTCACTGTATTTATAGCCGAATCACTGTATATACGCTACAGCCGAATCACGTCACGAGCACTGTTGTATAGAGAACCTCTGCACTTACCCCTCACCGCTATCACCCTCTTCCCTCCCGCTCTTCGTATCCCATCTCCTATCCCCCTTTCCTTACCGCCGCGCTCCTCACGCTCGCTTTACCCTCCACACGCCCCAGGTGTTGGTAACAGGACTCAATCGGTCCTACACTCGAGGGCTAACCGCCCTTTGTTTTTTCTTCCTCATACCTCCGAGGACACCACTGGGACCAGCCCACGAACCGGATACAGCTCCGAGACGTCCTGCATACCAGAGAACAACACGGACCATTGTCCACCCGACACCCGACGACTCAAAACAAAGATCCTTTTCCTTAATTTCTCCACTCTACATTCTTGCCCTCCAACCACTAACTGTGTAAAACAATAAACTACGCTAAGTCATAGCACACTATATCCGGCCTCCACGCCTGTTATTCCGGTCTGCCAAAACCACAAGCCCACACCCAGTTAACAAGATTATGCTCAATACATGACATATAAGCGTATAACATCCCATTATTGTCCGTTCCTTTCCATGGCAAGATCCATGTTCAGAGTTATCAATCACTCCAACCAGCCATCAAGTTCCAGCAAAGTGCCAGGAGGCTACAGACCTTCTCAAAACTTTATATACATTACTTTACAACAGGGCCTAAACACGATATTAGCACTATAAAGGAGTGTCAATCGTAGAAGTATCTCTCCCCTCCCCTCCTTACGCCCCACTTACAGTTGGCGGTCCATCGTGACAATCTCGCTCTGGCTGCTGGGTACCATTGGGCCCCCAACCCCCGTCAGCCATACCTGTAGGAAGAGCCCATATGTGGGACCCCCAAAGGAGTGCACTACTTGTGACGGTAAATGTCCCCACTTGCGACAAACCATAAGTTCAGTCCTGTTCGTCCAGTGAGCAGGCCGCAGGATCGTCACCGCGTCCGTTTTCTGTCGAATGTCGCATGCTCCTGCTCCAATCTTTCATGGCCTTCTGAAGCGCCCTTGGATCCGTGAAGATCGTAGACCTCCCCTGTCTGTTGAATCTGAGCTTGGCAGGGTACAGCATGGCGTAGTCTACCCTCATTTCCCGAAGTTGTTGCTTCATTGGTACAAACTGACGCCTTGCTTCTTGCACCCGCGCTGTAAAGTCCGGGAACAAGGACAGTGTGGATCCCTCATATTGCAGAGGCTGCTTCTCACGTGCAAGCTTCAATGCCGTGTCCCGGTCTCTATAATTGAGTAGCTTGGCAACAATAGGGCATCGCGAGGCTCCTGGTTTGGGTCTCGGTCCGAGAGTACGACGTGCCCTCTCCACGACAAACATCCCCGAAAAGGCTTCTTCACCCAGTAGTTTCTTCAGTAGGGCCTCAACAAAGTGTTCCATGTTGCCCGTTGAAGTGCTTTCCGGCAGGCCCGTGATTCGTATTTTACATCTACGAGACCGCGTCTCTAAGTCCTCCGCCTTGTCTTGCAAAATTTGAAGCACTCTGCCGAGCTGCTTATGATCAGTGTCCAGTGTTGTCTGTGCCTCCTCCACCTCTCCAATGCAGCGCTCTGACATGTCGAGGCGCTCAGCGTGTTTGTCGGGCTGTTCCGCCATCCGGTCCATGCGGTATGTGAGGGCATCCATCTTTGTTCCAAGGGAGGTAATGCTGCCCTGTAAGTTCTTCTCCATAGCCAGTAAGATGGTGCGAATATCCGGTTCCGTCGTGGGCTCCCCTCCCGGAGATCTCGCTCTGTCGCTTTCCGAGCTCAGTGGGGGCTCACTAGACTTGGAGCCTTTGTTGCCAAAAGTCAATTTAGATTGCGACTTGTCCGGTCGAACTAATGTGGCCCAGGCGTCCGCAAACTCACTGGTAGGCGCAAGATGGGCCCTCTAGGTCCGTATCTTCTCCGGACCACCGACGACCAGGCTCCCAGCTCTGCCAACAAACCACCCTCCGCAGACTGTCAACAGACCAGGTGGTACTAGCAATGCCTCACACCGCGTGCCTGCATCAGGAAGACTGCAGGTGTCAAATCTCTCCAATTCGCGCCTTTTGCTAGTGTGAATCAGGCCTGCTGAACCAGGTCTCCCACTGTATTAGTACTGTCGCCTCACCTATCACGACGACCCCAATAGGCAGCTAGGCAGCTGGGTGCGCTTGCGCTTCAACACTGGGTGCCTCTCGCCTCCGCCAAACCCAGTCTCTCCCCCATCGCCTCATTCGTACATTCAACAGTCGCATCGGCCGCACAGTCCAAAGGCAGAGGTGATGCACGATATAGTCCCAAACAGAGACAAGGCGGGGGGTGCCGTGCCTCTCGCTGCTGCTGGTGCTATGTACAGCGGTCCCGCTCCCGCTCTGCGCTCCGCCCAGATAGGGGGAGGGGGGTCCGGGTCTCAGTCATCCAGGCCGATGCCCCCAATTACTCTCTGTAAGTCCGGTAAAATATTGCAGCACCTCTTTCCTTAATATATCGCCCAGATATCAGTCATGGGCAGTAGACCACCTCCAGGCACATTCATGCGGGCCGTAGGCGCTCCCGAACGTCACAGAGCCTAGCACCACAAGGAAAGCCAGGCGGTCGATTAACACGCCACCGCCGCGGCAGGGGCGCCTGTCTCTGCGTTCCACCGCAAGCGATCCCCGCCGATCTCCTTGTCACTCTTGAGGTTCCGCTGAAGCACTCCACGAGGTCCGGTTACCTGTAGGTGTCGCCGCAAGCGCTGTGGTACCCCTCAGTTGTCTCGGCACGTCAATGGGGGCAAAGGATAACTCTGCTCCGGACGAACTACAGGTTCCGTCACAGCACACCAGACGACAGGGCCCGATCAGCAGAAGGGCACTTCCCCGTAGTGCAGAGGGGTGAAACCAGCCCAATGTATGCTCCCGATGTTCCGGAGCTAAGATCTAACGTTTTCCAGGTTGGGGGACTTGACTGCAAGCAGGATTAGTGCAAGGATAGTTTGGAAAGCGAGGGAGCTCACAGCTCAGGCAGCCATCGCCGTTGCGCGCTAGCTCCGCCCCTTTTTTTTTATAGTTGCGTGTCTTTTCACATATTCCTTCTTTTTTCTTTAGAGTCTTTCTCTGTCTTATTATAGTGCTCCCTCTGTCTTCTTAGTTTCTTTTTTCTTCTTATAGTGTTTCTTCTTCTCATATTTCCATCTTTCTCTTCATAGTCTCCCTTACCTATTGATACTTTCCAGTTTATTCATACTTCCTATATCCAGTTATATTGCAGTGTCTGTTTATACTCCCCTTTTTCGTTATATTTTTCCTTGTTTCATACTTCTTCCTCTCTTGTTGTAAGTACTTTTATTTTCATAGTCTCACGTTTCTCGTCATAACCGTCCCTCTGTTCTTATAAGTAATATTATAGAATATTTCATATATTTATTTTTTTAATGTTATATATATTTTTTTTAATAGATTCTGTTTATCAATACTGAAAAAACAGTATCATGCCTACCAAATGTCAAAAGAAGAAACAACGAAAGAAAGGTGTTTATTTGAAGAGAAGTCATCCACAAGATTTACATGAAGAACCATGTGTTAAGAAAAAGAAAAAAAGTCCTGGTAAGAGAAGGAACACGTTTCTGACGAAAATATTAAAGACTAATGCCCAGATGCATCAAAGTACTTTTTTGCGATTCCTAATTTGCGAAAATTTCCGAATCGCAAATTAGGAATCTCAAAATGGTATGCATCATTTTGTTCGCATTTTTTTTGCGATTCGGTAAAAATCGCAATTTTTACCGAATCGCATAAAAAATGCGATTTTCAAATTGCGAATTTGCAATTCCCGTTCATTCCTATGGGCTGAAATGCCAATAGGAATGAATGGGAATTGCGAATTCGCAATTTGAAATCGGAATTCAACAAAGCATTTCAAGGGTGGAGAGGGGGGTCCAAATGACCCCCCCTGCACCCATGAAATGCACTTTTACCTGTAAGTTACATACACACATGTCCTAAGGACATGTGTGTCTGTAACTTAACAGTTTAAAAAATGCATTTTTGTGCATTTTTAAACAATTTTGCAAATTACCACGAGGTTCAACTTCGTGGTAATTTGCACTTGCAATTTGTAAAATCGCAAATGTTTTAAGAATGATGCATTGCATTTAAGGAATCGCAATATTGCGATTCCTTAAATGCAATCGCATTTCAGAAAATCGCAAAATTAGCGATTTTCAACCAAAAAATAATGATGCATCTCTAAAAGCATTTTTGGAATCGCAAACGGCCGATTTTAAGGAATCGCACTGTTTGCGACTCCAAAAATGCTTGATGCATCTGGGCATAGGAGTAGTGTGCTCAAAGGAAAGAATGGTATTAGTGTGTCTGCAACGAAAAAGAAAAAGAAGAATAAAGAAAACAATCATGGAAAGTCAACTGCAGAAAAAATAGTGTATAGTAAATGGAGGAAAAACCAATTTATGGAAATTAGAGTTCTGTTAAATTTAATTGAAGAAATTAAGGGATTTAAAAAAAACAGTTTTTTATTTAGAAGAAGAAAGGTATAGAAAATGTAGTTGAGAAAGCTTTCGAAATGAAAGCAAAATTGTTTATTTTAGTGATGAATAGAATTTGATCACTTGATAAACCAATCCATTTAATGAAGGCCAAAAGTAAGTGGAGAAGAGTAATTAACAGAAGTAATTTTTGTGAGGTTTTCTTGGGTGAATGGAAACATAGTGCAAGTTCTGAGCCTTTTTTTAATGAAGAAAGTTATCTTCAGAGTAATGATTTGTTGGATGCAGTTAACACTAGTGGTCGTGCTTATGAGGTTAGAAATGGTTGTCCTATTGAGAAAGAGAAAATTGTTCCTAAAAATGCAGAAGAGGTGTTAGCTGAGGAAGTTTTAGGGAGACGTCCTAAAGCTCCAGTGTACACTTGGAATTGTAGTATTATTTGTAGTGTATGACAAGAATCTATTGTTTTTTTACGCATTTTTTACGTAACTATATAAAGAGAAGTGTGAAACAAAAGATTAAGATGTTGCAAGGACTAGACCCTTGCAGAGTAAGAGAAAATACTGGTTTGCAAGGTCATTCTCTGGCTTGTGTTTCTAAAAAAGTATGTCGAAGTGTTTTTCACCATTTCAGGATGTTAGCAGTACATCATTCTGAAATGAGGAAATTAGTCAGAAGATTGTATTATGCAAAAAGTCCAGCTCCACTGTTAAAAAACAGTGCTCTTTTGCATGGATCTGTATCACATGTAAAGAAGTTTGTGATGAGATTGAGGTTAGTTATTTTGGTCCTGAGGAAGACAGTGCAGAAATTGAGATATTAATAGAAGGAAATGTAGAAGACAATGTACAACATTGTAGTACAGATAATTTTGAGCAAGAAATTATAAAGTTTAAGGTGATTTCAGGTGAAAGGCCAAATTATTGTTGTGTCTGTTGTCGACGAACTCATTATAAAAATCAGACCAGGAGTGTTGATTTGTATTTAAAGAGTGAAAAGGAAAATAATAATGAGTGGAAGGATTTTACAACTTATTTGTTGGTAGAGAATTGTTTTAATTTGGGTTCTGATCAGCGTATTTGTAAATATTGTTATAACAAATTAGACGAGAACAAAATGCTTGCTAGAGCTGTGCATAATAGTCTTGAGTTGGTAAATATTCCTTCTGAACTGATGGATTTAAAGACCTATGAGTCTATTCTTATTCAATGTGTGCATCCATTTCAGGCTATTGTTTGCATGGAGCCTAAGACAGGAAAATTGCCTCCTTCTGATTTACAGAGGGGATTAAAAGGAAGAGTTGTATATTTGCCGCTAGATTTAAAGAAATATATTGAAACAATTGGTGTAGAAAATGTAGAGGATGAGCCTTTAGTTATTCTTGTTAATGGCGTTCCTACTAAGAGTAAGAAAATCTGGCAAGAATTAGTGGATGTTAAGAAAGTGAAAAAGGCAACGTTGTATCTGGTAAAAAATAATGAATATTACAGAAATGTGTATGTGAGAGAAGAAGAAATAACTTTAGAAGAAGATAGTGACTTGCCATCTGGACAAATTGAAAAAGTAGATGTGTCCAGAACTGAAGAAATCTGCATTCATCCACTGCATTCTAAAGAAGTGATGGGCAATACTATAGAGTTATTCCAAATGAAAGCAGCAAAAGGAAGTCCCATTAGTGTATGGGAAAAAAGCTTGGAAGCTCGTTGTTTCCCTCAATTTTTTCCTACAGGAACAGGAGGACGATATGATGAACGACCTGTGCAGATTCCTGCACCTGACTACCGGACACCAAGATTATATGCAGAACATCCAAGATTTCGACAATGTATTCCGTATTTGTTTCATCTTTTGTTTGAGAGTGATTTGTCTGGACTTTCTTATGCAGTAAACCATACATTGAAAACAGGTGTGCATCTGCAAAATATTTCAGCAAAGGAATTTATTGATAAAGTAGTGCAGAAAGATAATGTTTTGGAATCTCAGCTAATTAATCTCATGGCGTGTCAGCGTGGTACTAATGAGTACTGGTACCATTGTCATGGAGTACTCAAATGTATGCTAAGGAACTTAGGAACTCCTACATGGTTCCTTACTCTAAGCTGTGCTGAATATGCTTGGGATGATGTAGTTCAATTTCTTCGAGAGGCAAATAGAAATATACTAAATATTGTATACAAGACACCTGGAGAATTGTGCTCTTTGGATCCTGTTAATGTATGTTAATGTATGCAGGTATTTCAATCATAGATTTGAAGCTATGATGTCTTTTATCACCAATAAAATAAATCCTCCTCTTGGAGAGGTTTTGGACTTCTTTTGGATAAAGGAGTATCAAGCAAGAGGTGCTCCTCACATACACATGCTAATATGGATCAAAGATGCTCCCAAATTTAGTACAGACTCAGATGATACTGTGTTGTCTTTTATTGAAGAATATGCTACATGTGATATACCCAAAAGAACACAAGATAAGGACTTAAGACAACAAGTGTTACGATTCTAAAGCCATCGTTGTGGGAAATACTGTCGTCGAAAGTACAAATCTAAGGACAAATTCTACACCAAATGTCGTTTTGCATTTCCACGTCCAGTAATATCGAAAGGAAGAGTGAACAGTTTTATGTCATCTTTGCGGCATACTATCACAAGAAAGTCTCGGAAAAATACCTACAACTTAAGAAGAAATGAAGAGTCAAAATACATAAATGACTATAACCCAGTCATTTTGTCCATGTGGAATGCTAACATGGATATTCAATATGTTGCAGACAATTCCATTGCTGTTGCTCGATATGTAACATCGTACATAACAAAATCAGAAAAGACGGAATTGAAGGAAATGTGGGAAGAGATTTCCCACGAGAAGAGTCTAAGTAAGAAATTATATACTTACAGTTTGAAGATGGTATCGCATCGAGAAATTGGAGCGTATGAATGTTCGGATCGCTTATCATCTGCAAGTCTATACTCCTAATCAAGAAGAATCATTTGGGTGAGTCTAAGTCTTGCTGGAACACATAACCGAGTTCTTAAATCTGTACAAGAAATTGAGCCAAAAAGTACAGATATTGTGAAAACAAATATGTTGGATACATATTATCCAAATAGAAGTCATCATCTCGAGAACATTTGTCTCTATGAAGTGCTGCAAAACTATATTTTTAAACGGAATATTACAGAAAACATCAATAATGGTATATATGCTGTGAATGGTTTCGAAGGATGTCTGGTGAAACAAAGAAAAGGTCATTTGATTAATCACAGTAAACTGAGTTGCGAAACACCTGACAAAAGGGAATTTTACTATTTAGCTTTTTTGCAACTTTTCAAGCCATGGCGTTCAGAATTGGAATTACTTGGAGATTTCGAGAGCTATGAAGATTCTTTCAATGCAACTAAAGATGCTATATAAAAGTGCTGTTTTTGCTATTTATGTGAAAATGTTGAATGACGAAATTGAGTAGGAAGCTACAATTGCAGCTGAGATTGCTAGAGACAGTTCTCAAGAGAGTCAAACTTCTGCTCCGTTGAGTCAGGACCCACTAGGAGAACCAATTGTTCAAAATGAACCAGCAACTGCTATGGAAGAGGTGGAAACAGCAATGTATCAAGGTCAAGAAGATGTTAGAAACTTGGGAAATTCGGAAGAACAACTAAATCTTGAGCAGAAAGAAATATATGAGCAAGTGAGAGAACAGATTGACCATGGATTACTTCATGAGAAGAAAGAGTGCTCTTGCTCATCATTTAAACCTATCCGAGTGTACGTGAGTGGACAAGCTGGAACAGGCAAAAGTTTTTTAATTAAAGTAAAAAGAACTTTTCTACACAAAACAACTGAGTCACATTTGTCTTGTGTTGTGACTGCTCCAACTGGGTTAGCAGCCCACAATATTAAATGAATTACTTTACATTGTTTATTAATGCTACCAGTAGAGCATGAAAACAAATTAAAATACCACAAGCTATCTGGAAAAGCTTGTTGTGAAGTTTCAAGAGTTTTGAGGAAAATGAAACTTCTTATTATTGATGAGGTAAGCATGGTATCAAACTTAATGTGTGCTTTTGTGCATTTAAGAATGCAGCAAATTCTTAAAACAGAGTATGACGTATTATTTGGAGGAAAGCACGTGATAGTTTTTGGAGATCTTCTACAACTTACTCCTGTAAAAGGACAACCAGTGTTTAAAAACCTGCTGCATGAAGATACTAGAAAGTCTTTGGGGAGTATTGGAAATGTAAACATTTGGTCATATTTTGAGTATAAGGAACTTATTAGAAATATGCGACAAGCAAATGATGTTGAATATGGAACTATTCTTCAAGATATAAGAATTGGAAAAATGACTGCACATGACAAACAAGCTTTATAGGAACGATTGCTTTCCAATTGTTTCCGAATGAAAATATTGTACCAGAGAAAATATACATGACAATTGCAGAAAATAAATCTGTAATCTGCTTAATGCCAACACTACGTTAATGTTCTAAATTCAATGAAGAAATGTTGAAGTTGGAAAATGAAGAAATTTTAAAATTGGAAGCTATTACTAAAACAGAACATGAAGGAATCACTATTAATTTGAGTGAAATGTTGAAGAGGAAATTGGATTCTTTAGAGAAATCGATAAGTAAAACTGCTGGTTTAGAAAAGAATTTGTATGCATGTGTAAACTGTAGGGTAATTTTATGACGTAATTTGAATGTTGAAAAAGGTTTAGTAAATGGAGCAATGGGTAAAGTTGTTGATTTCGTTACTTACGTAAATATAGATGGTGTTGAATTTTTGAAAATCAAATTTGATCAAATTGAAGAAGTACATCAATTTAGTCGTTGTTCAGCTCGTTTTTTGCTTGTAAAAGATTTGTATGTTCGGAGAAAACAGTTTCATGTTTCTTTGGCGTATGCAGTGACCATTCATAAATCCCAAGGTTTAAGTGTAGATAGTGCTTTAGTGTATATTGGAAGTACTGTTTTTAAAGAGGGTATGGCATATGTTGCTTTGTCTCGAGTCAGAACTTTATCTGGATTGTACTTAATTGATTTTGATGAGACAAAGGTTAGTGCAGATGTAAATTGTGTGAAAGAGTATAATAGGTTAAGAAGAGAATATGCGCCTAATTTAGGTCAATATCCAGTATTTGAAAAGCGTGTGGTAGGTAGAAAAAGAAGATTTGAGAATATCTGTAGTGAAAATGTAGAGAAAGAAAAAAAAACAAGATGAAGTTGCGCCTGCAAGCAAAAAGAAAAAGGACAGTGTTGAAGAGAATGTTAGTTATCAGTTTGAAAATAGTTGTAGTGTCAACTGCTATGCTAATGTAGTTGTTAATGTTGTTTTTGTTCTTGAAAGTTTGCAACAGCAAATTGTTGAAATCGGGACAAAAGATTCTGTTCATTGTTGTATTCTGTTTATGAGGAATGTAGTAGTGATAAAAGTAAAATACAAAGTGTTTCTGATATTCGAAATGTTTTGGACATATGTTCTGGTTCTAGTCAATTTACGCCAAATATTCAGCAAGATTGTCAGGAATTTTTAATGTTTATGCTTGCTGTACTGGAAGATGAAGGTATAGATATTGAAAACCTTTTTGGCCTTTCTTATGAATGGCAACATGACTGTGACGCGCTATCAGGAAGCCCTGCTGTTTTCTCCTCATTACCTGTGGGTCCTGCCCTGAATCCTCGCACGGGCTCTGTTGCCTGTTGCACAGGGATCGTTGCTGCATTTTGCCACGCCAGCACCTTCAACGCCGGTACCGCCGCGGTGGGGAACTAAAATACCGAGAATTCCCAGCAGTGCAACAAGTCACAGCTTGTAGAGGAATAGGGTAGAAAGTTATGTCGGTGATAAAATTAAAAAGAGTACAAAAATGTTTTTGTAATTTATTATTGTATGTGTTAATCATGTTATGTTTCCTAATTGTAAATATTGTATTTATTGGTTGCTATTATTTTGATGATAGATTTTGGTATTTTGATAAAAATTATATTTGTATTAGTTTATAATATGACTGGAGTGGGAATAGTAAATGTGTCCCCTCCGCAATCCAACACTTTCATTACTGTTGCACTGACTGGAGTGGGAATAGTACATTTTACCCCTCCTCATTCCAACACTTTCCCTACTGTTGCACTGACTGGAGTGGGAATAATAAATATTTCCCCTCCGCAATCCAACACTTTCCCTACTGTTAAACTTATTGGAGTGGGAATACTACATTTTACTCCTCTCACAGTCAACACTTTACCTACTGTTGCATTGTCTGTAGTGGGATTTGTACATTTTACTCCTCCTGAGTTTGAAACGTTGTCTACTATTTATAAGTTGTAGTTGGTATAGTATATGTATTAATTTTAAATAAATTGTAGTTTACTTTATATTGTTCAAACTTTTATTAATATTTTGGGGGTATTGAAAATATGATATTTATCTTTTTTAATGTTTTTAATATTTATTTTAGAAAATTCGACAATTTTATATGTAATTAAAATGGTTTGTTTTTTTAAATAAGGGCTTATTACGATGCCGGTGGGAGTTGCCTCCGACCGACACCGTCTCAGACTCGGGACCGACCGACCTGAGGTCGGCAGTTCCAACTGCCTGATTACGATGCGGATTGCCACTGTTCTCTATGAGAGCTCGTGTCACGGCTGTAAACCAGCCATAATACAGGCTCCTACAGAGAAATGGGTGTGTGTGTAAAACCTGCACCCTGTGGCATGCACCCCATGGTACCTGCCACACAGTGTAGGGTTTTTCAATGGGGTCCTACCCCCGCTAGCACTGACGGTAGACCGCTGAGGCAAGGGGGCCCTGCCAGGGGCCCCCAAAGTTGCATTCCGAGTCAGAAAGGCCGGCACAGAAAGGCTGTGGGAAACCTACATGTAATCCTGACGACAGAAACTCAGTCCTTAGGATATTACGGTGCTTTTCTGACCGGATGGAAGACTCTGCGAGCCGGTCAGAACCGAGCCAGAAAGACTAGCTGGTTTACGTTTCGAACAAGGACATCGTAATCGGTTGGTCAGACCGCAAACTGACCGAGTTGGTCAGAAAAACTCCGACTAGCGGTCGGAGGCTTACCAACCGACATTGTAATCAGCCCTTTAATGTTATCAGATATATGTATTTATATTTATTTTTGATATCATTACATTAAAAAAGTATTAAATATTATACATTTAAAATATTAATTTAGTATATTTTAAATTAGATATAGGTAAATATATATTAATATATGTTTGTTGTAATTTCTTTCAAGAATGTTAACTGTTATATTTTTCAAAACAATTATAAAATATATCTAATTTCCATCATATTAGTATTAATCTTTAATTTACTGTTTATTATTTAAATTTATATATATTTGAAAATTGATATTTAGACAATTATATGAGTGAAAACTATATTTTTGTCATTTTAATATGTATAGAGAATCAATATTTTTAAATTAGAAATGTTTGAGTCAATATTTTTGTATTTAGAGTGTCAGTGAACCAAATTGCAGACTGAGAGTGCTCCTGAAGTTGTACAAACTAAAATGACTGTTTATATGGCAAAGTTCTCTAAACAGTTTACCCAGGCAGCAAACAAGCAAGAAAATGTAATTCGGCAGATAACCAATGTAAACCCTTGCCATTGAGAACTTTATTCTACACAATGAACTTTAAACCGATTACGATGGCGGTTGCACGAGCGTCCGACCGCCATTGATGCGGGAACGGGACCGATCGTCAGGTAGTCGGTGGTCCTGCTCGCTAAATTAGGGTTTGACCGCCGTGGAGGCGGTCGGAAACATGCCTCTTTGCATTGAGACTTGTGCTGCAGCCCAGAAAAGGGCCATAGCACAAGCCCCAATGCAGAGAGGCATGTTTACAAACATCCTTGCACCCTGTGGCCGGCACCATGCGGTGCCTGCCACACAATACAGGAATATTTAGAGTCCACCATAGGTGCTCCCCCAGGGTCCATAGTGTAGGGCCCCAGGGAACAGGAGCCCCGCTAGGTTGCCCAAAAAATGCCTTTCTGCCAGTCTTTTCACGTAGTAAAAACTGACGTGAAATGGCTGGCAGAAAGGTGGATCGTAATCCCCACGGCGGTGCCTGTGAAGGCACCACCCCATTGTGGGGAATAAGATCAGACTGACCACCCGACGGGCTCCTTGAGCCAGTCGGAATCTGTTGGTCAGTCCCTGGAGTAATGCAGTCAGATCAACTGCATCGTAATGCGGCGGTCTGACCGCAGTTAAAGATGTCAGTGGGACCGACGTGCCATCACTGACATCATAATCCGCCCCTCTGCCTGCAACTGGAAAGACAGTGGGGTCGATTCATAGAACTAATCTAGAGTAAAATCCTAAACTTACTACTTTTGGTATTCACAGAAGGCATTTAGTAGTAGTAAAGTTAGGACTCCAAACTTTACTACTACTAAACTGAGATAAAATCCTAAACATACTACTTTTGGTATTCACAGAAGGCATTTAGTAGTATTAAAGTTAGGAATCCTAACTTTACTACTATTAAATGTCTTTTGTGAATACCGAAAGTCGTAAAGTTAGGATTTTGTCTAAGTTTAGTAATAGTAAAGTTTAGAGTCCTAACTTTACTACTACTAAATGCCTTCTGCGAATACCAAAAGTAGTACGTTTAGGATTTTATCTCAGATTAGTTCTGTGAATCGGCCCCAGTAATCTTAACTGACCTTTCCCAGTGACTGACAGCACATTTCCAGCGGTCAAAGTACAAGGCCACAAACCATGGAATCATCTTACAGACATTTGCCTGGGGCTGACTTTTCCATCCATGTCTTCGGACACGAAAAAGAGTGGCAAGAACAGGAGAACCAACCAGAGTAAAGCCACCTACTACTGATCCAACTAGAGACAATACTTCTTTGAAGTTATGTACTTCAGCTTCGTCTTTTCTCCTTGGTGCACTAATAATGATGCTTTTAGTCTTTGTTGATTTCTATTTCTTTTATCCTACATCAACTATTATATGCATGTGCAGAACTGCTAATAATAATAATGGCCATCACCCTCTCCACACTGCATTGTTTGAACATATGTGTTACCGACATGCATTGTGTAGGCACATCCATTTCCAACACCAGCTGTTATTTATGCTCCCTCATCCCCATTGCCGATGGAGTAGATACATTGCTTCACCTTAAAGCGGTATCCCCGGGGCGTGGCCAAGATGGCGGAGTAGGAGGACGTGTTCTCCGGAGCTCCCGTTCCTATCCTAGGCCCCAAGCCCTACTTTACGCTAATTCTCCCCCCGGAGCCGTGGAGTGGAGCTGTGACAGCAGAGGTAGCGGCGGGATTGTCAACCGCCAACGAATGAGCCCCGCAGAGCACGTACTTGCTGTGTCCGGAGAGCCGGGCGTCTGATCGGTGCCGACTGGAGCTGGAGCGGTATCTCAGTCCGGACGAGGCAGCCCTCCGCGGAGCGGCGGAAGAACAAGAATCCGGCTGACCGGAGTGTAGCGGTGCGGGTCAGTGGCAGCGGACCGACGGAGCTGGTGGCAGACGACCGGCGCCGCGCTGCGCCCGCGGAGCTCCCACCCCACCCCCTGAGGACCAAGATGGCGGCAGGCTGAGGCCGAGGTTCTCGCCCGGACTTGAGGAGGGCGCGAGGCCCGCACCGCGGATGGGCGGACAGAGCCGACGATCGCCGGAGACAGGTCAAAGCACCCAGCGGAGGAGTGGGCGGGGAGCCTGAGGCGGCGGGACCGGTTGCTGGGACCCGGGGAGCGCTTCACCCCGGGCGCTGGTCCAACCGGTAACAGTGCAACGCGGGCGCCCAGCTTGGGAGCCCCCAGGGAGAACGGCGTGAGACCAGGTGCAGCAGGACGTGGCGAAACGGAGCTTCCGCACACCGGACGAAGCTGGGAGGCCCCCTGTGCCTCACCGACCGGTAACGCCCGCGACCTCCGGCACCGGCTGTGTTCTGTACTGCTTCGCTGACGGTGCCCGAACATGCCAGACCACGCAGAGAGCTGAGCGAGGCCGGCGGCGGTGCAAAGAGAACCCCTCCGATACACCTCTCAACACCGCAGGCATACCGGAGCAGTTGGAAGGGGGGGGCTGAGCTCGGAGTTGGAGCTCTCGCCCAGAGTGACTACAAATTAGCACGCAGGAGTCTGGCATTGGTCGGAGCGGGGGAACGGCTGGAGGCCTGCTTGAGAGTCGGTGCGGGGCACATCTGGCAGGCCCTATGGCGGGGATCTTGCTTTGACCCTGAGACCTCGCTGGTGGCCTGACTGAGTGACCGGGACAGCACAGAGAGCTCTGCATCACTCACCGCCCCGGGGTCACAACGCTTGAGGAGCTTTGAGGAAGGGGGACGCGGGTCACCCGCCTCGACCTGACGTGCGGTGGGTGAGCACGATCGGAGGCAGCCATCAGGTGGTGGTGCAGAACGGCAATCGCCCCGGACTGGGCGCAGAGACCTGGAGAGGTGCCGATCCGGAAGACCTGTAGCGGCGAACGGCACACGGAACAGCAGAAGTTCTGGCGACATGGCCGGACAAAGGGGTGGTAAACGCAACGACCGCACGCTGCCGGAGATGCTCAGCCGATCCCAGAGCAAAGAGGATAAGACTCCGTCCTCACCCGGAGCGGCTGGGGGCTCGCATTCTGGTGCTACGGCGGAGCCCCCAGTTACCAGATCCTTTTTAGAATCCCTCTTTGGTACACTAAGGGAAGACTTCCAGGCCCTGAAACAGGAAGTGGCAGGTGAAGTGCGAGAAATACGCAGGGAGGTGGACGGATTGGGCGAAAGGGTGGCCACAGTTGAGGGCTCCACGCAACGACAAGATGAGGAACTCACTTTTCTACAGCAGGAGGTGTTGACACTTAGGGAACAACAATTAGACCTCCAATTGCATAACGAAGATTTGGAGAATAGGTCACGAAGAAACAACATAAGGGTGTACCATCCTCGGAAGAGAACCCGGATATAGTCAAGTACTTGCAGGAGCTTTTCCGGGCTGTCCTGGGAGAAGGGGCTGACTTTCCCATTAGGATTGACAGAGCACACAGGGTGGGACCCCCCAGACGGGCGACTGGCCCCCCACCGGACATCCTGGCCTTCCTCCCTGACTTTCCACTGAAGGAACGAATAATGGCGGAGGCACGGAAGGAACACTCGCTCACATTCCGTGGTCACCCAGTGGCACTGTACCAAGACCTCTCCACAATCACGCTTCAAAAGCGTAAGGCATTTAAAATAGTGACGGACTTCCTCAGGCAGCATGAGACGCCCTACTCATGGGGTCACCCTTTCCGTATTATCTTCAAGTGGCACGGAGAGACACACCAATTACGATCCTTGCAGGACACCTGTGAGGTACTGGGAATCACCACGGAGAAAGAGGAACCCCGCACACCGCGGAGAAGACGCACAGCCGACGGAGGATGGCAAAGAGTCGCACGAAGTAGGACATCGGCGGTGTCCCGGAGACCGGACTCTCCGACTATCAGGGTGGAAATGGAGGAGGCTGTCCGGATCGCCTCCGGGGAGCTGGGAGTAACAGAGGAAGTAGCACTGACCGCTTGAAAGTGCTCCGGGGGGAGTTCGCCATGGCATCACTGCAACTGCCGGCTTGGGGAGGGAGGGGGGGGGCGGATCAGACACGTGTGGTTGGACGTCCACTAAAGTAACATACCACAGACTTGTCCGCTAGGGACTTGACTGGGACTACTTCAAGAAGTTCTGGGAGGTTTTGGGAGGAGGGGAGGGGCGGGGGGGTTTGGGTGCAAGTTGGGGGAATGGTGAGAGGGGAGTTGGGAAGTTGGGGGGGGGGAAGTTTTGGGCGACCCTGTCCAGTGCTTCGAGAGCGTCCACACACATCTGTCAAGACTCTCAGGCCAATTTGAATGTCGTTGCAATGCCACGCACTTCAGATCTACCGCACAAGGAACGTAGTTCAGATAGGATATGGCGGAACTGAAGGTGGTGACCCTGAATGTTAAGGGTTTAAACAGTCCTACAAAGCGGAGGGCAATCCTGTCACTATTAGAAGGCTCACAAGCAGACATCTGTCTGCTTCAAGAAACTCACCTACTGTCTAGCGACTGTCATAGGTTACGGTCCCGCCACTTCCCTACACAGTTCTTCTCCTCCAACACGACCAAAACGGCCGAGGTGGCTATCCTTGTGTCCAAGTCCTTTAGGGGGGAGGTGTTGCACAAACTTTTAGAACAGAAAGGAAGACTTCTAGCCTACCGATTCAAACTGGGGTCCCTGCAGTTTACTGTAGGAACGATTTATAGTCCAAATGAGCAGCAAGATAGATTCCTACGCACCGCATTGGTGGACATCACAGCATCACCAGATAGGCACATAATACTGGGGGGGGACTTAAACATGGTATTCGACTCCTCAACGGATAGATCAGCGCAGCGCCACCCGCAGACTGGGGAATTATCACACGCAGTGAAAACACAGTTAACCGACCTGGACCTGCATAATCTCTGGCGAAGGCTCCACCCGTTAGATAGAGACTACTCCTACTACTCACATGCACATAAGACATACGCCAGACTGGACTATTTGCTGGTCTCTGGACCGGTCCGAGACATGACCACTGCTTCCGAAATAGGGGTTATCTCTCTCTCGGATCACGCGCCGGTCTCAGGAACCTTTCTTCTCCCATCGAATTCTGCTCGGCGAGGTGTTTGGCGGCTTCGTGACACTCTCCTACATAAAAAGACAGTAGTGCAGCATATAATTGATTCGGTGAAAGACTTTCAGCAGCATAACTCTAACACTCTATTGACGACTCAATGGGGTGCTCTTAAGGCAGTGTTGCGGGGAGAATTCATAGCGATCTCAGCGGCAGACAATAGAGACGGAAAGCTAAAGCGGGATGAGCTCACGCAGAAGGTCAGAGAGCTTGAACAGGTACACCGCCGCACTGGGGCCCCTAGGGTTTGGAGGCAGTTGAAGGCGGCAAGGAAACTCCTGTCGTCCCTAGACTTGGATAGAGCTGAATATGCTGCGCTGCGTCTCAAACATGCCTATTATACGGGAGGGGATCGATGTGGTCGCCTACTGGCAGCCAAACTCAGAGCCGCGCACCAGAGTCGTCAAGTGAAAGAAATTGAGGGGGATGCGGGGCAACGGATCACGGATGACGCCGAAGTTGCTGACACCTTCCGCCGGTTCTACGCTGAACTGTATGCAGAGGGAGATTCACGGATGGAGGAGCCGGAAACTTATTTGGATTCGGTGCCTCTCTCGTCTGACCCCTGAGCAAGCTAACTATTTGGAAAGAGAAATAAGGATTGAGGAAGTTGTTGCAGCGATTTCCAGACTTAAGCATGGAAAAGCCCCAGGCCCAGACGGATACACTACCCTCTTTTATAGAACGTTTAGCTCGACACTAGCGCCAATTTTGACCAGGCTGTTTAACTCCTTTCCCGACCCAGGGGTTATCCCACCAGACCTCCTGCAGGCAACGGTGTTGGTTATACCCAAACCCGGGAAGGACAGGACTCAGTGCAGCTCGTATAGACCGATCTCCCTCTTAAATGTAGATCTTAAAATTTATACAGGGATCCTGGCAGCAAGACTAGCGAGGTACCTCCCCGGCTTAATTGAGCCGGACCAATCCGGCTTTGTACCTGGGAGACAAACTGTGGATAACACTAAGAGAATAGTGCACATTTTGGAAAAGGCCTCGCGTATTCCGGGGGAGAGGATGCTGCTTTCGGTTGACGCTGAGAAAGCGTTTGACCGTGTGCATTGGCCTTACCTAGAGCAAGTGATGGCACGGATGGGAATGGGGGAGAAATTCCGACGCATGGTGTTTAACTGCTATAAATTCCCAACGGCGGAAGTGCGAGTGAACGGCTGTGGTTCAAGGCGATTCGGTATTGAACGCGGAACGAGACAAGGATGCCCACTCTCCCCTCTCTTTTTTGCGCTCTACATGGAGCCCTTTGCCCAACGAGTGCGACAGAATCCAGACGTGACTGGAGTGAGAATGGGAGGTTATACCCACACGATCAGTCTTTATGCGGATGATGTAATTTTCACGCTGGAAAACCCGAGGCGGGCTTTGCCCGCATGTATGGCTGAACTTAAGGCTTTCGAGGGTGTAGCCGGGTTTAGGATGAACGTGGGGAAGTCCACGGCACTGGATATCTCCCTGACGCCCGCAACGAGACAGGAACTGCAAGGGCTCTTTCCTCTGCGCTGGTCGCGGGACCACGTGCAATACTTGGGGATTATGCTGGCACCAACGTTACATGCAATGGTGTCTGTCAACTATGAGGCGATGAGTAGGAAAGTTAAAGAGGAAATGGGGCGATGGGACAAAGGGACGATATCCTGGCTCAGCAGGATTGCAGCGATTAAAATGACAGTTTTGCCCCAGATTCTGTACTTATTCCGAGCACTACCCCTGCAGCCCCCTAGAGGATGGATACAGCAGATGCAAACTGAAGTGTCCCGTTTTGTGTGGCAGGGCCGCAAACCCCGAATGCGCTGCGCCCTTACGACTCTGGCGCCCGAGTCAGGGGGGCTGGGGGTCCCAGACCTGCGCAAATACTTCCAGGCATCACAATTGCGGTACCTGGTGGAATGGAGTAGGTGGGAGTCAGACAAAGATTGTCTGTTCCAAGACCAGGCGGTTGCGGGGCGTCCCTTACAGGAAATACCGTTTCTCCGTAGGTTACACCGCCCCCTGAATCTCTACGCGTCTTATATAACGAGGGTACCGCTGAGAGTGTGGGACACCACCAACCAACCTTTTGATCTCACCACATTCCCTTCCCCGTTCACACCTATTGTGGACAACCCAGATTTTATGCCAGGGACAGAACCTGGGGCCTTCTTGCACTGGAGGGCGAAGGGCTGTAGAGCGCTTTTCCACATGTACGCAGAGGAGGGGATCATCCCCTTTCAGAGCTTTAAAGACAGTTACCAGATGGCCGAAACAGACCGAATGAGATACTGGCAGGTCCGACACTGGGCCCTGCAACCACAAGTGAGGGAATCAGCAAACAGGAAGCTGTTGCCGTATGAAAAATGGCTAGGCTAGTGGCACGCACCTCAGACACAAAACTCATAACTGATCTCTATAAGATGCTACTACTCCCATCCTCCCACTTCCATATTCCTGGTAGGGAACGCTGGAACAGAGAACTAGGGAGAACACTTAGCCACAAGGAATGGGAACAGATCTCGTACCGGGCAAGACACTCAGCTTACCATGTAGGTCTTACCGAAACCTTCACCAAGGTCTCCACTTATTGGTACCACACCCCGGACCGACTACACGAGATGAATCGGCTCATAGACGATAGGTGCTGGCGCGCTTGTGGGCAGGTAGGCACATTGACACACGTCCTGTGGGACTGCCCAGTACTACAGACATATTGGACAGAGGTGATTAATGAGATAGATGCATGCTTTGATATTGAACTGCCCCGCTTTCCAGCGTACGCCCTGCTTGGTCTCCCCAATGGCTTAATGTACCCGTTGAAATCTCGTAGGGGACGGCAGATTGCTATCATGCTGGGCTCAGCAGTTCAAAACATTCTAATACACTGGCGCACACCGACTACCCCTTCTCTTACAGGTTGGCTACACAGGCTGTGGCATGTTCTGGGGATGGAAAAGCTATCACTCACGCTGGCTGGGGAGGTGGACCGCTTTGAGGAGCTGTGGCAGCCTTTTCACACACTACTAGCCACAGAATTCAAAGAAATTATATGCCCGAGATACCTGAGGCTTATGAGACTTACACCGCCGTTGTAACGTACTGTCCACATGGGGGAGATGAGAGAGTGGCTCTATAAGTGATGGGTGAGAGGGAGACGACAGATGGGACAGTACCTATGTTCTATACTACACAGCACTGGACAGGGGGGGAGGAGGGGAGGGGAGGGTGAGGGAGGTTGTTGGGGGGGTTGTTTATTCAAAGAAGGGTACGAATAGTTGGTGAGTTGTTCTTTAGATCCTTCTGCACATCTCCGCACACAGAGCCAGATCCTAGGGCAGCCCCTTACACGGCTGGGACATTCGAATTATATTCCTGGAACGCCCCCTGGCGCAAGCACTGGCTCCTTGTATAATTGTTTTCTTTTGCTGCTGTACCTGTCTAATAAAATACTTTAAACCTAAAGCGGTATCCCCAAACATTACACACTGTCTCTTGCACCTCTTTTTATGTAGAATAAAAGCACACCTACAACCAACGCATGTTAGCCCCGCGACTGCCCGAGTTAACACAACTAGATTTGACACCACCCCTGAATTCCTACAAGTAGTGACAGAAAAACCTGAGATAATGAAGGAGGTATCAAGAACTAAGAAAGCAGGGCATAAAAAAAACTTTTGCAGACTGGGAAAAAAGGGTATTACCCTCGGACATCTTAGGAATCTCTGACCAGTCTTCTGGTAAGACCCTGCCCCTGACTGCGCAGGCAGGCCAGTTCTCAACATCACAGGATTATTATTTTCCCAGGATAAATAGCATACCCGGGCCAAGTTCACACGTAGAGCAATAGCCTTATGGAATGGCACCGAGACAAGCAGCCCCATAAGATTTGATAAGATAATAGGACAATGTCAACAAATATGGGATGCAAACATATCAAGAAACACGTGGACAGGAACTAACACCCACCCTAAAGTAGCATTGACATTAACACAGCGTTCTTTGTTTCAAAGGAAATGGGACAGTAAAGGTGGAAGTAACCTAAACCTCAACTCCACCGTTGACAACGCCAACATGCATCATGGATCACTATTGTCAACGTAGGGCCCAGTTCCATATGAAACTACCCCCCTAACTGGAAAGCCCTCTGCTAACTTGTGATTCTACACAACCCGTCACTGGTGATATCAGGAGTGGACTTGCAATGTTAGATGACCATCCCATGAGCCTTCCAACGACCATGTTGCATCACCACGTGAAGAAAACAGATGCAGAACCTTTGCACAGCTGTTTGGGAAAATGGTTCTGCAAGAACATAGACTGTTTACGAAGCCCAACTATTCTTCTATAGTATCTTACCGTGGATTCAGGAGAAAGCAACTGCCCACTGGCTGCAGATCACACAGTGGGAGCTCATGAAGGCAATAAATGCAACAGAAGAATGATTCCACACGATCAAAAAACTATGCGCCATTGGACTGATGGTAATGCAGCACAGATACTTGCTGGACTTAATAACCGCTATCTAGAGGCATGTGTGCACGACGATTGGGTCAGCCTGCTGCACATATATGCCAACCAACGATGCGGACAATGGAACATTGACTGAGGCCATTCAGACATTGCATATTTTAATTCAAACAAGGGAACCCGCAAAGTAGGAAGGACCTTGGGTATCAGTTAGTTATAGAGAACAGGAGGTCCTTCAAAAAAACATTAAAGTGACAATAAATATAGACTAGAATCAGTGCTATATTAGTGATGTCCAGCCGGACATTTAATTTAATGAATCAAAACAATTACTAAAGATCAAACGCACAGTGATAGAGTGGGACATAGTCCTGTGTCCTACACAAACACAAAAATAGGACAAACACATTTCAGGCAAAACAAATGTAGCTTATGGCCAATACAGATGATCAGGGCAAGCTTTCAAATAAACAGTTATTTTTTAAAAAAATGTTTTAAAACCTTTATTTTCAAATCAGTGCACACAGCTATTTAGCCTTACATCCCGGAGGCTAGGCAGCAAATCAGTAACCAGAAGTCAAGTGTGCAAGGAGCAAGGTACCAGAACGTATCAAGGTTGTAATTTTCTGTTTTTCTTTTTTTTAAAAAGGTTAACAAATACAGAAAAGAAGGCACCAAAACTAGTGCTAAGAAGTAAGGCAATTAAGACAGTTGTGCAACAGGGCCTGATCACGTAGTCGGCTAGGCTCAGTAGCCACAGTTACAGTTAGAAAACAGTACTAATATTTAGAACCATAGGGGGAGGGGAAACATAGGATAGCTATGCAATCAGAACACGTGTTTGAACTATAGGTTACGGAGTCAAGCGTTCATCCAGTGGGGCGGTATCAGGTGGTATGCAAATGTCACCCCTATACTCATTCCAGGCCCCCCATATCTTCTGCCATTTTTTGGGTTTACCCCTGGCCACGTACACCGTCTTCTCTCAGAACATACACCAATCCATGTTGGCCTTCCACTGTACCACCTTTGGGGCTGTTATCGCTCCCCACATCTGTGCAATATCCCTTTTCGCGACCATGTTTCCCAGGGTAACCCATTGGGATTGTGCATTGTTGTGATCAGTTGGGCCCCAGATATTCAAGAGGCAGCGCCGGGCCTCCGCATGCACTTCTGCCCCGGTCACCTCACTCATAACCATGTGTATCCGCCTCCAGTAGGAAGCTATCGCACTGCACTCCCAAATAATGTGCATAAAGGTGGCCAGAGCGCCACAGCCACGCCTACAGAGGCCATCCACTGAATGCCCCATGTGTATTAACCTGGGACCTGTAACATAAACTCTATGTAGAATTTTTAATTGTACCAGCCGCAGCCTGGCAGGAATAGCAACTTCCTTGGGTGAGGACACCGCACATTGCCAGTCTTCGTCTTCGAGCTCTATCCCGTCTCGTACCCATTGGTCTCTCACCTCAAAAAGGAGGTCAGTGCGGACATTAATCAGTTTTTTATAGATTAAGGAGATAGCGCTATCAGGCATATGGCCGTCTAGTACCCTATCTTCCAGGGGGGAATATTCAGGGATTTTCTCGCCCTCCGGCATGGCTGCCAGAAGTGCGTGACGCAGCTGAGCGTACCGGAAATATTCCGTACCGCCCAGCTGGAACTCCGTCTGCAGAAGAGCAAAAGATTTTACCTTCCCTCTCACTATCATATCTTCCACGTTGGATATGCCGATCATGTCCCACTTGTCGAAGCCCTTGGTGTGCCACAATTTACCCAGTATCTCAGAATCGTAGAGAGGTGTTGCCATCGTAAGCCTACCCTTCCACCCCTGTGACTTCCTGATCGTCCTCCATATGTGCACAGCCGTTTTCGTTGGCCCAGACATCCGACCATCCAGAGATCTCGAGTACAACGCCCTGCGGTATTTCCCGTCATCAAGGAGCCACCGATCCATGGCGTAGCCCGGGCTCTCTGCAGGACCGTAGAGGCCGTGGTTTAGGGCTGCCAACTGGGAGGCCCAGTAATATCTCCGGACGTCAGGTAACGCTATACCCCCGTCATACCACGGGAGCGTAAGCTTCGTAATGGCAATGCGTGGTCTGCCATCCCAGAGCAAGGCACGTTGCAAGCTCTTGATCTCCCCAAAGTAACTAGCTGGGACCGGATCTTGGGTATTTTGTAGAGCATACAGGAACCTGGGCAGGGACATCATTTTAAATAATGCCCCACGCTCAAGAAGGGAGAGTGGGAGTTTACGCCAACCCTCTACGTCACGTCGGAGACGGACAAGGGGGGGAAGCAAATTGTTCATGTAGCGTGTCTTGGGGTCTGTTGAGATGTAAATCCCCAGGTATTTAAATCCCTGTCTCGCAACCTGTATGCCACAGTCCCTTGGAAGTCGAGGCGTCCCCCCTCTCAGAACGTACAAGTGCGACTTCGACCAGTTAATGACCAAGCCAGAGTGCCTGCCGAAGAGGCGGAGCACGTCACACACCACAATAAGTGACTTACAAGGAGAGGTGAGGTACAGCAAGAAATCATCAGCATATAGTGACACTCGGTCCTCGAATCCAGGGGACCAACGGATTCCATATATATCAGGGTGGTGTCGTAGCCACGCGGCCAGCGGTTCAAGTGCCAATGCAAACAACAGGGGCGACGGGGCAACCCTGCCTGGTGCCCCTGTGGAGAGCAAAGGACGCGGAAATACGACCATTGACCATTACGTTGGCCAGCGGGCCGGCGTACAGAAGCTTGACCCACCCCACGAATTCCGGACCGAATCCGAGCTTCACTAACACTGCCCATAGGTAGTTCCATTCAAGGGAGTCAAACGCCATCGTGGCGTCCAATGACGCTAGGACGGCCGGCTCTCTGAGTGTGTGAACCCTGGCAAGGGCTCCGTGGAGTCTCCGAAGGTTCATGGCAGTGTTGCAGTGTGGAATAAAGCCCGACTGGTCCGGGTGCACCAAGTCGCCAATTGCGCCAATCAAACGGTTGGCCAGCAATTTAGCCAGAATCTTAGGCTCAGCATTCAACAGAGAGATGGGACGATACGATCGGCACAGGTCTCTGGGTCTCCCTTCCTTATGGATGACCACAATGGTGGCCAGCCTCTGGTCGTGGGGAAGCATGTCCTTCTCCCGCGCCTCCAGAAACATGTTCCGCAGGGGCAGGGAGACGACATCGGGTTTGATTTTATAAAGTTCCACTGGTATACCATTGGGACCGGGCGCCTTGCCAGATCTAAGGGAGCGAATGGCGAGAGCTATCTCGTCTGCGGTAATTTCCCTATCTAAGTCGTCCCGGTCCGTCTCCGACAAATACGCGGGAGGTCCATCTCCGCCAAAAGCTCTCCGGAGTCGGCCTCAGACCGGTCAGAGACCGAGGTGTAAATGGCCGCAAAGTAGTCTGCGAATGTCTCGACTATTGCACTCGGATCGGTGACTGTCAAGCCGTCCTCCCCCAACACTTCTGGAACCACCCGACTAGCCCTTTCCTTTATGTCCAGCCAAGCGATGAGCTTGCCCGCCTTATCCCCGACATCGTAAATCCTACCCTGTTGCTCTCTACCCATGGTCTTGGCTGCGTCGGAGACAATGTCTCGATATTCTGACTGTTTAAGCGAGAGGATATGTAGCAGTTCGGGTGTCGGGCCGACTTTCAGCTGGGAGTCCAGATCCTTCATCTCAGCTTTGATACGGACCACGTCCTCATCTCTGCGTCTCCGGACTTCAGCAATAAGGGAGAGCGCCTCACCCCTCAAGACTGTCTTGAACGCCTCCCACAAGGTGACGGCCGAGGCAACCGACCCCGCGTTCTCAGCAAAATAGAGCTCAATAGCCTTGGCCATGAGTCCACGCGTCTTCGGGTTGCGAAAATACCATGGATTGACTACGACCACCCGCTCAGTAACCACAATATCAAAGTCGAAGGACACCCAGACCGGGGAATGGTCAGAGATGCCCCTCGCTAGCAATCGGGCCTCAGAAACTGCCGATGCGTGGGCCGCTAGGGCTAGAATATAGTCCATTCTGGAGAGACTACTGTGTGCCCCGGAGTGAAATGAATATTGACTCTGGGTAGGATGCATAAGCCTCCTGCAGTCAATCAGCCCCATGGTGTCCAGGAAATCAGGCAGCCAGGATTGCGAACTTCGGAGATCTCTGGGCGGATGTCTGTCCAAGGTCCCCGAGCAGACCGAGTTGAAATCGCCACCCACAATAAGCAACCCCTCGGGTAGGCTCAAGATGGCGCCTCCAAGATCCTGAAAAGTGTTGTTTTGCAACCCAGGGGGGACGTAAACTGAAACCAGAACCAAAGACCGTCCCTCCCATCTCCCCGAGACAGCAGCGTACCGCCCCCTCTCATCAACAATGCTAGAGTTAATCTCAAGTGGGAGAGACGCGCGCACCATGATCCCCGCCCCCCGGGATCCCGAGGGGAACCCTGAATGTGCCACCATCTTGAATCCCTTCCTGTTAAGCGCTTGACACGTATTTCCCACCAAGTGTGTCTCTTGTAGCAGAATAACGTCAGGCATACATCTCTTAAACAGTTGTAGAACCACCCCTCTCTTGATACGATCACCCAAACCGTTAACATTCCAACACAGCACTTTTAGTTTCCTACCCCCCATCGTCGAATCGTGGTCCTTTGCCTCCCCCGGCAGGCCTCATAGTTACACAAACAGAAATAGAACAGTCCTTGTTGTGCCTTAAAAGAAGAAAAAAGAGAGAAGGAAAACAAACAGAACTAACAATCAAACCTCCCCCCACCCTGCACCCCTGCATCAGACTAAAAAGCCCCCCCAACCAGCAGTGTGCCTGTCGCCCCATTAACTAAACTACAAAAAGACCCTAGAGGAGAAAGGAGATCACACAGTCCCCCCCGCCACCCTCCATAACGGGAAGAAGGATATACATCTTAAAGTGCAGCAGTTTAGCATTGGTCATTGTCAACAGGGCCACCGACCGACAAAGTTGTAAAAGTGAAGTCTACTCTTGTTGCTCAGGGCCCCCCGAGGCGCCCTCCGAATGTTCTTCTCGTTCATCGTGTCTGTGCGGCAAGGTGTCCAGCCATTCGCTGACCACTTCAGGCATGTCAAAAAATACAGCACGGCCATCATGCTCGATACGTAGTTTCGCGGGGAACATCATCGAGTATTTCATACCTAAGTCTCTGAGACGTCTCTTCACTCCCGCGCAGCTTTGACGCTGGCGCTGAACTGCCCTAGTGAAGTCCGGGTAGAAGTTGATATCCGCATTCTGAAACTTGAGGGGCCCATTAAGCCTCGAGGCCTGCAGAATCAGGTCCCGATCTCTGAAGTTGAACAGCCGTGCTATGATGGGTCTCGGTGTGGCGCCCAACTTTGGACGCCCCCCCCGGCATTCTGTGGGCCCGCTCTACTGAAAAGAAACGGCTGAGGCCCGCAAGGGGCCAGATGAGTTTGTATCAAGTCTTCCACAAAGAGATCAGTGGCCGAGTCCTCTGCCCCTTCCGGTACACCGATGATTTGAACGTTCTGCCGCCTGGCACGTCCCTCAAAATCTTCCAGCCGCCTCGAGAAGAGATCGTTGGCAGACCTCAGGTCCCGGACCTCCGTCTGCAGGTCCGAGACATCAGTTGTGAGGCTAGCAGTTTTTATGTCCAGCGATTTAACCCTGTCGTTAGTCTTGCCCAGATCAGCTCTAATCAGGTTAAGTTCGATCGCCAGAGTGTCAACTTTGTGTGTTAGGACCTCATGCTGTTTGTGCATCTCCGTCTTGATGCCAGCTATGGCCCCCATAACATCCCGAAGGGTCGGCTCCGACATGTCTGGCGATCCCTCCCGATGGGAGTCTTTAGGCCGGGCAGCCGCATTCAGAGAGATCCTTTGTTGGGCATAGCGGTCAATCTTATTTGACTGGGGTTGAGTAGTCTTCCTACTAACTCGGCTCGCCGTCCTGTCCGGTTCGCCCTTGCCCGCCATGTTGGAGCCAGGGAACTGAACAAAGGGTGGCACACCAAGGCCACTCCGGTTAAGCAAAGCGATTACAAAGCGTAGCAGCCTCCGGTAGTTGTTCAGCGAAAGGCCACTCCGCAAATTTGCGTGCTCCGCAGGGCCGACGTAGCAGTCACTCACACAGCATTTCGTTCATGCGTCACGGTGTCGTTGTCATCGGCCATCACAGAGGCAATAGTCCATCCCTGGCACGATTCTTCAGCACGGTGTAACTCCGTCCAGGAGCGTCGGATTTTAAATCGGACAGCGGATCCCGTCTCAACGACCGTTCACCAACCAGATTCCACCACCGTGGATCAGGATTTCAGTCAGGATGTATGCGGAGGGTCGGAGGGTCTCCGGAGCTCCGAGCTTACGCGGCCATCTTGCTTGCCCGCGAAGCTCCTCCTCTCAAAAATAAACAGTTATTGCACTTGCTTTGACACATTGGTTTAACGTGCAAACTGTTTAAACAAGTCGATGATGTTTCAATCCATTAATTAATATTAGGATTATCATTAAGACAGGTATTATACAAGCCTGAAGTACTACACTGCCTTGGAGCCCAGAGGATGCATGTAGGAGCTCAATGTGAGCGAGGATTGCGTTCCGGCAAGGTGAGGGAGTACTCCAGGGGAGCTGCAGGGTGCTGTGATTAGCATTCTTAGGGTAAAAACTGAGGACGGCTTTTACGGATGTTCTTTGATAGGTAGGAGGGTAATTCTAGGCTTGAGAAGGCTGGATGGAAAGCTGAGTGTCGATCATACATACAGCAGGTGGATGGTGGTTAGTCCATACGATCACAAGCTCAATGGCTGGGAAGACCATAGACTGTTTAACGATGCCCAACTATTCTTCTGTAGTATCTTACCGTGGATTCTGGAGAAAGCAACTGCCCACTGGCTGCAGATCACACAGTGGGAGCTCATGAAGGCAATACATGCAACAGAAGACAGATTCAACAGATCAAAGAACTATGCGTTATTAGACTGATGGTACTGCAGCACAGATACTTGCTGGACTTAATGACAGCTATCTAGGGG
This sequence comes from Lissotriton vulgaris, assembly GCF_964263255.1. NCBI lineage: Eukaryota > Metazoa > Chordata > Amphibia > Caudata > Salamandridae > Lissotriton > Lissotriton vulgaris. Next base: position 714,281,223 of record NC_141697.1, on the reverse strand, counting down.
CATGTGTGCACGACGATTGGGTCGGCCTGCTGCACATATATGCCAACCAACGATGCGGACAATGGAACATTGACTGAGGCCCTTGAGACACTGCATGGCCTACACAAGAAAATGGTCGGGGTGCTCCTCATGAGTGGTTCGAGGGCTGGTTTGAAAGGGTGACATCCTGGATGTCAGGGTTGTTCAATCCCTTGCTTCCTCTAGTTGTTGTGTTGCTCTTGATGTGTCATATTTTACAGGTGGTAATAGCATGCTGCAACAGGATGACATCTAAGATGGGAGGAACATTTATGGTTAGGTAAAAGCGCTAAGGATGTCAGGGGAAAGAGTAGTGAGTATGAGGTGATCCCCCTAGAAGAAGGGAGGTTAGAAGAGGTAGTTGAAGAATCAACTAGAGGGGAGAATGATACAGGGAAGAAAGGGATGTATACAGTAGAAACGCATTAAAATGTAGGACCTCAAACCCAGCCCCTGTGAGGACTTTTCAGGTTAGAGATAGTTTTAGGCCCCTATGTGAAATGACAGACCAGTGCACAAAAGTAGACTTGATGGAACACAATGTGTTCAGCAAAAATAAGACGGGTCACATCACACGTTAAAGGTCAGAATTTTTTTTGTTGTTAGTTAGTTGAGCTGCTGTATGAAAATGTGATCATATCTGTAGGAGAGTAGGGTCGGCAATCCTATGATCACCCAGATGTTTTGCTTTTGTTTCACTGGTTTACAACTTTCTCTGGCTGTGGGCCTGCCAATCAGACCCACAGCCTGGCTGTTCTCTCTCTAAATTACAACATGTACCCTAGGGGCATTTACCAATTGGTACTGGGCCACCTTATCAGACCCTGTAACTCAGGGCATAGGTGTACCCAGGGCCTACCAGGGGCTGAAGCATGTATTATGCCACCCCTGGCTGGCCTCCTAAATCTGACACAACTGGCTGCATGACAGCTGGGGCAAAGTCGTGTAATCACCCTTTGCTGTAGATATAGTATACCTATATCTAACCCTAAAAATGGACACACAGATTCCTATCAGTCACTCCTATGGCAGGCCTTGACAATCCTGAAGGCAGAGTGCTTGGAATCGTGTGAGATGGTGCTCTGGCATGAGCTGAGCCTGTCTGCAGCTTGCGGAACCAAGTCCTAATAGCTGTTCCATGATATCGCATACCATATACTCTTAAGTGCATTATAATCCTCGCGGTTAAATGCTAACTTTGGTATTGCTTTATCAAAACATGTCGAGTAAGGTGTCATACGAATTGGAATACTAACCCCTCGCCAATTCTGGCGACGGGGTTAGCATTCCACCCTTCTAGAGGGACACGACATGTATGAAACTGTGAACCCCGGTTAAAGTTAAACGAAGCCTCAGCTCCACAAAATGGATGCTGCCACCACAGACACGAGTCTGACCCCCTGCAGCTGGGAGTCCTTCCAGCGAGGGGAGCCTGGACAAAGGGTTTCCTGTCCGGGGCGGTGCTAGCACCATCCCAGACAGGGTTTTGTGTATCCTGGGTAGGCAGGGCTTTACAGGAAGGTGACTGCTGAGTGGCACCCCGGTGCTCACTACGCATAGGCCGGTCAGAACCAGTTCCAGGGGCACACCAGCCCCTGGCCTGGGGAAAGTCCGGCATGGGAGAGGGGTGTAACCACCCCCCTCCTAGTCCCACCCATAGGCAGGACCTAGTCACCGGGTCAGCCCCTTTTCTTAGTATAAAGATAGGAGCGGGCCCCCTGTTCAAATTAGATCATCTTTGGAATCAAGACACGACTTTCTACGAAAGGACTTCAAGATTTCTTCTTCAAGATTCTCCCTTGTGACTAAGGAGTAGTCACCCTGCATCAGCGGGCACCATCCTAAGAACACTGCGGTCTGCTGCAAGTCCTTCCTCAGGAATCCGACGACACAGCTCGACGAGACCCGGCTTCCCTGGCACCTCTGACCTCTACTCACCTCTACAGCCAAGCTGAGACCCGTGAGTGCGACGAGACCTCGAGGGACCGACGATCGCCAAGACTGCACGACTTCTTTGCAACAAGCCCACCGAGTATTCCACTGGTGAGTGCTTTGGGGTCCGAGAAGCCCCGACCCTGAGCAGCTCCAGCACCGAAGCTCAGCCCTCCAGCATCTCCACGATCTGCGTGGGGCCCTTCTGCTTTTTGCTGCTCACCGCGTTGTTTGGCTACTAGCCGGCTGGCTTGTGGCCTTCTTCACGACGCCCGACGACATCACTGCTGCTGGTCTGGTTGCTCCAGACTGGCCCTTGCTTCCTTCCAAAAGAGAAGCACCCCGGACCCTCCTGGTCCACTCCAGACGCCATTTTGAGTCCACCGCGTGGGCTTGAATTTGCCAAGGCTTTGTTGCCCAATCCTGGGTCCAGCGACGCCGACAGCTTCATCCATCGTGGGACAGCTCGCTCCTCCATCCTGGTCGCCGACAACGCCTCCTGGTCCGTGAGATCTGCAGAGCACAGCGTCGCCCACTCACCTAGTCGAGGTGACTACCATCCGGTGCCCTCCTGGTGCCACCTGACTACTGGCTAGTAGTCACGAACTTGGTCCCCTCTGCTTTCAGGTGTCATCTCTCTTCAAGATCCAGGCTTGGATCACTTCGAACTCTCTTCACTGGTCGCCTGCCAGCATCTTTCTTCCAGGCTCCTGGTCCGTCTATGAGGATTTTCGACGTCTTTTGAGACATATGCAGCTGCAGCCCCTGGGCTAGGTAACTTCGGCATTTCGGTGCCCCAGCATAGCCTCACTATCCAAGGGTCAGGATCCACTTTCATTTTCCTCCTACCAGGTCGGGTTCGCCCGAGAACACTAACTTTCTGAAATCTAGCTACCATAGACTTTGTCCCGCATCACGCGTGAGAGTGCACACTCTGCACCCGAGTCCCCTAGGCCTCCTAGAAGTAATCTGAAGATTCTATAGTCAAGACCTAGCGATTCCAAAGCCTATTAGTACTGTACTTACCTGCTAGTAATTTCGCATTCCACTTTCAGAGTATATGGTTTTCCGTGCCCCTCGGGCATTTGTATATACTGTGCTAACTTAAGTATTTTCGTAAGAGTTTTGTTTTGTGCTTAGTACCCTGTCCTCATAAAGAGTACAGGGCTGTTGTGATTCTTAATAAATATACTGTTTATTTTCATAACACTTGTGTGGTGTCCTTTCACTGGGTATTCAAGGGGTATATGTGTGGTATAACAGCTGGCTTAACACGCCCTCTCGAGTCTTTAGCCTTAGACTGCTCGTATCCACGCTAATAGGATAGCTGGTCTATAAGGTTGACTTACAACCAATCATCAATAAGGGTTGCTGGACTGATACATAGTGTTCACTAGAATAGTGAGCACTGCATATCAGGCCACCTTCTCACATTGGTGAGCAGCGGTTGGGATTTGAGCTTGCTGTTGTTTTACCACACGTATCCTAAGAATATCTTGTTGAAAGATCACATAAGTACTTTTAAGTACATATAACTTAGCTTAAAATACTCTGAGTTCTACTGAACTAGCTGTTGCAGCTCCTCAAGGCTTAGCACACCTTGGCTGCAGCTCTTAGCAAGGGATCAGTAGGCAAACACATAGTGTAGGTAGGTGCATCACTTACACCACACTAGAAGCATGTCTAACCTCGGAGAGTCTGCTGAGACCCCTCTGATGGTTGAGGACCCTCCACAGGCCTCTTCTAGATATGGAGCCCTTAGCTTCCAGGAGATGAGACAAGTGTGTACCTCCAGGAAGCTAAAACAGGGGTCTAACCCCACAATCCCATTTCTGATTGGTCTCTTAGAGACTTATGATGCCAGAAAAGCTGAGAAGCTTCTTAGCTCTTCTCATCCAGAAGGGGACATGCCAGCCCTAGAAGGAACCAGGGGTGACCCAGATCTCATCCATCTCTCAGGTGAGGAGGATGATGATCAGGAGACATCTGGGGATGAGGCAGACAAAGGTCCAGAAATAGTTAGTCAGCTGACTAGGGACAACTTAAGCAGGCATGAGAATGGTACTAGGGGAGCCCTGGGACCCCTCTCAGGCCAGCTTAACATTGGGAATGGACGAGTTAGGTCTCTCTCAAGAGGCTCTAACAGATCCATTCAAACCAATGGCTCTCAGGCCTCTGCTCTGAGGAGGATGACCTCCCCTCAGAGGAGAGTTTATGAAGCCAAGGAAAGGGAAGTCAATCTGAGGATTGCCAGGGAAGAACTTGCCCTGGCCAAAGAAAGACTTGCCTTTGCTAGAGAGCAGGAATTGAGTGGGTCAAAGCCCACTGGTGGCAGCATTATACCTAGCAATAGGGAAAGGAGTTTTGATACAAAACACCTGAATAAGATAGTGCCCCCCTTTAAGCAAGGGGATGACATCCACAAATGGATTACTGCTTTGGAGAGGGCCTGCACTGTGCAGGGTGTTCCCCAGAGTCAGTGGGCAGCTATCTTGTGGCTCTCCTTTGAAGGTAAAGGTAGAGATAAGCTCCTCACTACTAGAGTGGAGGATGCTAACAATTACCAAGTCTTGAAAAACACACTGGTTGATGGGTTTGGCCTAACCACTGAGCAGTACAGGGTGCTGTTCAGGGATACCCAGAAAACTCAGTCTCAAGATTGGTCTGACTTTGTAGATTGTGCCACTAAGGCTTTGGAGGGCTGGTTGCTGGGCAGTAAGGTTACTGATTATACAGGATTGTACAATTTGATCATGAGAGAGCACATTTTAAACAATTGTCAGAACCAGTTGTTGCATCAGCATCTTGTTGACTCAGATCTGACCTCCCCCCAAGAATTGGGAAAGAAGGCAGACAGATGGGTCAGAACAAGAGTTAAGCAGAACCAGGGCCAGAATCAAGGTGGTCAGAAGAAAGCAGACCAGAAGGGTAAAGATTCTAAGGGGGAACAAAATGACCAGAAGTCTTCGTCAGGTCCCCAACAACCCAAAGAGGGTGGGGGTCAGGCTCCCCAGAAAAAGAAGAATCAAGAAGGCCAGTCCAAAAGGTGGTGCCAATACTGTAAAAGTAAAACTCACTGGTTTAGTGAGTGCACCAAGAAAGGAGGAGGGCAGACTCCTGCCACTGCAGCCCCTAAGGCACCTGTGCCCCCTAGTACAGTCAGCAGTGGTAGTGCACCTCCCAAGGGTTTAGTTGGGTTAACCTTGGGTTCTGAGGGGTATGACAACTTAGTTGGCACACTCACTCAGGCTGTCCTTGTCTGTACAGGGGATGTGGATATATCCCCTGATATAAGTCCCAATACTTTGGGCAAATACAGACAGACACCTTTAATAAATGGAAGAATGGCTCAGGCCTATAGGGACACTTGTGCCAGTGTCACAATGGTGACACCTAACTTTGTGGACCCTGGACAGATCATGCCAGGTACAGATTTCCTGGTGACCAATGCAAGCAATGTCACTACCAGTCATAGTATGGCAATTGTTGCTTTCTCCTGGGGAGGGGTAAATGGCCAGAAAAAGGTTGTTGTTAGTTCAGACCTCCCAGTGGATTGTTTGTTGGGCAATGATTTGGAGTCATCACAATGGTCAGAAGTGGAGCAGAGGACTCACATGGAGATGTTAGGCTTGCCAGCACATGTGCTTGCTGTGACTAGGTCACAGGCCAGAAAATGCCCCACTGAACAGGTGCTGGATCCTGGAACAATGGACCAGACACCTCCCAAGAAGAAGAGCAGTAGGGTTAAGGCTGTGCCTTCCCCCTTGCCCCAGGTTGAGGATCAGGTCTCAGAGGAGGCTGACCTAAGAGAATTGAGGGAAACTGAGCCTAAAGAATTTGAACTTGATCAAGTTGAATTTCTGGGCTCAGGGGGACCCTCAAGAGAAGACCTGGGGAAGGAACAGTTAGACTGCCCTTCCCTTGAACCCCTCAGACAGCAGGCTGCTGCTGAGGCTGCTGGGAACGCCACAGGTACCCACAAGGTATACTGGGATGATGGACTCCTGTACACTGAGGCAAGAGACCCCAAGCCTGGCATGACCAGGAGGCTGGTTGTACCCTTGACTCAGAGAGGTTTCCTTCTCACCTTGGCCCATGAAATTCCCTTAGCAGGTCACTTAGGCCAGACAAAGACTTTGGACAGGCTTGTCTCACACTTTCACTGGCCTCACATGAATGAGGATACCAAGGAGTTTTGTCGCTCCTGTGTCACTTGCCAAGCCAGTGGTAAGTCAGGTGGCACAACAAAGGCCCCCCTTATACCAATGCCTGTGGTGGGGGTGCCCTTTGAAAGAGTGGGGATTGACATTGTTGGTCCAATGGAACCCCAGACAGCATCAGGGCACAAGTTTATACTGGTGGTAGTGGATCATGCCACCAGGTATCCTGAAGCTATTCCACTTAGGACCACTACAGCACCTGTAGTGGCAAGGGCCCTAGTTGGAGTGTTCTCCAGAGTGGGCTTCCCTAAGGAGGTTGTCTCTGACAGAGGTGCAAACTTCATGTCAAGCTACTTAACTGCTATGTGGAAGGAATGTGGTGTCAACTACAAGTTCACTACACCCTATCATCCACAATGCAGTGGGCTTGTTGAAAGGTTCAACAGGACCCTAAAAGGGATGATTCATGGACTACCTGAAAAGCTCAGGCGTAGATGGGATGTCCTGATACCCTGCCATCTGTTTGCTTACAGAGAGGTCCCACAAAAGGGGGTTGGCTACAGCCCTTTTGAACTTTTGTATGGGCATCCTGTGAGAGGCCCCCTGTGTTTGGTGAAGGAAGGATGGGAGAGACCTCTCAAAAAGCCTGCAACCAACATAGTGGACTATGTACTTGGTCTCCGCTCCAGGATGGCTGAGTATATGGAGAAGGCATCTGAAAACCTTAAGGCCAGTCAAGAACTTCAAAAAGCTTGGCATGACCAAAAGGCTGTCCTGACTGTTTACAAGCCTGGACAGAAGGTGTGGGTGTTGGAGCCAGTGGCCCCAGCAGCACTCAAAGACAAATGGTCTGGGCCCCACACAATTCTTGAGCAAAAGGGAGAGGTCACCTACCTGGTGGACCTTGGAACTCCCAGGAGCCCCCACAGGGTACTACATGTCAACAGGCTCAAAGCATATGTCGACAGGAAGGACATGAGCTTGCTCATGGCCATTGATGAGGGACAGGAGGAAGAGAGTGACCCTCTCCCAGACCTGCTCACTCAGAATCCTGATGATGGGTCAGTAGATGGTGTTGTCTTTTGTGGCAGCCTCTCTGAGCATCAACAGAAAGACTGTAAACAGGTTCTTCAGTCTTTCAGACATATGTTCTCTCTGACACCCAGTCAGACCAATTGGTGTACCCATGAGGTTGACACTGGTGACAGCTTGCCAGTTAAGAGTAAAATCTACAGGCAGCCTGATCATGTTAGAGACTGCATCAAAACTGAAGTGCAGAAAATGTTGGAGTTGGGAGTCATTGAACCCTCAGATAGCCCTTGGGCTAGTCCAGTAGTTCTAGTGCCAAAACCTCACACCCAGGATGGTAAGAAAGAGATGAGGTTCTGCGTAGACTACAGGGGTCTCAATGCAGTCACTAAGACTGATGCCCACCCAATACCAAGGGCAGATGAGCTTATAGACAGATTGGCTTCTGCCAACTACTTAAGCACATTTGACCTGACAGCTGGGTATTGGCAAATCAGGTTAGCTGAGGATGCCAAGCCCAAGACAGCATTTTCAACCCCTGGTGGACATTATCAATTTGTGGTAATGCCCTTTGGTCTGAAAAATGCACCTGCCACCTTCCAAAGGTTGGTGCATCATGTTCTCACTGGGCTGGATGACTTCTGTGCAGCATATCTAGATGATATTGCTGTCTTTAGCTCCACCTGGGAGGATCACCTGGTCCACCTGAGGAAAGTGTTAGAGGCTCTGCAAGCAGCAGGCCTCACTATCAAGGCCACCAAGTGCCAGATAGGGCAGACACAGGTTGTATACCTGGGCCACCTTGTAGGTGGAGGCCAGGTTCAGCCACTGGAGAGCAAAATACAGTCAATCAGGGACTGGGCTCCTCCAACCACCCAGACTCAGGTTCGAGCTTTCTTGGGCCTGACTGGTTACTACAGAAAGTTTGTCAGGAACTATGGATCAATTGTGACTCCATTAAATGAACTGACAAGTAAGAAAATGCCAAAAAAGGTTCAGTGGACAGCAGGCTGTCAAAAAGCATTCGATGACCTAAAACAGGCCATGTGCACAGCACCTATCCTTAAGAGTCCAGACTACTCCAAACCATTCATTGTCCAAACAGATGCTTCTGAGTTGGGTGTGGGAGCTGTTCTATCTCAACTGAATTTTGATGGTCAAGACCAGCCCATTGCTTTTATAAGCAGAAGGCTGACCCCCAGAGAGAAGAATTGGTCAGCTATTGAGAGGGAGGCCTTTGCTCTTCGCTCAGCATCTTTGAATCTCCTTGAGGTCCCCAGATTTAAAAGAAAAAGGCACGGTGGCCTGAGCTTCTCTGTCCTGGCTCCCGCCACCTGGAACTCCCTACCCCTCTCTCTTCGTCTCTGTCCAAAGTACGATAGCTTTCGTACTCTCCTAAAAACTCTGCTCTTTCAAGCGGCATATGACTAATCCCCTTCCTGGATCACCGCAATCTTTATCAAGAGCGCCAAGAAACCGATGGTGATAGTGCGCTGTATAAATAATTTTAATAGAATAGAATAGAACAAGAAGACTCACCTGGTCAAGGTTAGCTTATTGTCCCAAAGTTTGGGGGGGGGGTCATGTAGGAGAGTAGGGTCTGCAATCCTATGATCACCCAGATTTTTTGCTTTTGTTTCACTGGTTTACGACTTTCTCTGGCTGTGGGCCTGCCAATCAGACCCACAGCCTGGCTGTTCTCTCTCTAAATTACAACATGTACCCTAGGTGCATTTACCAATTGGTACTGGGCCACCTTATCAGATCCTGTAACTCAGGGCATAGGTGTACCCAGGGCCTACCAGGGGCTGAAGCATGTATTATGCCACCCCTGGCTGGCCTCCTAAATCTGACACAACTGGCTGCATGACAGCTGGGGCAAAGTCGTGTAATCACCCTTTGCTGTAGATATAGTATACCTATATCTAACCCTAAAAATGGACACACAGATTCCTATCAGTCACTCCTATGGCAGGCCTTGACAATCCTGAAGGCAGAGTGATTGGAATCATGTGAGATGGTGCTCTGGCATGAGCTGAGCCTGTCTGCAGCTTGCGGAACCAAGTCCTAATAGCTGTTCCATGATATCGCATACCATATACTCTTAAGTGCATTATAATCCTCGCGGTTAAATGCTAACTTTGGTATTGCTTTATCAAAACATGTCGAGTAAGGTGTCATACGAATTGGAATACTAACCCCTCGCCAATTCTGGCGACGGGGTTAGCATTCCACCCTTCTAGAGGGACACGACATGTATGTAACTGTGAACCCCGGTTAAAGTTAAACGAAGCCTCAGCTCCACAAAATGGATGCTGCCACCACAGACACGAGTCTGACCCCCTGCAGCTGGGAGTCCTTCCAGCGAGGGGAGCCTGGACAAAGGGTTTCCTGTCTGGGGCGGTGCTAGCACCATCCCAGACAGGGTTTTGTGTATCCTGGGTAGGCAGGGCTTTACAGGAAGGTGACTGCTGAGTGGCACCCCGGTGCTCACTACGCAAAGGCCGGTCAGAACCAGTTCCAGGGGCACACCAGCCCCTGGCCTGGGGAAAGTCCGGCATGGGAGAGGGGTGTAACCACCCCCCTCCTAGTCCCACCCATAGGCAGGACCTAGTCACCGGGTCAGCCCCTTTTCTTAGTATAAAGATAGGATCGGGCCCCCTGTTCAAATTAGATCATCTTTGGAATCAAGACACGACTTTCTACGAAAGGACTTCAAGATTTCTTCTTCAAGATTCTCCCTTGTGACTAAGGAGTAGTCACCCTGCATCAGCGGGCACCATCCTAAGAACACTGCGGTCTGCTGCAAGTCCTTCCTCAGGAATCCGACGACACAGCTCGACGAGACCCGGCTTCCCTGGCACCTCTGACCTCTACTCACCTCTACAGCCAAGCTGAGACCCGTGAGTGCGACGAGACCTCGAGGGACCGACGATCGCCAAGACTGCACGACTTCTTTGCAACAAGCCCACCAAGTATTCCACTGGTGAGTGCTTTGGGGTCCGAGAAGCCCCGACCCTGAGCAGCTCCAGCACCGAAGATCAGCCCTCCAGCATCTCCACGATCTGCGTGGGGCCCTTCTGCTTTTTGCTGCTCACCGCGTTGTTTGGCTACTAGCCGGCTGGCTTGTGGCCTTCTTCACGACGCCCGACGACATCACTGCTGCTGGTCTGGTTGCTCCAGACTGGCCCTTGCTTCCTTCCAAAAGAGAAGCACCCCGGACCCTCCTGGTCCACTCCAGACGCCATTTTGAGTCCACCGCGTGGGCTTGAATTTGCCAAGGCTTTGTTGCCCAATCCTGGGTCCAGCGACGCCGACAGCTTCATCCATCGTGGGACAGCTCGCTCCGCCATCCTGGTCGCCGACAACGCCTCCTGGTCCGTGAGATCTGCAGAGCACAGCGTCGCCCACTCACCTAGTCAAGGTGACTACCGTCCGGTGCCCTCCTGGTGCCACCTGACTACTGGCTAGTAGTCACGAACTTGGTCCCCTCTGCTTTCAGGTGTCATCTCTCTTCAAGATCCAGGCTTGGATCACTTCGAACTCTCTTCACTGGTCGCCTGCCAGCATCTTTCTTCCAGGCTCCTGGTCCGTCTACGAGGATTCCCGACGTCTTTTGAGACATATGCAGCTGCAGCCCCTGGGCTAGGTAACTTCGGCATTTCGGTGCCCCAGCATAGCCTCACTATCCAAGGGTCAGGATCCACTTTCGTTTTTCTCCTACCAGGTCGGGTTCGCCCGAGAACACTAACTTTCTGAAATCTAGCTACCATAGACTTTGTCCCGCATCACGCGTGAGAGTGCACACTCTGCACCCGAGTCCCCTAGGCCTCCTAGAAGTAATCTGAAGATTCTATAGTCAAGACCTAGCGATTCCAAAGCCTATTAGTACTGTACTTACCTGCTAGTAATTTCGCATTCCACTTTCAGAGTATATGGTTTTCCGTGCCCCTCGGGCATTTGTATATACTGTGCTAACTTAAGTATTTTCGTAAGAGTTTTGTTTTGTGCTTAGTACCCTGTCCTCATAAAGAGTACAGGGCTGTTGTGATTCTTAATAAATATACTGTTTATTTTCATAACACTTGTGTGGTGTCCTTTCACTGGGTATTCAAGGGGTATATGTGTGGTATAACAGCTGGCTTAACACGCCCTCTCGAGTCTTTAGCCTTAGACTGCTCGTATCCACGCTACTAGGATAGCTGGTCTATAAGGTTGACTTACAACCAATCATCAATAAGGGTTGCTGGACTGATACATAGTGTTCACTAGAATAGTGAGCACTGCATATCAGGCCACCTTCTCACAATATCTCCCTCCAGGCGAATGAAACCGGAAAGAACATCAGTGGTTAGCACACATGTCACAGAAATAGATCACCACCAATGTTCCCTCTAATTTTTTTCCTCTGTGTGCGGCATTGGAGGGTCTCTGTGCGCTGCAACCATGGCTATGTGCGCCAGGAACCAAACCGCGCATGTCTGCGGCCCCAAATGGCACTCAAAACGTTTACTTTACAAAGTGAAAAGATGGTGCATTTTCACACATACAGCGCCAAAATAAGGGTCTTAAGGGCAGTTTGCAAATTGGATAAGCGCGCCATGACATGAATTGGTTAAACTGGCCCTTTCTGCCGTCTGTTCCACTCGTTTTTCCCTCATTTTTGTTCCCCTCTGACCTCTGTTCCACTTGTTTTTGTGCCTTTCTGCCCCCTGTTTCACTTGTTTTCCCCTTTTTTGTGCCCATCTGCTCTCTGTTTCACTTGTTTTCCCCTTTTTTGTTCCCTTTTGCCATCTGTTTCGCTCGTTTTCCCCTTCTTTTTAGTGTTCTTCAGCCCTGTTTCACTCGTTTTCCCCCTTTTTTTGTGTCCTTCTGCCCTCTGTTTCACTCGTTTTCCCCTTTTTTTGTGCCCTTCTGCCCTCTGTTTCACTAGTTTTCCCCTTTTTTGTGCCCTTCTGCCCTGTTTCACTTGTTTTCCCCTTTTTTGTGCCCTCCGTTTCACTCGTTTCCCCCCTTTTTTGTGCCCTTCTGCCTTCTGTGTCACATCTCTTTAGTGCTGTGAGGACGCGGGGCAGACTCTGGCCTTTTGTTTAAGTATTGCTGTTAATCGGAGCCCCTTCACGGGCTCTGATTAACAACAATACTTAAACAAAAGGCCAGAGTCTGCCCCGCGCTTTACTAACAAAAGCGTAGACAGTTTCCAAACACAGCGTGTGCTAAAGTACGCTCTGTGTTTGGAAACTGTCTACGCTTTTGTTAGTAAAGCGCGGGGCAGACTCACCACCATCCCATCTGCTGGAAAGACCAGCAGAGATGCACCAATCACATTAGGGCTTGTTTCCTTTCTAGATGTGCTGCTGTTACATACACCCCTTGATTAAACACATACACGGGGTGGACCACCAGGTGCACATCCTGTCTTGGGAAATAATGATGCAAATGCCTGCTTCTGCTGCAAATCCACATATCACTCTTAACAGCAAGACTGATAGGTGAGAGAAACCACATGTAAAAGGTCAGTTTGGCCCAATCAGCATTGAGCAAGGTATAACCACACACTATGCAGTCATATTAATATATATTTAACATTGCTTACATTCTGAGAACAGAAGACCCCAGAGAGGGTTTCCATTAATCATGCGATGCGAGGCCCACATGGCCCACATACAGGCACTTTTGTTTCTACATCTGTCGATATTATCTTGTATGTTGTTTACGCAAATGATCAACTCGTAACTTTTTCTGTTGCGGTTTTTAAGTATAAATACCTCTGTTTTGAGCTGTACTTTGGCCAACAGATTCATGTCTCTTTGGATTTCCCCAGCTTTTATGATGCATTAAACCTACATTGCTTTATCAACTCGTTTCTTCGTTTTTGTTTAACTAATTTTCATCCAACAAACAACCCAGAGGCAATGACACCCTAAACCCTGCAGCTACTTATGCACAAGTTCTGAGCTTGTGTGAGAGCCGAAGAGGGAGGCTCACTGATGACACAGTTCGTATCGATCAATAAGGGTAGCCACTTCCAGACTTTGAAAAGGTCACTTCATTAAACTCAGACTGGGCATCCTGCTAGTAAAATGCTTCTCCAAAAACTAGCAAAGCAATAGTGAGCTACTGCACACAAGGTGAGGATGAGTTCCTCCTCCACTTTATGCTACTTACCAGTCAGAAAATAGTATCTCACATTGTTATTCATCGAGTACATCATAAGGCACTGCAATGCAGCTTTGTTGGTATGTCTTTGCGTAGACTCTGAAATTCTATGGGCCAGTATTTTCATATATCCACGCTGCATGGAGAATAATGAGGTATACCATCTAGAAGGTCATCTTCCTAATCTGAGTGAGTGGTAGCCTATTGTGACATTTGCGTCCCTTGGGTATGCACCATATTTTATGATAATTTGTGTTCCTTGTCCATGCCTTTCAAATACCATTGATTTCCTTATTAGACCCTAATAGTTGTACTGTCTCTAGTAAGACTTATTTTATTAATGCACTCTGGGAAGTAGTTTTAAGCATTATCTTGGGTGTGTTGACTTTTAGCTTTACTATTGCAAATGTTAACATATATCACAGAAACTGGATATTTCCAGTCTTTTAATTGTGTTTTTGCACATATATCATGGAATCACACACTTCCCTTCTGCTTCTTATAGTTACCCCCACTTTTTGCTGATGTTTCACTGTTTTCGACTTAGACTGACTGGGGTCCTGCTATCCAGGACGTCAGTCAAGCTGCTTTCTCCTCTAAATTGATTGCATGTACTTTAGGTACACTCCAGATTGGATTTGTGGGTACCCTTATAAGTCCCTAGTATATGGTATACTATGTATCCAGGGCATAGGTACCCCAGAGGCCTTCCAGGGGCTGCAGCATGTATTATTCCACCCCTGAGAGACAATTCAAACTGACACCACAGGTCTGCTACTGCAGCCTGTGTAAGGTGGTGCATGCACATCTTACTTAGATATAGGTTCACTATATCTATCCTATATCAATGCACATATAAACCTATCAGTCAGCCCTATGGCAGGCCTTATCAATCTTAATGGCAGGGTGCTGGGTTTTATGTGAGAGGGTGCCCATGCATGAGCAGAGCCACTCTGCAGCCTTAAGAACCTATTATCCGGGGTTGTTTGTGATGCAGCCAACCATATATATTTAAGTGCATTATAACCTCGGCTAACTTTAAAACGACTGTTTGGAAACATGTTGTGTTTGGTGTCAAACACCTTGGAATCATACCTCCCCGCCAGTAACTGGTGGGGAGGTATGATTCCACCCTCCTAAAGGGATATATGCGATACACCGGTACACCCGGTACCAGCTTTCTCGACCTGGACATCACAAAATGGATGCTGCCAGCCACAGACACGAGTCTGCCCTCCTGCTGCTGATCCAAGCTTGAGCAGGGAAAGGCTTGACAATATACTTCCTGTCACAGGGAGGTGTGACCACCTCCCAGACAGGCTTTAGTGTATTGTGGCATGGGTGGGTGCACTCTGAGAGGGCGTTGAAGTCTGCACTGGGGGCCCATTTGGTGTCCCTGTGCATAGTCCAGCTCAAACTGGTTGCAGGAGCCATTTGCTACTGCTCTGGTGCAAAACTGGACAAAGGACATGGGTGTAGCCACCCCTCTGTCCTGACCGTCCCATAGGTGGGTCCCCAGAGTTTGTCCCACCCCTTCCTTGGGTATAAAGTAGGAACCCCTGACTACAGGACTTAGGATTTTACCTGGACTAAACTCTGCTACAGAAACCAAGTACTTTGACGATCTACACTTCGCTGGATGACTGAAGAATCTTCCTTGGAGTAAAGGAGTTACTCCCCTGCAAGGCAGGCACCTAAATGCAACTGACCGGTTTGCATCTCCTAAGCTCCTGAGGACTCCAAAGATTTCTGCAACACAGGAGGTGGGTTCCCGAGGTCTCTGAGGTTGACCTGCGATTTCAGCAATTCTGAGGCCCGTATCCCTCTTGGGGACCGTGCAACCCAAACCTATTTGCACTGTGTACTTTTGCAGCAGCATATGCTTTTAGGCGATCTCTGAGGCTCTGCTTTGGGCTACTTTAGTCTTGACCCCGAGCAGTAATTGCACCGAAGATTTCCGGCCTACACTCCATGAGTGTTCCGTGGGCTGGTATTTTGTGATTCAGGTCGAGGTCCTTTTGTGATCCAGCTCGAGGTCCTTTCGTGATCCCTGGTCCGTTGGCCTGTGGGTCCTTGTGAAGGTAACTTTGACTTTCAGTGGGCTTTCCTGGTTGCTCCAGACATTCCCTGACTCTCCATTGCTTGGAGAGTTCCCAGGACCTTGCTGGTACTCACTAAATCTTTTTTCCTCTGACTGTGTGAGTTGCAGTTGCCAAGGCTTGTTGGTGTTCCATCCAGACACTGACCCTCCAGCACTCGACATCCTTTGTGGGACCGCTCAGTTCCGGACTTTGGTCGTCGTCAACGTCTCCTGTTCCCCGTGGCTGCAGAGTCAAGCATCGCGTCATCTCACCTGAAGCACCCGACAATGGTGGGCACTTGTCTATCATGCCCCTGGTCACCCTGAAGTGACCCAGACTCTGTCCCCTTTGCTTTCGGGTTCTTCTCACCTCGAATCCAGGCTTAGATTCCATCGGACACTTTTCATCTTTCCCGCAGCAGCACTTTTCCGCATCACGTCATTGAAAATAACGAAGATTCCTTACATCACTTGACACCTATGTACCCGGCTCCCCAGGGATAGGTAACACTGGTACTCCGGTACTCACAAGGGTGCTGGCCTTAAAACCTTCTATGTTTGAAAGGGTTTGCCCAAAGTCTGCTCCAAAGTGTCCTTACTCTTTAAAATTCCATTCACGACTATAGAGTTGTATGGAGCTCGCGTCTGTGTTCTCACACTGCACCCGTCCTCCGTGGGTCCCCTGTGTCACTACTTTGGGTGGTTCCTTGGGGTCCCAGTAATTCTACGTGCTCTAGGCACTGTGTCTAGTCAAGTAGTGGTTGTTATACCACTTTCTTAGAATATGGCTTGGTCTCCCCCTGGAGCGCCCTGTGTATTGTGCTATTTACTGTTGTTCTGGTGATTTAATATTGTGTACTTTGTGCTCTAATCTCATAAGGAGGTTAGGAGAGAGTGTTTAGTAATAAATACATATATTTGATATATCTCTTGTGTGATTCTCCTTTCATTTGGTCATTCAGGAGGTTCTGATCTGGTAAAACAAGCTGCTTTACATTCCTTCAAGACTTAGCCTGAAGGCTGCTCTCCATAGCTACCACTAGGATTGCTTTCAATAAAGGTTGTCTTTAACCTAATTATCAATTTGGGGTGTTTGGACTGGTACAAGGTGCCCACTATAATTAGTGGTCAGCATATACCAGGCTAACTTCTCACACCTTTCCCCT
This sequence comes from Lissotriton vulgaris, assembly GCF_964263255.1. NCBI lineage: Eukaryota > Metazoa > Chordata > Amphibia > Caudata > Salamandridae > Lissotriton > Lissotriton vulgaris. Next base: position 714,264,679 of record NC_141697.1, on the reverse strand, counting down.
TGTTTTAAGTTTGTCCATCCAGGTTAGTGTTGTACAATGGGTTAGTACTCTTTCGATTTTGTAAAGGACAACTCTGTACTAGTTCTACATTTTTAATAGCATGATAATTAATTATGTCCTATTTTGTTTTATAACATTTTTGGGGGGCATTTTGTCTTTTTTTACATAGTTGACATTTATCTTTATTGCATTACATTTGTTACATACTCATTGTCTCTGTGTCGTCTATATGCTTGCCGTAGTGTAACTGGGATAATGTACCCCTAATTTAGGAGCCATGCCTCTCTGCTCAATTAATGAGGTTGTGGTATGGGTTCTTATGTTTGGAGTTGCGCTCCCTTCCTGCTTGTACCGGTTTCATAACTACCGGTTTGTTTCCTTAGCTATCAATTTTGGTGTTTAACGGGTGATTGTTGAGGGTCGGTGGAGGTATGTGCATGCGGGCGTCCTCTGCTTGGCTGTTCATGTAAAGTTGTCGGACTATGCTTGGGTGTGTGGGGTGGCTGTGGTTGCTTCTACTGGAGTATCCTGGGACCCTTGCTGTTGTGTCGTCTGTAGTGTTTAATTCCTGGTGTGTGACCGATCTAACTCATTGTGTCTTTCTTCCGGCCTAGTCAGGATTGTATGAGCCGTCTGGTATTGGGATGTAACGGGTGGTTCTTCCAGTGTGATCTGCTGTTTCAATTGGTGTAGACGTTGTTCCCATTCCATGGATACGTGATGTTTGCGTGTCCCTTTCACTTATTTGTCCCTTATCACTTCCTCCTCTGCTGTGCCCCACTTTTTCACTGCCCCCACCCAGGCCTTCACCGGGGGGTCCCTAAGGGGCTCTCCAGTGCATAGCTATTCCTCTCTTAGCCAGAAGTATAGATAGGGACATGAAGCGAATCTGCACCTTGTCTGTTTTCCGACTCCTGAATACACCCAGTGCGCATGCTTCCCATGCCCGTAGTTTCTCGTACTGCCTAATTTTTGTAGCCCTAGTAAGGTTGTATTGTGGGGAAGCCCCAGAACATTTGCCTGTAATCCGCCTCTGGCCTGGCATCAGGGACATGGGAACTGTGTGTCTGGGTAGTAACGCTGAAGACTCTTTGGCGTTAGATATGCCCTGTGCAGAATGTTAAATTGTATGTTTTTAAATAGTGCATTTCTGGACACTTTTTTGGGGTATTCTATTGCTTCCTCCCACTCCTTGTCATGTAGTGGTCAACCTATATCCTCTTCCCATGTCTTCCTAAGTGGGGTTAGTGGCTTAATTATAAGTTCCAAGACGGCTATATATCGCCATGTGATTAGGTGTCTGCCCACACCCATATGTAGTATTGTGTGTATTACTGGGTGTGTCGGTGGTACCCCCTCAGTCAAATCCCAGAACGGGCGGCTGCTGGCTATGATATGCCTGTGCAGTAGAAATTATCCTGGGAGAGGTCGTACTCCTCCATTAGTTGATTATAGGGACGGATTTGTCCGTCCTCAAAGAGGGATTCCAGCTCGGTCCACGAGTGTTAAGTCCACACTCGTAGGGTCTGAGCCGTGCATTATTTCTCATTTCTAGGGAGCCCTATCAAGAGGAGCAGCAGAGAATACAGGGGTCTCTCCCCAGACATCTGATGTATCCTCAGCATACATGTACGGGTAATTGACACCTGTAGTGGATATGTGCGCATGGATATGGTACTGGGTAGTAGCAGGTGCCGAATTGCTGGTAGGGGTATGTGCCCTGCCTCAGAGGATGTTTCTCCCATATGGCGCTATGCCGTATAATGAGAGAGCCATTGTAGTTGGGCTGCTAGGAAATATGCCTCAAAACGCTGGGGCTCCTTATCCCCCTTGATCAGTCGGTAGGAGCAATTTGTATAAGGCTACCCTGGGTCTGCCTGCCCCCGAAATTAGGGAGGCGAGCAGTGAGTCTAACTCCCGAAAAAAGGGGCAAGGCGGAATGACCAGGAGGTTAGCAAAGTGATATTGTAATCTAGGGACTATGATCATTTTGGCCAAGGCTACTCGTCCAATCTGGGCCAGCGTCTTCCAGAAGCCCACTGCTGTCCTTATTCCTGCTAATGTCTTACAGTGGTTCCCCTCATACATGCTGCTTGGGGAGTAGTATAGTCATACTCCTAGGTATCTAGGTGCGTTGGCGCTCCAGGCCAGTCGCTTGTCTCCTATTGTGATGTCAAAAGGGGCTACGTGTGGGCTCAGTGGGTAGATTGTGGATTTGTCCCAATTTACTTTGAGGCCTGAGACATCTGCAAATTCCGTTAGTGTTGTCTAGATCGGGGTCAGGTCAATAGTGATGTCACGCACGTATACCAGTAGGTCGTCTGTGTATAACGATACGCTGTGGACAGGGCCCGCTATCGGGATACCCCCTCTCATCACAAGCGTTTCCCTAATGGCTCCACTGCCAGAGCAAACAGTAGTGGGGAGAGGGGACACCCCTGTCTTGTGCCCCTCTCTACCCGTAATGGGCCGAGACATAGTTGCCCAGTCGTACCCTTGAAGTCAGTTTCGTGTACAATAGTCATGTGTTCGACAAAAGGGCGGGGCCTAGGCCGACCTGTCAAAGGACTTTGAACATGTACGGCCATATAAGGGTGTTGAAGGCCTTTTCTATATCTAGAATCATGCCAGCTGCTCTTGGGAACTTGGAACTTGCTCTGTCTTGCACATGGAACAGTCTGTGTATTTTCTGGGATGTGTTTCGTCCTGGCACAAAACCACATTGGTCCGGGTGGATCAGTGGCGGGAGGATTTGGGTGTATCGTTCTGCCAATATCTTCCCAATGATTTTACAGTCTGCCGTCAACACTGTAATGGGCCTATACGAGGCCAGGAGTTTTGGGTCCCGATTCAGTTTTGGGAATGTTACCAGGATGGATTCTCTGAGTGATCCCGGAAGCTCACCCCGTTCCAATGCGTCCTTGTGCATTTCCACTATGCGGGGTACCAGCTGGACAGAAAAGGTGCTATAATATTCTAGCCGGAAAACGTCCATGCCTGGGCCTTTATTACGGCTGGCCTCGGAGTGCCCGGGAGATCTCTGTGTACATGACCTTTGTGTCCACGGAGGCCCTGTTGGATGCTGGAATGTGTGGTATAAGTAGCGGGCCCAAAAACTGTTCTATTGCCCACTGGTTGGTATGTGCAGGGTTTTGGTAGATCCCGGAGTAGTAGTCTTGGAAGAGTTGCAGTATTTTTGCCTGTGAGTAGGGAGGGATCCCTGCCTGATCTACTATCTCCGTAATGGGCTTTATCGCCGTGTCTTGTCGAGCCAACCAGGCTAGGAATGTCCCTGCCCTGTCACCCACCCTATGTACCCTTGCTGCGTATGCCCTGAAATTATATTTGTACATATCTCGTTGTGTCTCTGCGTAGGCCATCTTGGCTGCTGCCACTTGGTGTGTCTCTGCTGCCTGGGGCGTGACAACGACTCCAAGTCGTGCTCTGACTGCCGCACCATGGTGCCGAAGACTTTGCGAGAGCGGTCCCGAAAGTTGCTGGAAGTCCGGCAGTGGGCTCCGCGCCACTCAAGGTACCGTTCCCGTGGGAAGTTGAGGCACCAGTCGCGGAGCTGTCACCACCGTTCCTCTGGATCAAAGTCTTCGCACTCGGGGTCAGGTAAGTTGAAGCATTCCAAGAAGAAGTGGAAGAAGCAACGTCGCTCTTCAACTTCTCCTCGCCTGTCCCACGATGCATCTGAGGGTGCGGGTGGTGCCACCCCCGCGGCTCCAGGGGAGCCTGCGACAGCCTACCAGCCCTTTCCGGGTCTGTTGGTGATGCCTGTACAGGTGCAAGAGTTCCTTGCTGCCATGGCTCGACTCTTTGGCCCGTCGTGGTCACGCCGGTGCGCTTTCGGTCTCTGTGGGCCCGACTGAGGGTCCTATCCTTCCGGCGCCGGTGGCTTCGGCCCCGGTGCCGCCATCTGCTTTGGCTCCGGCACTGCAGGACCTCCCTGGATCCAGGCTCGGATCCCGGCCGACACCGGTTGACCTGATAACACCTCCTCCGGTGTCCACCCTGCCTCCGACACCACCTCCGACGTCGTCTGGTACTACCGCCAATGTTGCCCTCGGTTTCAGCCCTGAACCGGTCGCTCAACGCCAATTCCGATGGGGCCTTATTTTCAGCCTTTTTCACAGACTTTGGAGGAAAGGGAGGACTTGGAGGGGTCTGAATACCCTCTCACACAACAGTGTGGTGATGATCCGGACTGGGCAGAGGATTTGGGGGATGCCAGTGGTCTAGACACCTCACCTCACCTTGGCATGCTGTCTCCTCCTTCCGTGGCTACGGAGGAGGAAGCAAGTTATGCAGTGGTAAGGCGGCCAAGGCTCTCCACCTCGAACTTCCTACAGTGCCGTCAGGACTAACCTCTGGACAGAAGTGCTTCAACCGGTGGCAACTCCTCCTGAGCCCTTGCTGCCTTTTAATGATGCACTGTCTGACGTTCTTTTGGGCACTTGGTCCAGTCCCAACACAGGGGCTCCTGTGGACAGGAACGAGGCCCATTGCCTGGCTCCGGGCGACCCCCTCTTTCTCTCACAACACCCCACCCCTGAGAGCTTGGTTGTCCAAGCCACTGCATCACAGAGCGCATTCCCTTCCGCACCTCCGGATATGGAGCAGCTTGGTAAGAAGCTGTTTTCATCTGCTAGCTTAGGGCTGCGGTCGGTGAACTCTGCATGCCTCTTGGGCCATTACTCCCACTCTGTGTTGGACACGGTGCGGAGGTGCTACCCAACTGTCCGGAGGAGGCCCAGACAGTATTCGCCCAGGCTATTGCAGCTGGGAGGTACGCATCTAAGTTCACCATCCGTTGTGGGCTTGATACCGCCGACTGGCTAGCCAGGGCGATTTCCGCCACGCCTGGCTAAGAACAACTGGCTTCTCGGGGGATGTCCAGAACACTTTGATGGACATGCCCTTTAATGACATTCGCCTTTTTGGCAACAAAGCGGATGGTGTGTTGGAGCGCTTTAAAGACTCACGGGCTACGGCCAAGTCCTTGGGCCGCTCGGTTACTCGGCCTCTTCCTCCTTCTGCTTTTTTCCTCTTTCGTGGCCATGGAAGCGGTGCTCCAACACGTTCATTCCAGAGCCACAGGCCGGCACGGCAACAACCTCAGCGTGGCTGCGGATGTGAGAATCGCCGAGGCGGTTCTGGGGGCCAGCGGGCGGGTCAGTCCACCTCCACCCGCAGCATCCACTTCAAAGCCTTCCTAGTCCGACCTTTCAGGCCCATCAAACGCAAGTCGGCGGAAGAATACGCCATCATCTCCCCCACTGGTGCAACATCACTTCGGACAGGTGGGTGCTGCAAATAGTCCGAAGGGGCTACTCCCTCCCCTTCAAGACTACCCCTCCAGCCATCCCACCTCAGTACCACCGCATGTCGGGGAACCATCTTGCGCTTCTTCAGCAGGAAGTCACAGCCCTCTTGGCCAAGGGGGCCATCGAGCGCGTTCCTGGGCCAGAAGTAGGTCGGATTGCTATTCCCACTACTTTCTGGTCCCCAAGAAAGTGCCTGCGTCCTATCTTGGACCTCAGGGATGTTAACGTCTTCCTCCGGAAGGAGAAGTTCAAGATGTTGATCCTAGCTCAGGTCTTGTCTGCTCTCGACCCTGGAGACTGGATGGTAGCGTTGGACTTGCAGGACTCATATTTCCACATCCCGGGCCTGCCGGCCCACAGGCATTACCTGCGGTTCATAGTAGGCCACGAGCATTTTCAGTTTACTGTGCTCCCCTACGGCCTTACCAGTGCCCCTCGGGTGTTCACAAAAGTGATGGCGGTGGTTGCAGCTCATCTGCGCAGATCAGGGATTCCAGTCTTCCCCTATCCCGATGACTGGTTGTTGAAGGTAGGCTCGCCCCAGGCAGTCGTTTCCCACCTCCAGACTACCTCCGACCTCCTGCATTTGCTGGGGTTTTCCATTAACGAGCTGAAGTCGCACCTGATTCCCTCTCAGGAAGCTCCTCTATAGCGGTTCTGGACTTTGTGCAGTTCCGGGTTTATCCTCCCGAGCAGCGTATATTCAGGCTATGATTCCGATCTTTCAGCCTCTATTCCGAGTTTCGGTCAGGATGACCCTCCGGCTACTGGGCCTGATGGCCTCCTGCATCCTGCTAGTGGATCATGCCAGATGGCATATGTGGGCGCTGTAGTGGGACCTGAAGTTCCAGTGGGCAAAGCATCAGGGCAACCTGTCCAATCACGCCCAGATCGCGGAGGGCACTGCACGACAATTGCATTAGTGGCTCTCGAATCGCAATTGGGTCAATGGCAGATCCCTCTCCCTTCCCCAACCGGAGCACACAGTGGTGACGGATGCGTCCTTCCTGGGTTGGGCCGGCCACATGGGAGAGGCAGAGATCAGAGGCCTCTGGTCTCCGGCAGAGTCCCGGCTCCATATCAACCTTCTGGAGCTTCTGACTATCTGCCTTGCACTGAAGGTATTCCTTCCCTCTGTCATGGGGAGTGTAGTGCAGGTGTTCACAGACAACACAACAGCCATGTGGTACTGCAAAAAACAGGGCGGGTGGGGTCGTGGACCCTATGTCAGGAGGCCCTGCACCTTTGGACATGGCTGGAACATCAGGGTATTTCCCTGGTGGTTCAACACCTGGCAGGTTCGCTGAACGCCAGGGCGGACGAACTCGGCCGCCGGTGCATGATGGATCACGAATGGCGCCTGAACTCGGATGTGGAGCATGGTCTCTTTCAGCGGTGAGGAGAGCTTTGGTTCGATCTATTCGCCACCGAAGAGAACGCGCAATGTCATCAGTTCAGCGGGTTGGAATTTCCAAGGCAGCACTCGCTAGGTCACGCTTTTCGTCACGAGTGGAGTTGCGGTCTACTATACGCCTTTCCGCCTATACCACTTCTACCCAGAGTGCTGAAGAAGTTCAAGCGCGACTGGGCCCAAGTCATTCTTGTGGCTCCGGACTGGGCTCGAAGAGTATGGTATCCAGAGCTACTCAACATGGTGATCGATACCCCGCTCCGACTGCCTCGCCGGGAGGACCTTCTGTCGCAGCAGCAGGGGAGGGTCCTCCACACGAACCTGTCCAGCCTCCATCTCCTTGCTTGGCGATTGAGCGGTGGCAGTTGACATCTTTTGACCTGCCTCCCGAAGTTTGTGATGTTATTTTGGCAGCCAGGCGTCCCTCCACTAAAACGGTCCACGCCTGCAGGTGGAATACATTTGTGGCATGGTGAACAGCAAAGGCTGTGGATCCACTTTCTGCCCCTCGTTCACAGGTCCTTCTATTTCTCCTTTCTTTGGCCCAGTAGGGCTCTGCTCTGGGCACTATCAAGGGCCAACTCTCAGCCATTTCAGTCTTTTTACGGCTTCCAGATCAGCCTTCCCTTTTCAAGTCCCCTGTTGTAAATAGATTCTTAAAAGGCATTACTCATCTTTTTCCTCCTGTTCCTTTCATAATGCCTCAGTGAAACTTGAACCTGGTTCTGACCTATTTGATGTGTGCTCCCTTTGAGCCACTTCACAACTGTCCTCTTCGTCTCCTCACTTTAAAGACTGCTTTCCTGGTTGCCATCATCTCTGCCAGAAGAGTGAGTGAGCTCCAGGCTCTTTCTTCTAAACCTCCATTTCTCTCAGTCCATCCAGACAAAGTTGTTCTACGGACTCGTCCATCTTTTCTGCCAAAGGTTGTCACTGCCTCTCACATCGGGCAGACCATCACTTTGCCCACCTTCTTTCCGCCTCTACATCCCTCAAAAGAGGAAGAGAGGCTCCACCGTCTGGACCCAAAACGTGTGCTCTCATTCTATTTGAACCGCACACAACAGTTCCGGGTGGATGACCAGCTCTTTGTTGGCTACGTGGGTGCCAAGAAAGGTCGGGCCGTGCACAAGTGGACCATCTCCCGGTGGGTCATTCTGCACATAAAGGCTTGTTATACTTTGGCTAAAAAGGAGCCTCCAGTGGGGCTGCGAGCCCATTCTAACAGGGCGACGGCAGCCACTACTGCCTTGGGACAGGGAGTTACCTTGCATGACATCTGTCAGGCAGCAATTGGGCCTCGCTGCACACGTTTACCAAGCATTACTGCCTGGAAAACAAGTTTGGAGAGATGGCTTCTTTGGCTGTCTGTTCTCCAGGACTTTCTGGTGCGATCTTGGTTCGCAGACCCACCACTGGGGTTGGTATTGCTGGGGTATCTATCACTACGTGTTTCTTACAGATGCACAAGTTACTTACTTCCGGTAACGATATATCTGTAAGAAACATTAGTAGTGATAGATTCCTTACTGCCCCACCCATCCCCCCGTTCTGCAAACTGATTGCTATGGTTAAGGTCATCCCTTTCAGGGCCCTAGTTTCTTGGCACCAGTGGTCAGTTTCTTGCATGGCTCTGCGTTTCTGGTTCAGAAAGTCGTGTACAGACTGACGTCAGCTCACATGAGCACGTCTAAGTAGCTCCAGCGGCGCCAAAGACGCATGCGGAGCCACACAACGACGCCTACCGACGTACAGAGGTACTGCTGATGAAAACTTTCCGGATCCAGTCTGACGCCTAGTGGTAATTCTAAGGTAAGGAATCTAGCACTACTAATGTTTCTTACAGATATATCGTTACCTATGGTAAGTAACTTGTGCATACTGCCTATAAGTATCAATTGGCCCTCTAGGAGTCACTCCAGAAGTGTGTATCTACCGTCTTTATCCATCGTTTGCTTGATTTCCAGAAAGGGAACCCCCAGTCGGAGCCAGATCAGGGTACCTCGGGCAAAGGCCAAGTATGCTGTGGCACATATGGTTTCCCGCCATTTCCTGCGCAGACTCTCTGCCTCTAATGCTGTTAAATATGTTTCCTGTAATATGGCTATCTGTGCTTGTTGTCTCTTAATGTATGAATATATGGCATATCTCTTGCTCACTGTGTGCATGTACCTTATGTTTATTGTACGGACTTTAATGTCCATGTTCGGGAGTTTGCTAGTCATATTATGTTGTCCTTGGGGCTGGGTGCACTCTTCCTCAGTGACGTGTCTGCACCTGGTGCCCTCCCATGTCCATGCCGGTCGTCTATGTGTGATTAACCTGCCCGCCTGCAGAATGTTCTTGCGATTGAAGGGGTAAGTCGCTTGGGGAAGGGGGCGTAACTGTGAAACAGGAAATTTGTCACTCGGGGCGATATGTATAAACTAAATACTATGCACGTGCTCTAGTGCGTTAGTGGAGGGGTTGAGGCCACTTGGTTCTACTAGCAGTGGTCTGCATGGCCCATCGCAGCATGTTGGTATAGATATGATGCCGGTGGAGTCCCTCCGCACCCCCTTATTATACCTGTTGGATGGTTGCATACTCGCAGCTCTCAGCACAGTCAGCCCTGCCATCTCTCATTGCCATATCACTATCCGTTTACTGGGCATGTCGACTATGCTGGGTGCACTGGGGGGCCCTTGTATTGCTTAGTAGCGTTATTTAGACAAATGTGTCTGCAGTCTGTAGGGTTACCACTGGTTGGGTGATTGAGATTTCTCGGGAGGTATTAGTGTCACTGATGTCCTCCTCTGACAAGAAGCAATGAGGGCCCCTTTCCACGTCTGAGCTTACCACTGTTGGGCCCAGATCTGCTGCCACCTGCAACACCTTCCGACGTTCTGCTATAATTTGCTCCAGGCCTGGGGAGTTCCTGCAGTGGCTCCAGATCGTGGACCCATCTGTTTCAGGGTGATCGTCTTTTGTTAACATCGCTTGCTTCTGTATTCCCGGTTTCCTCACGTCGTGCACAATCCTCTGTTCCTTGTAGACATTGTTCTGCCCTGTCATATGCTTGCTTGGTGTCTGTAAAGAAGCCTGTGTGGCCTTCATGTATGATTTTAAGGCGTGCCGCGTACAAGGGGGCATATTGAACGTTCCTTTGTCGCAACATGCGCTTGTCTCTTGACCGCCCGGGAGTAATCTGGGAATAACATGACCTGTTTGTCTTCCACCCGGAGCGCCCCCTGTTGCCTGGCTTGCCTGAGCACTGCATCCCGATCTCTGTAGTGTAGCAATTTCATCAGGAACGGCCTGGGCAGGGTTCCCAGGGGTCGTCTGCTTGCCGGGGCCCAGTGCTCCCTCTCCACCAAAAAGAAGGGGGTCAGGTCCGCCGCCTGGGTAAACATTTTGAACCATTTTTCGAAATACCCTATGAGGTCAAGTCCTTCTGCTCCCTCAGTCAGGTTCAGGACCCTTATGTGCTTCGCCACGAGTGCCCCTCCAAATCATGTTTTTTTTCTTCCAGGATCTTCACTTGTGATTGGAGGTCACTCAGGCTTCCCTTTTGTGACTTCATTTGGTGTTCAATTGCTCTCCTTGCTTCACTTTGTCCACTAGCTTGCAGTGATCGTCCCTAAGGAGATTAGGGTCAGTGGCCAACGCCCCAAATCTGTCCTCCATGGTGACCCTGGAGGGTTCGATGGCCTCAGCACCTTGTCTGTCTCGTCCGACATTGTCGCCACGTCTATTGTCTCTCCTTCTGTACGGGTATGCTTGGCTTCTGGGGAGGACTGCCTTGTGTGGGCTGGTGTTTGCAAGGCTCCAGTATTGTGCTGACGTCCCATACTTGGGGCTGGTGTTTGGGTGCTTTCTATCTCTTGGCCAGGTTTGTTTGCGGTTGGGGAGTGGGTGGCTTTCCAAGTGTCCTTCCCCCGCCCCCCTATGTTGCCCTGTGCCTTCCTTACAATGGTCACGAATATTGGTTGCGGGTCCTTAAGCTGTTTTTTGCTCCCTTTGGCGGCCCAGTTTCCACTGTCCCTTATTGGGCTGATGTGAGTGCTTCTGTTGTGTGTATGTGGGCAACAAAATTAGACAACCACTGAGTAAGGAGGTGAGAGCCCGCCTAAGATCAGAATGCCCTTGCCCATCTCTGGCTGACAGGATCACAGCTACCCCCGAGATAGACCCCAAGCTGTGCACCTTTTTCGGTAAATATATGAGGGACCCCAAAAAGGGGATAGATAGATCCTGGAGAGCATGCCAGTATAAGCTCTTGGACGTGGTTGAACCACTACAAAAATAATCTAGCTTGTCAAACGATCGAAGGAGTCCGGTCAGCCTCTACCCACGGAAGAGGCAGGGTGGGCACAGATGGCGGTATGTCTTCTGGGCAACGCCAACTGCTCCCTCTCAGCAGAACGTCGCCTCTCCCTCCTTCTAAAAATGGACCCTAAGTTAGGGTAACTCTCGTTCTCATAGGCAGGTCCTGTAGCCCAGGGCTCTCTCTTTGATGACCCCTTTGCCAAGGAGTTTGGGAAGTTTGTGTTGACTTTTTCAGCTCTTGACAAAGCACAGGCGTTGATGAAAAAGATCATCCCGGGGAAGGTTGTTGGCGGGCCGGAAGAGGCAGGGGTCGCTCCTCCTGCCGCCAATCCTACTAAGGCCCTAATAGAGACCAGGCACGAAGAAACAACAGCTGGCAGGATGGCTGGCAAGGAACCTTCTACCCCTCCCGTGGCAGGAAAGGCAGAAACAACTGTGGCCGCGGAGGGGCCCACAACAACTCCAATGGATACAATGGTAAGCACCGAACTGTTACCACTCGTTTGGGAGGGAGAATAAGCTTGTTTTTTTCACAAATGGGTAATGATCTCCTCATACCCGTGGGTTCAGGAGACAGTAAAGGGATACCAGAGAGTTCTACGGAACTCCAGTGGAGGCAGTCAAGCCCCGTCAAATGGTCTTTTCCTCTCAGGATGTAGCTCCTATAGATTTGGAGGTCTGGGACCTTTTAATGCAAAGGGTTATATTTGCCAATCGGAACTGCACCCCTGAGGATTCCTAATCAACTTGTTTTTAGTGGAAAAGAAGGAAAAGGGCTTCTGCCATGTCATCAATCTTAGGTCCTTCAACGAGTGGCTGGTGAACTGCCACTTCAAGATGGAGTGGATTCACATCCTAAGGGAGCTTTTGCTGCAATTCGACTGACTGGCCTACCTGTCTGTCCCCATTTTTGCCCCTCATTGCAGGTTCCTCTAATTTTAGTGGAGTGAGCAGATTTTCGAATTCCGGACTCTCCCGTTCGGCCTGTCTGGTGCTTTACCAAACTATTCAAACCAGTGGTGGAACACGTACGGACCATGGGCATCAAGCTGATTATTTACTTGAACGACATTCTGTTGATAGCTCAGTCCCATGTTCGACTGATAGCTCACCTAAATACCACCATAACCACTACAGAGTTTAGGGTTCACCATCAACCAACAGAAGTCGGACCTGGTCCCGCAGCAGAGCATGCTATTCTCGGGCTTCCGGATCGACTCCAGGGCAGCGACCCAGTACAAAAGATTGTCAAGATCAAGAAGGAACTGAGGAAGGTTCTCAGACGGGACAGAATCGCTTTGCAACAGTTGGCCATGATTGTTGGCTTGTTATCTTCCTCGATTCAAGCCATCTTCCTAGGGCTGCTGCACTTTAGAGACTCAAAGCATCCCATCTCCGAAGGGGACCACTTACTCCGAGGTAGTCTCGCTAACAGAAGAAGCCAGGACGGAGCTCCAGTGGTGGATAGACCACATGGAAGCCTGGAACCGACGGGCGATCTTTGGCTCGCAACCGGATCTGGTCATAGAATTGGATGCCAGTCGCCTAGGTTGGGGCACCAGATGTGGATCGACCTCCATGGGAGACTGAGGGATGGAGCAGGAGCTTACCCTCCACATCAACTGCCTAGAGCTACTGGCGGGCTCTTTTACTATGCGGTCATTCACTAGCGACAGAGTCTCATGTTGTGTACTCCTCCAGATGGACAGAACCACAGCAGTGCAGTACATCAACTGTCTGGGTAGGACTCGATCCAGAGCCCTAGCGGAACTGGCCAAGGACTTCTTACACTTCTGCCTCCAACGTCCGCTCTCAGTGACGGACGAATATCTCCCCGGGACACAAAGCTTCGTAGCGGATTGGAACTCCAGGCACTTCAGAGATGTCCTCAACTGGAGACTCGACCCAGCAATCTTCCAGGCACTGACGACTCTTTGGGGTCAATGCCAGGTGGACCTGTTTGCCTTCAGATGGAACGCCCAGCTACCCAGATACTTCAGCTGGAGACAAGAACCTGGTTGAAAGCGTTAGATGCCTTTCTACAGGACTGGTCGATGGACCCGGTGTACGCCTTCCCACCTTTCCTCATCATCCAGAGAGTGGCGGCACTAGCCCGACGACAGCGGGCCTCGCGTATCCTAATCACACCGAAATGAAGATCACAGGCATGGTTCCCCTTTCTCCAGAAGCTGGCTTGGGCCACCCCAGTTCGTCTTCCGTTGTATGAAGAAATCCTGGTGGATCCTCTGGGTCAGCCTCACCCTTTGGTTCTCCAGGGCCATCTCCATCTCATGGTGTTGAGGATTTCAGGTGATGCTGGCAGGAAGTCAGTCTTTCGCAGGGGACTGAGTTCCTCATCCTGCAGGCCTGGGCCCCAGGGACCATCAAAAGGTATAGATCAGCTTGGAGGAGATGAGTACTTTGGTGTATGGAGAGACGCCGGGATCCCGTGGGCACCAACGTTACTGATATAGTGAATGAAACTCTATCTGAATTGGGTTTGGTGATACTAAATGAACCAAAAAACCCCTGCGGGCAGTTAGAGCCAACCTATCTGGGAAGGGGTTGTGAGTCAGAATCAGAATCATAAACTTTTATTCGATTATCAAAAATTTACATAATCATAAAAAGTACAGTTTAAAAAGAACCATCATTTTTGTACTGGGGTTTACATTTTAAAATTTACATCTTAAAAAACAATTTTCGATCGGATTCTTGTTACTATTTTTAAAAAAGTCACTATCATTTTGGCTTCATGCGGGTTTGCCGGTGATTGTAGATAGGCAAGCGCTGGATATGTGTTTCTAAGGCCACTTAGTCGCAGAAGGGGAAGGATCCATTTTTTCCTGGCCACACTGTAGTATTTACAGAATAGTGTGACGTGGACTGTTGACTGCTTAGAGAGCCCATCGCAAGGACAACAGTTCATGATCCGTGACCAGTTATTCTGTTCTGGAAATGAGACCAGGCGAAAGAAGAGATCAAACCGGAGTCTAGTCAATAAGAACTTTTCGTGATTCGAAAGAAAGAACGTGAGGTAAGGCTGTATCAGCTTCTCTGATTGCAATTTAGAGATTTTTTCATTTTGTGTTTTCGCTATCTCTGCTTGATTCCGAAGTTCTCTCAGGTGGCCTAGACACAGTTCTTTCAGCTGTTTCTTGGATATATCTTCAATCGAAGATGGATCAGAAAAGTATTGCTCACGGTTAAGATCTTGAAAAAATTTAAAAACGTAATTAAGCCAGGGAATTTTTCTCCAGTGAGTTAGGCTAAGACAGTCTGTGATGAGGGCGCGTGATACATGGCTTTCTGGGTTGCACCATATGCGATGCCATAGGATGAGAGGTTGACAGCGTATGGTGTCTGTGACGAATTCCATCCCTAGCTCTCGATGAGATGCTAATATCGGAGAGCTTTGGGGGAGAGCCAGTACGTATTTAATAAAGGCGTTTTCCGTAGCCTGTAGTTGCTTGATGCACCCATAACCCCAGATGCCTGCTCCGTAACTCGCCACGCTGTGGCATTTTGCGTAGTATAAAGTTATGAGTTCTGACGGAGCAGGTTTGCCTAGTTTTCTGGAGAAAGCGCAAAGTGCAGATGTTGCTCGACGAAAGTTAAGGTTTCTGGCTTCTATGGCTTTTCGCCAGGTCATTGAATCGTCAACAAGTATGCCCAGATATGGATATACTGACGTTTTTTCCAGCTTAATATTGTTTATGTATATGGATTTTGTGTTCCCTGGTTTGGATCCTATGGACATTGTAAATGTTTTCTTTGTGTTTACTTTTAGTCCCAATGAGTCCATAAACGTCACATATTTGGCCAGCTGTCGTTGTAGTTGGTTGGCTGTTCGGGCCAGGATGACCGAGTCGTCGGCGTAGAGTAGGATGGGTATAGGGCGGCGAGCTATTTGCGGGAGGTCCTGGCTCCCTGCCAACATTGCTTCTTCAATCCCGTTGGTGTATAGGTTGAATAGGAAGGGAGCCAGTACACACCCCTGCCTAACTCCACGCGTGATTTTGAAGGGGCGCGATATGTCGCCGCCAATGCCGTAACGCACTCGGCCTTCTGCGTTGGTATATAGGCCCCTGAGAAAGGTCAGTATCTCTGGATCTACTCCGAGATTCGACATAATTTCCCACAGTTTGGCGTGCTGAACACAGTCGAAAGCCGCGCTCAGGTCTACATAGACTAGATAGATCTTCCCCTCTTTTGCGTGGGCATATTTCCCAGCCAAAAGCGTCAGGTTTAGGGCTTGCTCCACCGTACCGAGTCCCTTCTGGAAGCCGTATTGCAGATCAGTGAAGATGTTGTTTACCTTGGCCCAGGTTTGTAAGCGGTCCAAAAGTAATCGACCTGCAATTTTGCCCGTAGAATCCAGAAGGGAGATCGGCCGGTAGCACGCTGGGTCGTTTCGGTCCCCTTTCTTAAATATTGGCAAAAGAGTGGATGAGGACCAAGAGGGAAGGAGACCGACTTGAGCGACTGCGGTCATTACCCGGGTTATTATTAATGACCAGTAGTCACTATTGTGCAAGAACAAGTCCATAGGTACCCCGTCCGGGCCGGGAGCCTTGCCAGTTTTTGACGCTCGAATTGCTTTTCTAACCTCGGTGACTGTAAAGCGTAAGTTGATTGGAAGAAGATGGGTTTCTGCCTCGGCCACTTGCTCTGTTTGGGGTGTGTCGGATGCCGGGCCGAAAGTTTTTGTGAAGTGAAGGACCCATTCATTCTCTGACACTGCGACATCGAGGTGGTTTGGATCGGTGTCATTTTCCAAGAAGGGTGATCTAATGGTCTGCCAAAAAGTGGTGCTGTCCTTTTTTAATGCGCTCTCGTGCAATTGGCACCAAAGGTCTCTCTTGATCTGACGCCTGCGTTCTTTCCTTGTTTCATTATACAGTTTCCTCCGGGATGAGATTAGTTGGGCGTCTCTTGGTTTCTGCCGAAGAGCTTCTTTTAAAGCTGAAAGGGCTTTTGTGCAGTCCGAGTTAAACCATCTGTTGGTTTGGGATGTAGGTTTGTTTGCCCTGTATTTAACTAGTTCGTCTCTTATGGCCCCTTGTATGTTATGGAAGGAGGCGATAATTAGTTCAGGAGAAGCTTCTGCGGACAGACAGTCCCTTTGCCAGGGGAGCGTTTTTTCAAGTATCCTTTGCGTAGTCGTCTCAGGGTCGACTTTGGCCCATTTAATTGCAAAACCATTCCTTTTCTTTAATGATATTGTTTGCTGATCGAGGGAGCTAGTTCTCGTTGTGGAAGGTCCTGCTTTCTCCATTGTGATCTCCACGCTTAAAGGATAGTGGTCGCTGATCGGGCTCGACCCTACTTTGTAGTTTGCTAACGTGTTCTTACACGTGTTTGAGGCTAGGATGAAGTCGATGGTAGATGTGCAGCCTCTCCCATGGAAGGTGGGTTGAAATTCCTGTACCGGGTCCACTAGCTCATTTACGAAGTCTAAGTCCAGGGTAAATAGAATTTCGTTCAGCTTATTTCCACTTTGTGAGTGTGCAAAGTGAGGCACCGGATTGCCGAATACAGATAGTAGGCCACAGGTTCCGGTTTTGTGGTTTGGGCATATTGGCTGGTTAAAGTCTCCTCCCCAAATGATTTTTATTGTTGCACTTGGATTCGAATTTTGCAGTGTGGATATATGGGCCACCATTTCATCCAGGTTTATGCAACAGTCCTGGGTGCCTGTGTTATTGTAGTAGTTAATGAGTATGTAGATATTCCTTGATGCGGTGGTGAGATGTGTGATTTGGATGACCTGGAAGGCAGATGTTTCTTTTATTAGTTTTACCGTGGCTGCTAGAATGTTAGAGAAGTAGATCATAAGACCACCTTTTGGTCTTCCCATTGTGCTTGGCGTTGCTTTGGTGAAAAAAGTCTTGTATCCCGGTAGATGTAGGGGGGATAGACGCCAGGTCTCTTGTAAGCACAAGATTTGATGGCTTCGTGCTATTTCCAGCCATTGAGGACATGTTATTTTGCTGGCTAAGCCTGCGACATTCCAAAAAGCTATACCTACGGCAGTGGCCTCGTTAGTTGTCGAGATGGCGAGAGTGGTTTTGCCACTGGTTGTGATTTCAGTGGTTACAGATTGCTCAGTTAGTGGTCTTGCGCTCGTGGCCGAGATCTCTGAGGGACAGGGGGTTAAGAGATTGTTTTGTTGAGTCATAGAGGACTCTGCTAGCTCGAGCTGTTCAGGTGGAGTTTTCTGGTACTTATTTGGGGCTAGGGAATGTGAAACGTCAGCTAAGTAATGAGGGGCAGCTGTAGGTTGATTCAGATCGACCGTGGATGGTCAATCGATCATATCGAGACACTCGTAGCGGTTGTGGGTTGGGAAGCCTTGCCAACCTTCATATGCGGGATAAGGTCTATCCTGCCAATATGGAACTTGGGTATCAACATACCTTTCTCTTGGTCCTCCCCTATCTGGGTACTCACAGGGGAAGTCCCGCCGATTCCACGGTGTTTGACGCCATGGATCCTGATTTCGTCGGGCTTTGGGAAGATGGTGCCATTCCCAAGGAGGGGGGTTGAATTGTTGTTTCATTGGGGGGTAGAACTGAGAAAGGTGGCAGGCGTCTACTCCTCCTTTTTTCTCGAGTTGTGGCCAGGCACATATATAATCAACCGTTGCGGGATCTTTGCAAGTTACTATAATACAATCACCGCGTATTGATTTCTTGGTTTTGCCTATCCAGGCTACCCTACGTGCTGATATGATCCCTCCTGATAGGTGGGATTCAAGAGGTCTATTTATGCTAAGCCACTGCATGGCTTTGTTTTTAAGTGACCATGCAGTTTCTGGGGTGTCGTCTACTAACTCGGGTACTCCTGTTAAAACTATTGTGAAGGGAGTAGCTTCAGGGGGCAGGTGGGCAGGGCGTCTAGCTGGAGGATATTTTTTCGGGGTGGTTGCCGATGTGATCTTTGGTGTTTTTTGGAGGGGTAGGGAATTCGTGGGCTGAGAGACGGGTTTCTCCTGGGGAATTCTACTAGAATCTAATTTTTGTGCTGGACATGAGCTTTGTGACTCAGCCTTACTTTTAGTATCTATCTGTTGCCCTTTGCTTTGTTGTAGTGACTTCTGTTGTATTGGTTTCACCTGCTGGGGGTGAGATGCATTTGTGTTTGGTTTGGGCGTGATTATCGGTGGATTGGGGTTCGTTTGTACTGTATGTGTTGCGTTTGTAGGATTAGCTACTTTCTGATTTTGTTTCTGATTTTGCTTTTTTGGTGGGTATGTGGTGTTTCGCTGTCCCTTTACATCTATCCTGGTGTTTGTGTCTAAGAGGGTAGCTGATATTATCGTTAATTGAGCCTCAAGGTTTCTTATGCTCAGCTGAATGGGTTTCAGATATTGGTAGAGTAAGTCTTTGGTGGTAGTTAACACTTGAGTTGTGATGCTACAGGTCCTACATTGCTCAGTTTGGTTATTCATGTTGGATATTGGCTTGTGCGGAAGAGTGCAGTCAGGAATGTGTAGTATGCTGTTAGAACATGGGGAGTTTGAGTTATTCGCAGATGAATTTTGTGTTTTTTCGCTGCGTGGTAGTCGGGTTTCTAAAGTTGCCCCTTCCCGTGCGTCGTGCTGGGGTAGGTTGTCGTGTGTTAGGATATCTCCTTGCGATTGACAGCCAGCTAGGTCTGGAGTTGCTTCCAAATCTTCTGATGATAATGATGAGGATTCCAACTCGGAGTGAGTAACTGACAGGTCAACTACAGAAGGAACAGTGTTGGATTCCGTGGTTAGGGGGAGTACTGGGAGTGAGCTATTTTGGGAGGTCAGATTGATTGGAGAAGCAGCGTTCGCTATGGCGCCGAGTGATGAGCGCTTAGCATTTGCGCTCATGAGGTCCAATGAAACCCTCTTTTCCATGAGGGCTATGCTTTGATTTATTGTTTCATGGACCCGCGATATAAACAGGTCAATGGGGCCTGTTACCTGTGCTACCTCCTGCGCGTGTTTGGACTTCGATTTGGATTTAGAGGTACTTCTGGTTTTGGGAGGCATGTTGTTTGTTACCGGGTTGTCGAAGTAAGAGGGATGGCCCGGTCCGGTCTCTACCGGGCACTAACGGGCAACAACGGGCCCGCCCTTGGCCCGGGCTTCGCCCCGGGCTCCGACCCGCGCGCGTCCCGCGATGCGCGTTAGTAATGCGGTTAAGTGGTTGTTGGGTGAGAGGGGGCGGGCACTGGGAGGGGGCGCGGCTCGCACGGGAAGAGGCAACAGCTGATGTAGCTGATAGCTGAGCCTCGCAGTCCCGGAGCCGCGCCTCGCGCCTCCTCTGCGGCCACGCTGATGTTCTTCCTCCTCACCTCCTCCTCTCAGGCTGGAAACGGGTTAGTTCAGCGAGCTACTCCTGTAGCGTCAGGGAATGCGATGCAACTGGCAGGGAACCTCAGTGCGAGTGGCGCCCGCGTAGCGGGAGGCGCGAGAGGTTGTAGGCAATTTGGTGGGGGCGGGCACTGGGAGGGGGCGCGGCTCGCACGGGAAGAGGCAACAGCTGATGTAGCTGATAGCTGAGCCTCGCAGTCCCGGAGCCGCGCCTCGCGCCTCCTCTGCGGCCACGCTGATGTTCTTCCTCCTCACCTCCTCCTCTCAGGCTGGAAACGGGTTAGTTCAGCGAGCTACTCCTGTAGCGTCAGGGAATGCGATGCAACTGGCAGGGAACCTCAGTGCGAGTGGTTGTGAGTCAACAATCGACTATATACTGGTCACAGCGACCCTTGGAAGCAAGACCCAGAGATTTAGAGTGTTCAAGTTCAAAAGACCTTTATTCGAATTTCATAAAATTCATAAAAGTACTGATTACAACAATAATTCATTTCAATATAATACAAACATAATAAAAAGAATGTTTCACAGAAAAACATTTCATAATATCATTAAATTTCATACAATAACTATACAATAGATTTCATTTCATTATATTATTTTCATAATAACACCATTATGACTAGTTTCTGTATTCAGTGATTTTCCATCCTCTTGCGCGCCCGTATGGCCGATCTTAGAAAAGTGCTGGTGCGAAAAGTCAATTCATCAGTGTCCAAAGTAATCAACATTATATAGGATTCTTTAAGTGTGAGAGGTCTGTATTTTTTAAAATAAGGAGTTAAAAACCATTTAATAAATCTCAAGTAAAATTTGCAGAAAAAGAAAAAGTGCAGATCATCCTGTGTACTCACACCATCACAGGGGCATGGAGTGAGATCAGCACTATGTCGGTACCCCATAGGAAAAGACAGCAAAAATTTTACAGTTCCTGCCCTTAAACGGAACAATAGTGATCGCTCCCAGCTGGACATAGGGAGGGAAAGATAGGGCGGCAGAGTTTGCCTACTCAGTCTATTTCCTATATATTTCATGACACTTGAATTCTGGGATTCTCTTTCTGTGCGACCATTTCTGTAAAGTGCATAAAGTGCATTTTGAACCTCAACTTTATCCTTTAATTCAATTGTCGTAGGATCGGTGAACAAAGTACCTCTGTCAACTTCATTAAGTGATTTAAAAACTTCTGTGAACCAAGGAATCTTCATACCATGTTCACAATTTAAGCAGTCCTTAATAATGTTTTGTGTGAGGACAGCAGCATCATTCCTCCAGATTCTAATCCAGAAAAGAGCTGGCCTTGCTCTAATAAAATCACTTATATATGGAAGATTTAGTTCACTATGACAGATAAAATCAGATGAGGAGATCGGTGCGCCCAACACTTTTCTACAAAAGCGGTTTTCCTCCCTTTGAATACAAAGACTGCTTCCCGACCCCCATACCTCCGCTCCATACGTAGCAACAGGTGAGCACTGCAGTTTAAAAATCTTTAAAATAGCCTTGGTGGCACCGATTTTCTTTGGGCGAGGGAGGCTCAAAACAGAATTGTTGGCTTTCGAGAACTTGCTCGTGGCGTGGGCCAGATGCCCACTCCACAAGCCGTTCGCAGCGAAAACCAACCCTAAATAGGGAAATTTAGGAACAGATTCTAATTTATCTGTACCTATCTGGATAGTATTGAGTTTCCTTTTGCCCGGGCCACAGGACATAATAAAAGATTTTTTTAAATTTACCTTCAAGTCCAGACCCTCCATAAAATTGACAAAACTATGTGCGAGCAGACGGAGAGCATTGGGAGTGCGGGCCATAAGCACCACATCGTCTGCGTATAAAAGCACTGGTAAAGGTTTACCTAAAATTATTGGGACATCTGAGGTGACTTTTTTCAGACAGTTGGATAGACCATTGATATAGATGATGAACAACAGGGGTGCTATAACGCACCCCTGTCTAATCCCCCTCCCTATTTCAATGGCTCCCGAGACCTCTCCACCCATCCCAATACGTACCCGTGCTTTCAGGTCAGTATGGAGATAGGCTAGAAATCTAACGAGAGTGTCATCAAGACCGTTGGATGAGAGAATTGACCAGAGCTTGGATCTATTCACAAGATCAAAAGCGGATGAAAGATCCATAAAAGCAAGATAGGTAGGAGATGAGCGGGCAACGCTATATTTATCGATTATTAATTTCAAATTTAAATATTGCTCCACTGTTCCTACGCCACTCCTAAACCCCATCTGACAGGGGTCTAAAAAGTCAGTGTCCACCGCCCATTCCAATACTCTGTTATAAATTATACGGCCCAGAACTTTCAGGGTGTTATCCAAAAGGGAGATAGGGCGATAATTCGCAGGATCTGACCTGTCTCCCTTTTTATAAATTGGGACAATAATACTGGTAGCCCACGTGGCCGGCATGGCTACTTTTGGGAGACTATTGAAAATATTAAGAAGTATTAGTGTCCACAAATCGACATTATATCTAATGATATCGATGGGGAGGCCATCTGGTCCGGGCGCCTTATTTCCTAAACTCTCTTTTATAGCTATTTTAACTTCATGGTCCAAAATCTTTAGGCCACCTAATTGACCTGAATTAGAGAGAGAATGCTCATCAGAGGGGGCTGCATAAATTTTTAGAGAAGTGGGTCTCCCATACAGCACTTGTTATATTACAGCTGATTTGGGTGAGCTCCTTTCCCATTTCCCTCGTTTTCCTGACAGCGGACCAAAATGGGCCACTGCCACCCAGATTTGCACTAATTACCAAAGAGTCCCACTGTTCAGAGAGTAGATTAGCCTTCCTTTCCGATATTTTAACTTTATAATTTTTTCTGGCAGCTTGAACAGTAACTTTGCACCTGGGTTTGGCAGAAAGTGCCTTTCTTAACTCTCTGTTGGCCAAGGAGCAAGATGAATCAAACCACCTTGGCTCTTTGCATTCCTTGGGTAGTGGAACTGACAAGAGGGTTTTGATGGTTGAGCACAATACTTCAAAATCAGCAATTCATTTGTCATGGTTACCACTGGGGAACAAGCAAGATTTAATCAGATGTGGGTGTGACGTTTGTACACTGTCTAGAATGGCCCCACAGTCAATTCCCCTCTATTTTAATCGAAGGCCATCAATTGACGGTGTAATATCCCTTGCACCATTTAAATTCATAAAGATCGGACTAGGTGCAAAATTTAGAATCACCAACAATGGATTATGATCACTAAAGGATGTTTGCACCACAGAAGTTTTTACTATACAATCTGTTAACAGTGGTGACGTGAATACATAATCAATAGTAGAACTGCTATCACTGCTAATAAACGTGGGGGCATAAGGGGAGTTCGGGTTATACCCTACTCTCATAGCATCAGCAAGGTCAAATTCGGTTAATATTTTAAACAATTCCGAACCCCTGCGATCTGCTAAATCAAGGTGGGTCTGATCTTCAGACCCGTAATTCTCTGTTAATTTCACATTAAAGTCACCCCCTATTAGAATACCAGTCTCGGTGTCTACTGATAAAGAACATTCGAATTTGCTTAAAACCTTAGATAATGCCAAAAAATTCTTGTTCGGTACACAATAAAAATCATTATTATAAAAATTGATTAAATAAATCGTGGTCTTTGACTTTGACTTGTATTCAAGAATTTGGATATTGGGGTTATCAAGGTTATCAATCTGCAGGTCTCTAATTGTACCACCTGCCAGGATCCTAATCCCAATGAATAAGCCACCCACTGCTCGGCCAAAACTGGGTTTAGGTGATGCTAAACTGAAACAGTGATAGCCCCCTATGTACAGATTCCCTACAGCCCATGTTTCTTGAAACATAAGAATATCCACATCGTTAATTGTCTCAATCCATGCAGGGTCCGACAACTTGGATTCCAGTCCTGCAACATTCCAGCTTAAAATTGATAAACCATAAGTAGTGCAACGTTTGCCAGGTCTACTCCCAGTATTCCCTGTTTTATCATGGGTTGTATTGTCAAAAATAGGCAAAATACTATTAGAAGACATGATTTCTATAGGACCATTCTGATCCTGGCAAACTACAACTGGTGCTGGGGGTCCCTCTGATTTACTGACTGTAACTTGGTCATGCATATCATTTTTGGCCAATGTACCCAGTCAGTCCTGTTCGTCTAAATTGGAGAAGTATTCAAACCGATTGTGGGTAGGAATATTAAATGTTGACCTAACTTCAGTTATCGGTGTGAACTGATAGGGGTCAGGAACTGGGTAAGACCTATCTCTATAACTGTATTGGTGCATAGTTGGGAATTGCGGGTAATGCGGGGGATGGGAGATGGGAACTGGCATTGGGGCCTGATTCCGCCAATTGCGACTATTCATGTGATTAAAATTGGGCTCCTGGTTCTGAATAAAAAGCGGTGATTTAATCCTTGCTCCAAAATTCAAATCTTGATAAGGAATTATGAGGTAATTCGCCATAGCTTGTTTAGGGGGTATCAAATGCCTATAAAAATAGCCTAGTGGAAGGAGTGTAGTGTTGAATTCCCATGGTGAGGGTGATGGGGCGCTAGCAAGTGTTTTCTCTGCCCATTGAGGGTTTTTAAAGTTTATTGTAACACAATCACCCTCAAACTTTTTCCTGAGTGGGCCTATCCAGCCCACTCTCTGAGTGTTAATGATCTCCCTTGCACCATCTATAGGAAAATTGCAGTTTGCAATTAACCAGTGTAAGGTTTTATTTTTGAGAGATGTAGGAGTTTTGTCCTGGTCCTTCCTTAATTTAGAGACATTTACTAGCTCCACATTCCGGTGGAAGGTTAATGCGAGAGGGGACTTGCCTAATTGTTTTTTGTGGCGGTTGGGCCGTGGGGGGACTACTTGCGGGATTCAGAGGTTGACCTGCAGTAGTCCCATTTAGTTGTTTGGTATTCTTGTCCTTCCTTTTGTCTAAGGCTACATTGTTAGTGCTAGGGGTAGCTGTTGGCTGGCTCATAGTTGGACCTTTTGGTGTAGCTAATGGGGCTTTGGGTGCAGTATTTATATTTGTGATTGGTGCTTGGGAGGTGTTAGGTTTGGTGCCTATTGTTTTAGTGGAACTCGGTTTTATTGCACCATTTGCAGCACCTTCTTTGGATAAGTTCTTAATTGGGATACTCAGTTCGGCTATGCCTGCTTTCAATGGGAGATAAATAAATACTTAATAATTCACCCAACCTTTCCAGCAAGCAATCATTTACATTTTCAGTGTTGTAATTGATTGTGTCATCCATATCTAATATCCCACCCTGCTGCTCCTCCTCTCTTTCGTCCTCCTGAATAGTCTCTGTAGCCCTACTCATATTTTGGTTGGAGTTAGAATTTGTACCTTTCCCAGTTTTTCTTTTTGTCGGGCCATGTTTTCTGACCTTTGTAGACCGGGACTTCGGTGCATGTAGTTTTTGTTTTTGAATAGCACCCTCGCGTCTGCCTCTTAATTGCCTTGTGTTATCAACTGATATTACTTCAGGAGTGGGATTGATATGCAAGTCTGGGGTCTTCTCCAAATCCATACTAATATCTGTTTCCGAGTCTATCAAGGGAATAGAGGCAGATAAATTTACCTCAGTTGGGATGGTGTGAATGTCAGCACATACATTTACTAAAGGTTTGATATTGTTGGGCAAAACCTGAGTAGGTGTTGTGGCAGAAGCAATAAGACCAAGGGATGAACGTTTAGCATGGGCCAGATCTTGTGAGACCCTGCGTTCTAAAAGAGAAATACCCTGGTTTATAGCATTGTTGGCCTTAGTTATGAAATTTTCAATAGGGCCAATTACTGAACCACCCCCCACAGCAGCTGTTTTACTGCGATTGCCCCTTGGAGACATAATGGTAATAGCATATACTAATCAAATCACAATATGAACTAAAGTCTGTTGAACAGAACTGAAGTGATGAGCAGAGCAAATGCGGAGAGCAAAAGCCTGGGAGGAGAAATGGGTTACCACACAGAGCATAGAGCAAGATAACTAAATATCAGCATATTGGTGCTCCCGGCTGAAATATGAAGCAATAATGTCAATGACAATAATCCTCAGGATAACTACCCGGGCACATAGGCTGGTAACGGACATGTACCTTACGGGGGAAAAGTTAGGGGGATGGCCCCGTCCCGTCCACTTCGTGCCTCTGAGGGCCACAGAGGGCCCGCCCTTTGCCCGGGCTTAGCGCGACGCGGGAGGGGCAGCTGGGATTTAAGCGCCTCCGGGCGCGGAAGAAGGCGGCGTCCCAAAGGATTCTGGGTAGTGTAGTTCCCGCTCGGCGGCTGCGTTCAACTGCGGCGGCAGGGAACCACACAAGCTGGCAGCCGGTAGGTTTGGCGTCAATGCCCCCAAAAGTTCACTGGTGAGTGCTAATAAACACTCTGAGTGATCATGCCGCTCTGGGCTTTGATTTACTTATGGATCAGGGGCAGTTATCAGCACAGCTCTTAATGACCGCACTTGCCCAGAACAAGATACACTTAACAAAAACAAATGGCTATGCCCTAGGATGGGGAAAGATAGATCCTGTAGACCTAACAAATAAGGTGGTACTTGCGGTATACCCGGCAATATTGAAGTGCCTAGATACTGATATAGGGGAAGAGGAAGTCTTAGAAAATTTTACGATGATCTTAGACAAGGTAAACGAATGTTTAACAAGAAAGCAAAAAGGGAAAACAGGTGAAAAAAAGGGTGGTTCAACCATAACTGTTCAGTGGCCCACAAAACTCTAAAAATAGCTCTAACAAAAGTCGTTCGAGACCACGAGGAGGTCAGGATCTTAAGAAAGTCCTATAGACTAGCATGCAAAGCAAGAAAAGAGGAACTGAAGAAAGCCCTATGGGACCAACTCCATGAGAGCTCACTGAATAGAAATAGTGAGATGTTTTGGAAGGTGGTGAAAGCTCCCTTTCTGACAGATACTAACAAGCAGCCAAAAGTAGAAGATGCGATTGAGGGACCAGCATGGGTAAACCATTTCTCAAAAATCTTTGGAAAACCCTCAGAAGTAGATTTAACCGAGGGAAATAACTGGAACAATCAGGTTAATTCGTTCCCAATTCCATTAGACTTTGGATTCCACGAAGTTATAAATGCAGTAAAAGCGAGCAAAAGTGGGAAAGCCCCTGGTCCAGATGGGGTACCAGTCAACTTTTTCAAATTTAAATTAGATTTGTGGGCCCCAATTTTAAAGAGGGTGTTCGATGCTGCAATGAAGTCCGGGCTAATTAAATCCTGGACCCAATCCACCATGGTCCCTATATTCAAGAAGGGAAATAGGGAGGATGTGTCCTGTTACCGACCGATCTCACTGCTGGATTTGCTGGGGAAAGTACTGGGCATAGTGGTACTCCAGCGTCTACAGGAGTGGGCGGACGATACCAGGACTCTTTCTGACATTCAGTTTGGCTTCCGAGAGGGCTTCGGAACACCTGAGCAAGCCAAGGAAATGGCCTTAATGATGGGGAATGACGTGTCGGCAAAGCGGGGTAAGCTGTACATGGTCTATGTCGACCTATCCGCAGCTTTCGACTGCGTCTCCCACGCAAAACTTTGGTCAGTTCTTACTGAGATGGGTATAGACCCAGTCCTGGTAACCTTCCTTAGAGAGCTATATTCTAATGCTTCATCCAGGGTGCGTTTCGGAGTGCAGGGTGAATTATCTGAGTCATTTGCTGTGGAACGCGGCGTCAGGCAGGGTTGTGTGCTGGCCCCCTTTCTCTTCTCCCTTTATACCAATGGGCTTGAGGTAGAGATGTTGAAGGGTGGCCAGGACCTCCCCCGAGTGAGAGATCGCCTGGTGCCTGCGCTCCTATACGCAGATGATGCTGTGATACTGGCACGCACCCCACGAGAGTTACAGAAAGCATTGGATAGGTATGCAAAATTTATGGGCAGTCTGGACCTCCACATAAATATAAAAAGACATATGTTATGGTGGCAGTTCAAGGAAAGAAAGGGGGGAAGAGTATTTTCCTTGATAATGAAAGGATAGAACTAACTGCCCAATACCCATACCTCGGGATCATGGTGGACGAAAATCTTAATTGGAAAGCGGCCATAGAAGCCCGTAAACACCAACTCCTGCGAGCAATTGCCGCCCTCATAAAATTCTCGCAGAAGTTAGGAAAGAGGCCACCAGTAGAGTTGCTCCGTATTTATAAAGCAAAGTGTCATTCTATCGCACTTTACGGGGCGGGTCTGTGGGGACACAAAAACACCAACGCACTACAGGTAGCAGAGAATACATTTATGAGATTCCTCTTGGCGGTGCCTAAACGAATATCCACTTTTGCTTGCCATGCAGAGCTAGGAATGCCCCATATAGAGGATTTGGCAAAGATCCAACCCCTACTGCTTTGGCGTCGTATTTGGACATCAACAAAAAATTCATTTACAAAAGAGATTGTGGCAGACTGCATGTTATTGGATCATGTGGAAAAAAATAGAATGGCTGAGATATGTGAAAAATCTTCTTACTGATTTGGGGATGGCTAAATATTACCTTACCCCGAATTAATTGCTGAAATCCCGAAGAAAGATCTAAAAAATAAGGGCTCTGAGCCATATTGAAGAATTACGCATTAGTATAAAGATAAAGAAACCCTCAGTCCAACATTCCATGGCAGTCATGACTACTGTAGAGATGGAACCATATCTGACATATGTTGAGTCACAATTTGAGCGCTTCTTATTGGCAAGATTTAGGCTGAACAATTTTCATAGGGTTGTAGCATTTCCTAATAGAAACAGTTGGGATGACTGTTTAACGGTGTGCCCTTGTGACGAAACGTCTGAATAATCAACGATGCACACTGTTTTGTTCTGTAAATATTATACTGTACACATTAAGCTATGGTTAATCCCCCTGTTGAGAAGTCTAGGCCTTAGAAGATGTCGTCCCGCCATGTTGCGGTTGCAATTCCTGAGCTCTGAATTGATCTGTAAAACAGTGAGCACGTTTTTAAAATGTATTTTTAAACATAGAGTAGATCTTTGATAAAGTACTGTTTGATTATTCAAGGGAAAAGGACAAGGGTAGCCCTTTTTAAACGTAAAGATATTAATCCTGTTTTACCTATGAGAAAGTGAATTTTAAATGTTACGTTTGGGGAATAATGGCTAGCTTGATACTTTTATGAAATGTATTGTTGAAATTCTTTTTATGGTTTTTATGCACCTTGAAAACCGAATAAAGATTTACTTACTTACTGATATAGTGAACTTCTTGGCAGAACTTTTTCAGGAAGGATTGGCCTATTGTACCATCAACTCTTTCAGATCGACTATTTCAGCGGGTCATTCCCCTGTGAATAATGTTCCGGTGGGGTAACACCCCTGGGAGAGTAAGCTCCTCAAGGGCATCAGGATCTCTTGTTCGCCTGAGCCTCGCTACGTTCGCCTGTGGGACATCAACCTGGTTCTTCGACTGCTGTCTTGGCAGGACAAGCAATTCCTGTTCAGGAAGGAGATTTCGGCAAAATTGGCAATGTTGCTCTGCCTCATCTACCCAGATACTTCAGCTGGAGACCAAGAGATCCTCAGATGTGAGGGCCTTAGACCTATTTGTTAGAATTTTTCCCCCAGGGGGGGCACTTTCAACATACCAGAAGAACTAAGACAAGTACCATGTAGTTATCCTACCCAGCTTTTCCCCAATCTCCCAAGTTATGTGTAGTTGGATGCCTAAAGACCTGGAGGTACGGCCTACAGTAGAACGGCAATTGCTGATTGCAATAAAAAAAAATTAAAAGCGGTGTCATCCCCGACCATTGCCAGGTGGGTGAGATGGAGTATGTCAGAGGCTGGTATCCATACAACTGAGTTTGGGGCACACTCTTCTCGATAGGCTATGGCTTCCAAGACTTTCCAGGTAGGGGCAGATATTATGAATGCTGCAGATTGGTCATCTGACTCCACTTTCAAGATGTTTTATTTTAAACCAATCCATGATGCAGCCGCTCTGGTAGTAAGTAAGCTTTTAAAATGCATAATCCTCGCCTCCGGTCCTGACATAGAGTGGAACATTTCCTAGTTAGCATAAAGGAAAGTTTCAATTCTATTAAGGACGCGGAGGCGAGGATTATCCCTCTCTGGGATATCTTATCTATGCCTCCACCCCTGGGACGGCCTACGCAGCGACAATCAAGGATCTACAGATAAGAGAGCGAGATCCTGTGATTGCCAGGAAAGTAAGGAATTTTCCTTTTTATTGAGGTTTATTGTTATGCTTGTATATGATGTATTGAAATTATTGATTAAGCTGCCCATTTCCACATTGTACGTTAATAGTTGAACATGCGACTTCAATGTTACGTGCTTACCTTCAATTTTGTTCTTGTATAATGATTTTCTCTTGATACGTCTTTAGTTGCCTTGCATATGGGATACTATGATAAGATTGGTTTAAAGAAAAGTTCTTAACACTTTCTACATTTATTCTTAGATTCAGATGCTAAAACGGAAAAAGATCCAACAGGCTTAACCTCCTCCAGTGAAAAAGAGGAAGGACTACATCACCGTCAATATTATATGGACTATCGGAATGTATTATGATTGGACTGTTGGTGACTATGGTTACTCCCAGTGTTCATGGGAGATGTAGTTTAGTGGCATGTTTTTTTATTTTTAAACTTGCTGTTAATAAAAAGTGAAGAAAGGAATGCATAATCCTCACCTTTGGGTCCTTAATAGAATTGAAACTTTTTTTTTTTAGTTTTCAAAAAACCTTTATTAAAGGCAAGAAGCATTAAACACATCATAATGGGCCAGCAATGCAATATAACATGTTAGTTGTCATGTAGGGTGCAGAGGGATACACAGCAAGCCGCCTACAACCACAGCGGGCCAGCCGCGTAGCGTAGGATGAGGAACACTAGCATCGATAAGCAATCTTGAGTCAATGAGCTTCTATAGAACAAAAACAAACAATAAAAAAACAGTACCACTTTTATGCCGTCTAAGGGTAAAGACAAATAATAAACAATAGAAAACATGCCTTGTGTAGAATTGAAACTTTCCTTTTTGCTAAATAGGACATTTTTCATTACCTCCAAGAAGTAAGCTTAACTGTTATTCTATGTCAGTCCACGGAGGCTCAGATTACGCTTCTCTTCACTTTACTGACACAAACAGCAGCCAATAAAAACTTTAAACTGGCATGACCCCGGAAGGACAACCCCCTCCAACAGTATGCACCAATCACTAACAAGTCCAATATATAACTGTCCATGTTTATCCATTCGACCTCCTCTTTCTTTGCTGCTGCAGCAGCGAGTTAAGTGCCCTTTACGTTTTCTACTTGATTGTGGTTAATTGTTTTAAGGGCGGTGGTTCTTACCGGCGCGTGATCGTGCCCTTGACTTTGTTGTGCCTAATGTGTTCCTTATGCCTTCGCATTTATTGATGTGTTTCCATCCGTTACGGTGTTTATTCCCCACACGTTTATATCATGTTGTTGATGTGTGCTTATGCCTCGGCTTCCTTGCCGGTCTTTCTTCCCGTTGCTTAATTGCCCGTTGAGGGATTTGCCGCGCGTTTGTTGTGTTGTGTAGGCGCGAGTCGGCAGTGCGCGTGGTTCGCTCGGTAGGGTGCGGTGGAGCAGGAGGAGACAGACGGGAGCCTCTCGCGCTCAGGAGGCAGTCGAGTTCGGCCCCCACACGCGGCGCGCATGCGCGAGGAGCCGGCTTTCGTTTTCTGTGATACCGGCTCCTCGCACATCGCGCGTCTTTTAAGGCTGCATAAATGCTGGTCTCAAAGAACGCCTACCGGAGCGTGTCCGGATCAGAGCTTTGCTCTAGGGGAGATTTGTGTGTACAAAGGGGTCTCCTTCCACCTCAATCTTGGCCTCACAGAGTGGTGATTCTTTCGGACTACAGTGTGTGTGTGTGTGTGTGTGTTTGAGGCACCCCTGGGCTGCTCCCCCCTGTTGAAGTTCCTCCACACCTCCCTGCTTTAGCGCTATGGCGTACTACGCCGAGGAGGATAACCAATGGGTAGAATACAACGAATATGAAGACTATGAGCCACAAGAAGAACAATTGGAGGAAAACTTGGTTGAGGCCCTGGATACCCATGTCCAAGGGTCAGTTAATAAGGCACTGATCAAGGCTCTCAAGCCTTTTACTAAACCCCTTCAGAAATATGGTAAGAGGAAGTTCAAGTCAGCCCACCAGGGTGGTACCTCTACTCAATCCTCGGCCCAGGTGTTGGCACAGATGGCCAGGAATGTTATGATGGACCATGGCTCAATGATTAATGATACCTCTGGGGATTCTTCCCCGACCCCACCTGTCACCTCTGATTCTGAGGTGGAGTCGGTGACGTCCAGGAAGAAATCGAAGAAGGTGCATCACACCGCTTATAAGGCCGATGATAGTCAGGCGCCGAAGAACCTTCTTTTTGATCCAAATAACATCGTGCACCCTAGGTCCACGGAATGGGTGCCGTGCCCGGAGGTGGCACATTATGTGGGTAACAACCTGCGACAGGGTTTCGACAGCAGTGTGAGGGCCACGCTCAGATCTGAATGCCCCAGACCATCCTTGACAGGAAAGGTAGCAGATACGCCGGACTTGGATCCCACGATGGCGGCCTTTATGAGGAAATTTGCGAAGGACCCTAAAAAGTGGCTGGATAGGGCCTGGCGGGGGTGTCAGGACAAAATGTTGGATGTCGCTGGACCCCTCACGAAGATACTAGACGCGGCAGTCAAGGCAAAAGACAAAAAGGTACCACTGGATGTATCGGAGGTCCTTGAATGGGCGCAACGTGCCATGTGCTTCTTGGGGAATGCAAATGTGGCCCTGTCTACAGAGCGGAGACGCTCTTTTCTTATGAGAATCGATTCCCAGCTGGCGGAAATGGCCCCTTCCGAACCTGGCTCTCTTGCTAATGGTATGCTTTTTGGGGACAAATTTGTTAGAGAAATGGGCAAGTACGTTGCCACCTTCTCCGCGCTGGACCGGGCGCAATCTAACATCAAGAAGGTATTCCACACTGGTGTTTTTGATAGGGCCGGACGCCCACGAGGTCGAGGGTCCGGCCGAGGTTATGCACAGACCTCGCGTGGAGCAGATCAGAGGGGCAGAGGCAACCGACGCTCCAACTTCTACCCCTCCCGCGATAGAGGAGGGCGAGGCAAAGGACAGAGAGGAACCTATCGGGGACAACAGAGTAATTCTGGAGACAACTCCTATTCAGGTACGACTTTTGTGTCCGTCAGAACATATGGTGGGAGGCAGGCTGTCTCTTTTTCTCCACAGGTGGCGCATGCTCACGAGCGACCCATGGGTGTTACAGACAGTACAGGGATTTCACATAGAGTTCTATGCCTCCCCGGTACAACGGCGGAGACCGAATCCCCTGCATTTTTCCCGGACAGAGCAGAGTTTCATCGACGTAGAGATATGCTCCTTACTCCAGAAAGGCGCGATTGTGGAGACCGCCCCACGCGACCTGGGCTTCGTAAGCACCGTCTTTGTGGTCCCCAAAAAGGACCAGGGGTATCGGCTGGTGTTGAACCTCAGGGAGTTCAACGGCTGGGTGGTGTATCGACACTTCAAAATGGAAGGTATACACCTACTGCGCGACATCCTCCTGGAACAAGATTGGATGGTACGCCTGGACTTAAAAGACGCCTACCTGGCAGTGTCCATTTACCCCCCACACCGGCGGTTCCTACAGTTTCAGTGGCGCAACCGGTGGTTCGAGTTTTCAGCCATGCCCTTTGGACTATCGTCCGCCCCATGGTGTTTCACCAAGTTGATGAAACCCGTCGTGCAGAACTTGAGGGAAAGGGGCGTTCGCCTCATTGTTTACCTCGACGACATACTGATTTTAGGTCAGTCGCCGGAGATGGTGTCCCTCCATCTGTCCTGGACGATTCAACTTCTTCAGGACTTGGGTTTCCTTCTGAATTTACAGAAGTCCATCTTGAGCCCTTCTCAGGTGATGGAATTCCTGGGTTTCCAGGTCGACTCGGTGAAAGCTCAATTACTCTTGTCCCTCAGGAAGAGAGTAGCAATCAGGAAGGAGTTGAGGAGAGCGCTTGCCTCTCCGATAATCTCCTTGAGGACTTTGGCGCGCTTGGTCGGGCTTCTAGCTTCGTCTATCCAGGCGATTTTTCCGGGCCCTTTACATTACAGGGCCCTGCAGCGTTTGAAGGCGTTGCACTTGCGCAAAGGTCTGACATACGCTCAACAAGTTTCCCTTTCGTCAGAGGCTCGTACGGAGATGAACTGGTGGTTAGAGCATATGGATGTGTGGAATGGCAGAGCCATTTCCGCGGCCACCCCGGAGGTGGTGATAGAGTCAGATGCCAGCCGCTGGGGCTGGGGCTGGGGAGCCCGTTGCGGCTCGGTGGAGACGGGGGGTCGGTGGTCCAGCGACGAGCTGAGTCTCCACATCAATTGCCTGGAACTCCTGGCGGGTTCCTTTGCGATTCGCACTCTGTCCCCTCAGAAAGTGTCATGCTGCATTCTCCTACGCATGGACAATGTGTCCGCGGTGCGATACATAAATCGCCTAGGAGGCACCAGGTCTCGGCTCCTGGCGGAGATAGCGAAGGATTTCTGGCACTATTGCCTAGCCCATCAAATTTCAGTGACGGCGGAGTATATACCGGGGTCTGCCAACGTGACGGCGGATTGGAACTCTCTGTATTTGAGAGATGCGAGCGATTGGAGGTTGCACCCCCGGATCTTCGGGGCATTGAACCACAAATGGGGTCCGTGTGTGATGGACCTTTTTGCCTCTCGGCTCAACAGGCAGCTACCCCAGTTTTACAGCTGGCGCCCGGACCCCTTGGCGGTCAGCTCGGACGCCTTCCTTCAATCATGGACGACGGGCATTCTATATGCGTTTCCTCCGTTTATCATGATCCCGAGGGTTCTGGCTCAGGTTCGGAGGCAGAAGGCGGAGCTGGTCTTGATCTCGCCGTGTTGGAAAGCACAAGCGTGGTTCCCGGTAGCAATGAGTCTCACCTGTGCAGCGCCGGTGCGGATTTCATCGTTTCCGGATCTTCTTACAGACCCGGTGGGTCTTCACCACCCGTTGGTCCTTCAGAATCAGTTGTCCCTCATGGCGTGGAGACTTTCCGGCGCCGTTGGCAAGTGCCGGGAGTTTCACAGGACACTCTCTTTTTCTTATCACAGGCATGGGCACCTTCCACCCACAAGTGCTATGAGTCAGCTTGGAGACGATGGGTTGGTTGGTGTAACGAACGGCAGGGAGATCCGATGGGATCCGATATCACTGTGATAGCAAATTTCTTATCTGAATTGGCGCGGTCAGGAATGGCTTATCGAACAGTGAATAACTTCCGGTCGGCAATCTCTGCGGGACACCCGCATGCAATTTTTCATTAAGCAGGATGAAAGGATGATGTGTCAGAACATCACTTCCTTAATTCAAGAGTGGACAGGCAAAGATAACAAAAAAAAACATCCCGCTCCCGGCATTCGTATGTGCCAACCACAAGATGGCGGAAAAACTGTGGCTAGGAACGTTGTCAACTGAAAGGAGCAGCTCAGCACCAAGATTCCACAGAAGCTATAAACTTGACTGCACAAAGGCAGAAGGCAAAGCAGGAATACGCAGGAAACGTCAGCAGGTGAGCAGTGCGCGGGCAGGCAGTTCAACTGTCACAACGAACTTTGCCTTAGCAAACGCTCGTTGCCAGCATACAAGAAACACTTCACTGACCTGGCCTTCCAAGCGAAATAGAGCTCCCAAAGTGAACACACGTGGCTTATAGAAAGTTGCGGGATACAAAAATTCTTACGCCCTAAGGAGGACTTCGACCATTGAAATGTCACGCAAAAAAAGGTTCGCAGCGTTGGGTTGAAAAACCTCGCCTATTTTATAAAGGCTCGTCAGCTGGCCATTCTGGAATGTTGAGACGACAGCTGAAGACCAATTCCACTTCTCCACCGCGTGGAGAGTCTTTATAAAATTTCCAACACAGAATAGGAAGTCCAGGTCGCAGGGAAGCATGCACAGTCCGCACGGTTCGGTTATCAGCTGTCACCTCAATATTCCAGAATAGACAGCCAATGCCCCGATACAGCACAGAAGCTACGGTGTCCCTAAGCGGACACGCAGCAATACAATCTCAACAGCAGGGCACAAAAGTACATGCAAACTAATTCAGGCAGCCACGTGCAGGTACTTGGTTGCTAAGGACGCTATTTGTACTGTTCACTAAGCTTCAATGGAGGCTCTCTGGCACATCAACACGTCGCAATTCTGTACGGCTCACTATGATTGGCCGAAGTGTTGTAATAAGCCAATCCTAGGTCACTTAACATGTTAACAGTCCTTTCCACTGTATTGGTTATTCTGAGACCCGGAAGTGCTGTGATTACGGCCAAAGAGCCGTTAAAGGAACAACAACGGGTACTCGGATGAATGTATGGACTGCCTGTGTAAGTAGAGCATTATGCATATGAGTAGGCCGTACGTTTTGGGGAGTACTCGCGGATTTGAGTCTTTAATACTTAAGTGTATTTTGTTTGGTGCCCACTTTTAGTTGGAGCAGAGCGAAACATTTTAGCGGTGGAGTTAGGTCAGGGGAGGCAAAATTGAATGTGACCGCGGCGAGGAAGGGTGATTTTTCCGCCCCCGGCTCGTGTCGTCTTGTCCCAGCGTTATTCTTTGTTCAGATGTGGGCTAATCTTTCCCAGTCTTCGTTTACATGTCTGTGTCTGCGTATGTTCGTTTGCGTATCTTCCTCCTACTGGCATGATGGTTTAGCTTTCTGATGTAGAGTTGGGTGCTGAAATGTGGTCCCGGCGGCGCCGCTCAGCTATTTATTTTCACCCCCAAACGTTATAAAACGAAAATCATTTATTTGGGAAATATTTTATTATTAAAAAACATTATCTTCTTAGTTTTGGGTTATGTTTCTCTCCTTCTAAGGGTCTTAGCTTATTCTCGTATTGCAGTTGGTTAATCAAACAAGGCATCGAAGCACACACGTTACAGTTACTACCATCCAAATGTTTTCTCTAACTAGCAAATTTCCCGTTGTCAATTGAAGTCCCAACAAATAGCAGTACACAGATCTTTTTTTATTCCAGAAACACTTCAGAATGATCACAAATGCAGCAGTCGACACGTGTGGTGTCCTCCTGGACTTTTTCAAGGCTGTAAAATCATGTGCGACAGTCATTTGTACCGTTTTGTACTTAAATATCATGTCTCTAATAATCATACCCACAACTTGTGGATAACATTACTTATTACCTGTATAGAGTTACCGCAATGTAAACAAATTATAGAAGATGCACCACAAATTAAACAGTGAATATTAGCAGATACTATAGGGATGTCGTTTTAGAGCGTTGGGTGTTTTGCTGATTAGGGACTTAACAGTGACTGAGTTTCTGTGACTTCGATCATGTCAGAATACTTTTTGTGACAAACCTAATACACAAGCAAATCAAGTCGATATGCACGACTGAGTCACGACAATTGGGTGATCCTTTATTCCTTGGGATTCGCAGTGACAGTCACTGATACTGATTTCTCGTTTCACTTGAGTACAGATCGAAATATATCTGTACAAGATTGTTTTTAACACACACCTTGGTCATCTTTGTTTTCAATTCCACCATTCTGCTAATATTCACTGCCTAACTTGTGGTGCATCTTCTGTCATTTGTTTACATTGCGGTAGCTCTATATGGCTAATAAGTGATGGTATATCCACATGGTGTGGGTACGATTTTTAGTGACATGATTTTTATGTACAAAATAGTACAAATGACTGTTGCACATGATTTTGCAGCCTTGAAAAAGTCCAGGAGGACGAAACACATGTCGGCTGCTGCATTTGTGATCATTCAGAAGTGTTCCTGCAATAAACAAGATGGGACTTCAATTGACAACAGGGAATTTGCATGGTGCCAGAGACAACATCTGGATGATAGTAACTATAACGTGTGTGCTTCAGTGCCTTTCTTGATGTACTGTATTACCCTGCACTGCTGTGCAGTGGAGTTGATTTACACTTAAGGTGGCTGGGTGTATGGTGCTTGGTGCCGTGAAAGCACCACAAAACTGAGCATTCTCCATACTGTGCCCTCGATGTTGACTAATGAAAACTGGGTTTAAGTAACCAAAAGGGGGATGTTAGAGGTTTCAGTGATAGAATCACCCTCCAGTACAGTTTTTTCAAACAATGAGATTCTATCAAATGATATTTTTTACTTTTATTATTAAGTGTGGTGAGACTAAATACAGTGAGTGTTGGCTAGTCCTTGTGTTTGACAAGGGCAAGCACTATGTGTTTTTAAAATACTCCTCACCAATGTTCCCTCTAATTTTTTTCCTCTGTGTGCGGCAGTGTAAGGTCTATGTGCGCTGCAACCAAGGCTGTGTGCGCCAGTAACCAGGCGCGCGTGTGGGTGCAGCGCTAAATATCACTCCAAACTTTTGCTTAAAAAAGTGAAAAGAGTGTGCATTTCCTCATACAGATCCACGTGAACAGTGTTAAGACATATTTGAAACCGTCCCACACAGCAATTTGAAACCTTAGCTGCTATGTTGCTGCATTTCTTTTCTTAATTGAGCTGGGTTTCGGGGTGATTGTGTGCATTTGTTCAAGTTTTCATGTTGATTTCAGCACATGATGGGCGCTGCGATTAACATGAAAACTTTAACAAATGCTCTCTTTGAGCAGGAAAAATAAAATTATAATAACATTATTATAATTTTACTTTTCGCAGTTTCAGGGCTGGGTTAGGGTAGGGCCGCATCAGGCTTTTGACTAACACATTTTAATGCTAGTGTCCGCATCCCTGCTTTAAAATGCATTAGTCACATATTCTAGTGCCCCTCTGACAATACTGCTATTGAGGCACACTGCCAATGAGGCGGCCCAGCATGCTAAAATTGTCTAACATATTAGAGCATGCAACTGTGCCATCACATTTGAAATGCTATGCGTCAGAGAGATAATATTCATGAACAGCGCTGTGCAGGCAGGCCAGAATTTAACAGATCAATTACGTGCCCCAACCAGCCTTCCTGTGAGTCTACTCTGGGGGTACCAGCCATCATGAGGGCGATTCATAGAGCAGGTCTTGCCTGCTGTTTTTCCACAACCACACCAGCCTTTTGGTGACCAGAAGCACACACATGCTTCAAAGATTGGACACAGTGGCGGGTGGTAGCTTTGTTTTTCCTTTTTCGCACCCCATAGCTGAAAAGTCACATTACCTGAGCCTCTTGCGCAGGATGTTATAGTTTTACAGCCTGCTGGGCCCATTCCTTCCTAAACCCCTGCATCAGCCTGGACAGAGATTGTTGACAAAATAGTCAACTTCTCAGCCCCTGGCGTGCCCTCTGAACATGTGTACTTTCCTGAACCGGAGGCACAGTATTGGTCTTGTCACTTGTTCCCGGGACTTGATTGTCGACAGAGCGGCACACAAGTGTTTACGTGCGACCGGCAGAGTTAGGAGCTGGCAAAAGCACTCACTGATATCTGAATAATTCATGTAAAAGCGTCAAGGGAACCATGTTGTTCCTGCTTACATTTCACATGCTTTACTTAAACTTGCATTCCCTATGAGTGTTTGCTTTTTCCATGATTTAGTAACTTTTTTTTTTAGGCAGCATATTACTCTTGTCTAATGTGTAATTTGAATTGCGCCGCATACAGGAGTTTATAGCGGGCCACAATTGGGTTGTAGCTGAAGGCAGCGCAAGTTTCTATCAATGGGGCAGTATGGTGTTCAGTGGAGAGGATGTGGCACTATGGTCAGAGCTGCCGAGTTTGGAACTGGGGAAACAGGTTCAGCCTTCATGACCAATCCCCCAGACCACTCTTATGGTTGCAACTAAAAGATCAGTTTGAGGGTCACAGTCCCAGAAAGAAAGCGGGCTCACTGTGCCACTGGATCCAAGTTAGCCTGACTGATGAGGGGTAATACCCTGGAACCAGGCCCAGGACGCTTGTTTCTGTTCCAATGAGGACCTGGCTTAGGAGTTCAGGCTAGACTGTTCCCACAAGGGGCAAGGTCAAGATTTATTTGCATATGGCTGGGTCTAAGATGGGTGGCATGGTGAGCAAAAGAATGGTGGATTTAACCTAGATCTTTTGACTCAGGGTGAATGTTTGATTTGTTCTGCATTCCTTTCATAATTTTTGTGTCTTTTGTATGGTAAAGTCAGGCTACTGATGAGTAGTCTAAGTCTATAAAGAGTGCCCATCTACAAAAGCAACCATTAGTCCTTCATCAGAAGATATCAATGCACCAATGACTAGGTCATGATGAAGAGGAAGTTATTGAAGAAGCTTGCTAATTGTATGAGGCAACTGCCATTTTATTTTTTAAAGTAATACCTACCATGATGTTCAATAGCTGGTGACATTTGCTATGCACGCTGTAATTGCGGTGACAGGAAGGGGGACGCATTACTTCTGAGCTGGCACGAAGTGATGCCTACTCAAAATGGCCGACCAGTTTTAAGTAGAGGCAGGTATAAACTTCAGTGGAGTAAGACATGTGAACAGCTGTCACTCTAGATGCAAAATGGTGGGTGAATGCGGAGGCAAACATTAGGAATACCTGTTGCTTACAGTTAATGATAGGTCACTTAGTTTACACCCATTTCAGTTTTACGCAAAAATTGTTTTAAAAAAAAAAGCAGTACTGCTCATTCTTAAAGAGACTTTACCATTTCAAACTATGTCAGATATATTACATGTGTGTCATTGTTGAACATCTTTGAGAAATCTTTCTTTGACTGAAAAATATGTAACTGGACACTTCCTCAAATTCATAATATTTTTTCCCAAAGTGTGTATGCGTGGCTGCATATAAAAATAAACTTGGAGGGTCCACAAATTAATTTATTTAAGTACAACCCCTGTTGCATAAGGCAGACAATGTAAAAAAATATTGCAAACAGGGAACAAATAAGTCCCCTGTAAAAATCTAAACTCCTGCTAGAGCGATGGTATGTAGTGCTACATTGCCACCTTTCAATGAAGTAGAAATGAAATCGCACACCCTAAGTGGGTCTTTTAAGAATGTTCAGCAAAGCATGCCCCCATATGCAAGGTCATGGTGGACACAGAGTCCGTTGAGGTGCTCTGGCCCTTATCTCTCCTGCACATGCTCATGTGAGTTATTTGGGTTTAGGATGACCAAAGACTGGGCTACAGCAGGCCCTGTTAGACAGGCCATTGTCTTGCCTGCATATCCCGTTTGTGCAGGACCAACCAACGCTTGTTTTTTTTTATTTCTAGTTGTAATTTGGGGCGGTCATTACGGCCCGCCAGTTTTCAATGTCACCAGCCACCCCTGAATGAATAACAATAACGCAGCATCCGCAGCTGCCTGGACCAAGGGCCCCTTCCAGACACAGCTATTCCGCAGATGTAGAAAAAGGTAGGGCTAGGACCTTTCTCAAGATTTGCCCGGCGCTAACCGCCCTTGTACCATTCAAGTTTACCAAGCAATGAGGCAGGCGCCGGAGACCAGAAGGCAGGAAACAGAAGTTTATTCCGACGGAGCAGAACACATCAGATCAGACAACAAGGTATCGTCTCGAGGTGCTCTAACAGCCACTCAGAGGCCTGGCCTCTTATACACTGGTTTATGGCATGTGACCTTCCTTTATTACAATCACAACTTTGTAAGGCATGGGAAAAGACATCCCCGTAATCCTCGTGCTAATCCCACCCTCATATACCTTCACAATGGAGGTCCTCAACCTGCTGATAAGAGAGAGAGTCATCACGCAGCTGAGTGTTTCGTCGAGTCTTAGGATGTGTGCGCCTGATCATGTCACAGGGGGTGGGGAGCCCTGGATTAATAGAGGGTCCTTTGAAGGAGAGCGACCTCATACAATAAGGGCAGTAAATGGTATCTCTCGGCTTAAGGCGATGGCCTCGGACCTGTGTGGACAGTCGGACAACGGGTGAGGGGCCATCAATGGAGTGGCATTCATGCCGCGTGAACAATCCAGCGCAGAGGGGAGTTTGTTCAACAGAGGGGCATTCATGGGAGGGGAGGAGGTGTTTGGTCAGGCGCTGGCATGACTCCCAAGGACAGGGTCATGCAGATGGGTCATGCTCATAAGGAGGAGGGAGGGGGGAGCCAGGGTGCGCGGAGGATGCTTGCTGGGTCAGAGGGGCGCGCTGGCGATCGGTCGTGGACAGGGAGACCATGATATCTAAAATGGCTGCCGTGCACGTAATACATAGGTGACCTAGAATGGCTGCCGTGCGCGTAGTGCATAGGTGACCTAGAATGGCTGCCGTGCGCGTAGTGCATAGGTGACAAGCTGGCGCAGATGATGTTCAGATCGCAAACTAAAATTCCACAGTCCTCCCTTTTAACATGTCTCGCCAACTTGTCAGTTTGAATTTATCCCCATAAGGCCACGTATTTCTACTTCATAGAGGGGGCTCATGTGCTCATTTCGGAAGTCCAAAGTCTTTGGGCACATACAGCTAGAAAGAAGGCCGAACAATGGTGGCAGACATTGGATACCTAAGCAACACCCACATAATATTACAATAGGTATCAGCACGAAGGAAAACAACTTCCAACCCCAATTTTTCAAAGTGTCCCAAAACCAGCTCCCAAGCGACCATCCTTCCTGTTCTTGGTGAACCTCTGAGGACAGTCTGTGGAGGTGTTCAATGGCTTTGTAGACTGAAGGCGAGTTGTCAGGTACGTAGGTGCAGCAGCTGGATCCGATGATGCGGCATGCTCCTCCTCGGTCGGCTAGGACTACGTCTAGGACGAGTCGATTTTGAAGGGTCACAAGGCGGACCGCCTGAAGTTCCGCAGTGTTGTTAGCGAGGATGCCAGCCGTGATGTTGATCGTTGTTTCTACGGCCTGGGTCAGGTGTCGGATAGCACGGCTGTTTGCCATTGGACCCCACAGAGGAACAAGTCCCTTTGCTGCATCCAGGAACTGTGCTCCGGTGGAGTCGGCTTGTCCAAGGTCGTCTGCACGCCTCTGCCGGTGATGGTTGGCAGGGGCTACATATGTGGGTGGAAGAACGAAGGCAATATAACAGGTGCCCTTCCATCCTCTCGGGAGCCAGGTGTAAGCCTTGGTGCCACACACAAAGTACATATTCGGAGAAGCAACAAAAGAAGGGGGTTCAGATGAGTCCAATGTTCTGGTGACTCGGCAGGCGCTGTAACCCACCAGCTGCGTTCCCTGGCCTTCTAGGCACACAAGGCCAGTGACATTGATCACGGACAGAGCCACAGTCAGGGTGGCGGTAGTTTGTTTCTGCAGATGAGAGAAGGTGGTTCTGGCTGGATTGTGGAGCACCTGTACTTCGACTCGTTCTTTGGCTGGAATGTTTTTGATGAAGGTGGTGCCTGCGAGCGCAGGACACAGGGCAGCTGAAGTCTTTCCTGTTTTGTTCAGCCAGAACCCAGAGTAGAAGTGTGACACTGTCCGGCTGGAGGTGGCATTGTCCCTGTGGCTCTCTTGCATGAGGATCAACCAGGCGAGGCAAGAGCCGTGAACCGAGAAGGGTGAAGGGATGAAGGGGATGGAGTGTCCAGTGGCATGCGGGAGCAACCCGCAGATCCAACAGTTCGTAGAATTTGCAGCAAGGTTATGTTGGTGCAACAGTTGCACGAAGGAATTGTTCCAGAATTCCCTGCGCCTTTCTCGGAGCTGAGGCGACAGAGAGATTAGGTGATGCTCTTTCAGGGGTGTTGGCTGTGCAGTAGGTAGCAATGTCTCATGAGCCGGAGTGCTCTCCTCCAGAATCCAGAAGGAGGTCATGAGGAGGAGGCAGAAGAGGAAGGCAATGAAGAGTGCAATTGTCTTTGATTTGTGCAGGTTGTCAGTCTTTGGACTTTTATACTGGGTATTTCCCGTTGCTTCCATCATCTTCTTATCTGGCGCTTCCATCATCTTCTTATTTGGCGCTTCCATCACCTTCAAGGGGCTCGGTAGCGGGCAGAACCACAGACTTCGTTTAGCTTCTCTTCCGGCAACCCTTGAGTGTGTGTAGGTCACCGTTCTGAGATTTTAACTTAGTCCGTGGCCTACTTAGCCGAGACTCCCTCCTTTCGACGCAGGAAATACCCTTCTCTGGATGGCACAGTAGGATCAGAGAATTTTGCAAGTTCGAGTGCCTCGGTATCTGGATAACAGTCCAATATCGGTCGGTCTTTGCTCAGGAGCTCTTCTTGGGTGCTGACGTTTTCTGTCGTGGCCAGGTTTGCAGAGACCTTCCGGCAATGATGCGCGTGCAGCCAGTGCTTTTTCCCCTCCACTCGGAGTGCCGTTCGGGTGGTGATCAGCACTTGCCAGGGGCCCGTCCACCGAGGTTCCAGACTCTTGGTTCGCTGGAAATTTCGTATCAATACGAAATCTCCCGGTTGGATGTCGTGACCGGGGCCCCTGGAAGCATCGGGGATGGCCTGCTGCACCTGTTGATGAATGACAGACAACGTTTTAGTTAACTTGCACAAATAATCAGATAGTAGGACGTCTGGGACGTCATGAATGGAGGTCGGTTTGGGAGCAGACCAGAGACTCATTGGCCGCCCGAACACGACCTCGTAGGGGGTCAAATGGTGCTTGGTGGGAGTGGAGCGCATTGATAACAAAGCCAGTGGGAGGGCATCCGGCCAGTTAAGTCCAGTGGTGGCCACTATTTTTGCCAGTTTCAGCTTGAGTGTGGCATTGTGGCGTTCCACTAGACCAGCGGATTGGGGGTGGAAGACCGCATGGAATCGTTGCTTCACCCCCAACCCTTTCAGGATTAGTTGGATAACCTCAGCTATGAAGTGGGGGCCATTGTCGCTCCATAAAATTCGGCAAAGGCCATAGCGAGGGAAGAATTCCTTCAGTAGTACTTTGGCAGTAGTCATGGCAGTGTTGTCACGGGTTGGATAGGCTTCTACCCATTTGCTGAAGGCACATACGATGACTAGTACATACTTCAGGTTTTGGCATCTCTCTAGTTGGATATAATCCATCTGAAGGACCTCAAAGGGGTGATTGGGGGTCCCAAACCCTCCCCGGGGCACTACAGCTCCTTTCCCGGGGTTGTGTTGCAGACAGATAAGGCATTGTCGAACTAGGCGTCTGGCTGAATCGGGGATTTTGTCGTTATGCCAGACTTTGGAAATGAGTTCAATCATGGGTGCAGATCCTATGTGCGCGGGGGAGTGAGCCATGGTCAGTATGGGAATCAGATATGAGTCGGGCAGCATCCATTTGCTTGCATCCTTCGTTCGCCAGCAGCCTTCCTCATCCTTCAAACCCACCCCTGCCCACTTAGTCAGCTCGTGAGGGGTGCTGGCCGATTGAATGTCCCTGATCATTATCCTTGTGTCACTCCATGTTTCTGCTTGTGACCTGGTCACGTACATGTGTGCCGCTGTCCTATTCTCGGCTGTGGTTCGTGCAGTGATGTCGGCCAGTGCATTCCCTTGTCCAACTAAGTCTGTCACCTTTTTGTGTGCCTGACATTTAATCACCGCTAATCGTTTGGGGAG
Organism: Lissotriton vulgaris; assembly: GCF_964263255.1. NCBI lineage: Eukaryota > Metazoa > Chordata > Amphibia > Caudata > Salamandridae > Lissotriton > Lissotriton vulgaris. Next base: position 714,219,773 of record NC_141697.1, on the reverse strand, counting down.
GAGAACTGCTTCAATCAGAGCGGAGACTAGATCTCCGTGGAGGATCGGGGTGTCGTGGGACGTCAGGAATCCCCTCTCTCTCCACAGGAGCCCAAAATGGTGGACCACTCCGAAGGCATACTGGCTGTCCGTATATACATTCGTGGTGGTCCCTGCGGCTATGGTGCATGCTCGGGTGAGGGCTATCAGCTCTGCTGCTTGGGCAGATCGTTGTGTGATGCAAGCTGTCTCAACTACTGTTCGGGCTGTCGTTACTGCGTAGGCAGCTGAGGTGGTGCCATCTGGGAGTTTGATGCAAGAGCCGTCTACCCATAACTCTCCATCGGGGTCAGGGAAAGCAGTGTCTCGGAGGTCAACCCTACTCCTAGTTTGTTCGTCCGTGAGGGTCACACAGTCGTGGATGGGAGGAATGTCGGGGTCATTTTCAGGCAGGGGTAGCAATGTGGCAGGATTCAAAGTCGTACATCTCTTTAGTGTGATGTGGGGTGCAAGCAGGGTCAACTCGTACCCTGTCAGTCGTGCGCTAGTCAGGTGCTGGGTTTTGGTCTGGTTCAAGAGGGTGTCGACTGCATGGGGTACTAGCACTGTGAGAGAGTTGGAAAGTACAATTCCCTCGCTCTGACGGATAGAGACAGCAGCGGCGGCTACTGCTCGAAGGCAGGCAGGCAAAGCTCTGGCTACAGGATCAAGAGTGGCGGAGAAGTAGGCACAAGGGCGCTGCTTAGGACCAATCGATTGAGTTAGGACAGACAATGCGCATCCCTCCCTTTCGTGGGTGAAGAGGGAGAAGGGTTTGGAGTAATCCGGCGTTCCGAGGACGGGCGCTGAGCAGAGTGCGTCCCGTAATTCCTTAAAGGAGGCTTGACACTCAGTGGTCCAAGGAAGCGGGGAGGGGGCATCTTTGGTCAGTAGGGCAAGTAATGGTTTCACAATGAGGCTGTAATTAGGCAACCACTGTCTGCAAAAAGAGGTTAGGCCAACCAAAGAGCGGACCTGCTTTTGTGTTTTCGGGATGGGGGTATCTAGGATGGTTTGGATTCGGTCGGGTGTGAGTTTCCTCCCTTCTTTGGACAGAAGATGGCCTAGGTAAGTCACCTGTGGCTGACAGACCTGTAACTACTTTTTGGAGACTTTATGGCCATTCTCTGCAAGAAAGTGTAGGAGTTGGACGGTGGCTGTCGTTGCAAGCGGGGTGGTGTCGGCCGCCAAAAGGATATCATCAACATATTGGATCAACACCACTCCCTCTGGAAGCTGGAAGGCATCCAGCTGTCTTTTGAGGGCCTGGCTGTAAATGCTGGGACTTTCAGTGTACCCCTGGGGAGCTCTACAAAATCGGTACGAACAGGATTTTAAGGTGAAGCCGAAGAGATAACGGCTGTCTGGATGGATGGGGATAGAGAAAAACGCGTTCTTAAGGTCGATAACAGTAAAGGTGGTGGCAGTGGACGGGATGAGGGTCAGAATGGTGGTGATATCAGAGACCACAGGATATTGGGGTACAACCACTTTGTTAATCTCTCGCAAGTCGATGATGAAGCGGTACGCTTTCTCATCTCCTTCACCTTGCTTCTTAACAATAGGTAGGATTGGGCTGTTGCAGACGTTGCTAACCACCTCTTCAACCACTCCTGCGTCTACCAGAGACTGAATGATCGCTACCAGTGCCTTCTCACCCTCTGGCGATATCCGATACTGCGGGAGTTTCGGGAGCATAGCGTCCTGTCGTACAGTTATGTGAATAGGATCAATCATCATTTGCCCCACATCAGAGTCATTTTTGGCCCACAGGTATGAAGGTAGGGTGTCAAGCAGGGATAGGTCAGCGTCAGTTATAGAGCACATGTGTCGTGGGGGACGGGATCTGGGCATGTCTGGGTTGTCGTACAGGATGACTCGTATTCCATCTGGGGAACACCTAATGGTAGCTCGAAAATGCTTCAGTAAGTCAATGCCCATAATGGCGTCAGGGGAGTTGGAGGAGAGGAGAAATGTCGCGTCAGTAGTGTTGTTTTCTAGGTCAAAGGTAATAGGTACGGACAGGGGGTTAGTGGAGGGCGTCCCATCGAAACCTATCGACGTTATGTGTGAGCCAGACAAGGGTGCCCTTGGAATCAGTCGTTTTGATAACACACTACGTGTCGCCCCAGTGTCTACCAAGAATGGAGACTCTGTACCCAAGACCTTAGCGGTGACATAAGGACCTTGCTGGTCAACACAGAGCTCGACTGGATCCCTCCCTTGCCCCTGGCAGTCCTATGCAAAGTCGGGGGCATGTTCACCTTCAGATAGCTGATATTGGTTCTGTCGGGGACGGTCAAATGTGTTCAGTCTTCCTGATCTGTCATTATTGGTGTCGTTGGGGCTCCCTCGTCCCTGTATTCTATTCCTCGGACCACCCGCCACATCCCTGGACTCCCTATTTCTGTTCATTTCTATCAGAACCGGACACTGAAATTTCCAATGACCGAGCCCTTTGCAGAAGGCGCATTGGTCATTGCTAACGTCTCTACGTCCAGTGTGGGGTGCTGGGGTGTGATCTTTAGGAGGTAGATCTCTGGGGGTGGTTGATTGGTAGTTCCCCCTTTGGTGTTCCCGTCCTAGCGCTATACCCTGTATCTGGGCTATCATTACCCTTTCCTTCAAATCTTTCTTCTTTTTCTCGGACGCCCTATCATTCTCATTCTTTTGGTGCTCGTAGTACTGAGCCATCTGAAGGATAGCCGCGGGTTTGGAGGCCCCCCAACTACTCTCACTCGTCTGCAGTTTTTGGGAGACTTCTTGCGTTAGTCCCTTTACATAATTTTGCACAAACAGGTGTTGTCCGGTTGCGGTGGTCATGTCTTGGCCACTGTAGTCGGAGAACACTGTCTCAAATCGGGAGAAGTATTCTGACACATCTTCCTGGGGTTTCTGTCGACAGGCCGTGACTATCGACCAGTCTACTTTTCTTTCCGGGACCAGAGTTTTTAACTTCTGGACTAGTTTGTCTGGGAGTTCCAGTATGTCCTTCACTGGTTTACTCCCCGGCTCTCGCTGTCTATCTAGTTTACCGAGTTGGTCCCAGGTATGTCCAAACAGATCCGTGTGGTCGACCTTCCGGATTTGCTTCCACACATCAGCTGGCAGGCATAACCCAAAGAACAAGTCAATATCTGCTAAAGTCATTATTGTCGAACCCAAGGCTGTGCCTAATTCGGTATAAAATGCCGTCGGGTTTTTTCTTAAGTCGGGCAAGGTTTGCTTGAAGGTTAGGATGTCTTGTCGGTCCCATGGTTGGTAAACCCAATTGTACACAACCCTTCCCTTTGCATGTTCATTATTAATATCATCGCTCGTTCCCTGGCCCCGTGGCGGGATCCAGTAAGGAGCCGCTTCTCTGATAGGCATCATAGTATTGGCTACCTCTGCAGAGGTTGTTTCAGGGGCCGTAACCTTGGTTTCTGGTTTCTGTTCTGCGAGGTGGCGGAAGACCTCAAGCATTTGCATGAAGAGCTCCGTCGCCTCACGTTCAGTCCCATCTCCAACATCAATCTTTCTATACAGTGTTGTGAGTTTAGCGGGACCCTTACTCTGGTACCTATCTTCATACGCGTTCAGGGTGTGGTAGCTGAACCGCAAAATGAAATGCCGTTTATGGCTGTCGGCATGTGAATTATATATGCTCATTGTGTACTCTTCGCTCTCCCTTCGTTCTACCAATGTCTTTGCTATTTTGTCGATCCCATCCCGCTCATCTTTGCTCAACCTACTTAACCTGGCGGATGATTGTTTGCTAGCCTCGGGGTCGTCTAACGAAGTTGTTAATGCGGCTGGTGCGGAGGCCGTGAGGGCCGGTGCACTAGCACTAGGGTCACTTTCACTCACACTCGGGGCTTGCAAGTTTTGTTGGCTGGGAGCATATGGAGGGGGCATGTAGATGATCGGTGGACCTAGCAATAGCTCATCGTTTGCCCGTTGTTTGGAGGGTAGTTCAGGGTAGAGCGCAGAGGGGGTCCTAACAGGACATTGGCCTGTTGACCCTGATTCTTGGTTTTGTGTAGCTTCTTTTCTTTCTTTTATTTCTTCTTCTAGTTGCTTTGCGGCCAGATGGGCTGCCTTCCGTAATTCTTTCCCTATTTTTGCTTCTTCTCTTTTCTTTCGTTGTTCCGTTTCTTTGCGCCACATGCCGATACTGTCGAGCATAGTGGGCGTGGTCTTATTCTTCTGGAGCGCTATTTCTAATGTTTTTATTTTATTTTCACTAAAGGACCCTATCAGTGGCCACTGACTTTCAGGGTTCTTTTTCGTGTATTTATGCCATAGTCTAGTGTAAGCTATAGCGACTAGTCCATACTTAGTGAACATGTCCTTATTAGGGGTGCCCTCCAGTGGAGCTGGATGGTTCATCTCTAATAAGCGGTCCTGGCTAAACAGGCTACCAACCAGTGGGGAGAAGATAGGCATGACGGTTTACACCGGGGACAAAAATCTGCACTACCTATCTTATCACGGCGGGCAAAGACTAGACAGAATATTTCTATTCTCCGTTGTTTGCCGGCGGTGAATACCTCAAACGAACCAATACCGAATAATCGGTCAATCAAAACAATTCAGTGGGGAGAATAAGTGGGCACGAAAAGCTATCGTTACCCACTCTTTCTCTACCTGCAAAGAGAGACCTTGTTCTTCCCTGTTTGCAGAAAAAGAATCTCCAGACAATAATCCACGAACGACAGTTCGGGAAACAGTGGGGGAGGAAGATAGGCACGACGGATTACAATGGGGACAAAAGTCTGCGTTACCTATCCTTCACTGTTTGCAAAGAGAGAGCCTGTTTGTTTTTCCCCGTTTGCAGACAGCGAATCTCCAGAGGTTTCAACAAAGCGTAATACTAGTATTATCCAAACAAACAATTTTCCTCAATTCGTCGTGTTTACACGACCTTACCCGGACCGCATGGACGGTTTCCTGTCCTCTGGATCCAGCGCCCGATCGTCCTCTCTCCTTCGTGATGTTCGCGGCACTCCTGATGGTTCCCAGTCAGGACCGTAGATCACTCGAGAGAGGTCTGTTCAGAACTAGTGAAGGTCGGATGATCGGCTGTCAGACGAGGGTCTATCGGACATGAGCTCTTCCCGATCGTTGCAGTCGTTCACTCTGTCATCGGGACCTCTCCCACTGGATCCACGTGTCGCTGATGGGCCCCACGCTTTGGGACGCCAAATTGTAGAAAAAGGTAGGGCTAGGACCTTTCTCAAGATTTGCCCGGCGCTAACCGCCCTTGTACCATTCAAGTTTACCAAGCAATGAGGCAGGCGCCGGAGACCAGAAGGCAGGAAACAGAAGTTTATTCCGACGGAGCAGAACACATCAGATCAGACAACAAGGTATCGTCTCGAGGTGCTCCAACAGCCACTCAGAGGCCTGGCCTCTTATACACTGGTTTATGGCATGTGACCTTCCTTTATTACAATCACAACTTTGTAAGGCATGGGAAAAGACATCCCCGTAATCCTCGTGCTAATCCCACCCTCATATACCTTCACAATGGAGGTCCTCAACCTGCTGATAAGAGAGAGAGTCATCACGCAGCTGAGTGTTTCGTCGAGTCTTAGGATGTGTGCGCCTGATCATGTCACAGGGGGTGGGGAGCCCTGGATTAATAGAGGGTCCTTTGAAGGAGAGCGACCTCATACAATAAGGGCAGTAAATGGTATCTCTCGGCTTAAGGCGATGGCCTCGGACCTGTGTGGACAGTCGGACAACGGGTGAGGGGCCATCAATGGAGTGGCATTCATGCCGCGTGAACAATCCAGCGCAGAGGGGAGTTTGTTCAACAGAGGGGCATTCATGGGAGGGGAGGAGGTGTTTGGTCAGGCGCTGGCATGACTCCCAAGGACAGGGTCATGCAGATGGGTCATGCTCATAAGGAGGAGGGAGGGGGGAGCCAGGGTGCGCGGAGGATGCTTGCTGGGTCAGAGGGGCGCGCTGGCGATCGGTCGTGGACAGGGAGACCATGATATCTAAAATGGCTGCCGTGCACGTAATACATAGGTGACCTAGAATGGCTGCCGTGCGCGTAGTGCATAGGTGACCTAGAATGGCTGCCGTGCGCGTAGTGCATAGGTGACAAGCTGGCGCAGATGATGTTCAGATCGCAAACTAAAATTCCACACAGACAGCAGAGAAATCTAGCATTTTAACCCAGGTATTTTTCGGTTAGTGAGCTTGATGCATTTCTTCTCATAATAGAGCGCAGCTGCAGGGTGATTGTGCGCCTCTGTTAACGTTTTCATGTTAATGGCAGCACCCTTCATGGGTTGCAATTAACATGGAAACTTTAAAAAAGGCACACTATCACCCCGCAGCCCAGCTCTATTTAGAGAAGAAATGCAGGAAGCTTACAAACACAGCGTGTGCTTTTAAGTGATTATAAAAGCACACACTGTGTTTGGTGCTGCATTTCCTTTGTTTTCTAGAGTGTAACTGCGGGCAGTTTTGTGCTTAATCGCGGTCCTGACGGGCTCTGCAATTAACACAATGAACCCCACAGCCGCACTCTGGAAAACAAAAGACATTTAGAAATAGAGAGCACTTGCTAAATGCAGAGGCGGCATGAATGGTCTCGGAGATGTGCGCGCCGCAGACACAGCTGTGCGCGCTCCAGGGCACGGAGGTGCGCGGCCGCCCAGGCGCGCGGCTTCGTGGGAACACTGCTCCTCACACACTATGAATCCCATAGTGTCATGCTTCATCATTGGGGTCTTCCCGTCCCTCTACGGGGCGTGCAATGACCTACAGACTATGCAGGAACACTTGGTTGTTATGAAAGATAGGCTATGTGTAGTGTAAGGATGGTGTGAGTGGTAAGGGGTGGAGGGAATAAGTGAGAGAAATGAAATGTTTAAAAATTCCCTGGCTAGTAGAAAAAAATATTTTATTCACTTCTCTAGCTGGGAACAGTAAAAAGGGGTTGTGGTAGGGTTAGTTATTACACCCTACTTGTACGACATGTTTCGTAAGCAGTCCCCCACTGCTTTACTCATCAGGACTCATATTGATCCCTACTGCACTCCAGTTACTAATCTTTGTAAAGTATGTCTACTTTCAAGGTAAGGTTCACAAAAGGCCACATCCTTGATCCTAAGGAACTCAGTAGTTGTCCTGCTTTGTTTGGGGTTGGAACTACTTTTGCTGGCTACCCACGGCCAGTAAATAGACTTGAGGACAGCTTTGGGGGAGCACATCTAGATACCCAAGCATCCCAGAGCCCCAGTTTACAGAGCAAAGATTTGACGTCTTTGAGCCACCCAATTTTAGACCAGCCCGGCATCGATAATATTTTTAACAGCCTTTCCCCATAACTAACAAAATCAGAAACCCTCCACAGGCGAGCCCATAGTAATAGCGGGCGGAGTTGGGCCTGGTCTTTAATCGAACAGCAACCCATATCCAGCAACAGGGGCAACGTCGGGTGCTCTGAGGGAGGGACATCAAATCCTTAAAAAATTTATTCTTGGATCTGGAGAGGTGATCAATGTTGTTTGAACCCTAGAGGTCTGCCCCGTAAAGTGCTGCGCTAACTCCTCTTGCTTTGTAGATGTCTAACACTGGGGCAATTGGTTTAAATGAGGACGAGCTCTGCTCTTTAAGAAGTACCCCCACAACCCTTTTGTGACTCAACAACATTTTCTGGAGATGAGGGCTCCACTGCATGGAATCAGATAGGCGGATACCCAAGTAGTCAAATTCCTTAACCCTTTCCAGGGGCACAAGGTTCAATACTGGTGGGCGACCAAGCTTCCTGGGTGGATTCAATACCAAATACTTTGTCTTATCAGTATTGATTTTGAGCCCCCTACTGGTACAAAAAGACTGGAAGCTATCCAGAAGGCTCTGTAATCCCACGGGGGACTTGGAGATGAGGAGGGTATCGTCAGCGAATAGGAGAGTTGGTATTTTCTTGCCCGCCAGGGAGGGTGCATCAGATGGTTTATTCAAGAGGTGCTCCACCACTCCGTTCACATACAGTGAGAACAGAGAGGGGGCAAGGACACATCCCTGGCGGACACCCCTATTCACTGTAATTTTAGCGGCCTTCTTGCCTTGAGTACCCCACCTCACCTGAGCAAAGTTCCCAGTGTGCAATTTCACCAGTAAGGACAAAATATATGCAGGGATCCCTAAGTCAGATAGTACCCCCCATAGGCGATCCCAGGGCACCAGGTCAAAGGCAGTCTTTAGGTCAATAAAAGCGAGATAAAGACTGCCTTTGCCTAGTACAACCACCTTCCAGTATATGAGCATTAGTCCAAAAACCTGCTCAATGGTCCCCGTGCCTGACCTAAAGCCTGCTTGGAAATCCGAGAGGATTTTGTTCTCAACCTCCCACTGGAGCACTCTCCCAAGAACCACCTATCCAGCTACCTTCTGGGTAGAATCTATTAGGCTTATAGGGCGATAATTGGCCTTTTTAAAGATCGGGACAACCTCAGCCCCCATCCAAGAATCTGGAATTGCAGCACCATGAAAGGCAGCATTAAGTAAGGATGAGATAAGCCTCCCCCATTCTTTGTGATTAAGGCGAAGCAGATCCCCCGGTAATCCGTCAGGGCCTGCTGCTTTGTTTGGCACTAAAGATTTAATCACATCTTCCACTTCCTTAGCTGTGAAGGGGTGGGACACATTCTCTCCAGAGTGGCCCATTGATGGTAATGTAATCGACCCCTGCCTATCAACTAGATGGGTGGTATAAAGAAGGGAAAAGTGATCGAACCACATTTGCCCAATAATATTGCACATAATAAGGGTGATGTCAGGCCTGTTCCTGGTCCTTACCAAGTTCCAGAAACCGACGGAGTCCCTCCCCTCAATGGCTACCTTTAGGTCGCGCCAGAACTGGTCATCCCAATCCCTCCTTGCCTCCCTGATGGAGAGCATATAATCCTTCCTAGCAAGCCGAATCAGCTCTGGATCCTTCAGCTTGACAGCCTTCACAAGGGCTGATTTCGTCTGCCGACACTCATTAGAGAACCAACCCGAATTACGCTTTGGTTTCTGGTGCTCCCTTGCAGGGGAACCCCTACTCAATTTTATAAATAGGTTACCCAAAGCATTAGTGGTATCGCAAAAGAGCCCAAATACCTCTGAGGGATCCAAGGTTGTATTGTCCAGCTTGATCAGGGCCGCTTCCATCAAAGCCTCTATATTCTGGACCTTCCCCTCATCCAGGGCAACCATGCACCATTTAAGGCGCCTCCCTCCATTTGATGGACGAACTTCTGAGGTTGTTCTTAATACTGGTGGTTCCTGTGAGCTATTTGTGAGCAACCACAAAGAGTCTAAACTTAAAGATAGCGGATTATGGTCGCTATCCGCGGTAGGCAGGACTTCCATGTCCCGCATGAAACTCCAGAGTTTAAAATCGAGTACCGGTACCTTTCTTAATACATATTGTTTGCCCGAGTCCGCAAGGGTATATTGGGTCACCCACCCCTTCTAACAAGTTCCTCTTCAAGCATGGAAATAATTGGGGATTCGGAGCCACATTTAGTGCCTCTGGCGTAGATGTTAAATATCTCCAGAGTACGCCCTCTCAGTGGTCCCCTGACTGACAGTCTTAGTATATCTGGGGATTTAATTGCTAGGTACCTGATATGACAACCCAGAGAAATACTAACCCATATGAGGAGGCATCCTGAGGGACGACCTTTTCCAGAATGGGAGGGGGTTGCTGGTACAAAATACGTAGTATAGCCAACTTATGGCAGGGCACCACACTCCAGGTCTCTTGAAAAATACATATCCCAAAAGACTTGATAAATAAGTTCCAATCAGGAACGTCTAGATTCCTGGAGATGCCTGCTATATTTCAGCTGAGGATCCTCCCATCGTTATTCATATTTGCTTCCTCAGATGGAGACAGTGTAGCAACCATACTAAGCCCAACATCAGGCTCCGTAGACCTGTCCTCCAACTCACCAGGCCTACAGATATTCATTGAGTCAGACAGGCCGGAGAAAGAATTGATCCGATCTGGGACACCACCCTCCAGCACCTCTGTCACTTCACTATGCCCAGACAAATCTACATCCTTTTGTTGCCTCTCAACAGGGGAGTGAGCACCATGTCACCAGCCATAACCCATCCTGTTTACTGCTCGGCCTGCCATAGGCATATAGCACTGGTGGGAGTAAGAATCATCTTGAGGGTGGAACCTGTTATCCCTCCAGCCCCTGGACTGGTGGCTAGTGTTCAAGTGGAAAGCGGGGAAAGATTGGGAAAGGCTAAGTTCATATGTACACTGTAGGTTGCAGATATACCTAGCAACCCTGTCGTCCCTGAAATTGACCAGAATGCAATCTCCAGTCAAGTCCTTAGTCCTATTCCCGACCCAGCTGACCCTTCTCACATAAAGAACCTGTCCATCAAATGCGCTAGGAAGAGGTCTATTCTCATTTAACCAAAACATTGTTTTATTTTTAAGTTCATTATACGATTCTTGATTACCAGACTTGCCCTGTGGAACCCCAGTGAGCACGACTACATACGGCTGACATTCTGGTGGTAGGTTAATATGGGGAAGATCAATATTTCCCCTGTTGGCTGGGGTGGGCATATGAGTTGATTCAGATTGTTTACCATTTTGGCCCCCACTTTTTCCCCTAATAGTATTAATAGCCTTGCTCTGGGCAGTCAGACTTTGGCGGCGACTTTTGGTCCCTTTGTCGGAGTTAGAAATTTTGCTGGATTGGTCAATTATGTGAATGGGTCTACCTTGTACAGCAGTGTTAACACACGCTTGAAGCCCTGTGGCTTCCTCTAGTGCTATTTGGCCCCTCGCCTCTGTAAGTATTAGATCCACCTGAGGGTCTTTGGACATCTCTGGTACCCCCTCCCTTATTTTCGTGTGTAGTTTAATCAAAGACTTGATTGAGAAAAAATGATCAAGAGTGGCTTGCTCAAATCTATCAAGCCTCTCCGTCAAAACTTTCACCCTCTCAAGGACTGGGATAATAAGAGACTTCATCATTTTCTCGATTTGGGCTAAGGGGGGCATCTGGAGGGAAGTGGCCAATCATGGGATGGGCATTTGGTTTTCATTCTCCAGCTCTCTTGGGGTACATGTCATTTGGGCACCGGTCGGAAGAGTCCCTTGCATAGGAGTGTTAGTGTGTTGCTTCCTGGTCACTCCCAGCCCTATAGGTTTCGCGCAGCCCTTAAGACATTTTCCCTTAAACTTCTTAGAGGGTTCAAGGTTACCAACCCTTCGATGGTCTATGGCTCTTTTCCGTTTAGTGGGTGCTGGTCTGAGTCCTCTGTTAGTCGCTGCCTCTAATTGTGCATGGGGTACCTTTGGTATTGAGGAATTGCTAGTAGGAGCGTGGCCCCCTACGGTCAGAGGCAGAGCTGGCCCCAATGTTGGCTGTGTAGTCGGATGTATACTACATTTAAGGGCGTTGAGCCTATCCAAGCTGGCCGTGATGGCTCCTGTCTTGGCAGATCTGAGCCAGAAGAAGCTTCACCAGGGAGCTCGTCTATCTGCACAGGGGATACAGCCAAACCCAGTGGCCCTAGAGAGGAGCGCTTGCGATTAAGGGGCTCAAGTGAGAGGCGACGCTCTGTAATGGCAATCTTTTTCGATAACTGAAAAGGCTCTGGTGATAAACAGATCCATCGTGCCACTGACAGAACCTCCCCCAGCCCCCTTGCCCTTACCAGAGCGGGTTGTCATTGGCATGAGCGCAAACACTATGCTTTGGAGACAAATACCGCAAAATGGCCAAACTGCAAGATATGTCAAAATGCGATAATAGTGGGAATATATAAGGGGACAAATTAGGGGGGTGGCCCAGCCCAGCCTCGGACGGCCGCAGACGGTCCCGCCCTTGTCCCGGGACGCTCCCGCGACACGGGGGCTCTCCTCGTTTTTTAAAGCGCCTCCGGGCGCGACCTCTCGTGGGCGGCTTCCGGGTCCTGCCGCTATGGCTGATGGTGAATGCAGTCCCCCCTCGCTGTGGCCGCGCCAAGATCTGCACAGGCTGCGGCGGCAGGGGAGACCAAGGACCGGGAGCAAGGGCAAAGTTCCTGTGGCCGCAAATCAATCAGGTATGTCCCAAGAAACTGCTATGGAGAGGACCCGCTCCACCGGGGCTCTCCTCGTTTTTTAAAGCACCTCCGGGCGCGACCTCTCGTGGGCGGCTTCCGGGTCCTGCCGCTAGGGCTGATGGTGAATGCAGTCCCCCCTCGCTGCGGCCGTGCCAAGATCTGCACAGGCTGCGGCGGCGGGGGAGACCGAGGACCGGGAGCAAGGGCAAAGTTCCTGTGGCCGCAAATCCGCAAATCAATCCGGTATGTCCCAAGAAACAGCTATGGAGAGCACCATGCAGTTATGCAATGTTGGACTGTCTGACTGGTGTACGGTCTTTATTTTGAAGAAAAAAACAAGTAGTGTCCCACAATACAAATATCAATATTAAACTCACAGGACTTCAAAATGGTATCAATATTAAACTCACAGGACTTCAAAATGGGAAGTGTTGTGAATCTATCTAAGAATTAAACCTGAATGTTACTATCCAGGTACGAACCAGGTACGAAAGAGGCAAGAGGTAAGAGGTTCTGATCTAGCTGGCACACCACTGCTATTGGAATCATAAGATAATTACGAATACAATGTTTATACAAATTTTGCAAAGTAGATTAAAAAGGCTGTTCGCAAGAGTTTTTTGCTGAAAAAGCATATATATAAAAATATTTTATTTTAATCTCATACAGTTTGGTATTTCAATGCGTTAAAAACATAGATGCGTACACATCTCAATACTTTTGACAATCAAAACAAAATTTATAAAATATAAAAATTAAAAATGATAAAACATAATACATGAAACAAGCATCAAAAAAATGTTGACGCAGCGTTTCGGCTTTTTTCATATACAGACACCTTCTTCAGGACAGATTCTAAATTAAAAAGAACAGAATTACCAAGCAGTGATTTTTACAGTATTTCTTAGTTGCACATAATTAAAACTATTCCTCTATACATATATAACTCTTAAGTTCACATGCCCTCTTTCTCTTTGAGTTTACACAGTATCTTTTATCCATTAATATAGTTAAAACATTTGTGTTATTGCAATCTTTTACCTCTCCCTCTTTCTAATCTGGTCACCATATTGGTCCATCTCACATTCTTTAAGTATCTATCTATACAGAGCAACCTCAACATTGTCTTACAATGTAATGACCCCGAAATGTCACATACCTCGAAATTAAAATAATTTTGCTTGGACTCAGTAATGAACTCTAGTCTGTACTGCCTCGGGATCCCTTTAGCTATATGGGTCTGTGGGCAATCAGTGCTTGTTGTGATTATACTAGCAACTGACTGTAAAGCAGAAAGAAAGTAATTAATATGTTGTCTCCATAATTTATTAGGTCCCCACTGCATAGCTAGTAGCGAAACCACTATTACCTTGAACAAGAATAGATGAAGCGATACACACTGTCCAGGGGAGCCACCGGTTTAGAGGAAATACTTCTTAAATGTATTTCTGCAATTGAGATGATGGTCAGGGTTACTAGATGTCTCTTCTAGTATTGTTGAATATGTATGCATTATAAGGCACAGGACTCACCATTCATAAGGTAAGCAAATAGCTAAAAACGCAGACCTTCTTATGCTGCGTTTGTTGGCACATGAGGACTCAGGGGTCGACCTCCCGTCTTTATGGAAATTCAGACTCCCTCTGTGAACATAATGGTTATATTTTTTACTTCCTCTCTATTATAGGCAGGTGGTAGTCTATTTCACTTCTCTTTATTATCGTATTGTCCTCTTTAATCAATTTATGTGTTACTCTTAATCTAAGGTCCGGCTTACTATTTTCTCTATTTTGACATTAATATCACTGGGATTGATATGTTGAACTAATAACTTCTTCGATTGAATTTAAAGATAATACCTAATCCCCATATTATTGGTATTATTTAGTGAAATTCGCCTCGTGTTAAGTGCATACCACTTTCAGCTAATAGCCCTTGTTTTTATCAATAACAGCAATGCATTCCACAATAGTCTTCCAGCGATTAATTCATGCTGAGCGGTCTATATTCCTTTATCACCCCACGGCTAGTATCAATGTAAGGGAGTTATTTGATTATGGTACGCGGTTATCAGTCTTCATGCTACGCGACTTTACGTCCTACCATCCATGCTAATGTGCCGCTTATATAGACGTTTTCTTAACATATCGTGTGCACAATGAATCATAACCCAAGCGTCTACATGGTAAAAAACGCTCGCATTTTGTTAACTAATGAAAAACCACCTCCTATTAGGTGTAACTAATACAAATGTGCTCGGCCGGCTTCTGATAGACGCGAGTCTTAAAAGTGCTTGTGCTAACTAATCGCTTGTTAGGAGTTTACCGCTAGCGCTTCAAAGACGTTACTCGAGCTCTATTTTGTCTCACCGTAAAAGCGAAAATCGGCCTCCCTGCTCCTCTCATGGACAGCGTCGCCTGTTTCGTCTTGGAAATGGAAAGAGACGAATGAGATTAACACAGACCCTAATGTTATATAGTAGCTGTGTTCTGATAGGGCAGTTTTTCGAGCCCCGTGATTGGTTGTTTTTCCGCCAATGGGAAACCCGTTGCCCCGGTTACATGGACGCACTATTTGAGTTAGTCGGTCTATGCGTACCGAAGAAATTACACAGGTTATATATTTCTGCGCACACTCTCATTATGTTGTTTTAAGGCACCCCCATTTAATAATTAAAAGTGATTTGGGGACAAGTAGTGTATTGGCTAACTCGTCATCGAATACTATTTTAATTGACCTTCAGATAGAAATACTGCATTCTCATAGGCTGACCATCAGCCAACCAGAGGAGCGTGGTTATGGCAACGGAAACGCGATTTCTGCCTCCGTTCTGCCATGGTTTACTCTCTAAATTGAACAAGATGTATATTACTGCACACACTATCATTATGTTATTTTGTGGCACCTACATGTAGTAATTAAGAGTGGTATCAAGACAGGGATTGTGTTTGGCTAACTCGTCGTCGGCAAGTATTGTGTTAGGCTAAATCGTCATCAGTTAGTATTTAGGTGGCATAAGGATCAGAATACTGCGTTCTCATGGGCTGCCTATTCAACCAACCAAGGAGACTTAGTTATGACAACGGGGACGCAATATTTGGCTCCGTTCTGCTGTGGCTTTCTCTTAGAAATAAATACTCACGGGGTATTTTGGGCTCGTTAATTTTAATTGTAACCCTATTACCCTTTGATTTAAAATAGTCAGTGTTTACCAACTTTGCAAGACTATAGCCACAAATGTTGTTGTATTGTCTACTACAAAGGTTGCCTCTATGTTGTAAGAGCGGAATGTTGCTCTATAAGTGTGGCTGTACCTGTTGAGACTGGGAATATTGTATCGTATGGAGTAGTCACCAAAGCGTACTAGTGGCGATAATAAATTATGCCACATTGGATATACATATCATTCGCCGGTTCCTGGCTACTCGCAGGTGTTCCACACTCTGCAATAACGCGGTATACTTAAAAAGTCAGTCGTCAAATATGTATCTGGCGCCACCGCATATTATGAGTAATCAAAGTCTCTCCCGATGTCATTGGTCTCTGATAAACCGCATAGGCACCGCAAGGTATGCAACCGATTATATCTTGATTGAAAGATCTTCCATAATACCACCTAATACTATAGAAAATTGGCTATTCCTAAATTTCAGAAAAAAGGGGAATTTAGTACCCCGGAATATAAATGTGCTTCTGTAGGTTGGGAGTGCAGAGTGTTGATTAATAAAGATACCTAATGCAGAGTGTTGATTAACAGAGATGCTTAATGCGACCATCTCACGACAAAATATACACAATCGTGGCTAAGATCATAGAGGCATATCGATGATACTGCGGAATAGGACAAATCTGTCATGACAGTCATTTCATTGCACTATGCGTTCCCAGTCCTCTCTACTATTTAGACCACATCTGACGCTGTTCAGCCTGGACATATAAAATTGTTCAATTTTTTTCCTTTTGTGTCCATGTTACCGCCTCTTGCATTTATCTCTACTTTCTCTAAACAGCACCATTTAAGATCTTCAATGCTATGGCCTGCTGTCTTCCAATGGTTAGTGAGCGCAGCAGACTTGTGTTCATTTTAAGCGGATGCATACCTCCCTAGATGTCTGACCTATATAGCATAATTAGCAGGGGCATTTTATTAGATAGATCATGTTTTTTGTTCGACAGTTCATAAAGCTTTTGATCTTAAGTATGACATTCTTGTTCGTAATACTGCTACCTTTTATGATATTAACACAGTTAACACATCCCGTGCATGGAAAAATGCCCATCGGCAATGGTGCATTGTTGATACATGGTTGGGTCACAGTTCTATTCTCTCTGTATGTATGGACCAGGCTATTTCTAATAGTACGGTTCCTCCTAAATGAGAACATTGGTTTGGGCAATTTCTCTTGTCTGTTGTTTGTAACTATAAGCCAATTCCTGTTGACAGTATTTTTTATTTTGTTACTGGCTTGGTTGTAATTTGTCGCAAAGATTATCGGTTGTGGTTCATTGGAGGATATCTCCTTTTTTGTTAAATAGGTTCTCTTGGTTAAAGTATTTGGCTCGTTTATAGGCGTGTCGCACTATACGCCTCAGGTATCCTCATTCTATGAATTTCTGCTTAAGGACCTGAGCATGTCTGTCATAGTCATTTATAGTGGTGCAATTCCTTTTTAGTCTTAGGAATTGCCCGAAACGGATATTGTTCTTTTGACAAGGTGGATGATTGCTATTAAAGTGCAACATGGTATTTCTGTCGGTGGATTTAGTATACAACTCAACACTTAGAGATCCTTCTGTGTGTTTGATTAAGATATCTAGAAATTCACATTGCTCACGGTCTTTATGTGAGGTGAATTTTAGGTTCTTATCTACCAGGTTAAGCCACTCAATAAATTCTGTGAGAGTGTCCATGCTGCCTGTCAAAATGAAGAAAATATCGTCAATGTATCTTGACCATTCTGACACATTTTCGTAAAAGGGTGCAGTTTGATTAAATATGTTTGTCCTCAAATTGGGAGACCTACAGACAGTCAAGACTGGGAGCACAGGTGGCTCCCATGCTGGTCCCTTTGACCTGTCTGTAGAGGTCTTTCTCAAATAAAAAGAGGTTATTCTTGCAAACCAGAGTTATGCAGTCTACAATAAAGGCTTGGTGAGCTGTCAGGTCTCGGCCTTCGACACTCAAGAGATTTTTAATCATTGCAATTGTATTGTCCTGGGGAATGCTTCTGTAGAGTGCCTCTATGTCTAATGTTACCAGGATTTGTGTGTCTGGGTTAAAACTGAGGCACTCTACTTTCTTTATCATCGCCATAGTGTCCTTAATATATGCATTTTGTTTGATAACTAAGGGTTGTAGGAACACGTCTGCGTATTTGCTAAGTGGTTCCGTTAGAGATCCTATGCTTGATACGATTGGTTTCATAGGTGGATTTGTGATATCCTTATGGATTTTTGGGAGACCATATAGTGCTGGAATAATAGGGTCAATATTGGATAAAAAGGCGAACTCCTCCTCGCAAATAACCTCATCATCCTTTGCCTGAAAAGCAGTCTAGTAATATTGTCTTTGAGTTCCGTCCATTCTTTTTTATTTGATTCCTTTTTTTTAATTTTTATTTTTTAATTTTTTTATTGGTTCAGTTCAAAACCGATATCTTTTCATATTCATAATACAGTTATGCAGTTATACACTTCCAAAAGACAGGGGGAAACAATAGAAACTATATAGATAAATAAAAACAGTACAATAAGTGAGTATTACCAAATATAAAACAATATTGGTATTACGCTACAGTGTAGACCTTCATTGGTCTAGATTTATGCAAACATCATTCCTCAACCCCCAAATGATCAATCATCGCCTGCCAAACCTTGATCCCCCCTTTGCTTTTTCTTAATTGACTTAGTACAATATAGGTAGTACTCCAAGTAGAACACATTGTAAAATTTTGCTCTCCACATCTCATAAGCTGGAGCTTCCGGTTTCAACCACATTGAGGCAATGCAAAGGCGAGCCACTGCCATCACCATGAATAGCAAGTATCTATACTTGCGATACGATAAGAACACATCCAAGTCACTAGATAAACCAAAGATAATCATTTCCCTGGAGATTATAACATCAGCTTTTAACACATTTGAGAGAAATTGTACAATGCATGTGAAGAATGGATTTAGCGCACTACAATCAGCAAATATATGAACAATGTCAGCCATGTTAGTTTGGCATCTAAAACATTTCCCATTATAACTGTTGCCCCACTTTGCCATTTTTGCAGGAGTATGGTAAAGATTAAATACAGTTTTGTAGTGCTGAGAACGAAAATTCGCCGGGAGAATAATATCGGCCGCGGTATTAATAGACTCTTGTAAGGGTACAGAGCTAGTAGCTAGCCTCATCGACCATTTGGACTCCTGCAGCACAAGGTCATCCTGATGTAATTCAAGTAGATAGTTATATATAGTACCGATCCGTGTCGGTTTATTAAGTATTGTCAATAGACCGTTAGGCAGAATAGATATTGAATTTAAATGTTTGAAAATAAAGTCTCGTAACTGTAAATACTTAAAAAAATCGTTCTGTTGGATTGCATAGGTGTCTTTAAGGTCTTGAAAAGATGACATTACACCGTCTTTAAACAACGAACCAACCGCTTTTAAGCCTTTTTCACCCCAAATTTGCATTCTATAGTCCCAAAATATAGATGGTAGCAGTTCCGGGGAGTCGCAAGGAGTATGATAGTTAATGCGACGCAGCTGCATAATTTTGCTAATCATACGCCAACCCTTAAAAGCAGTGAACACCAACTTAAATTTGGTTCTCTTGTAGTAGCTAGGTTCGTAAAAACGAAGAAGCATCTGTCGTGCTTGTGGGCCAAGTAATAAATAAAAAATATCAGGGTCCTCAAATTGAGGTGGGTCATTTCCATTTACAGCAAACTTAATATTCTGTAGCAAACAAGACAAATAATATAATACAAAGTTTGGGACACCCCAGCCTCCCCTCAACATAGGAAGTGTCACGAATTTAGATGCCCGATGTGGGGATTTCCATCCCCATATGAATCTTTCAACCGTTGCTTGAAGTTTCCGCACTTCTAGGGGTGGTACCTCAAGTGGAACTGACCTAAAGAAATACAGTACTTTAGGAAGTATGGACATTTTAAGCACATTGCGTCGTCCCACCATCGATAAATGTAAACATTCAAGTTTCTCTAGTTGTTGTTTTATTGATCGTATAATATCGGTCCAATTGACCATAACCAGATCATGAAGGGATAGTCTGATTTTAATACCAAGGTACTTGGCTTCTAGGGTCACTCGACTATCATTAGGGCATAATCCTGACGTGCATACAATTTGTGTTTTTAAGATATTGAGTTTATACCCTGCTACCAGACCAAACTCTTTAGTTATAGCTTCAATCTCGGGAACTGCAGCTTCCGGGTCTGATGTTACAACTGCAATGTCGTCTGCATATGCTAGCACACGCATGCTGCCCCCCGGAAGCATCATAGATGGTATATGTGGTGATGTAGTTAACGCCTGTAGCAGTGGGTCAATGTATATAGCGAATAAGAGTGGTGAACAAGGACAGCCCTGACGTGTACCACGACTAATATTTACATACCCTGAAAGCTGCCCTGACATAGGGATCTGTGCCCTTGGATGCCTATACATAACCTGGATGGCCTGCAGATAACGAGGTCCAAACCCCACTTTAGTCATGACAGCCCATAAATACGGCGATGAGACGCGATCAAACGCCTTTTCTGCGTCTAAAAATACTAAACCTATATTCTTATGCGTCGTCTCGGCGTAGTCCAGGGCTGTAATGACTCGACAAACGTGATTAGTTGTATCCCGCCCAGGTAGGAATCCATGCTGTTGATTAGAAACCACTCCAGGGACCCCACAGATCAGCCGGTTCGCAAGAATTTTAGAATAGACTTTGACATCAACATTAATAAGCGATATAGGCCGATATGAACCAGGCAGATATGAGGGCTTATCTTTTTTCTTAAAAACCGCTATAGTAGCGTCGTCCCATGATGGCGGTGGATGTCCTGACTGGGCAGCTATAAATGTCTCTAGCATGTCATTTTTAATGATTGTAAACAGTTTAAGATATAACTCTAATGGCAGTTTATCAGGGCCCGAAGCTTTGCCCAAAGCTAGACTTTTAATGGCTGCCTCAAGTTCTAGCATCGTGATTGGAGCTTCCAATTCCTCTCTTTGAGTATCCTCCACAGCATGTCCCGTATAGCAACTGTTGACAAACTGCTCTATTAACTCTGGGGGCGCATTGTCTTGAGTGTAAAGCTCGGTATAGAATTCTTGGAAAACTCTCATGATGCCTTCAGGTGTCTCTATCCTCAAACCATGTCTATTTTCAATAGAGGATATATATTGCATCGTCTGTCTTTGTCGCATTCTTTGAGCAAGACACCTCCCCACCATCTCACCATACTCATACCTTTCGGCCTTATACAATTTATATTGAGAAGCAATTTTCTGGCTCCAGACCCCCGTAATTTTCGCCTTGCATTTCGCCACTTTATCTTGAGTATTACAGCAGTCCTGTCCTCTCCTTATATCACCTATCAAATCACGTTCTGCGTTGGCCAGGTCTTGCAGTAGCTGTTTCATTACTTCCTTTTCCTTACGTTGCATTGCCCAGCCATAGCTGCATGTCTCACCACGCAGCCCCGCTTTAAAGCAGTCCCATACCATTGCACTAGTTGAGGATCCTCTATTAATATCGAAAAACTGTTGGGACCATTCTAACATTTGAGAGACATACAGCGTATCTACCAAAAGTTTCTTATTAAATGTGAAAGGTCTTTGCATCCGAGGTAAGCTAGATATTAACATATCCAACACTACGGGTGCGTGGTCTGATGTGATACGTGGCATTAAGGACATCCGAGCACCTACTATCAAGTCTCGTGTTGAAAAAATATAATCGAGCCGAACAAATTTTTTATGTGGGGAAGAAAAAAAGGTATAACCAGGGTCTAGTGGATTTGAAAGTGGCCAGCAGTCTACCAAACCATGTTGGAGCAATAGTTGTCTTATCCCCCTAAATACCTTCGGTTTTCGACCCCTATAGTCTTTTTAAAGGTTGAGTCCCAAGTATTTATATCCCCATGGATGTTGAAATCTCCCATTACCAACACGGGGGTACGCCAGAGTGCTAATTCAACATTCAGAAATTCGAGTATAGCAGAGTCGTCACTATTTGAGCCATATACAGTACATATTGTCACAGGAGTATTCCCTATCACACATTCACAAATTGCCCAGCGGCCCGTATTATCAGCTTTAACTCTTGTAGTTGCAATAACTGATTGGCGCCCCAAAATAGCAACACCCCGGTTCATAGTAGACTGTTGTGATACAACTAGAACAGTATACCCCAAATCGTTCAACACTTTACGATTTCCCCATGATATGTGTGTCTCCTGGAGACAAATAATGTCTGGTTGTATCAAACGTATTTCGTGCATCACTTTCCTACGTTTTACCACATTATTCAACCCACAGACGTTAAAGGAAGATATTCGAAAATTTGTACCAGCCATTTTTTTTACTTAAAGCAGTAAATAATAGCCATCCCTTAAAACCAGAGCATTTCACCTCGATATCTCTCACATCTTGTCGGTCTTGAACTGAGTTTTTCCCCTTTTTTACCCCCCACCACCGTGCACCCTCCCCCCACCCACCAGTCCCCAAAGCACCCCCTCCCCCACCCCAGTGACCCTCCCCCAACAATGAGGCAGTAGGGCCTATTGCCCCTTGATGTGTGTGAGAGTACCTCCAGTGGCTGTGGAGATCATTATTGAGAATAGAAACAGAAAACCTTGAGATTCCAAAATATAGAAAAAAAATAATCACATAGTAATC
Source organism: Lissotriton vulgaris (assembly GCF_964263255.1). Classification (NCBI taxonomy): domain Eukaryota; kingdom Metazoa; phylum Chordata; class Amphibia; order Caudata; family Salamandridae; genus Lissotriton; species Lissotriton vulgaris. The sequence continues at coordinate 714,197,774 of NC_141697.1, read as the reverse complement.
AAGTCTATGTCATCTCAGGGTAATGAGTTCAGATATTCTTTGGCTGAAACTTCCGTCGTAAAGAATCTATTTTGCCCTTTATAAATCGTTTTCAAAGTAGCAGGTTGCAAAAGGTACACTTGCACCTCTTTTGCTTGAAATGCAGGAATTAATTGGCGAAGTCGCCACCGGTTCTCAACTGTAGCGTGACAATAATCAGGGCGGACGAAAAATTCCACCCCCAAACCTGATCTCTTTTTGTCTGGTCGTGCAAGATCGTAAAGTAGCTGTCTAGCCAAGAAGTTATTTAAGGAAATTAAAATAGCCCGTGGATATCGAGCACCTTGGTTCGCTCGTGCTGGTTGTGACCGAAATGGAAAACGGTGAGCCCGTTGGATTTCTTGCGCCCATTGCCATTCCTTAACTTCAGGAAATGCATCATTAAATAAATCTATAACAAACTGACGCACATCTTGGCCTTCACGGCCCTCGGGCACACCCAAAATGCGTAAATTATTACGCCGTCTTTGAGTTCCGTCCATTCTTTTTTATTTGATTCCTTATAATGCTCTTTGTTATCAAATAGAAGATGCATCCTGTTGTTGTAGTCTGAGCTTTCCATTAGCACTATGCTTCCGCCTTTATCAGCCGGTTTTATTGTTAGATCTGCATTTTGTTCTAAAGTTTTTAGGGCGGCTATCTCGTCTTTATTAAGATTATGACTGACTCAATTCTTATGTTTTAGGAGGTCATCGATACTCTTATCGACTACACGTTCGAATGCTTCGATGTCTTTATGTACCATGCTTAAATTGGGTGTCCAGGATGATTTATTTTTAAGGCCTGATTTGTTCGGTCTGGGTTGTCTATCCTTACCCTCAAAGAAAATATTTAACCTTATTTTTCGGTAAAAACTTTGCAAGTCTTGTTCCAATGAGTATCTATCAATAGGAGAACATAAAGCAAAACCTAAACATTTTTCTAATAATTTTGTCTCAGCTAGGGATAGAGTGTATTCTGAGAGGTTAATTTTGGCTGCCTTGTGTTACTAGATAGTCCCAGACCTTCTGACTCCTTGTCCTTGGACGTTGAAGGAATTGGGGTTGGGAGTTGTAGTTTCCCCTCCCTCTCCCTCTTGGGTGCCCAAAGGTCTGGTGGCGCTGCTCCAAAAAAGACCGTCCTTCTCTATTGGGACATGTAGGAGTATCCCTCTGTTTAGTATTCCTGTTTTCATTTGGCATGTCCCCCTCGGAATCCGAGCTTATGTATGATGTATCAAAAAATCTTACTTTCTTTTTGGGAAAGTTACGGGGTTGCTGTTGCCATTGTTTACGAGGTTGAAACTGTTCTTTCGGTCTCTCATAAAAGTCCTTTTGTAAATAAGGATATACAAACTCCGGATTGTAGTTCGTAATATCCTTCCTCAGTTTATTACTTTTTTTATTGACCAGATATTCACTGTATCCTGCTATATCTGTTTGTATTTCCTCCAGCTTGTGCTTGGCTTCTTCTAGGGCGGGATTGTCTTTTAATTTAGATTCAAGATCTTCAATCTCTCTGCGTTCAAACACCAAGACCTCATGTGCAGTTTCTATGATCAGCAACATCCAGTCTCTGCTGCAGCGATTAGCCACTAGAGTCCAGTTTTCTATAAATTTTTTGTTGGCAATAAAAATACCCGACTCGTTATTAACTTGTAGGCCCTTTGGTATTATGCCATTTTTGCAGTATTCTACAAGGAAATTAGCATGGAGTTCTGCCCTAACTACTTTCTTTTTTAAGTTCCAGAGAGTGCGCCATTGCTCCTCATCTGTTTTATCCAGTCTAACTGTATTGATGTTTTTTGATGACCCGTTAATTATTTTATTATACTGGTCTTCTGAGTAACTATAGGTTTTTAGGTCTCGCCTGTCGATGCGCATCGAGCAAGCGAGAGTATTGGGACTTATCCACTCTTTATCCACACTGCAAGGAATCGTGGCGATTCCTTGCAGTGCCCGTGACTTTTAAGCTCAATGCGCATGCGCATTGAGCTTAAAAGCGCGTGCACGTCCGTCTTTGTTTACCCGCTCCGCCCCCTCCCCTTCCCGCCGTCTCGCATTTCCCCTGCCGCATCAAAGGCTTTCACGGCCGGCCGGCCATGCTTTCAGTTTCACGACCGGCCGGCCGTGTCAATTACATTCCAAAGCCCGCTCCCCCTGCTCCGGCCGAGACGCATTTCTCCTCCCTCCTCCCCCCATTCACGTTTATTCTACTTCTTATCTGGCCTGGAAAGCCTCGACAAAGGGTTTAGCCACAGCCCGTGGAAGTTGTGACCTGTGGACGTCATGATCATTACGTAATCTCCCCTTCCCCGCACCCCCAACTCCTGTGTGGTGGACACCCAACGTGAAGTGTCCATCATCCGCCGCCGCCATTACCGCAGACTCCTGTCCTTTTATGACAACTGAACTCTGCCGGGGAACGCAGCAGGAATGCTTAGTGAAATCTATGTCTTGGATTTGCAGCCCGCGCGCGGAGGTCACAACTATTCTATCATTTCTCAGCATTATCTTTTCTCCATCTTACTTTGTTCCAGCGCCTCCCGCCGGCACGCAGCAGATTGAAAGCAGCATGCATCAGAAGGCCCGCGCTGCACGCTTTTATAGTCTCGCGGAGGCGCGCTCCGTTCCTGGCCTTCCCTATCTCAGAATTTAGAAAGGCAGGCTTCCCTGGCATACCCCGCCAATACCACAAGATACTGCTAAAAGCTTTAAACGCAAATACGTTTGAATAACAAATAAATGTTAATATCAAGATATGTGCCCTCTTCCATTTCTGTAAACGCAGAAGTAAAATGTATACACCAGCATGCACTCATATAAACACATACACGCACTCAGAAATGTTTATGAACTTTAAAAGAAATCTGCCCAACAATCATATATATCACTCAGTGAGAAATGCAATGCTATGAACTGACCAGGGTTGAGGCAGACACTGTTAAAACACAAAATCAAAAGTTGTTTTAAAAATAAAACGTTTTACTTTGTTCTCAGAATATTGATTATGTAATGCTGTGCACTCCAGGTTATGCTAACTTGTTTGCCTTCCTGCTCATTTTGCTTCCTGCACATCTATGTGAGGCAGTGAAAACGATTGTCTAAAGTCAGGGACACTGGAATTATGTAATTCTGCTGCACTGGCCGGACTACTCACCTAACCTCTTCCTGGCTCACTGCTACTTTACACTGGGGTCCCATGACACACTTGAAGTATTGGTTAAGGAGCTTTGTGTAACTGTACTATTCTATGGGGCAGGTAAGTTCATCCAGTTTTTGGGATTCAACGGAGCACCTTCGAAGCATCAGGCCTCGGCACCAGTAGACCTGTATGTGTGCATCAAAACATTCTATGCTCATTAAAAGCAATCATGCACATCAGCATACAAATGCTTGTGCCACAAGAGCGAATACTTTTGATATACTGAACAGCGAGAGAAATAATGATAACCGTACACTAATGCAAACTGAAAGTTGAGCACAGTGTTCACAGCTTCTTGCATGATGGGGCATTCAAGGGATTATGGTTCATTTAAATAATTAAACTTTTGCAGATCTTTCAAAGGATTTCACAACATGGCCTTTTGTTACTTTTCACTTTGCATGCAAATAAGGTAATAGTAGATACAGAGCTCAAACCCTTACAGTATGCTGAAAAAAGAATGAACATTGTGATGTGCTATGGTTACATACTCGAAAGTGAGACAGAGCCAAAGCTAAGAGGGAGCAATTCGCAATATAAAACAGCATAACCTCACATGACATGTAAGTGCCAAAAGCGCGTGACTCCTGATGAGGTCACGGGTCAAGGCTGAAAATTATTTGTGACTCCTCCTGTCCTTGTGTTGTCTCACTCACCCTCAACCCCTCACCCTCACTCACCCTCACTCACCCTCACTCACCCTCACCCTCACTCACCCTCATCCTCACTCACCCTCAACCCCTCACCCTCAACCCCTCACTCACCCTCACTCTCACTCATCCTCACTCACCCTCAACCCCTCACCCACCCTCACTCACCCTCACTCACCCTCACTCACCCTCACTCACCCTCAACCCCTCACCCTCACTCACTCACCCTCAACCCCTCACCCTCAACCCCTCACTCACCCTCACTCTCACTCATCCTCACTCAACCACCCTCAACCTCACTCACCCTCAACCCCTCACCCTCAACCCCTCACCCTCACTCACCCTCAACCCCTCACCCTCAAACCCTCACCCTCACTCACCCACCCTCAACCCTTCACCCTCACTCACTCACCCTCAACCCCTCACCCTCACTCACTCACCCTCACTCACCCTCAACCCCTCCCCCTCGACCCCTCCCCCTCGACCCCTCCCCCTCAACCCCTCCCCCTCAACCCCTCACCCTCACTCACCCTCACTCACCCTCAACCCCTCACTCACCCTCACCCTCACCCTCAACCCCTCACCCTCACCCTCAACCCCTCACTCACCCTCACTCTCACTCATCCTCACTCTCACTCATCCTCACTCACCCTCACTCACCCTCAACCCCTCACCCTCACTCACCCTCACCCTCAACCCCTCACCCTCAACCCCTCACTAACCCTCACTCTCACTCATCCTCACTCAACCACCCTCAACCTCACTCACCCTCAACCCCTCACCCTCAACCCCTCACCCTCAACCCCTCACCCTCACTCACTCACCCTCAACCCCTCACCCTCAAACCCTCACCCTCACTCACCCACCCTCAACCCCTCACCCTCACTCACTCACCCTCAACCCCTCACTCTCACTCACTCACCCTCACTCACCCTCAACCCCTCCCCCTCGACCCCTCACTCACCCTCAACCCCTCACTCACCCTCAACCCCTCACTCACCCTGAACCCCTCAACCCCTCACCCTCAACCCCTCACCCACCCTCAACCCCTCCCCCTCAACCCCTCACCCTCACTCACCCTCAACCCCTCACCCTCAACCCCTCACCCTCAACCCCTCACCCTCAACCCCTCACCCTCAACCCCTCACCCTCAACCCCTCACCCTCACTCACTCACCCTCAACCCCTCACTCACCCTCACTCACTCTCACTCACCCTCACTCACTCTCACTCACCCTCACTCACCCTCACTCACCCTCACTCACCCTCACTCACCCTCACTCACCCTCACTCACCCTCACTCACCCTCACTCACCCTCACTCACCCTCACTCACCCTCACTCACCCTCACTCACCCTCAACCCCTCACTCACCCTCACTCATCCTCACTCACCCTCAACCCCTCACCCTCACCCTCACCCACCCTCAACCCCTCACCCTAACTCACACTCACCCTCACTCACCCTCACTCACCCTCAACCCCTCACTCACCCTCACTCACCCTCACTCTCACTCACCCTCAACCCCTCACTCACCCTCTTCCCCTCACTCACCCTCAACCCCTCACTCACCCTCACTCACCCTCACTCACCCTCACCCACCCTCACCCTCACTCACCCTCAACCCCTCACCCTCACACAGTGCAATAGGTCTCTGAGCATTTGAGTTAGAGCTTTTAGAATTGTTTATGGCTTTTTTATTTGTAATTCTTTAGCATTGGCTACAGGAAACAAAAATGCTAAAGATTTACAAAAAAACCCCATAAACAATTCTAAAAGCACTAACTCTAATGCTGCAAGACCTATTGCATTTCCAATGCTTGTTATTCCTTCCATACTTGTCTCAGACTATCTGACGTAAGGATGCAATGATCTATCCTACTGTTTATGTACAGAATCAGCGAAGGCCTCCTCAGCTGACAAGCCAAGTGTATACTTAAAAAATTTAGGAGGCCCCCTATCTAGGTTTGTCTGGGACCAGGGGGAATAGAAGAAAAAAACAAGTTGTGTCCCAGAATACAAATGTCAATATTAAACTCACAGGACTTCTAAATGGGAAGTGTTGTGAATCCATCTAAGAATTAAACCTGAATGTTACTATCCATGTACGAACCAGGTACGAAAGAGGCAAGAGGTAAGAGGTTGTGATCTAGCTGGTACACCACTGCTATTGGAACCATAAGATAATTACTAATACAATGTTTATACAAATTTTGCAAAGTAGATTAAAGAGGCTGTTCGCAAGATTTTTTTGCTAAAAAAGCATATATATAAAAATATTTTATTTTAATCTCATACAGTTTGGTATTTCAATGCGTTCTTTATTTTGTCAATCAATAAACACAAAAATTTGTTTTATCAAAAAAAAAACATTCAGAAGTGGAGTGTGGTCTCCGCCTCGTATTTTCATTGGCTTGCGTCATTGTTTATAATTAGACGCTGTCTTTTTATTGCGAGGGAGGCTTTTTTGTCGCTCATTGTTACCGCCCTGTCTCCTATTCGTCCTGCCCGCCCGGACTGGATCTTTTACTGGTAGAGTAACATGTTGTGTTTTATAATTACTGGGCAGGCACTTTTTTGGACTATTACTGGTATGTCCGTTGGGAGTTTAACATTGGTACGTTAAATACTATTAATGAGGCTTGGGCCAATAACTACGCACTGAAGTTAAAATAAAACATTTGTACATTTTCAACAATCGCGGCACCCGCGCTTTACTTTAGTTAATCGCGGGTGCCGCGATTGTTGAAAAAGTTAAGAAATGTCTTTCTATTTGTTTACTTTTACTACAATCGAGGCACACTCTCATTACTTTAACATGGTTAAAGGTAATGCGCGGGTGCAGCGAATGATGAAAAACGAAACAAATGGAAAAAAATCTATTTCTTTACTTTTTCAGCAACCGCGGCACCCGCGCTTTACCCATACCATGTTAAAGTAAAGCACGGGTGCCGCGATTGTAGCAAAACGAAACAAATAGAACAAAAAAGAGGGGCCCACCATTTTCTTTTTATTTGGTTACTCTGGTTTTTTAAGACGCCAGTGTCTAATAGGTGCTTGACGGTGACTCCAGGGCAGCTATTTCATAGGGTATACTTGCAGCCAATCACATGCTGTCCTGCAAGCTTAAGCCTGCTGTAGCCAGTTAGTAGAACTGAGGTCCACACTCCCTCGGATTAGTACATATCCTGTGTGGAGAGTAGTGTCCGTGGTGCTGTGACCTCAGTGCTGTGTGGAGAGTAGTGTCCCTGGTGCTGTGACCTCAGTGCTGTGTGGAGAGTAGTGTCCGTGGGGCTGTGACCTCAGTGCTGTGTGGAGAGAAGTGCCTGTGGTGCTGTGACCTCTGTGCTGAGTGCGGTGCAGTGTCTCTGTGTCTAAGGGTTGCGGCCCCTGTATTGTGAGGTGTGCAGTATCAGCGGATATTAACTCATAGTGCTGATTGGAGTGTTGTGTCCACAGTAATATGACCTCCCAGAGCGCGGTGGCTGTGGATTCTCAGTTTCAAGTTCAAGTTCGGGCATTTGTATAGCGCACTGCTCACCCAGAGGGTCTCAAGGCACTTGGGGAAGGGGTACATTATTTGTCGAATAGCCAGGTTTTAAGTTCTTTTCTGAAGGAGATGTGGTTTTGAGTAAGTCGGAGGTGAGTGGGGAGTGAGTTCCAGGTCTTGGCAGCAAGGAAGGAGAAGGATCTGCCACCCATGGTGGATTTTCGGATGCGCGGGACAGCGGCGAGGGCTTGATTGGACGATCTTAGTTGTCGGGTGGGTTTGTAGAAGGACAGTCGAGTGTTGAGGCATTCGGGTCCTAGATTGTAAAGGGCCTTGTGTGCGTGGGTGAGAAGGCGGAATGTAATTCTTTTGTTGACGGGAAGCCAGTGGAGGTCTTTTAGGTGTCCGGTGATGTGGTCTTGGCGAGGAATGTCCAATATGAGTCTCGCTGATGCGTTTTGGATGCGTTGTAGTTTTTTCTGTAATTTTGCTGTGATTCCGGCGTATAGTGTGTTACCATAATCCAGCCGACTCGTGACCAGTGCGTGGGTGACAGTTTTTCTTGTTTCGAGGGGGATCCAACGGAAGATCTTTTTGAGAATGCGAAGTACGTTGAAGCAGGAGGATGAGACTGCGTTGACTTGTCTGGACATCGAGAGAGATGAGTCTAGGATAAAGCCAAGGTTACGTGCATGATCTGTGGGTGTGGGTGCTGTGCCCAGGGTGGAAGGCCACCAAGAGTGGTCCCAGGCAGAGGGAGAGGATCCTAGGATGAGCACCTCCGTTTTGTCTGAGTTGAGTTTTAGGCGGCTATGTTTCATCCATTCGGCTACTTCTTTCATTCCTTCGTGGAGATTGTTCTTGGCGGTGTTAGGGTCTTTGGTGAGGGAAAGGATTAGCTGGGTGTCTTCGGCGTAGGAGATGATGTTGAGGTTGTGATGACGCGCGATGGAGGCGAGTGGACTCATGTAAACATTGAAGAGGGTGGGACTGAGTGAAGATCCTTGTGGTACGCCACAGATGACTTCAGTGGCCTCAGAGTTGAATGGGGGAAGTCGGACTCTTTGAGTTCTCCCAGCGAGGAATGAGGTGATCCAGTCCAAGGCTTTTCCTTGTATGCCGATGCTGCTGAGGCGTTGTATAAGGGTGCTGTGGCAGACTGTGTTGAAGGCGGCGGAGAGGTCGAGTAGAATGAGGGCCACTGTTTCACCGTTGTCCAGTAGTGTTCGGATGTCGTCTGTCGCTGCAATGAGGGCGGTTTCTGTGCTGTGTTTGGCTCGAAACCCGGATTGAGATGGATCGAGGGAGTTGTTGGATTCAAGGAAGGCGGCGAGCTGGTTGTTGACTGCTTTCTCGATGACTTTGGCCGGGAATGAGAGAAGGGATATGGGTCGGTAGTTTTTGAGTTCCGAGGGGTCTGCTGTCGGTTTCTTCAGAAGGGCACTGAGTTCGGCGTGTTTCCAGCTTTCTGGAAAGGTGGCATAGTTGAACGAGCAGTTGATGACATCTCGGAAATGGGGTGCGATGATGGAGTCCGCTTTGTTGAAGATGTGGTGGGGGCAGGGGTCGGTTGGCGAGCCAGAGTGGATGGAGTTCATTAGGCGGATGGTGTCTTCGGTGGTGATTGGGTTCCAGGCGCTAAGGTTGCTAGTTGGCGGAGTAGGATCTGAGGGGGGTGGGGAGGGTTGAATGCTGGGAGTATTCTCGAAGCTGTTGTGAATGTCGGCAATTTTGTTGTAGAAGAAGGAGGATAACGCATCGCAGAGGTCTTGGGAGGGAGTGATGTCTTTAGATGCTGCAGTGGGGTTGGTGAATTCTTTGACGATGTTGAAAAGTTCCTTGCTGTTGTGATTGTTGTTGTCGAGACGGTCCTTGAATGCTGATTTCTTGGCGGATCGAATCAGTTGGTGGTGTTTGCGGGTGGCTGCTTTGAGGGTGGACATGTTGTCGGTGGTAGAGTTTTTTCTCCATGTTTTCTCCAGGGCGCGGCATAGATTCTTGGATTTTTTAGGTCATCATTGAACCAGGGAGCCTTTTTGCTGGCTGATTTGATCTGGTGCTTATTCATGGGCGCTAATTCGTCTGCACAGAGGGCGATCCATTGCTTGAGATTGGTGGCCGCTTGGTTTGGGTCTGATGAGAGGGTAGGAGGGTTTTGGTTGAGTGATGTGAGGAGTTGTTCGGAGGTGATTTTGTTCCAGATTCTTCGAGGAATAGGTTGTGGGCGGTTGTGGATCAGGGTGGTTTTGTAGCTGAAGTGGACACAGCTCTGGCCCGTCCAGTGGAGAGCTGTGGTGCGATCGAAGGAGATGTGCTTGCTGGAGGTGAAGATGGGGTCGAGCGTATGTCCGGCTATATGGGTGGGGGTGTCAACAAGTTTTTTGAGTCCAAGATTGGCCAGGTTATCCAGAAGGGTGGTGGTGTTGCTGTCATGTTTGTTTTCAAGGTGGTAGTTGAAGTCTCCTAAAAGAATGTAGTTCTTGGAGGCGAGGGCATGTGGGCTGACGAAGTCCGTGATGTCATCGCTGAATTGAGTGCGGGTACCTGGAGGCCTGTAGATGAGGGTGCCTCCAAGTGTGGTCCTAGGGTCGGTGTGAATCTGAAAGTGGAGATGTTCAGCGGTTGCAAGATTATCGTCAGAGCTGGTCGTGATTTTGATGGTGTTCTTATGAATGATGGCGATGCCACCTCCTGTTTGATTGGTTCGGTCTTTACGGGTAATCTTGTAAGCATCCAGTATGGCTATGGCGATGTCGGGTGCTGATGATGTGTTCATCCATGTTTCTGTAAGGAAGGCGATGTCCGGTGATGCAGTGTCGAGTAGGTCCCAGAGTTCCGTGGCGTGTCTGTGGACCGAGCGGGTGTTAAGAAGGATGCACTTCATGCGGTTAGAGTCGGAGCTGTGTATGGAGGAAGGGGATTTGGTGAGGGTCCTGGAGCAGTTGAACTTGCAGGAGAGGCAAGCGAATGGGCCGTGAGTACGTCCTGGGGCGGCATTGCAGCATTGTGGTGCGCGTCCGGGGTTGAGGGTGAGGAGAGTTGCGGCATCGTATGTGATTCTAGTGGGCTGGGTGCGGCGGGGGACAGGCACTGGGCGCGGTGCAGGCGCGGACGGGCGTAGACGGGCTTACCTTTGGCGCACCTTCGGCGCGCATGGGGCGTGACCGCTGCACGTGGACGCTGCGCGTAAATGCATCGGTCATATGGGGATCGTGGAGGGGGAGGGGCGAGGGGGGATCAGCTGGGAGGCAGGATCGTGGTGGAGGGGCCGGGATCCTAATCACAACAACAACAAAGATGGCTGGCGATTCCAAACCGGGACAGGCTGTGCACGATAGTAATTAATGCGGAGGCAATGCGAGTCAATGAGGGCACACAAGGCGAGCACCATACCACAGTAGTTGAGTTAATTAAATTATGGCGGATGCAGCTAAGGAGGGAATGCGGGCAGCGCAGGTTCCAGGAGAAATTAAATTAGGTTACAGCAATAATTCGGTCCCAGAGTGCAGCATGCAGCGCCTTTCACCAGCGCAAATCGTAATAATCAGGGTAAAAACGTCAGCAGAGTGCAGTGAGATACGATACCCAGGTGGGACCAGGGGAGCGTCCCGCTTCCGAGGTTATCAGGGCGGTTTGTGTTGAAGTGGCTGCGGGGATGTGACTTCTCAGTGCTGTGAGTTTCAGTGACTCAGTGTTTCCAGGGGTCACCGCTCCAGTTCTGTGTGAGTTGCAGTTTCTGCGAAGATGTGGCCTTTCGGTGCTGTATTGGGTGCAGTGTCTCTGTGTTTCTAAGAGTCATCGCCGCAGTTCTGTGGGAGTTCCAGTGTCTCTGTGCACATAGGGGTAGTGGTCTCAGTTCTGTGTGGTTTGCAGTGTCTTCGGGTATCTGACCTCTCAGGGACCTGTGGGTTACAGTGTCTCTCTGCACCTAGTGGTAATGTCGAAGTGCTTTGTGGGTTGCAGTGTCTGCAGGGATGTGAACTCTCAGGACTGTGTGGGTTGCAGTGTCTGCAGGGATGTGACACCTCAGGGCCCTGTGTGGGTTGCATCATCAATGGCAGTGGTAGCAGTTGTGTGTGAGTTGGTGTCTGCAGGGATGTGACATCTCAGGGCCCTGTGGGTTTCAGTCTGTGTGTGTGCGGGTCACCGTCTCTGTTCTGTGTGAGTTGCAGTGTGTGTGTGGGGAAAAGGACCCCCATGTGTTGCTGTGTGAGCTGCAGTGTTTCGGTTTCCCTGGGGAGGACGTCCCTGTGTGTGAGTGTCAGTAACTGCTGGATGTGACCTCTCAGTGCGTTATGGGTTACAGTGTGTCAGTGTACCATGGGTCTCAGTACTCGGCAAGTTGCAGTGTCTGCGGGATTGTGGCCCCCTGCTGTGTGGGTTGCAGTCTCTTGGGGTGTCGTGGGGCGGTCGTCTCTGTTCTGTGCAGGTTGGAGTACCAGCTGGAACTGACCTCTCAGTCCTGTGTGGGTTGCAGCGTCTCTGTGTGACTCGGGTTCACAGTCCTAGTTATGTGTGACTTGCATTGTCTACAGGGATGCCACCCGTCAGTCCTGTGTGGATTGTAATGTCTCTGTGTGCCACTGCAGTTGTGTGCAAGTTGAAGTGTCTGCGGGAGTGTGACCTCTCAGTGCTGTGTGGATTGTTGCAGTGTCCTGGTGCTTCTAGGACCCCCCGTTCCAGATCAGTGCGGTGTGCAGTACTCGGAGCGCCTAAAGGTGTCCGAAGTGCTGTATTCAGTGCAGCACTCCAGTGTACGTAGTGTTTTGACCACCAAAGCTCTGTGTGCTGATGTATGCCGTATGCATTGATTCAATGGGAGTGCAGTGGGCTGTTCCTGCCACCCCAGGGCTGTGTACGGGATTAAGGGCCGTAGACTGACTCTGTGTGTGTCTGGACACTGCCCATTGCCAGCGCAGTGTGTGTGGTGCGAACATTCCACCCCACTGGCAGTACTGGGGTGTACTGAGCTCTCATAGCTGTGCGTGCACTGGATTCACCGGTGCAGTGAGCTCTGGCATGACTGGTTATGGTGGCTTGTTGTATTTTTTTCTGTTTTGCGGTTTTATATAGTGCAAACTCAACCCAAAGGTAGTGGAGCGCTTTACATGAGAACTAGTTACATGACACAAGCACACATTCTCTTTTGGAAGGCACAGTGAGATTAAGTGATTTTCCCAGATTCACAGGATGGCGAGCCGTTGCCAAGACTCGAACCCTGTTCCCCAGCTTCACGCTCGGTAGCTCTGGTCGTTACGTCACATCCTTGTTCCTTAGGGAGATTGACTACCGTCATGTTTTATGTCTATGCTCTGTTTTGTACGGTTTTGTTGCAGAGAGGGCTTCTGTGCCCCTAATGTGCTCAGTCGCCACAGTGAGGAGCAGTGCATCAGGTGTTGGTGTGGAAGGAGCGGTTCCGGGGACACAGTGAGGAGCAGCTGGTTATAGAGTCTACGGATGTGTAACTGGGGGTGGTACTGTCCCTCCCGGTCCTTAGTGTGCACCAGGCAGAACACTGCGCAGGATACTGCCCTATAAATAATAAGGCGCCCCATAGATTGGCAAAACTATTCCGATCTCTGACTCTCAAAATAAAACTCTGAATAAGTAGGGTTTCACTCTGAATAAGTAAGACTTAGTGGCTCGCCGTTTTGTCTGTGACACGGCGATGAATGTGATTTGCACAGAATCACAGTTTTGTGAAGTGGATAACTCACACCTACCGATTCTAAAGGCCACAATTCCCCAAAAGAAATGAGAATTCTACATATGTGTAACTCGCACCCCCCTTTTGACCACCGTAGAAGGTTGAAGCAATAAATTGTGGTTCTGGGCAGGGTAGTGGTTTGAAGGACGTCAATGCGCTTCATGTTCAATCTTCACTAATGTCAGTGATGTAAAAAAAACAAACACTTAAAAGGAAATAAATATTTCTCACTACTAGCAGTTTCACAAGGTGGGACTTTCGCACATCCCATAAAGTAATGTTTCCGTACATTCCGTTAAAGTCTATTAGAACAAATGGACTAGGCGTCAACCAGGAATACGCAAAAGCGAGCAACGAGACTTCAAATTGCACTAAATATTTTACTGCGTGCACCCAAGGTCACACCGTGCAAGAATAACTGTGCTGCTTAAACTCGCAAAACCTCTGTGTCCTCAACGCCCCTCTCACCACACACACTTGTGAAATCCCAGCCTCTAACTACACAGTTTATCCACAGCACGGGTCAAGCTTTAAGAAACCTGGAGAGCCAAGGAGTCTCGTGTTAAAAGAGCTGATGAAAAGTCCTGCAGTGATATCATAAAACCAAACAGTTTGGTTATTGGCAATATACATTCACCACCTATGCATTCACATAGGAGCTCTATATAGCACTCGCCCTATACACATGACGCAGAGTCGGCACTAGCGCCGCTGTAAGTTGTTGGATACAGAAATATATGTTTGCAGAGGACGTTTTCTGATGGCTTTGTGCAAGGTAGAACACAGCACAAAAGTTTTACACCCATGTTAAGTTAAAACGCGGGTGCCCCTATTGTTGAAAAAGTAAAGAAATCAATGTTTTTATATTTTGCTACAATCGCGGTTAAAGGTAAAACGTGGGTGCCGCAATTGTTGAAAAACAAAACAAATAGAAAACATCTATTTCTTTACTTTTTCAACAATCGCAGCACCTGCGCTTAACTAAAGTAAAGCGCGGGTGCCGCGATTGTTGTAAAAGTAAAGAAATAGATGTTTTTCTATTTGTTTACTTTTGCTACAATCTCGGCACACACGTTTTACTTTAACATGGTTAAAGGTAAAGCGCGGGTGCCGCGATCGTAGAAAAACTAAACAAATTGTTGAAAAAGCAAAGAAATAGATTTTTTGTTCTATTTATTTACTTTTGCAGCAATCTCTGCACTGCGCTTTACCTTCCTCCATGTTAAAGTAAAGCGCGGGTGCTGCGATTGGAGCAAAACTAAACAAATAGAACAAAAAAGAGTGGCCCGCCATTTTTTTTTCTATTTGGTTACTCTTGTTTTTTAAGACTCCAGTGTCTAATAGCTGCTTCACGGTGACTCCAGTGTAGCTATTTCATAGGGTATACTTGCAGCCAATCACACGCTCACCTGCAAGCTTAAGCATGCTGTAGCCAATCAGTAGAACGCACAACCATCCAATTGCATCGGTCGGTACTTTAGGGAATAGTCATGAGCTCGTCCTCTCCTGCAAACCCTAATCCCTCCCCCTGTGCAACTCTGCTCCATGCCCTCCTATAGCAAAGATGTACTGACGCTTCTGGTTCATAAATGCCTGTCCCCCGAGATGAAAGGCGAACTCCATGCAACCCTACAGCCATACGCAACCATGTTTTCTGACACTCCTTGACGGACCAACCTAATCGAACATAAAATAGAGACAAAGGAAGGGAAACATATCAAACTAAGACCCAACAGAATACCAACGGCAAGAAGACAAGACGTCAGACGGGAAGTTCAAGAAATGCTCAAGCTAGGGGTAATACGTCCCTCCAGGAGCAGTTGGTCATCACCGATTGTGATGGTACCAAAACCAGATGGAACAACCAGGTTCTGCATGGACTTCCGCGCCCTGAACACAATATCCTCTTTCGATGCGTATCCTATACCCAGGGTGGACGAGTTGATCGAGCGGATAGAAGAGGGCAGTTTTATCACTACACTCGACCTAACGAAAGGTTACTGGCAAGTCCCCCTGAGAGAAGAAGACAAATGTAAGACAGCTTTCGCCACAGACGATGGACTTTTTAAATTTAATGTCCTTCCTTTCGGGCTTCACGGGGCACCGCCGACTTTCCAGAGACTGATGAATGAGGTGCTCCGATCTTATACAACGTTCTGTTCAGTATATCTGGATGATATCGTCATCTTCAGTGCCTCATGGTCTGAACATCTAATCCACATCCAAGCTATCCTAACAGCCCTACAAGCAGCAGGACTGCACGTTAACGCAAAGAAATCAAGGGCAGCTTTCTCCAAAGTCCAATACCTGAGTTTTATGCTAGAGGACGGAGTAATTACCCCCAGGAGGAAAAGATCAAGGCGATAGTAAACACGCCTTTCCCATCCTCCAAAAAGGTCTTAAGAGCCTTTCTCTGGTTGATTGGATATTACAGAAGGTTCCTACTCAATTTTACAGAAACTGCTAGTCCCCTCACAGACCTCTTAAAAAAGGACACACGACTCACCCAACTACAACAACCCACGGAAAAGGCAAGACAGGCGTTCAGGGACTTAAAAAACGGCCATAACTACTAGTCCGGTACTTATATCCCCCAATTTTGGCAAACCATTCTTTCTGGCTACGGATGCCTCAAATACGGGTCTAGGGGCGGTCTTATCCCAGACAGGAACCGATGGTCTAGAGCACCCCATCCTCTACATCAGTAGGAAGTTGCATCTAAGGGAAATTAGATACCCTACTATAGAAAGGGAGTGTCTGGTCATATGATGGGCGGTGGAGAAGCTTAAGTATTATTTGGAAGGGCAGGCTTTTATCCTATATACCGACCACGCTCCACTACAATGGATGTACAAAAACAAGTAGCAGAATCCCAGAATTCTCAGACGTTTTTTGTTTTTACAACCCTTTTTCTTTGATATTCCGCACAAAAAGGGTAGGGAGAATTGTAACACAGATTACCTATCTAGGTTTTGTCTTCTTCCCGATCGGGAGAAACCGGGGGGGGGGGGGGGGGGGGAGGTGTGTAGAGGGGAGACCAGGCAAGGAGAAGGGTTTTCCCCTTATGCTGCAGAATGGTGGGTCGCTGACTCTACTACCCCCCCCCCCCCTCTCTCTCCACCTAAACCAGAACGAGTAGAACACAGACTCACAGCCACTGTGGAATGACGATGAAACAACAGAAGGTTCCTTTTATTGGGCATACCTAGAAGAGGAGGCCTCGCCCCCAGATGACGCATGCTCGACTGGATTGGACAAAAGGGAGGAAGTCAGAAGACCGGCGTGTTGGAGGAGTTTGTGGTGTGCTGCGGAGATTGAGTGGAGTACGGAGAAGGAGATTGCCGTAAGAAGAAGACGGGAAGAGAACGATCGGAGGGAGTTGCTGCACCAGGAGGCCACCGTCCCCACGAGTCACTCAGCCACACTCTCGGAGGAGTGTGGCTCAACCAGGTACGTGAGCGTGTACGGGTTGGATTTGCGAGATGGGGAGACTCGTCTCAACGTTAGCTCGCTCGACCTGCTACTGCCTGTAGGGCATTTCTTGTATATACTCCGTCTCCCTCCCACATTTTCCCCATACCCGTATCACGCTTCCCTCACGTCTCACCCACCGACCTCGTGTATATAGAATACAGTGTATATACATCTTTTCAGCGGTGCTCCCCTCACTCCTTGGTTCCCCCCTTGGGTATTCTTTGGAGAGGACTGTTACCTGACGGCCACTACACTTTTCTTTTTTGCATGTCCTGCGGTGGAGCAACCGAGGAAGAGCAGACTTCACTGGGTCACGTGAGAGGCGCTAAGACCCTGAGAAGACCCCAGAGTATATCAGCAACAACTGACCCTGCTATACTGTCCCGGGAAATACTTACTTTGAGAAAGAAAAAAACCTTTATAAAAATAAAACCTTATATACCGAGATCCAGTCTCCGGGCCCTTTTTACAACCCCGCCACAGGAGAATAAGAAAGAAATGAAAACAGATCTTTATAGGGTTGTCCTTTTGGGGACTCGCAAGAGGGCACAGCAGGTCCACCTTAAGGGTACGAGGGTGCCCAGGACAAAGGTTTGTTGCCAATGTGTCAGATAGTTGCAGTTGCATGCATAGGGATATCAATGGCTTTGTCAGTTCCAGGCACAGCTAACGCTTAGTCTCTAGCGCCATTCATAATACCAACATGATGTGTACATCTGGGTGGTGTTGTCTGTTTTGCTGTGTCATCAGTTTAACTGCAAAACACACAAGATGATGGACGGAATGTTGCACAATTGCAAAACATTCACCCCCAGACACAGATCTGGGTTTAATCCATCGTTATTTTTCTCACCAAGTCACCCCATTTCAGACCTGGCCATATGCAAATCAGTCTTGATCCTGTGCCTCATGGGAACAGTCCGGCCCAAACTGCCAAGCCATGTCTTCCCTGGACCGGAATCAAGCATCCTAGGACCGGTTTCTGGCTATCAGCCGTCTTCAGCCAGATTAGCTTGACTTCATTGACGTAGTGAGCACGGGACCCACGTCTGAGCATAGCCTTCCCACATAGGGGGAACAGCAAAACACACAAGATGATCGACAGAATGTTGCACAATGGCAAAACATTCACCCCCAGTCACAGATCTGGGTTTAATCCATCGTTATTCTGCTCACCAAGCCACCCCAGTTCAGACATGTCCATATGCAAATCAGTCTTGACCCTGTGCCTCATGGCAACAGTCTAGACCGAACTGCCAAGCCATGTCTTCCCTGGACCGGAGTCCAGCATCCTAGGTGGTGTGTGTGCCTGGTGAAAGCGTGCACTGGCGGCTGGTGGGGTGTGTGTGTGTGCCTGGTGAAAGCGTGCACTGACGTCTGGGGTGTGTGCCTGGTGGAAGCGTGCACTGACGTCTGGTGGTGTTTGTGCCCGGTGAAAGCGTGCTTTGATGGCTGGTGGTGTTTGTGTCTGGTGTAAGTGTGCACTGATGGTGTGGTTGTGTGTGTGTGTGTGTGTGTGTGTGTGTGTGTGTGTGGTTGTGGTTTTGTGTGTGTGTGTGTGTAGTTGTGTGTGTGTGTGGTTGTGTGTGTGGTTGTGTTTGTGGTTGTGTGTGTTGTGTTTGCAGTTGGGTGTGTGGTTGGGTGTGTCTGTGTGGTTGTGTGTGGTTGTGTGTGTATGTGTGTTTGTGTGGTTGTGTGTGTTGTGTTTGCCGTTGGGTGTGTCTGTGTGGTTGTGTGTGTGTGTGTGTGTGGTTGTGTGTGTGGTTGTGTGTGTGGCATAGCCAATATGTCTCGCCTTTGGGACCTTATGTGTTTAGCCAGAACTTTTGGCTATGTTATAGAGCATTGTGGCTTCTGTGCATTATGTTGAAAACTTATAATAAAAAGTGTTAAGCATTTTTGTTACCTTTATACAAACAAAGGCAACATTATATGCAACTGAAAAACCTGATTAAAAAAAGATTTTAACACAAAAATGGTCTTCTACTTTTTTTGTGCTTGCACTGCTGGCAACTACTTCCTGCCTGTTCCCATGCTTGTTTGTTATAATTTTTTTGTTATAGGGGAGCGTGACATAAATAACGGGGGGTGGATGTTTGAAAACAGTAATTAGAACACGAGCAGCGGACAGACACTAGGGGAGACTCAACAGATGCCAGATTCCAAGGGCAGACTGACGTGATGCTTAGGTGGTGTGCTGGTGCAAAATGGTGGTGGTGATTGATGTTTGGTGCTCAGATTGTGACACTATATGGTGTGGATTGGAGGTACATTGTGGATTGTGGAGTTTTGGAGTTGAATATGTTGTTTGGTGTGTAATTATGCGGTGTACATTGGAAATGTGTGGAGTTTAATTGTGTGGCCTGGGACTGTGGTGTTCTGTGAAATTATGCTTAGTGAAATTTTGTCATGGTGTGGAGTGCATTTTGCATTCAGTGCAGTGTAATTGTGTAGCATATAATTATGTGGCACTGAGTGGTATTGTGTGGAGTGTATGTTGCATTCAGTAGAGTGTAATTATGGGGCACTGAGTGGTATTTGGAGTGTATGTTGCATTGAGTGCAGTGTAATTAGGTAACATAATTATGTGTCGTTGAGTGGTATTTGGAGCATATTTTGCATTCAGTGCAGTGTAATTATGTGGCCTGTAATTGTGTGGCGTGTAATTATGTGGCTCTGAGCGGTATTGTTTG
This sequence comes from Lissotriton vulgaris, assembly GCF_964263255.1. Taxonomy (NCBI): domain Eukaryota; kingdom Metazoa; phylum Chordata; class Amphibia; order Caudata; family Salamandridae; genus Lissotriton; species Lissotriton vulgaris. Next base: position 714,178,540 of record NC_141697.1, on the reverse strand, counting down.
GAGTGTATGTTGTATTGAGTGCAGTGTAATTATGTGGCGTGTAACTATGTGGCACTGAGTGGTATTTGGAGTGTATGTTGTGTGTGTGGGGGGGGGTTGTGTGTGTGGGGTTGTGCGGGGGTGTGTGTGGCGTTGTGTGTATGGGGGTTTGTGTGTGTGGGGTAGCATAGAAAGCACAGCAAAAGTGGCCCTTGCACAGTGTAAATTAGACCGTGAGCAGTAAAGGTTTGGTTACACTTGAAACCCCATCAGCGACGACAATAAAGTATTATTAAACTGAACCGAAAGTGTGGGAGAGAAGGGACGTGAGAAGCAGGGGCATAGAACAAAGATCTAGGGCTAGAAGAGGAGGAGGAACAGAAGAGCAGAGAAGTGACAGAATGAGACAAAGGGATAAAGAAGAAAATAAAATGACACAGCGAACGAAGGAGAGAGGGGAGCATGTAAACCGGTCTAAAGGGTTGTTAGTAAGAGAGACAGAGAACAACAGAAGTGAGTGGAAGGCAGAATGTTGAGAGGAGGAGAGAAAATAGAGAAATATGAGGTGTTAGTGGGAGAAGAAGGGAGGGGACAGCAAGGCAGAAAGAAGGAAAGAGGAATAAAATGGAGCACAAGGGGGCTGGAGAGAAATCGTAAAAGGGATATGAAAAGCCATAAAAATAAAAATGGGGACAGTGCATGAAAGAGGAGAGAGCTAAGAGGAGGAGAAGAAAGGGAGGGAGAAGAAAGGCGGGAGGGAGAAAGTGTGAAAAGTGGAGAGAGGACAAAAAAAGAAGAGACAGAGGAACAAAGTGCGCAAGAGGGTGAGCCAGACACCAGTAAATGATAACATGCTCTCGGCATTGGGGGGCGGGGACGTGGATTCCTGTGAAGTCTGATGCCGAGGCTCATAGGCTGCCAAATGATGGTCACGCGCCCGCACACATGCACTGTAGGCAATACACCCTTGGGTGCATTTTTTAGAGCTCTTACTTAAGTCTCGCTGAGAACGCATGCTCGTTATCTCAGCGAGACCTAACTAGCACTGGCATTCACATTATAAATGCAAGACCTATTGGCTTTTCCAATGCATATTTTACAGTGCCACACAAAATGAATGCCTTTAGCTTCACCAGGCAACTTGTAGACGCTGATCGTCTGAAGAGACAAGGCACTTTACTCCAAATGTGACTGATCCCTTTCATGTAACTAATGAGCAGCTGGCAACAAAAAAACTGCGCTGACAAAGGGATCATTCAATACACCATTTCATAATCCTACTTGTCTTAAAAGGTATTGAGTATACATCCCAAAAAAACAAGCAGACGAAAAATGTACAAAAAGTAAAAGAAATGAAATAATTCTAAAGCAAAAGTAGAAAATAACTCAAAAAATGTAAATCCAAAAGTTCAATAAATTGGAATTGGGGGAAGTATATAATAGCATAAAGCACCGATGTAACTAGATAGAGATTCAAATAAATAAGGGGTCACAGCAGTGCTGATCCACTCTTGTTAAGGAAATCCATCGTATGATAAGTCAGTTGGTAAATCTTACACAATTCATGACAATCACGTCTTGTAAGTGGGATAGCAAGAAGGGGGAAATGTATCAACATTTCAGTCTTTGTTGACCTTAATAGATGAGAACATCCTTGGGACCGTGCTTAGAGTTTCATTATTAAACCTTGTTGATTGTGATTGGGATGCCAATCAGCAATGATTTAACAATTGTCCAACAATGGATAGCCACTATGAGTGTTTACATGGTAATGAATACTAACTTCACAAGTGAATCAAAGAAAGAGTTCAGCAACAATGCTGTAAGATTCAGGCAAAACAACACAGATAATTTTGTATTCCTTCTCTGAAAAACAATTTCTTTACTCTGGAGGTTTTATTTTTTTGATGTATGCTCTGTTCATTTTGAAATGATGTTTTGAATGATCCCTTTGTCTACACCTTATTGTTTTTACTTTTAGATACCAAAGCTCACAAGGGGTTATTGATATGCCTTTATATTGTTATGAAGAAGTAGGTGGAGCTTTCTTGGCCTAGGTAGTGACTCAATAAAGACTATAGCTAAAGAAGCATGCACATGTCAGCTGAAGATAAGGGCAAGCACACTCAAATGCAGTCTATGTATTCTTAAGTAACACAAACATTCACATTGGTATTCTCAATATTTTAGTCTTAAAGTGAGAACATGTGGAAATGGGTATCTGTTTGCTTTTCTCTACCCTTCATTATTTAGAACAACATTAATATTTTTGAAAGTCTTTTATTGAATTGTATAAGGAATATCCAAGGATGGTGGTGGTACATTCTGGTATACAAGAACATATTTCTTGTAACATGTGAGGTAGTAGACCAAAAGACGCATCATGCTTTGTCTGCATGCCGCCAAAGCGTCCTAACTGACAGTCCTCTCTCCATGCCCACAGCTCTGTATTCTAGTACTCATTCCAATCGTCATCACACTGTCATACTTCACCAACCCTTCTACCCTAGCACATACTGCACAGAGTTACTTACTTAATACATGACACTACATCATATGTAATTTAAAATGTTCAGTGGAACTTTGTATTATTGCATAGTGAAATATACATACAAAGAGAAAACAGGCAGAAAATTGGCCAACAAAGTATTACAAGCATCTAAAAGTACAAAGTAAAGGCACAGTAAAAAATTAATGGTAGTAAAGATCTTTACTTGAGTTTGCAAGTTTGGTATCCAGAATGAAAGCATGCTTGTTGCTTAGTATTTGAGAAAGAGCTGGAGACTGCTTAGCACAAATTGAATATAGAACAGAAGTTCAAGTTCCATACTTCATTCGCCCCATTTTTAGGTCTCGCCTCTCAATGCGCATGCGCATTGAGCAGAGCGATACTATAGGGCTTTAACCAGACTTTACCCAACTGGCGATTTGGTGCTGTACCCGTGCGGTTTTAGGTCAATGCGCAAGCGCATCGACCTAAAATGCGCGTGCACATCATCAAATCGCCGTCTGTTCCCTCAGCCGCACTCCTCCCACACCTTTGAAGTGAAGCTTAGCTTCACTTCAAAGGCCCCTGCTGCTTCACACCCTCATCGCCGCTCCGCCCCCTCCCCTGCCCGCCTTGTCGCATTTCTCCTCCCCCCTCCTGTTTTAAACTTTTAACACGTTGCATTCTGGAACTTTTATTTCCGCATTCCCATCAGAGACCCTCAGGTCACAAAAAGCAGAATGTCTTTGGCCATCATCTTGTTCGGTATATTGACAAACGTAGCACGGGGCGGAGCTACCTACTCATATGCATTTATACAAATAACAGCAACGGCACAAAACATATTGTTTTCTAATGCTTTTAATAATATGTCCTAGCATCTTCCTTAGTGGAACTAGTTTTTATGAATGTCTTAAAGATGAAAGACTAAATTCCTGAGATCCGAAACTGTGACCTGCAGAGTTACGCATTGCTGAGCACTGGCCCTGGCTCTTTAACCCACTGAGCTGAGTAACTGGCCAAAAATCGTCTCCCGCGAGAGATGCCCAGTGCCCTCGCGCAGGCTTTGGCCAGTTTCAAAACGAGAGGTTTTGTCCTCCACATTTCAGGCGAAGGCGCTGCATCCCCATAATGTGTCAAACTTGGAAGGAGAAAGGTAGAGGCGGGGCTCTTTGAAGGCGCTTGTTTGAGCTCAGCCTGTTTGGTTAAACAATAGCGTTGCTAACACTGCCGCCCGCTCGCCCGAGGCAGAGAGAGGAGCATACATGCGCTGCGCTTTTCCAGAGGAGGCGGAGAGCGAGGCCCACTGCCTGCATGCGCCATCCGTGAAACGTGGACTTTGGTCACGGCTTCCCACTCCAACACATCGTGTGATTCTGAGCAAATCATTTCCTATTGTGCACTAATCTGGTAGCGTATGTGCCACAGATGTTTAAGAAGGTAGCATTTGGGGTCATTGCTAGGTGAGGTGGTTGTCACATTGCATGCATGAGTGAGTGCTGCAGATCAGGTGCAGAGCGTAGTGTACAGCATCAGACGCCAGTAGCGTCATAGTCGTCATATAAACATATGCAAGGACGGGTACCGAGGGCTGGGTATATCTCCTCGCTTTATTGGCTTGCTGTCTGCAAGATAGCACAGCGAGTTGAATACTCCCTGCTGGCAAATATAGTGATCTGAAAGTCGCCATTTAAAATCCGGCAATGCCGACCGAGCCTGTCATCCTTCTGAGGTTGTTAAAGTGAGTGGTAAAAGCAACATCTGTTATTTTACAATGCTTATTTTATTGATACATTATTAGGGTGCTTTCAAACACCAAGTCTCGTATGAAACGCTCTCTCTATGTGTGCAAGCATTATAGACAAACATGTTTATTACTGCAGGTTCCTAAGTAATGCGGCACAGTTTTACATATGGGTGTGTGGGTCTCTATAGGTGGCACAGGCTGATGGGTGCTATGGCAACATCTCTTTTACCTCGCGTTGTCACTGTCGTCTCTCTTACCTTCTCCCATGCCTCTCTCTCTCCCAGCCTTCAGACCTTCTCCCTACCCCCTCTCTCTCTCTGTACCCTTTCTTTTTATGGCCCCTCTCAACGCTCTGCTATGTTGTCTCCATCCCTCAACTCTCTCACAGCATCACTCAGCTCAACCACAGCATCACTCCGCGCAACCACAGCATCACTCAGCGCAACCACAGCATCACTCAGCATCACCACAGCATCACTGGTTCAAATATGTTCTCTCAATGTTTCAAGCTTTATTACAAATGTCAAAAAAGATGTTAATATTTCACTTCTGTTCTTGGATTTTCGTCACAATAAAATACACTGAACATAATCTTCACTAAAGTTATTTACAAAAGTTTAAGCTATTGCCATTATAAATTACAATCACTTTTATTTAAGTATTAATTATTAAAAAAAGTTAAAAGCCATTGTTATTTGTAATATCAATACATCTAAGTCACGTAAATACAAAACATGTTGCATTACAAATGCTATAGGTGTCACATTTGCGAAAGTTATAACTATTGGCATTGCAAATGACAAAGCTATTAATTTAGCTATTTTAAAAAACAACCCATAAATAAAAAACATGTCATTTATAAGACCAATAGCTCAAACTTTCCTAATGCGAGACCTATTGCATTTCAAATGCGTGTTATAATTGTTTGCTAATTGGTGTGTGCTGTGTGTCTCAGTGTCATTGTTCATAATCTCACTAAAAGGGCTTTATTCACCTGCTCAGCTTTTTTGCTCTGATTAATTTATCTTGGTTGCCTCAAAGGGATTATTTTATTCATTTTAATTGAGAAAGCACACATCTTGACTTCACAGACTCTGGCTATCCTTCAAGGAACACCACTTAACAATCCAGTTACGATCTACTTTTGGTCCCAACAGTTTATTTATTTATAGGGTTTTATAAAGCGCTACAGATACCCTAAAACTGGCTTCCCGGCGCTGACAGGCCCAATAACTTGCCAGGGTTCATGGTGTGTATATGTACGTCTCAAAGGTATCGAAAAAGTGTCTAAAAATCGCAAAGGAGATATCTTACCGAAGAAAAAACATGGGTTTTTAGTAATTACCTAAAGATATGCGTTTTAGTTGTTTCCTAAAGCTTAAAAAGTTGTCATTGGACCTGCGCTGTACAGGAAGGGAGTTCCACAACTTGGTAGCGAGGAAGGCAAAAGTTCTGTCTCCCCCTCTTGCTCCTCTTATTTTTGCAACTGCCAATAGAGATAGATTGTTTGAACTTGGTGTTCTTGGGGTTATATGAGAAGCGATAAGATGTGAGGCCGGCGGCCTGGATGCATATTTCAACTTATGTGCGATGCATAGGGCTTTTGAATTCTGTGCATCTTTTGATTGGTAACCAGTGCCGTTGTCCAAGAGCCTGTTGTCCTTAGTTCCTCTTGGGGATATCCAAGAGTTCTCTGGCTGCCGGATTTTGTATTACCTGTAATTTATTTATGACACAGGCTGGACTGCCTATGTATGTTTGAAATTGCTTTGTAGGCCTGTTTGTTTTCCTCATCATATTGACGACTCCAATTTCTTTCCTGTCTTTTACACTTTTTTTTTTGCTCGTTTAGCTCTGCAGAAAACCAGCCTACTTTTGCTCTAGCGTGAGGAGCTCTGCTGGGGTATGTAGGAACCACCTTTTCTAGTGTGGATTGTACCCCCTCCCTAAAAGCTAGATAAGAGGCGGTCACCAGTTTTAGTGTTGTTTTACTCAGAACTATTTACCAGCCAGAGATATTCATTTTTGTCAATTGCCTTGTTTGCTGGGTATGGGCTCTGTTCTGTTTAGGCGTTTCTTCTTTGGGGATGGTAAATTGAATTAACAAATGATCCGATCACACAATTGTTATGGGGGGCTATATTTTCAGAGATGAGATGTTTGAAAACTTAGAGTCCAGTATGTGGCCCTTAATAGGTTTGGGTTGCTCTTTCCATTGCGTAAACTGTAATGCCGCTACTTCCTGTCTAATTTCGTTGGCCTGTGTGCACAATTTCTCATCGAAATGTATAATCAGATTCCCTAACAATGTAAAATTAGCTGCTGACATTCCATATTCCGCCTTTATATCAGGTAGCATCTGTATACATTTTGTTGCTGGCCTTGGAGAACGATATGCTAGTAAACCAGAGAAGGTGAAAGTGAATGAAAGTTTGAGTGAAAAGACTAAGTTATCACTATCTGTAATCTGCATAGAGTGTGTTTCACAGTCCAGGTGTTTCATTAATATGATCGCAACCCCCCTTCTTTCTTTACACAACAGTAATTTCTGGAAATTGCATTTCCAGAAGGGGGGGGAGGGAAACAGGAATTTCAGGGCCACTGTCCACTTACAGCTACGTTTCTGTAAGGAAAATAACTTTAGGGCTCCTGTCTTCTAAAAAAAAAAAAAAAAGTATAGAATCCCATTTTGTTTTTGGGAAGCGATCTGCAATTGACTAAAAACATTTGCCATTTTTAACACTCCTTGTTTGTGAACTATTGAGTTTTGAGAGTTTCACAATTCTGGAAAGAAATTAGTAAAGCTATTGGAGATGAATTAAACTGTATACCATTTATAAAAAAGCCCTAAAACAAACAAATGACATGATTCACTAAAAGCTCTATTTTTAAGGTTTTGTGAGCTATATTTTTCTGCAAAAGAAAATAAATCCATTTGCGTTCATATATTATGGTAGTGCTACATATTCATTTAGACCAGTGCCCACACAGACACACACTCACCAGCATGATTCATGGTCTGTGGTGCTGTAGTTCAGAAGTGTGGATCTCCATTATCTTGTGCCTGAATAAATTCTAATGATAAGATTTGCATTATGCGCATCCTGTCCTTGTGTAAAAGTCTGATCTAAGTTACGCAAGTCCAGCAAGGCTCCCATTTATCGTCTTTTCTATTGTAGTCTATGTTTAGTAAGCTCGGCTTGGGATGAGTTTCCTCTCGTCCCACATAATAGCACAATGTACTCCGCTTTGTGGGTTATTGAACCCCTCTCTCTGAAGACCAGTTTGCTTCATGACTTTTCATCACCTTTCTTGCACTGTTACTACTTCTAGCACACTACCCATTAGACAATATTTGATGTTCCAGCACACATACAAAAAAGAGAGTTTAAAATCATGTATATTGTATTGTATTTCTCTCTAGAACATCACAGCTGGTTTGGGTGCTTCTGTCTCTACACAGTGAGGGAGAGGCCATTCTGAGATCCAGCCATGGCCATGCAGCAGAGCACTCAGTCGGAGTATATCTTCCGTGGCATTGAGCACATCGTGAGGCTGGTAGTGGATGGAGACCTACTTGAAGTGGAGGTAGAGGACAAGCTCACAACAGATCAATGGAGAGGGGAATTTGATGCAGCTTGTGAGTAATTGAACAGCATGTTCTTTATTCCGGTATAAGAGGTTTCTCTTGCGATTGCATTTTACAACATTAGATTATGTTTTCATCTGGGTTAGTCAGCATGAGTGTGGTACTTATTTCTATCTATTTAGTGCATGTTAGTGCTGAGCTGGACCTGCCACAATGTTTTGCTTTAAAAGTTGCAAAAGCCCTGGTATTATCTATTGCCTTTAATTGTCCGTGCGCAATCATTCGTCTACCCAGTGTATAAATTCCAAATCTGGTGCAAACAGTGTCAAAACCATAATGTCCCCTGAATGTCATGACCTTGCTTCACCCTTTACATATAAGATTTGGACAGTGCTCCTTTAAGGAATCCATGTGCCCTATGGTGCCAGAAATATATGGCTCGAAGAATCCAGAGGTTTCACTTTACAAGATAAAGTTACTCAATTGTCTGTATTATACTTAATCAGTAAGGTGAAATAAATCAGGTTGGAGTTATCCAGAACATGTTATAGTAGAAAAACGTATGAATTATATTTGATTTACATAAGCAAATACTAGGCCTCAGTAGTGCAGACAGTGAAGAGTTGAGGTTTAACCAAGATGTGGCTATGGTCTGTGCAATCCAACTAGACTGGCATACAATGGTGAGACCGAATTGGAAAAACAGATTCGCTCAGTCCATAGCAAATTATGTGGGCATTCTTAGTTTCTAGGATTGTTGATGCTTTGATCCAAAAGGGACCAATCCCCGGGTCCAATCAGGACAACCACTGCTTCAGTACAGGAAAGGGGAAGGTTTAAATCCACAATTCTGAGTGGCCCAAACGGATCCGTATGGATACATTAAATTAGAATCCAGTAAATCCCAAATGGTGCATTCAGTCAGTCTGTCATCTGAAGTAATGGATTTTTAAATAATGGTTGCACACGCTTGATTTGCAGGTGATTTATTCAGTTGAACAAAACGCTGCCATGCCCAACGCGTTTCGGTCCGCTCCACTTGGACCTTGATCACGGGATGATGTTGCAATTAACAGGGGCATTATTTATTTCCATGGTGCGGTGCGGATTTTCTCTGGCAGGGCAGCCGGTAATTATCACAGCAAGTAACCTCTGAGTTCAGAGTTTTGTTGAAAAACGCACTCTCTCGGATTCTGTAATTTTATAGTTGCTTTATTGCATATTAGCAGCCATAGCCATGCCCAACAAGTTTCGGTTCGCGCCCCGAACCTTGATCACGGGTAGTTTACAACAACCGGAAAAAAACAGGCATTTTTTATTTCAATTTTGCATCATTTCCTGTTAGTAGGTTTGCAAAGCATTCTGGTCTACGTAGTGCAATTCTTTGCTAATGAATAGCGTGAATAGTTAGAACAGTGGTATGGTGCTCTAGTGCCATTTACAATTTAAATAAAAGTGCTAGTGACGCAGTGCATTTGTAGTGCAGTTGATATAAAAACGTTTTTAACTTTTGTAACATGGCAAAACGAATGTGCCTTGGTTAGCGGCATGCCGTTAATGTTGGTGAATTGTTTATCCCTCTAGTGGGCTTTTTAAGCTAAACCAATAAGTATTTTTCATTCAGTTGAAACAATTTAAACAGTCATCATACATACATTTAACATCCTGTCCTGCCAGGCAAATTCTTTTTTCTTTCACAAATAGTACAATCTGTGCTATTGGTCTATAGCTGTTTAGTTTGCTTATATCCTGTCTAGTCAGGAAATCTGATTGTGGCACAATACCGCTTTTTGATTTTTTTTTTATATATACACGTATATATCTGTCCAAGCTTCATTTAGCATAACCTGTATTCCTTAAAGATGTACAAAAAGTTCTGATTTAAACCTAGAGGCGTTAGAGTCCTAAATGACACTATATGTTTCGGCTCCTTCTGTCGGAGAAGTTTCTCACGGTTTCCGCCTCTCTCTAGATGCAATTAAGTTAAAGGTGGGTGACCCAATAAACCCTTGCGAGCTTGGGCTGAAATAGGTTTTAGCGAAAGATGCTTACAAGGGAGTTGTGCTTTGATTGTATTCAGAAACAGGAGGTTGGTCTGAGAAAATTTAGTACCACCTTAATTTAATTTAAACCTGTTTGTGTCTAAATAAGAACTTGCAATTTCCAAAAGAGGTAATCACTCATAATGACAAATTTAGAAAGTGGTAATAACTCATAATAGAACAAGCTACACGGGAATTAGAATTTGTAGAATATCTCTTTATTTCAAAATATCATTTCATAGGGTACAATTTCTTAAAAACTGTGCAAATTAATCAACAAAATACAAGTGGACAAGACCTTGATTAGTTGCTCTTAAAATCCACTTGCGTTGTAGCCCACTCTTTTCTGTTAAATCACAGCTAATCTTGATCAATATATACAAAGATGATGCTGTGACGACTTGATCAAAAAAAACGAAAGATGTGGACTCCGGTGTCGACGTTTCGGCCTTATAGTTGACCAATCCTCAAGGCCATCCTCAGGACTTACAATCGTTTATAAAATGTGACCCCTTCCTTGGTCTCTACTTGATCGTTGCCGACCGAGATTCAGCAAAAGCTTTAGCAGAATATCGTTCGTCGTGGCGTAGTCAAATGATCTCGTGAGACTACGCCACGACAAACGATATTCTGCTAAAGCTTTTGCTGAATCAGGAATCCTTAACTTTGGATGCGGATTAGATACGCCATTTCAGCCTTGTCGCACAAGTTACTACTTGTGTAACGATATATCTGTAAGAGACGTTAGTTAGTGATAGATTCCTTACCGTAGAATATCCCCAGGCGTCAGACTGGATCCGGAAACTTTTGCGTAGCAGTACCCTTGCTCGTCGGTAGGCGCCGTCTGCGGCTCCGCGTCCGTCATCGGCGTCGTGGGCGCCGTGATGACGTCGTCGGAGTACTTAGACGCCGCCTCCGCGTGCTGACGTCCGTTCTTAGACACAGCTTTTCCGCGCCAGAAGCGCAGAGCCATGCCAAAAACCAACACTGGTGCCATGAAACTAGGGCCCTGAAAGGGGATGACCTTAACCCTAGATATCGGTTCGCAGAACGGGGAGGATGGGTGGGTCGGTAAGGAATCTATCCCTAACTAATGTCTCTTACAGATATATCATTACACAAGTAGTAACTTGTGCATCTGAAAGAGACACGTTAGTGATGGATTCCTTACCTTAGAATAGATACCCCAGCAATACCATCCCCGTGGTGGTGGGTCTGCGAACCAATAATCACACCAGGAAGTCCTGGAGGACGGAACGGCCAAAGTAGCCGTTCCTCCGGACTTGACTGTCCAGGCAATAATGTCTTGCAAAACGTGTGCAGCGCGGCCGACGTAGCCGCCTGGCAAATGTCCTGCAAGGGCACACCAAGGCTCAAGGCAGTTGTAGTGGCCGTGGCTCGAGTGGAATGAGCCCTCAGCCCAACAGGGGGTTCCTTCTTAGCCAAGGAGTAACACGCCTGGATGCACAAGATAATCCACCGGGAGATGGTCCGCTTGTGCACTGCTTTCCCTTTCTTAGCGCCCGCGTATCCAACAAAGAGTTGATCATCCACCCGGAACTGTTGTGTGCGATTCAGATAAAATGAGAGCGCACGTTTTGGGTCCAGACGGTGGAGCCTCTTCTCCTCTCTCGAGGGGTGCGGAGGCGGAAAGAAGGTGGGCAACGTGATGGATTGCCCAGTGTGGAAGGCCGTGACTACCTTGGGTAGGAAGGAGGGCCTTGTCCGTAACACAACCTTGTCCGGATGGACTGAGAGGAAAGGAGGCTTACAGGATAGAGCCTGGAGCTCACTCACTCTCCTGGCAGAGGTGATGGCCACCAGGAAGGCAGTCTTCACAGAGAGAAGGCGAAGAGGGTAGTTGTGAAGTGGCTCAAAGGGAGCGCACATCAGAAACGTAAGAACCAGGTTCAAGTCCCACTGAGGCATTACAAAGGAACAGGAGGAAACGTATGAGTGATGCCCTTCAGGAATCGATTAACGATAGGGGACTTGAACAAAGAAGGTTGGTCAGGCAGCCTCAGGAAGGCTGAAAGATAGCCCTTGACAGTGCCCAGAGCAGAGCCCTGCTGGGCAAGAGAGAGAAGAAAGAGAAGAACCTCAGAAAGAGGGGCATTGTGAGGATCCAAAGCCTTTGCTGTGTATCATGCCACAAATCTGTTCCACCTGCAGGCGTATACCGACTTTGTGGAGGGACGCCTGGCTGCCAGAATGATGTTACAGACTTCAGGAGGCAAGTCAAATGGCCTCAACTGTCGCCTCTCAATCTCCAAGCATGGAGGTGGAGACTGGACCGGTTCGGGTGGAGGATCGTCCCCTGCTGCTACGACAGAAGGTCCTCCTGAAGAGGCGGACGAAACCAGGGGATCGACTGACATACTGAGTAGCTCGGGATACCAGTACCTTCGTGCCCAGTCCGGAGCCACAAGGATGACTTGTGCCCGGTCGCGCTTGATCTTCTTCAGCACTCTGGGCAGAAGTGGTATAGGCGGAAAGGCGTACAACAGACCGCAGCTCCACTCGCGACGAAAAGCGTCTCAGAGCGAGTGCCGCCTTGGAAATTCCAAGCGCAGAACTGATGACATTGCGCGTTCTCTTCGGTGGCGAATAGATCTAACCAAGGCTCTCCCCACTGCTGAAAGAGGCCTTGCGCCACGTCCGAGTTCAGACGCCATTCGTGATCCATCGAGCACCGTCGGCTGAGTTCGTCCGCCCTGGCGTTCAGAGAACCTGCCTGGTGTTGAACCATCAGAGTCACGCCCTGATGTTCCAGCCATTGCCAGAGGCGCAGAGCCTCCTGGCAGAGGGTCCACGACCCCACCCCGCCCTGTTTGTTGCAGTACCACATGGCGGTGGTGTTGTCCGTGAACACTTGCACTACACTCCCTCGGACAGAAGGGAGGATTGCCTTCAGTGCTAGACGAATCGCCCGCAGCTCCAACAGGTTGATATGGAGCCGGGACTCCGCCGGAGACCAGAGGCCTCTGATCTCCGCCTCTCCCATGTGGCCTCCCCAGCCCTGGAGGGACGCGTCCGTCACAACTACGTGCTCCGGTTGGGGAATGGAGAGGGATCTGCCGGTGACCCAATCGCGGTCCATGAGCCACCACTGCAGCTGTCTCGCAGTGCCCTCCGAGCTCAGGACATGGTCGGACAGGTTGCCCTGATGCTGGGCCCACTGAAACTTCAGGTCCCACTGCAGAGCCCGCATCCGCCACCGTGCGTGATGCACCAGAAGGATGCAGGAGGCCATCAGCCCCAGAAGCCGCAGCGTCAACCTGACCGAAACTCGGGATAAAGGCCGGAAGATCGGAATCAGAGCCTGTATATCCCGAACCCGCTGTTCGGGCGGGTAAACCCGAAACTGCGTCGAGTCGAGAACCGCTCCAATAAAAAGGAGCTTCTGAGAGGGGCACAGGTGTGACTTCGGCACATTGATGGAAAATCCTAGCTGGTGCAGGAGATCTGCCGTAGTCTGGAGGTGGCTGACGACTGTCTGGGGCGAGCCCGCCTTCAACAACCAGTCATCTAGGTAGGGGAAGACTGACACCCCTAACCTGCGCAAATGAGCTGCGACCACCGCCATCACCTTCGTGAACACCCGTGGGGCGCTGGTAAGGCCGAAGGGGAGCACGGTAAACTGAAAGTGCTCGTGGCCTACCGTGAACCGCAGGCAACGCCGGTGGGCCGGCAGGACGGGGATGTGGAAATACGGCCAAGTCCAACGCTACCATCCAGTCTCCTGGGTCTAGGGCAGCTAAGACCTGAGCCAGAGTCAGCATTTTGAGCTTCTCCTTCCGGAGGAAGCCGTTGACGTTCCTCAGATCCAAGATAGGGCGTAGGCCCCCATTGTCCTTCTTGGGTACCAGAAAGTAGTGGGAGTAGCAACCACGTCCTACTTCTGGCCCAGGAACGCGCTCGATGGCCCCCTTGGCCAAGAGGGCCGAAACTTCCTCCTGCAGGAGTCGCAAATAATCCCCCGATACGCGGTGGTGTTGCGGTGGCATGGCTTGAGGAGTCGTCTCGAAGGGGAGGGAGTAGCCCCTCCGGACGATCTGCAGCACCCACCTGTCCGAAGTGACAGTGCGCCAGTGAGAGTGGTGATGGCAAACCCTGCCTCCCACTGGCGTCACATGGGCCGAAAAGCACGGACTAGGAGGGTTTAGAGGTGGATGCTGCGGGGGCAGGTGTGGACTGACTCCGCCTGGTTCCCCGACCGCCTCCGCGGCGGTTTCCACGTCCGCCTCCGCCGCGCTGGACGACAGTCTGCGGCGAGTGGCTGGCGGCACGTGTGGGGGCACCCCTTCCCTGGCCACGAAAGGAGCGAAAGGCACCCGTTTGCTGGCGGGGGGCCGAGAGGCCCAAGGACTTGGCCGTAGCCCTGGAGTCCTTAAAGCGCACAAGCGCGTGGTCTGCCTTTTCGCCAAAGAGGCGACGGCCATCGAACGGCATGTCCATAAGAGTGTTTTGGACATATGCCGAAAAATTGGCGGATCTCAGCCAGGCGTGGCGTCTCGCCGCCACTGTCGTGGCCATCGCTCTGCCCAGCGAGTCGGTAGTATCCAGCCCACACCTGATGGAATACTTGGCTGCGTCCTGGCCCTCCACAAGGGCTTGGTCGAGTTTGGCCCGTACCTCCAACGGGCACTCTGGCTGCACTTCCGCCACCGTCTCCCACAGAGAGTGGGTGTAGCGGCCCAAGAGGCATGCAGTGTTGGAAAACCGCAGTCCCAAACTAAGGGATGAGAATATCTTCTTACCATAATTCTCGTACCTCTTGGATTCCCTGTCCGGCGGGGCCGTCGGGAATGTGATCTGGGAATTAGAGGCCTGGATGACCAGACTCTCGGGGGTGGGGTGGGAGGACAGGAAACATGGGTCGCCCGGAGCCGGGTGGTGGCGTCTGGCCACGTTCCTATCTACGGGCGAACCCGTAGCGGGCCTGGACCAAGTGCCCAAAAGAACGTCGGTCAAGGCCTCATTAAACGGCAGCAGAGGCTCCATTGAGCATGACTGCGGCTTAAGGACCTCTGTGAGGAGGTTAGTCCTCACGGCCGCGACGGGGAGCTCAAGGCCCAAGGCCTTGGCAGCCCTCGTCAACACCACACCATAGGTAGCCCCCTCCTCCGAAGCCACGGTAGGAGAAGAGACAAATCCAGTGTCTGGAGAGGTGTCCAGGCCACTGGCCTCCCCAAGGTCTCCTGCCTAGTCCATATTAGACTGACACTCCTTGGTCAGAGGGTCCTCAGACCCCTCCCAATCCTCCTCATCACCCATCTCCTGAGATTCAGGGTTGTAATTGTATGAGGTCGGTTCATAGAAGTAAAAATCTCCAAACGGCGTCGGGTGCCGACGTCGGAACCGAAGCAAAGGAGGTATCTGGGACGGCGCCGCCCGAGGACGGCGGCGGAGGTGACACCACACGGACCGACGCCGGGGGGGGTCGTAAGGTCCACCGGTGACGATCCAGAGCCCGAGGAAGGCCCAGCGGCGTTGGTGGCGCCAGTGCCGCTGTTCCCTGCGGCGCCGGCCCTGAGGGCACCGGCGGTGTCGGGATCGTGGGGCCCTGCGGCGCCGGGCCCGACGGCGGCGTCGGGCCGAAGCACCCAACGGCGTCGGGGTCGAAGCCCCCGACCCACTAGGGCCCCCAGACGGGTCGGCTGGGCCCAGAGGCGCCGCGGAGCCTGTCGGAGGAGAAAGGGACCTCATGGCCATGAGGAAACGCTCAATTTCCTCCAGCGTCGCGTTCAGCTCAGGGACCGGAGGGTATGGGGCCGGACGTGGCGCCCGCGACTCCCGAGGAGCCGCGTGGGCGGTGTCACCCGAACCCCCGGCCACATCGCGCGAGCGTCGGGTGGAGTCAGAAGAGCGATGGTGCCTCTTCGACTTCTTGTGTTCCTTACCTGACGACTTGGACCCGGAGGAGTGGTGTCGACTCCCGGAGCTGTGACGGCTCTGTCCCCGCGACCTGTCCCTCGACCTCACGTGGGACCGGGACCTCACGCGGCGTGGGGCCGACTGCCGGAGTTCGAGCCGCCTGCGGGACTGCTCCCGCCTGGCTTTCCTCGAAAGGGCCCGACAGTCGGGGCAGGCCTCATCGTCGTGGTCGACGCCCAAACACGTCAGGCACTGGCGGTGAGGATCCGTGACCGACATGGTGCGGTCGCAATCTTCACAATGCTTGAAGCCGGGCATCCCTACGGCACCGTCGATTCGAAAAGGATCAAAAAGATCACCAAAAACTTAGTCAAAAATTGACTAGGGTAACTGCTCTTTCCAGATCTGCGCTGGCTGGGGCGGAATAAAGAACTGACGTCAGCACGCGGAGGCGGCGTCTAAGTACTCCGACGACGTCATCATGGCGCCGACGACGGACGCGGAGCCGCAGACGACGTCTACCGACGCGCAAGGGTACTGCTACGCAAAAGTTTCCGGATCCAGTCTGACGCCTAGGGGTATTCTAAGGTAAGGAATCTATCACTAACGTGTCTCTTTCAGATAAGAATTTACTTCAACATAGCATACAGGAAAACCTTGAACCGAGGGTCCTACACGAACCACGCGGTTGGCAACGATCAAGTGGAGACCAAGGAAGGGGTCACATTTTATAAAAGATTGTAAGTCCTGAGGATGGCCTTGAGGATTGGTCAACTATAAGGCCGAAACGTCGACACCTGAGTCCACATCTTTTGTTTTTTTGATCAAGTCGTCACAGCATCATCTTTGTATATATTAATCAAGATTAGCCGTGATTTAACAGAAAAGAGTGGGCTACAACGCAAGTGGATTTTAAGAGCAACTAATCTAGGTCTTGTCCACTTGTATTTTGTTGATTAATTTGCACAGTTTTAAAGAAATTGTACCCTATGAAATGATATTTTGATATAAAGAGATATTCTACAAATTCTACTTCCCGTGTAGCTTGTTCTATTATGAGTTATTACCACTTTCTAAATTTGTCATTGTCATTATGAGTGATTACCTCTTTTGGAAATTGCAAGTTCTTATTTAGACACAAACAGGTTTAAATTAAATTAAGGTGGTACTAAATTTTCTCAGACCAACCTCCTGTTTCTGAATACAATCAAAGCACAACTCCCTTGTAAGCATCTTTCTCTAAAACATCTCTCTAGTTGCAGCATCTGTTCCATTTAATAAAATCTCAAGGATTCCCAGTTAATGTTGTGCATTTTCTCCATATGTTTGGCAATTGCGTTTAAACGATCCAGGTTCACATTTGCTTTGATATGTTCAAGGATCCGTTTTTTGATCTTGCAAATTGTGCTGCCTATGTATTTTAAGTTGCATGGGCACTCAACGATATAAACAACATATTTGCTCTTGCAGGTAATATGCTGTTTGATTTTCCACTTTGCGCCATTTCCTTTTTAGGGAGCGCGATTTTACATGCTTTTCAGCTTTTGCTTGGCCAAAAACCTTCAATTTCAGTCCATGGTTTAGGTTGGTTGATTTGAAAATGTCAGTTGGTAAGTTTGTCACCCAGGTTTGGAGCTGTTCTGTAGTGACGTTAAGATGGTCCCCTTTGAGTTCTGATATCGTTGGGTCCAGTCTTAAGATGCCCCAATGTTTTTTCAGGATTCTGGTAAGTTCCCTTGTTACAGCCGTATAAGTTGTTATTAATCTTATTTTTGCAAGGTCCTCTGTGTTGAGTTGTTTGGTTCTGTGAATCTCAATAAGTTTTTCAATGTTACCCTTTGTAAGCTTTTTTTCGATTACCTTTGTAGGGTAATTTCTCTTTTTGAATCGTGTTTGCATTGCTTTACTATGATTTTCAAATTTATTGGTTGAGGAGCAGTTCCTCCGCACTCTTAAAAATTCTCCATATGGTATATTCCATTTTTGATTGATAGAAAGAAAACTGTTTGCGTCAAGAACTGCGTTAGTAGCTGTTTTTTTCCGGTATAATGTAGTTTGCATGGTATTCTTTTCTACATAGCTTTCAATGTCCAAGAATGATTTTTTTACTTAGGTTGATCTCATATGTGAACTGTAAATTGGCCTCGTTGTTAAGAATTTGAAAGTACTTGGCAAAGCCCTCCTCAGACCCGTCCCAGATGTTGTAACTATTAACGCTATTCATTAGCAAAGAATTGCACTACGTAGACCAGAATGCTTTGCAAACCTACTGACAGGAAATGCTTGTGAAATGAAATACAAAATGCCTGTTTTTTTCCGGTTATTGTAAACTACCCGTGATCAAGGTTCGAGGCGCGAACCAAAACACGTTGGGCATGGCTATGGCTGCTAATATGCAATAAAGCAACTAGAAAATTACAGATTCCGAGAGAGTGCGTTTTTCAACAAACCTCTGATCTCAGAGGTTACTTGCTGTGATATATGTGTGTGTGTATATATTTATATATATATCAGTAGAACTCTTCCGTGAAAAAGAGTAGTGACCCATGAGGAGAATTCAAAGAAGCACTTTATTGAGGAATTGTTCATAGCGAATGCATTTCGGCGTGTCTGCCTTCATCTGCGCTCCTCTCCAACTGCTTCGTGTACTGTGGCTTGGGCAAACCTGCCTCGCTGAAGGTAAGAACACCATGCTCCGCCCCCTGATGTGATTGGGCTCTCCTGTGTAGTTCTGTAAACACGGACTGCAAGTCCCATAATGCCGCAATGTGGTGCAAGACGGGAAAGGAGAAACTGTACGGGGTGACACTCACGGAGTGGGTAGCAAGCGCAGGCACAGAGTAAAGCATGTTGGGAGATGAGGCAATTCGACAGTCCAGTGCCCCCTCAAATCCCCCGCATCGTCCGCTGCAACCCTTTCGCCTGGAGCCTTTCATGGGGTTTGGCACAGGATTCCCGGGCACCCAAAAAGGAAGTAAGGTACCTCCTACCTGCTGTGTGCTCCGGGCGTCGTGGTGGGTTCTGGACGGGATTGTAACTGCAATCAATGTACAAATGCTCGAAGAGCAAGCCAGAACGTCCTGACCTCTAGCGCTGCGTGGGTTCACTTGAATGCGTGCTGTCTGGCGCATGAAAATATGGCAGTACAACTCTTCAGTGAAAAAGAGTAGTGATATATATATATATATATATATATATATATATATATATATATATATATATATATATATATATATATATATATATATATATATATATATATATATATATATATATATATATATATATATATATATATATATATAATCTATCTATCTCATAACAATCAAGACTTATTACCATGTGGAGGCATTGTTTTTGGCCCCTAATGATACTACACATCCAAAACCTACGCTTATCAGGGACCTTGTCTTGAGGTTACTCCGAAAACACACCTGAGCTTATACTTTATTTCAACTGAATATTAAGTACCTTCCAGTTCTCAAAGTTCGATAGGCCTCCATATTTCAGCTGTACTAATCTTAGAACATTTCAAATCATGGTCTCGGATATACATCACATAGTTGCACCAATCCACTTACTTTTTCAGTGTGTGCAAAGCCCAATTTCTAGATATCTCCCTTTTTGCCAGCAGGACTGGATAGAATAGTAACTTACTAGGGCTTGCTGATAGAGTATTTAATCGCACCAAAGCACTCTGCACTTTGCCTGGGGACTCCAATCCCAACAGTTTTTGCGCCAGGAGGCGCTGACTCATTCCACCCGCACCAGGAGGCGCATAAAAGCTGCCAGGGGGTCCCGCAGCACGGGAGCTCTTCATTTCACCATAGCGCTCTTCACTTCTGCTAGATACTCCATCCCCTAACAGTCTTTGCGCCAGGAGGTGGCAACGCATTCCATCCATGCCAGGAGGCGCATAAAAGCTGCTTGGGGCTCTAGCAGTGCGGGACGCATGCGCGCCCGGGTGGCCCATCTGCGTCCGTCCGTGCCAGGAAGAGGCGGGCTGCAGGTCCGGGCCCCTCTTGTTCGTTGGAGTATTAGTGTGCTTCTAGCTCGCAAGATATTAACTTTTTTCATGTCATTGGCAATAGCGGCCATCCGCAAGAGTTCTCCACGCAGAGCCAGTCTGCACACCACAGATATTTCTCTAGTAGGAAAAAGCCTTCTTTCTGTGTGGCTTGGACTGGGGGGTTTGGTGGGAAGCATTTCCATTGTGACTTCCGTGTTTATTTTTTTTGCTGCAGTCTGCGGCTTGAGTCGTCCCACTGACTTGTTTTTATTCCCTACCCTATCAGGCACATTGGTGTACCAAGAATTTCTATCCCCTGTTTCCCTGCCAAGTCGAGCCTAGCCAAATTAATGCGTGCTCTTGGAGGGCCTGTAATAGTCTCACATAACTATGGGAAAGAGAAGGGGTCAGGCTAAAGCCCAGGGCCCGCCTTTCCCTAAATAGAAGTCTAAGGGTGCTGTTGATAATGAGGCTATGGACAGGATCGACTCTTTAGTTATTGAATGTCAAGAAATAGTCTCCCAAGTGGAACCTCGGTCCCCACTCCCCAAAATTGAGGTTCCTCTAGTCCAGCATCCATCTATGGGGTTGCAAGTGATCCTTAGCCTATTCACTCTACGGCACAAAAATCGGCCAAATGTATTCCCTCGATGTTCAAGAATTCCACCCAGTCTAGGGGAAAGGGCCACAGCAGCAGGTTCAATACCCGCGAAATAGAAGCTGATCCTTGTTCTCCTCATAGAGAGACGTAGGCCCCCCCCCCCATCGAGGCACACACTATTGAAGTAGAATGCCACAACTGATTTGAGGTCCTTGACGCTAGACCAATATATTGTGCCCCTGATTTACAACAATTCCCTATCACCCTACCTCTCCCAAGTTGTCGTCTTATGCATAATGTTCATGCCTTCAACCTTGTACTACTAAGGAATCTCCAACAGGGTAGGGGGGAGGCAGAGAGAGAGCAAAGGGAGAAGTTATTAAGCCTGAGAGGTGTGAACGTTTGCATTACCTAGGAGGGTTCTCTGGAAAGGGTAACTTGATGGATGGTGTCTACAACAGTGGAGAGGTGTGGCTCAATGATTAGAGCGGCAGACCCTGATACAGAGGTCTAGCCCGGGACCAGGGTTCAATTCCCCGCCTTGGCGGGTCTTGGGCTCAAAAATTCCACGGACCTGATAATTCTCGCCTCAGTGCCTATTCCAATCATGGAGTCCCACTCTGCAACTCTGGGCAATAGCTTGCTTAATCTCCACAACGGCCCCCACAATGCTAAGGATGCCTGGCCTCCACCTTGGGGGTGCCCAGGAGTGGACGCCTCACAGGGAAAGCCAGGATGGGTTCCACAGCGGTATTCGTACAAGCGCCTGGAGACCCTTGCGGGTGAGTAGTGCGCTATACAAGTATCAATTTACATTTACATTTTACAACAGATTTGAACGACCAGGTAGGAAAGCAGGAATATATCTATTGAAGGTACCAAAATCCAACCGGAGGGGGTTTGAAAATCTTGATTCCCTTGAGAACAATGTAATCCACTGGTTTAGGACCACCCGACATTGCCAGTCTATTATAAGAGACAACATCAAGTTTGTTGAAAGACTGTCACTCCCGGGAAAGCAAAAGGATGTGATTAAAGTCACCTGCTCCAATATTGCGACAATCAACGGCCTTTTGGCAATCAACTCTCGCATAATCCACACTGTTAATACCTCAGTTGCCGTCCGATACAGACCACCAGAAGGGATGACTACTCCCCTCGTCATGGGTACACTGCTAAGGGGGGCCCTCAACAAATTCAGGCCACTCTGCAGGGCAGGGATGACTTCCCCAGATAGGTGGATTATTACAAACAACCGACTCCGCAGGGGTTGCTAGGTTAAACAAGCATACACACCAGTCAGAAGTATGCCCATCTCCAAGGCAGAATACATCCTTGGTGGTAATACGCGGGCCTCTAGAATGCCGACCTAGGGAGGCAAAGGACGGTCAATCTACCTGTGAGTAAGGCAGGGGAAGGTCAGGGTATCCCTGCCACTGCTGCAGGCAACAATAACACGCCTCATTGATTTTTTAAGGCCCTGGTATGGAATGTGGCTGGGATTGCCAAACCGCTAGTAGATCCCGACTGGTGTTCCTTCGTGGATCTTCATGACGTGATCCTATTTCAGGAAATCTGGAGCTTACATACCCTTCACAGGAACGCGTTTTCCTCATCTATATATATAAAAACGAAAGTATGTCTGTTTGTTCTTTATGCATTACTACACCATTCATCCGATCGCCATGAAACTTTGGGAAGTTGTTGAGTACACTCCCGCAAAGGTTTCTGGCAAAAAAAAAAAGAAAAAGAAACATTTGTTAAATATCGGGCCCCAGGGCCCTCATAATCTTTCCAATACTGAACGTTTACAGTTTACGGTGCGACTCGCTTTTGCAATGACCATCAACAAAGCACAAGGACAATCGCTGCAAGTGTGTGGACTAGATTTGGAGAATCCTTACTTCTCACATGGACAACTGTATGTGGCCAGCTCACGCGTCGGAAAACCTTCTGATTTATTTGTGTACGCACCAGACGGAAAAACAAAAAATACCGTGTACCCACAAGCACTCGAATAAATAAACAGAATTAAAACAACACTTTAAAATGTTTTCCATATTAAAACGAATAAGTTTCAATAAGAATGACACAATGTAAATTGAATGTTATCGTAACAAGTTTCCTTAAATTGCCTTTCTTCTGAGATCGCAGCAAAGTGCGACGGGTAAGCTAGTATCATATAAGTGCCAATAGAAACGAACGGGGGAGGCCTTCAGGAGGTCTAGCAATCTGGGTCAAAATGGCTCTGGGCTTTAGAGTCAAGCAGGTACATGTAGATTCCCAAGACATTTTAGTGGTAGATTTGGCTCTCCATTGCAACTGGAAATCCAGGATCTTTAATGTATAAAATAGAGTTGTGCATTGCTCAGAGGAAACTATTTCTTATTCATACCTTAGATCTCGCACTAACTGAACTCCCCGCTAACATACCAGCTGGCGATTTTAACTGTACTTTTGAGCTACTCTCTTTTGCCCTGCTTGATCTGACTGCGGAGTGGGATTGTAAGTGGCAAATCCCTCACCTTAACCTTCCCTCAGCGATATGGACTAAGAGAGGTGGCCAGGTCTTGGCCCTCACCCTCCAGCAAGATCTCAGATCCACAAATGTAAGGACGAAATCTGACCTAATGGGCGAATCTACGTTTAATAGACCTGGCCATGCCAGTAGAATTGATTGTCTGGTGGCTAATGAAGTCTCGCCAACTGTTCATGATATGTTGCTAGTTAAAAGAACAGACAGCAACCACAATGCCCTTACTCTTACCCTTAAAATTCAGGGTGATCAGGAACTTGGTGTTAAGAGCAGGCCTGATCTGGGTGCCCTATCTATCTCCAAAAAATCTGAGGACATTTATATTGAACTGGGGAGTAGCCACTCCAAGGGTCCTGGAAACAGCTAAAGGCAAGGTGTGTCTGGTGGTGGAAGACTGGGCCAAAAATCCAACAACGTAGTCCTGCGGGAACTAAGCACTCACCATGAACTTCTATACAACAAGATTAGAGCTGTTGGGCAAACCATGTTTAGACTGCAACTCTGGGGGAAAAAAAGCAACAGCCAAACAGTGATCCACATGTAATGTGGTATAATCAGGAATGTAGGAAACCCAAGCAGGACCTGGTACAGGCTGTTAAATCTAATATGTGCCATGAGGTAGTTGCCTGTAGAGCTAGATATAGACAGGTTATTGAGCTATCCAAAAGAAACTGGGAAGATTGCCTATGGTCCTCCCTGCACAAGGCACTAACAGATAGAGATGCTAAATCCTTCTGGAAAAAGGCCGCCCAATGGTTAAATGGCAACCGGACTACATTGGAGTTTACTGTCCAGCGAGAAAAATGAGTGTCCCACTTCAAACGTCTCTATGCAATGGACAACTTTGAGTTTGAAGACTTTATAGAAAGGGGGGATGGGCTAATCAGGAGCGGATGATGCTCTGGTCTTCTCTCTGGAAGAACCACTAGTCGCAATTCACTAGTGTCCCTGGCCCGGATAAAATTCCAAATTATATGTACAGGAAGGACCCAACAGTCTGGGGTTTTTACATTAACATGCTGACGAACGCCATTACACTTGGTATGGAGATTCCACCATCATGGAAATTAGCTGAAGTAGTGCCTATTTATAAGAAGGGTGATCAAGCGGACCCTGCCAGCTATAGACCTATAAGTCTTGTTGATTCCCTACAGAAGGTCCTTTACAGGCAGGTCCTTGCCAAAATCCAGGATTGGATCATCGAATCCGGCACTTTAAGTGAATATCAAGCTGAGTTCCGTGCAAATATTAACACTGTGGATTAGGCTTTCCACTTCCTCTGTCTATATTGGAAAGAAGTGTCCACCAAAGGTGGGAAAATATATGTGGCCTTTGTCGACCTATGATCCGCAGTCGACTTAGTTCTCCGAGCCATCCTCAGAAGAGTGCTGACAAAAAACGGTCTTACCTTGCAAAAAAACGATGGATTGAGGCCCAGATCTCTGTACTGGGGTGAATGTATGACATTGTTCTGCATTCTGTCCATCAGCTGTTCTTTTTGCTTACAACCTACTAAACATCCTAAACAGATTGCACTCATCAAATGCAGCCCAAGTGAGATGGGGCTCAAATAACCAACTAACGAAGAAATTTAGAATTGAATGCGGGGTGAGGCAGATGTGCGTCCTCGCGCCCATGCTTTTCTCAATTTTTAGGTCTTACATACACAGCGCGCATGCGCTACATAGGAAAGATCTTTAGCCATCGGCACAGCTTTCCCTGCAAAAACGTGCATGCGTTGCATTGCTTCCAATGGCAATGCGTGCACATCTGGCGATTCACTTGCGGGAGCGAGCAGCTGGCGCCATATGGTAGCAATTATCGCGCCTTGCTGCTCGCTCCCGCAAGGGAATCCCTTAGGCCCTCCTCCTCTTCCTCCTCTCCCTCTCTCCGGTGGAGGGCAGGGAGGCCCGAGAAACTTCCACTACGGTACTCGCAGTCAGCCTGATAACTTGTTGCACAACTTGAGCATTTTATTACCCGGCATAAGCAAGATGCGAGAGCAGCGCCCCTGCCCCGCCCATCTGCTGCAACGCGCGCCCGGTAGTCACTGCAGAGTGGGACCACTCTGTTTCTGTGCAGAGCTTCGAATACCGATCAAGCCCCACTCGTTTTGCCGTATGGTGCAGAGAGATTTCATGCGTAGTATTTGCTTGATCCATAATATCTGCCCCTGTAGAGTGCTGAGAGCGTTTGTACTTACCTTAGTGCCTATGTATCGCTGCCCAATGACACCCTCTTCCGCCTTTCCCTGAGAGCTGCCTGAACACCGTTACTTTGTGTCTGTGAAAGCCCCTCGCCAACCTCCGCCTTAACTCAGCAAAGTTAGGAGTTGCCCAACACCATTGTAAGCGAAACTGGGGGTCTTCTAAGACCCCAGTTGTATCAAACGTTCATACATGCCCACTGCATTAAAACAGTCTGATCAAGAACATACATGGTAAAGGGATTTTGCAGTTACTTGTTATTTGCCAGATCTTTGCTCTTCCATATCGGACATTCATGAGTCTTTTTACCCATATTGTCCTGCTGTTCCACTGTATAGAGCTGTCTTATTTGCATTTTGAACTTTTTCTTGATTTCCTCACATATTCCCTTCCAGTGTTTTCCGTCGTATTTCAGCCACACTTCAGCATGTATTTTCATCTCTCCTGTTTATCAAAAACAAACCCTGTCTGGAGCAGTGGCTTTCATAGTTTGTGCTTCTGCTACTGAGTTTGCCTTGGGGCGGGATAGCTCAGGTTCGGTGGTCTGCGCTGCAATCTAACGCCGCATAAGCCATCTCGCTACACCAGTGAGGCGCGCAGTTAACGCAGCTTTTCCTTGCAGGATTCCCAGTTGAACGAAGTGCGTGCGTTTTTCCTTCCTACGATATGGTCTTGGTCTGTGGCTCTGTTATGACAGTTGCTGGTGAACCTTTCATATTCTCTTTACACTCCCCTTGTAGTATTGCAAAGGCAATAATTTTTCACCGTTGCTTGATGTCTTTAATTAGGAAGGCAAGGCAGCGAGTATTCAAACCTTTCTTAAGCCCACCCCCCTAACGACAAGCACGGGAGAACATTAATTTCACTGTGAGTGTTGATACGCCAGGGTAAACTCATTATCACCATTGTGTATTTTCTGTTGTTAAATGTTTCTAAAACATGGTTGTTTTGACAGTGTGACATTGCAAAATTGTATATTTGTAAACAAAACACGGTCCGTAGCCATGATTTGCTGTGAGGTTTTTGTACGTTTTTTTCTAAGGAGGTGAAGAATATTTCCTATTTTTAGCATATTACTTCTCTGTGATTCTCCTAACAGTGCTTGTAGTTGCAGAGCGGTGTGTTTATGGCTTCATAGCATGTGTTTTTTTTTTTTATTCAGCAAGCAGGCATTGTACACTGGAATGAGTGTGTGGATAGGTTCTTGACGGAGTAATAGAGCTTGATTCTCTATATAAAGAGCATGGTTTGCTTTCATGTAACTTTCCTTTTGTTTGACTTCATTTGTAAGGTAGTTTTCTCCATGAGTACCTGTCTATGCAGTGTACAAAAAAAATGTAAATACATTTTTTGTGATATGTCAGTTACGTTTGTGCAATAGACGTATAAAATGCGGAGGAACATTTGGAAAGCAAGCACTGGCAAATTCAGTACTACTTCCCTTTTTGATCTATTGGCTTTGCCAATACTTGTTGCTGATGCTGTGCACACTGACAAAAAAGAAAAAGGTTCGAAGACCCAGCTGCTCTTGTACCCCAAGTTTCTGAATTATACCTCTCTAACCCTTCCCATGTTCTACCTCCTCTCTGCCTCTACCTGGTGCGTTTCATACTACCACGGTGCTGTTTATATTTCATCTGTATTTCTCTTCCATCTACTTCACTACTCTCTCAAATCACCTCTCTACCTTTCAGCCCTCTCCCCATCTCACTACTCCACCACTTCTCTGTACCTCATTTTAACCTAATGCCCATCTCTCACCTCTGATTCTCACCGTTCGCATCTTCACTTCTCCAACTCCTCTTTCCATTTCACCATCTGTTCCTGGTACTTCATCTATCTCATTACTTTATCCATTTCTTGCTATGTCTCCCATTAACTTTTGTCTCACTTCTCTCTGCATTTCAATCTGTTTCAACCCACCGTCTCTAAGCCATAACTTTTTCTACTTCACACTCTGCCTCTCTTTTAAGCTTACTGGGTACTCTACCTCGTCTTTCACCACCTTGTTCTTCCCTTTACTCTTTAACTTTTTTACTGCCTTACTACTTTCTTTATCTGAACGTCTTTCTCTACAACTTATCATTTTGTCCCTCTTTACTGCTCCCGCTTATGCTTCGCTCATTGTCACCTCACTACCTGTCTTCCCCATCTGTCTCTCAAACTACCTCCCTCTCTATACTATTCCATCTGCCTTATCCCAAAACCATGCCAGTCTCCCTGCCTTTCCGTATCCTTCTTTAGCTATTTCATGTTTCACTCTTTAGCTTATGTCACTCCCTACCTCATTTACCCCTCTCTTTACTATCACTTTACAATTCTTTTAACTGCTCTGTCTTTTGGCTGTTTTCTGCCCCCTCCCATTTCTCTCACTCGACACTTATAAGGTCCTAAAGGCGAGACCTATTGACTATGCCAATGCTTGTAATAAATAGGGTGGTTGATTTTCTAGATAGGGACAGGTGTGATGCCCCCAAAATAGCAGAGAAAAGAGTCCCAGCGCTCCTCTTTGCAGACGATACTCCATTCATTTCCAAATCCTTTCAAGGCCACCAACTGTTGCTAAACGATTTTTAAGACCGCAGGGTCTGGCTTTAAACAAATCAAAAACTGAGTATATGGTTTTAACTAAGCAAAATGCAAAACCTTGCAATAAATGTCTGTTTGTAGGAAGCACCCCTGTTGCAGGGATTCTGCACATTCACAGAACTATGCGCAGGAAAATGGGACCTCTGTGTATAGGGGCTAAGCCTTCCTACCGCCTTAGTGCCCAGGACCGACTAACTATAGTGTCTCACTTGCTCACTTGCTCTCCTACTCCCAAACGGAGAAGCCAATGATTAGACAACCAAGACCACAACACTCATGTATTTCTCAGGAATAGCAGTAACAAGAAACACCTTTTCACTTACACTATCATACTTGTCCACAATAAGATCTGACAGAGACACAAAGATAGTTTAAAATATTTATTTTAACTAATGTGCTCTAAAATGCAGTATACGTGCTACAACCAGCTGCAAAGTGCATATTATCAATACAGTTAGCATTGCAGCAAGGTCATATTTCATAATGGGAGATGTCATTTTATAACGACAGTGGATAGAGGACTATAAGGCCTAGCCACCCTCCCCTCGTTGAGCAAAAGTATTACTGTATAATAGAAGATCTCTGGGCTTTGTCAGCAGACCCCATACCTCAGGCCAAAGGATCGTATTTCTACATGACAGGTGCGTGTTGCTCTTCTCCCTGGAAGGTCACTATCCAAGTGTCTGTTACCTAAACGTGTATCCCCATAATATCAAAGTACGAGGTTCCAGCAAAAACAGCTGCCTTGGTATGTTTTGTCTTAGTGCTATGGCCTGACCAGAACAGAATAGCAAGAGTCAGTGTTTATCGACCTTGCTCACAATGTTCAGACTAAACTCCAGGAACAGGCAGAGAATGAGCACAGCAGAGAGTTCTCATGTGAAAGCCCTAAACCGAGCTTTGTAAAAATGAAGGCATGTAGTGTCGTGCGCAAAAGCAGCATCATGACTATCGGGCTCATGCTAACTTAAAGATGTTGGCAATGACTCTAGCAACCATGTGACACACTCCCCTTGGCAAGGTTGTAGTGCATAGACAAACAGGTATCAAAGATAAGCAGATCCATATTGTTTTATGTTCCAGCCAAACAGAGTAAATTAAAAAAGGACACATACAAAAAAAACATTTCAGAAAAAATAAAATAAAAAATTATATATCTAGCCAGAAAAATCCAAAAGATTGCGCGCTCAGTCAAATGCAATGTTCTCTAAAAGGGCATCATTGTCGATAAGAAAAAATAGAGATGTCATCCAATTCAGCAGGGCGAATGAACATTCATGTTCTTCGTTATCCAGTGCATCCAGCATTAGAACAGGGCAATTTGCAAGATATCCGATGAAACTCTCCTGTAAGGGGTACTGGGCAGCCTCACAGTTATTCCAACATGCCAACACTCCAAGTGCAGCCGCACGCATCATACGGGCGTCACCAGAACAGTCCTGGTCATGGGCCAGCAAGGAACCCGCCATCAGATCATAATCTGGGTCAGCACCTGATGTTAGGCAGAGATCCAAGGCCCAATAGAAAGGGTATCATCGGCAGTGGAACACAGGTTACACGCAAGTGAGATAAGCGAGGCGAAAGGTAAGTCCGTAGCTCACACTGTGTTGCCAGTGGCAAGCATCCAAAACGTGGTTGCATTCGATCACCGTAACACCCGGCTCCCGGGCTGCGCAGAACCACAGGCTGGGCATCCTTTGCGTAACAGGAGCAGAAGCACCAGCACTCCACACGCCAATAAAAGGATAAGTGGAAAACCACCAAAGGTGCTGGAAAAAATAGAATGTATAAAGGGCTGTATTACTCCAAAACTCGTCTGAAAAGATGACTCCGGGCTGAAGCCCAGAAGTTAAAAAAAAAATTTGAACGGCCTTCAGTATCAGACGTGTTACAAATTTGGTGAATCAGTTCCACAAAATGTAGTGGGAGATTCATATTCAGCAGTGACTGAATCTCACTAGATGTTCTAGCCACCTGCAATTCAAAGGTTTCTCGGGCCAAAGTGAGAGCGACCTCTTGTTGAAACAAAAGAGCTTTGAGTCTGCTTAGTTTATTGAAGTCTTTTTTTCAGAGTGGGAATGGAAGGCCACAGCGAGCTATCTACCATCCGATGTGGGGACGGAAAAAGAACATTGCTACAACAATTTACTCTTTCGGAAACCGTTACTATATACGGAATCCCTGCCCGTAACCCGCAGCAGTTGTGGTTAGAGAGGATAAGATGACTACTGTTAGAAAACAATGTAAGCGTGGGAATTATTGACGGGACTGGTGTTCTTTTTAGAAAACAGGCCAAATTGGGCGCAGAAATGTTGCAAGCGCTGTGAAGCTGCACTTGTGTACAGACTTGCACGTGTCTCACAGTAGAATCCCAGTCGTCCGCTATCAGGAAAACCTTTTTATCATCATGTAGATAGCGAAACGTAAACGATAAAGACCACATTTTGTGTAGAAAAGTACTACCCAGGGGTTCAAATCTTCCTATAGGATAATGTTTCATGCATGCACTAAATTGAAGGAGAGAAATGGGCAAAGAAATAACCCCATGCATTAACCATACAGAGGAATTGGTTTCTGCTATCGAGAACGGCATAACTTCTCAATATGTAAAACCTGTATGTGGACTCTTTCATAGACATTAGCTTTTGTATATCTGTCAAATTAAAAGGCAAAAACAGGGCAGTTGTGTTCAAATAATCCCAAGGCACTTTCCCATTTTTCAATGTTTGTAAAGTCCAGCCAAATTGCATTACGGAACGCAACTGATTTTGACCATGATGCAAAACAGGCACATCATTCTGCACAATGTCAATAACGGATAAAACAATATTGTCCAAGGTGTAAATACGAGAAGACAAAGTATTAATGTTGTTGTTTAGCACATTCAAAACTTTACGCAAATTGTCCTGTTCTACTTGACGCAACCTGAAAGCTGCTTCCATTTGGGACAGTTTCCATATTTAATTATATGCTGCATAAGCAAAACGTTTTGGATGAGGAGACCTGGGACCTAAAAGGAAATCTGCCAAATCAATGTCTTCATTCAAACATGAGAGATGTTGTTTCACAGACTATAACGATGACTGTCCCAGCCACTGTTGACACAATTTACCCACAGAATATGTAGTAACTGTATGTGCTTGTGGATAGCGAGGGCGTAAACCCCCCTATAGCATTTGAAAAACGCAACTGGCAAGCATTAGTACTGAGTGGTCCTACTTACCATCCTAAAGAGAGTAAAAGTGGACGAATTAAAGGTACCATTGTGGACCATTCTGTGTAAGTCCTCCAGAGAATAATTTGTATATTGCTGCCAGTCGTCATAAGCTGCTAATGATGGGAATGAAGGGGATTTAAAATGTTTTGCAGTAGCCAAACCAAAACATGTAGTTTGCCGCACAGTCTGATTCAGGAACAACAGCTGTGATGGTATGAAACAGGCACGAAATAATGATTCAGTTCCTTGTACCTGCCAATTTTTCGTACCCCATATTGATTTTAAATCCATCGCGTGTTTCTAATAATCATAACCTTTTAAGGATAAATCGGTTATGAAAGTCGAATAATATACCAATTTAGTATGGGTCAGCATGAATTAAGTGTGTGCGCGCTCAATTTATAATAATAAGGTCTCGGGTCTGATAGATTATAGCCAGAAAAGTAAACAAACTAATTTTTCTGTGTTTGCGAACTACCTTAAAATCGGGCAGGACAATGTTCCCATTGCGCATAATTAACCTGATTACGGACGGTGTTTGACTTGTGTAAAAAATGATGACCATAATGTTGAAAACAGAATAAATCCGCATAATTGGCAGACTTCAAATGCAAATCCTCAATTTCAAAAGCTGGGTAATATTTTAAATCCGAAAATAAAGAATGTACAGCATTAACATCGTACGGCATTAACATCCTAATCATAGGAATGCAGTCCAGGTGTGATGGCATCACCTAATGAAACTCGAAATACTCATGGCACCCGAATAGTCTGTCTTGCTTTCACCTATCAGATTATACAGCTCCCCCACGATGGCTGCTCAACACTCGGCGAAGCAAGACTTTAACACAAAACAAACTACACCTTTAGAAAAGGGTTTTATTTTACAAAGATGCAAGGACTCTATTTTAGAATAAGGCTTGGGGTTTTATTTTACACAATGCTCTAACAGAAAGGCTTTCCCAGATGTCAATTGCAGAACATTAAAAAAAAAAATATATATATATATATAAAAATGCTCAGGTGCAACCGCCGGAACATCTACAAGACCGGACATCGCCACCTCGGAATCTGAGGTAACTGAAAACGAGTCAGGCGATGAGCAAGCTGAACAATTACAACAACGGGAACAGCACCACAGAACACAACAGGGCAGGAGTAAGAAAACCCCTTTTCATGAGGAGTACGAAGTGATCCAGAGCACGTGGCTCCGAGGAGGAAAGAACAAACCTCCGGACACGGAGGAGCGGGCAACAGGAGCACCAGGAGGACGAGGAGGTCAGGGGGCGGAAAAAGGAGGAAGAGGAGGAACAAGGACCCGCTGGGTCAACCGCAACAGCACCAAGAAATAGTGGCATCAGATATGACTGGCTCACAAGAACAAGCCAACCTAACAGTTATTAATCTGACTTCCAAACAACTGACAGACCAAGAAACTGAAGTTCTCAGCTTAGGACTAAGCTTTTGCCCAAATAAAGAACTGGAATATACCCAAACCCGGATTGACCTGTTTCGCTTTACGCGAAAACTTAAACTTCATAAGTATTTCAAACTACGATCCCACACCCAAGATCCCAACAAGAAGGGGGCTAGAATAACAGCAACAGATGCACTGAGCAGTAGAGATCTAGTAACAGTAGAAGCTCTGGAAGATCTTGAAAGAGATGAGACACTAGACGTGCAACACTTGGATACTGCTCAGAGGGCAGAGATGCAAGGGATCGATCAAGAGAGAGAGGAGAGCAATTTCAAACCTCCCTCCGTATTCGTTCCCCAGTCTCCATGGGACGCTGTGGATGCGTTTAGCGAAGCAATGATAAATGACCTCATGAGATACCGCAAGTCTAACCATACCAGTCACAACTTCAACATCACTGAACAGCAATATGAGGCATTAATGAACCTAAAAAAAGACCATAACATCGTGGTGAAACCTTCTGATAAAGGTGGGAACGTTGTTCTAATGAGTAGGGATTACTATAAGATCGAGGCATTGAGACAGCTCTCGGATGATAACTTTTATACCAAGTGTACTATGAATACATATCAACAGAGCATAAAAGAGTATGATACTCTTATCAAAAAATGGTATGATCTGCAGATGCTGGGTAAAGACTAACACTTATTCCTACGCAATAACTGTCCAATGATTCCCACCTTTTACCATCTACCCAAGCTGCACAAGAGTAAAGAGAGCCCACCCGGACGCCCCATTATCTCTTCAATTGGCAGCTTGACGGAGAACATGTCACGCTTCATAGACCATATTCTTTTCCCTTTGGTGCTAAATCTAAAATCATACGTCAGGGATACAAAGGATTTCCTGACGAAAATACAAGATTTGCAGTGGAATCCAGGATATCTGCTTGTGGTGCTTGACATCACAAGCTTATATACAATCATTGAACACCAACAGGGCTTGAAAGCAATAAGACATGCTCTAGAACAGCGCCAGATGCGCTTCGCCAGACACAATCTCATGATATTGGAATTTGTTGAATTCTGTCTAACCAATAACTTATTCCTGTTCGAAGAACAACTGTATTTACAGAAGTCGGGGACGGCGATGGGTACTTGCTTCGCTCCCAGCTACGCGAACCTCTTCGTGGGCTGGTGGGAGGAGCAAGTACCCAGGAGCTGCAAGGTTGGACAGGAGGTGGGCTCTATCGTGTGTTGGCATCGATACATCGATGACCTTTTCATCGTTTGGGATGGCAATGTTACAACAGCCACTGAATACATCAAACTGCTCAACAACAATACTCTCAACTTACATTTCTCGGGATCCATTTCTCCTGTGGCAGCGGAGTATTTGGACCTGAAGGTGTTTGTTGAAGATGGGCAACTACACACGAGCCTGTTTAGGAAAGAAACTGCTGGCAATTCCACACTTTTTGCCAGCAGCAGTCACCCACCGCAACTTGTCAATAGCATCCCCTATGGGGAGCTATTGAGAATTCGTAGAAACTGCTCCAGAGATTGTGATTTCGAGGCGGCCGCCTCTGAATGTATATCCCGCTTCATGGTAAGGGGGTATGGCGAAGACCTATTGTATGATACGCTGAAAAGGGTAAAAAAGACATCAAGAGGGAGTTTACTCACTGCCAGACCAGATTGATCTGGCCGTGAAAGAAACAGAACCACCACCATCAAAAAATTTAGGTTGATCACTCCCTATTCCACAGGAGCAAATGACCTGAAAAGAATGCTTAAAAAGAACTGGCATATTCTGCAAACGGACACTGTACTAAAGGATGATCTCCCACCTAACCCATTAGTTACATTCAGTAAAGCTAGGTCTGTGGGTGATATACTCGTCAGGAGCCATCTGGAAAAACCTCCCCCTAGGGTAAATACCTTAAAAGATCAAAAAGGGTTTTTTCCCTGTGGGAGATGCAAAGCTTGTGCGAGTAGCAAGAGAGTTCTCTCGTACACTATACCAGATACAGGAAGGAGTATACCCATTAGAAAATTCATCACCTGCAGCACACAATATGCTGTTTACTGTTTACTCTGTCCGTGTGGCCTCCGCTACATAGGCAGCACCATTAAAGAACTGAAGCTAAGGGTTATGGAGCACTTGAGAGCCATCGACAAGGCAGACCCCAGTTACCCAGTGGCCCGCCACTTCGCGGAGGTCCAAGGACGAGACTGAAAACTATTACAATATTTCGGTCTTGACACCATACCACCTAATGTGAGGGGCGGAGATCGC
Source organism: Lissotriton vulgaris (assembly GCF_964263255.1). NCBI lineage: Eukaryota > Metazoa > Chordata > Amphibia > Caudata > Salamandridae > Lissotriton > Lissotriton vulgaris. Next base: position 714,143,944 of record NC_141697.1, on the reverse strand, counting down.
CTCAGACGACTCCGTAGACTTGAATCAAGGTTTATAATAGACCTCTCTACGAAGTACCCCAGGGGCTTAAACGCAGGGGAGGAGATGGCTTTTCATTTGGGTAAATAAAAATAGGAATACAGTGTACCGTTATTGGCCATGCAGTGTCCATATCACTTCCCCATCTGTAAGAATTATCAGGGAAGTATAGCAGTAAGAACTTTGGATAACTTGATGGCCTATAATTGATTTCTAAACACAACTGTAATGTGATGTAGAATCCGATGATCACTGAAGTGGCTGTTTGTTTGTTTTGTTTGTTTTGTGAAGGTATTCATATTTGTTTATTCAGCACATACCTTTTGTGTACTATTGTCGTCTAATTGGCAGAACACTCACTACTTTTAAGCATGAATTATTGTTGAATGGACCTTGATCATTCTCCCAGGGCTTTCCCCTTACCTAGAACCTCTACATGTCTTAGCACCTAACAATGCTGTGTTCTGAGGATTTTGGAATTTTTTATCATCTACATAATTATGATGATGAACTGAGATTTAAACATTGTGAGTCGTACTGCTTCTGTGACTTATATGGCAAGAACATACGGTGATTGTCTGCAGACATTGGTGGACCATTGTGTATCAGATAGAGGACCCTAGCCGATCCACAGCTTTATTTTCGTTGTTTACATCAGAAACTCATAATCCATTGTTTATACCCACTACCTGTATGGATTTGCCCATCAATGGGCTTTATTGTACAATCTGTGACAAATTTTAGGTTGCACATTTCACACTCTAAGATGGCGCCTATAGCGTCTATAGTGGGGCTGTCTTCTATCTATCTCTATGTACAGAGTAAGAAAGTGAAAATGGTGTATTTAATCCATCCAAAAGTAAAAAATCACTGTTACCACACTGACGAAGGCAACACGCCGAAACGCGTCTGTGGAGAGTGCCTGCATGAAATAAACCTGCACGTTTGAAAGTTCTTCTCGAGTGCTGTTGTCTTCTTTTGAGGAAAAGAAGAATCGGAGCGTTATATATATATATATATATATATATATATATATATACAATAATATAACAGCTAAATGCATGAATAATACTGATGAATAAACAAGCAGCAAATATTTTGAGATCAGACTCAAGCAAATATACTGGACGTCCTGTCCTGCAAGATATCAGAAAGATATATATACATCAAATGATTACGTTGGATGTTCACCTCAACTCACTCACACATCACAAAGAAAACACCTCAAATGATCAGAGCCACTGGCCAAACATCACAACGGCAATAATCAAAGCTGAAGCACCTCAAATGACCACAGCCACTAGAACCACGCATCACAATAGCACTAGTCAAAACTCAATACTTCACCTGGTACAAACACTGCATCTTAGCACACTCCTGACTGGGGAAATTAAACCGCCTGGGTTCAGAGCCTCCGCAGCCAGGGTTCCACACTCCGAAGTAGACGTGTCCATCCATGTTCGGTTTTTAAACTCCTGGCTTCTAAGTCAACAACCCTCAGCTTTATAATCTCAAAATCCACTAGAAGGTTTGGGAGAGACCTCCTCCCACGCCAGAGGAATCGTACCAGAACTGGCCAGCTTCCAAGCAAGCATTCCCATGGCAGGAAGTAGTTCCCACGTCCCCTTCTCCAGATCTCGCATGTTCCAGCCTTTATCTTGACGAAGCTCACAAAGCCTTTCAGGAACATTAAACAATCTCTCACAAAAACAATCCGTCAACGGGATTAACCCAAACAACTTGCAATCGCTGCTCTGCACGCAGATAAAGCACAAGTGAGGCAGAGTCAGAATTCAGGATGACATGAGGCCATGTCAAAGCCAATAGTGATAACTTCATAATTCTACCAATGTACAACACAATGCACATTTGTGAACACACTGCTTATAGATTCACATAGATCATCTTTCAATGTCCTATAGCATCACATACTTTATCTCTCAATGTACAATAGTGAGCACATTTGTGCATCACTGCTCTCTTCACTGCACTTCAAGACCAGAAAGTACATTCTACACCTCTCTTGGTAATCCAATGGTGACAGAGATGCACACTGGCGGTATGCGATTGAAGCACAAATTTATGCTCCCGGATGAAGGCTATGGTGTAGCCGAAATGCATTGGTGTTTCTTCGGGACTTGCTCCTCTCTTACCTGGTGCCAGATTTGATACCGCTGCTGCTGGGGCTGAATTGCCTCTCTCAACCGGCTCCCGCTTTCACCAACAAACGAAGGAGGCCCTGCAACCTGTGCGCCGCCCCGGGACTACACTACCCAGAGTCCCCTGAATGTCGCACACCATCTGCGTCACTGTAAAGTGCCCGGAGGTGCTTAAAACAACTCTGCGCCTCCCGCGGTGCGGGTTTCTTAGGGACTTGCTCCTCTCTTACCTGGTGCCAGATTTGATACCGCTGCTGCTGGGGCCCAATTGCTTCTCTCAACTGGCTCCCGCTTTCACCAACAAACGAAGGAGGCCCTGCGACCTGTGTGCCGGCCCCGGGACTAAACTACCCACAGTCTTCTGAAGGGGGCACACCATCTGTGCCACTGTAAAGCGCCCAGAGGCGCTTAAAACAACTCCGCGCCTCCCACGGCGCAGGACGTGTGCGGGCTTGCACGGGCGCTGCCAGGGCCAAGGGCGGGCCCGTCTGCGCCCGGAAAAGGCTGGGCTGGGCCACCCCTCCAGTTCCTATTCCTGGACCTAAAGTAGGCTGGATTATTCTTCTTTTTTGACTTAGACTCAAAGAGTCTCTGTGTACTTTTTAATCCACAAGGGTCCCATTATTGGAGGTTTCATCGGAAACGGGACAATTGTTTGTTTGGCTGAATGTAAATGTTAGTCATCAGTAATGACCTGGTTAATTTGATAGTTGTTGCAAGTTTTCTTGATAAGCATTAAGCATTAACAGAACATAGTAAGGTTGCTTTCCAAACATTTATTAACAGTGCTATATTAGGCAGGGATTATGGCTGCTAAACATAATGGAGAGGCGCAAAAGGTAGGGGGGAGTGTGGTAGGCAGTTTGGATGCCTTTTTGATCAGGGCCGGATCCATACTCCAGCGTGAGATATCACTAACCGAGAAAAGGATCAAAAAAAGATCCTCAATAGGAAATATTCGATTGGCTAAGTCACCTGTAGGAGTGATTCAGTCCGCACCCCTTTTAATTATAGACCCTTTGGAACAGTCACAGGGGGATATGGTGGGCACAGTTCAGAGTGTGACACTGGACTCGAAGTGAACGGAATCCACGGCCTGAGGAGAGCTTTATCTCCCAGGACGATCCTGTGTATGATGTGACATCTGACAGGACCGTCCCCCCTAGTTTGCATATTCTGGACTGCCCTCTTGATCAGATTTCTTCTAATGCCAAGACGGGGAAGAGTGCGATATTTGAACAACCCTGTCAACCAGGCACAAAAGGATGGCCAGGGATTGTGTCGATGCAGCAAGCGGCCTGGGGGAACCATTGGCAAAGCGCACGAGGGGCGGCCTAGAGACACAGGTTCAAAACAAACTAAAGGGAAAAGCAAGCAACTGAAGGAAAATACACCTCGAATTTCTGACTCCGGGGAAGCCCAAGCTGTAAATTGTGATATGATCGAGCATTGTGACATAGGATGGAGTCAGGCCTTTTGGGAGCGTATGGAATCATTAATATCAACCATCCTTGCTCCCTTTTGGACTAAGCTAGGGGATATTGAAAAAAAAGTCGCCTGTCTAGCGAAGGCATCTGAAGTAAAGGACAGTACTCTTATCTTATCTTAAAGTTTTGGTGAAGCGCTACAGCTGCCCCGGCAATGAGGCGTCCCGGCGCTGAAACCTAGGTCCGATCCTGAGCTAGAAGGTCCAAGGACAGAGGAAAGTTTACAGGCAAGGGAATAGAAGAGTTTTCACTGCCTTCCGGAAAGCAGATAAGTTGTCCAGCGCGCGAATATGATGTGGAAGTTCATTCCACATCTTGGCTCCCAGGAACCTAAAGGAGCGTCCGCCCATGCGGCAGAGTTTTATGCGTGGGACGCAGAGAAGGTTTTGGTTGGAAGATCTTAGGTTCCGTGACGGCGCATAGGGAGTGAGAAGGGGTTGAAGCAGAGGGGGGGTGTTAAGTTTGAGAATTTTGAAGGTCATGATGAGGGTCTTAAACTTGATTCTGGAGTCAACCGGGAGCCAATGCAGTTTTCTAATGGTTGCTCTGGCTGAGCATCTGCGGGGAAGGCCGACCAGAGTTCTAGCGGCCGAGTTCTGCACGCGTTGGAGTCGTGCTAACTCACATTTGTTGGCGCCAAGAAGGAGTATATTGGCGTAGTCTAGACGCGAGAGGATGGTGGCTTGGATGATGAGTTGGCGGGTCTTTGCGTCAAAGAAGCCTAGTATGTGGCTAAGGCTTCTCAGTAAGCCAATGCAGGTGCCGGCAACTTTCTTGGTGTGAGCTCGAAAGTTGAGTGAGTCGTCCATCCAGACACCCAAGTTTTTCACTAGGGTTTTGGGAGGAGGGATGGTACCAAGGGAGGATGGCCACCAGTGCTCATTCCAAAGGCTGGAGTTTTTGCCAAGGAGGAGCACCTCTGTTTTTCCGCCGTTGAGTTGTAAACAGTTTGTGGTCATCCATTGGGCGACCGCAGAGAGTCCGTTTTTAAAATTAGAGGAAAAGTTGGAAGGTCCTTCTGAGAGGGCAATGGCCAGTTGTGTATCGTCAGCGTACGATACCAATGTCAAGCCCCATTCTTTGGCCACTGCCGCCAGAGGCTGAACGTAGAGATTAAAAAGAGAGGGGCTTAGCGCAGAGCCCTGCGGGACTCCCTGTTCAATAGGGTGGGGTTTAGATAAAAAAGGGGGGGCAGAGACTCGAAAGGACCTGTTTTCGAGGAAGGATCTAAACCACTCCAAGGCATGGCCTGTTACTCCAAAGGTCTCCAGACGTTTAAGTAGGATGACATGGGATACCGTGTCAAAGGCCGCGCTGAGATCCAGAAGGATCAGCGCAGCACCTTGACCGGCATCCAAGATCGTCCGGAGGTGCTCTGTGGTAGCTAAGAGAGCAGACTCAGTGCTATGGCCTGGTCTGAACCCATTTTGTGATGGGTCCAGAATGTTGTTTTTGACCATATGCTGGGATAGAGCGCTGTTAACATGCGCTTCAGCGAGTTTGGAAAGCCATGGAAGCAGGGAGATAGGACGAAAGTTCTCCGGTTTAGATGGGTCTAGGGTGGGTTTCTTGATGATAGGCGAAACCCACGCTTGCTTCCAGGCAGATGGTACGCACGCTGAAGTAAAGGAGAGGTTCAGGATGGCGGTTAACGCTGGTAGGAAGAAGTTGAGTGATTCTAGGAATTGAGCCGGGCGCATGGGGTCTGCGGGGGAGCCAGACTTGACTTTGTTGCATAGTCTGATGAGAATGTCTTTGGAGATTTCTGGGATGTAGGTCAAGGTCGAGTAGCTAGGAGAGTCAGAGGGATAGCTGATGGTATTAGGGTCATGCTGGGGGAAGGAGGTGTAGATTTTCTGCACCTTGTCAACGAAGAATTTAGCAAGTTCTTCGCATTGTTGCTCAGAGGAGATCATAGGGGGGGGTGTTTTGCTGCTCTGTAGTTCTTGTACGAGTTTGAAAATTTCTTTCGCGGGGGTGGGACTAGATTCAATTTTATCGGCGTAGAAGGCGGTCCGTGCAGCACGGATGGCTTTATGATACGTTTTTTGTAGCAGAAGGTATTTAGCTTTGTCTTCTTTATTGTATTCCCTACGCCAAAGGCGTTCTGCCTTTTTACACTCTTTTCGTAGATTTTTGAGTGTGTCGTTGTACCAGGGGTTCGATGGCGAGTTACGGCCTTTTGTCCATTTGGCAGGGATAAGACTGTCTAGTCCGCCCGTAATCCACTCGTGAAACGAGCTGTAGTTAGCGTTGATGTCAGCGTTAGAGTCAGGGTGGAAATCCCCTAATGTCTTGTGTAGGTCCTCGTGAGACAGTTTGTGCCACGGTCTTTTTAAACGGCTGGTCGGTGCCGTATTGTGCCTGCTTTTGTTGACCGGAATGGCCAATTTAATAAGGGAGTGATCTGTCCATCCCATAGAAAGGGGTGGCTCTGAGGTGAGTTCTTCTAAGTTGGAGAAGACTGGGTCTAGGATATGGCCGGCTAAGTGAGTTGAAGTGGAGATGAAGGGGTTGAGTTGCAGTGCAGAGAGATCTGCAAGGAGTGTTTTGATCGTGGAGTCATTAAGTAGATCAAAGTGGAGATTAAGGTCTCCCAGAATGGTAAAATTGGGGTTTTTGGTGATTAAGGAGGTTGTTGACTCAAGGAGGGCCTCAATGAATTTTGAAGAGGGGCCAGGTGGGCGGTAGATGTAGAGACCCGACACGGTGAAGTTGGGAGTTATGGTAATTTTGAAGTTGGCGCATTCAGAGTCTGCCAGATCTTCCTTGACAAAAGAACATGAGAGCGTTTTTTTGTGGATTATAGCGAGACCGCCTCCTCTACCCTCTCTGTTAATGGCCGACATCAGGTAGTCGTCAGGTAGAGTAAGATTGGGAATGGTGGAGGTGCCATCGCGAAGCCATGTTTCGCAGAGGAAGAAGATATCTGGATTTTCATCCAGTATTAGAGTGTTAACCTCCAGGTGGTGTTTAACTAATGATCTAACATTGAGGTGGAGTATCGTGATGGAGGTGGTTTTGTCCGGACCTGTAAACTGTTGGACGGCGTGGGGTTTAGTAGTAGAGAAACTACAGGTTTGGCATTGTAGGCAGGTGAGACCGGGCTTACCTGTAATGTTTACGCAAGATCTTCCGGGGTTCCAGCTATGAAGCGTCTCACTATCATAGGCGAGGAATGGTGATGATATTTGGCCAGGGGGTCTGGCGAGAGGCGATGACTTGGCGACGACGGGCGCAGACGGGCTTGCCTTAGGCGCGCCTTCGGCGCGCAAACGGCGCTCCCGCTGCGCTCGTCCGCTGCGCTTCCTGTACAGGCACATATCAAGGGAGGGAGGGGGTGTGGCCTGAAGGGGGCGGAGTCAGCGCGCACGCCTGGGAGATTGGCGGCAGCTGAGAAGCGCGAGGTGGGCGCGTCAGCTCAAGGGCAGCTGTGCGCTGAAGCAATGAGGCGCTTAGGTGAGTGTTTGTAATCTTTAAAAACACAGAAAACAGTGACACCACACAGAGCAAGGAAATAGTGACTTTTGTTCAATTTTAAAATTTTTCGAGTACCTCCAGCTCCCGGCTTCCGCCTCAGGACTGGGTCAAAGGTTTGTTCGTTGCCGCTGGGAGTCAGCGGTTTAAGTATAGCCAGCAGGGGGCGTGGCCTGAAGGGGGCGGAGTCAGCGCGCACGCCTGGGAGATTGGCGGCAGCTGAGAAGCGCGAGGTGGGCGCGTCAGCTCAAGGGCAGCTGTGCGCTGAAGCAATGAGGCGCTTAGGTGAGTGTTTGTAATCTTTAAAAACACAGAAAACAGTGACACCACACAGAGCAAGGAAATAGTGACTTTTGTTCAATTTTAAAATTTTTCGAGTACCTCCAGCTCCCGGCTTCCGCCTCAGGACTGGGTCAAAGGTTTGTTCGTTGCCGCTGGGAGTCAGCGGTTTAAGTATAGCCAGCAGGGGGCGTGGCCTGAAGGGGGCGGAGTCAGCGCGCACGCCTGGGAGATTGGCGGCAGCTGAGAAGCGCGAGGTGGGCGCGTCAGCTCAAGGGCAGCTGTGCGCTGAAGCAATGAGGCGCTTAGGTGAGTGTTTGTAATCTTTAAAAACACAGAAAACAGTGACACCACACAGAGCAAGGAAATAGTGACTTTTGTTCAATTTTAAAATTTTTCGAGTACCTCCAGCTCCCGGCTTCCGCCTCAGGACTGGGTCAAAGGTTTGTTCGTTGCCGCTGGGAGTCAGCGGTTTAAGTATAGCCAGCAGGGGGCGTGGCCTGAAGGGGGCGGAGTCAGCGCGCACGCCTGGGAGATTGGCGGCAGCTGAGAAGCGCGAGGTGGGCGCGTCAGCTCAAGGGCAGCTGTGCGCTGAAGCAATGAGGCGCTTAGGTGAGTGTTTGTAATCTTTAAAAACACAGAAAACAGTGACACCACACAGAGCAAGGAAATAGTGACTTTTGTTCAATTTTAAAATTTTTCGAGTACCTCCAGCTCCCGGCTTCCGCCTCAGGACTGGGTTTGTACATTCAAACCCATTGAATGTACAAAGGGAAGGTAGTGGGGGGACTCGGGGCACACAAATGACCCCTAAGACTACTAATAGTGTAAATAGTAGGAAATCTATCCCAAATATACCAAGGGTGGGTGGAAGCTTGCATGCAAGCAGACAGCCACTGTTATCTGGGAATATACTACAGGGGCCATCCCAGCAAATTTCCCCTCACCCTGCAGGGCCCCCTTACCCACAAACCCTGCTCGATCCCTCTGCGTCTTTGAATGTCCCTCAAGCCGATAATAAGAGCGGCCAGAGTAGATCATCCATTAACATCTTGACGAAACCTGCCCAAGACATTATTGATTTACCATCAGCTGCAGATCCCTTAGTTGTAATTCTGGCTGGTGTCCCCCCCACTGAGATCAGAACAAACAGAATCCTGGTCTCAGGTAAAGAATAAAACTGTGGACTGGTTGACTAGAAATAAAGGCTATAGGCCCATCTTAGCCAATAACATTTTGATGGTGCGTAGAGTGGCATGGCTTGGCAAATTACAAAAAAAGGTAGGGGGGGGATTGTGTCGTTGTTAATTTTAGAAGTCCTGTAGCTGCCCAAACAATCCTAGAAGCGTAAGATAACCCTTCAACTGCCACCTCCATTGTGGCTCTCCCATTGGGATACTTTTATAGGCCCTCTGCGAGGCCACTGGGGGTGTTTACTCCGCTCTTCGCGGTCTCAAATAGATTTGAGTCTCTGTCCAACTTAGACGAGCAAGGTTGACTGCAAGTCAAGGATACACCCGTTGGGAAGCAACCAATAACCGGGGCAATGGCTGAAGGGTAACCCCCACCATCAATACCTGACATCGAAGCAGTGGGTTCTCCCCAGATTGTATCGTCAAATTCCGTGATTATAGCTGTGTCGGAAGTAAAACGAAGGGGCAGACCTTATTTGAGAATAAAGTTGAAATCCTCTCATGGAATATTGCCGGGTTGCGATCGAAAAGAGGGGACAAGAATTGGGAGGCCTTTCTGTCAATGCATCATATTATTGCTCTGCAGGAAACCTGGGACGCAAAAGATCCCTACCATTTGGATGGGTATTGTTCCTTTAGTAAAAATGCTGAATCATCTGCAATGGGGAGATCGAGGGGAGTCTCTTGTTATTGTTTAGCCTCAAATTATTGTATAGGCTCGAGTTGGTAGTGACAAGCTCCCCAAATATTTTAGCTGCTAAACTTGTAGGTGACAATCTTCCAGTTATGTTGGTGGTAAATTTTTACAATTCTTTTACAAGAACAGACGAATTGGAGCACCTAAGAGCATTGTCTATTTTTTTTGACGATTATGATGCAAATGATGATATGCCTTACCATCTTTTAATTCTTGGCGATTTTAACATTCATGTTTGTCAATTAAACTGTATGCAAGGTATTGAGTATGAATACGGCCCACAGGGGGTTACCCACTTTGAACACAAGAAGAGTGGGTCGCACCTGGAGAGTCTTTTATCTGCCCACTATTTGTTTTGCCCATCACAATCAGAAACCTTGTGCCCTGTCCCAACCTACAGAGGGTAAGGTCATTGCAGCACTATTGATTATATTGTAGTCTCATGCCCCTTAACAGACCTAATAGGCTCTTTTTGTGTAACACAGAGTGGTCTGAGTGACCATAACCCTCTCATCATGGATATCAAAATCCCGGCCCTCGCAAACGTGACACCATTGGCTCTTATCTCTAATTCTAATATAGCTGCCAAAGATCAGGGTCGAAGGTTAAGATGGGACGTAATTACCCCAGTTTATTTCCTTGATAACTTATATAATAGCCAATCTGAGGATTTGAGTTTGTTTAAACACGGACTCTGAGCCAATGGAAATCTTAGGTGCCTTTGACCGTATTACAAAACGGGTAGCGGCTAATTTGACCCGGCGTGGTAAATCAAGGCCTAAGAAACTCAAAAACTGGTTTGACCAAGCTTGTATTACTGCGCATACGGCACTCCTGGAGGTGTTGAAAGAGTCTGTAAGGGACACTAATAGGACTGCAGAGGCCAGAAGGGCCTATAAAAATGCAATTAAAATAAGGAAAAAACAGTTAAAAGAGACGGCTTGGGATGAACTCAGCCAAGCGAGTGTTCTGACAAGTAGCACCCAATTCTGGAGAGTGATTAACAGCCCACTATTTGATGAGTCTGCCAATACAGCCAAAGATTGTCTCATCCCTCCAGAAAGGTGGGTGGAACACTTTAGTGGTGTATACACCGAGGTCAGTCAGTCACCGCTTACTCCTAACAGGGAAATTATTCAGGACCCAAAAATTTATTTCACAGAGGAGGAAGTAATGAAGGCGATTGTGTCCACAGCAAAGGGGAAAGCACCAGGCCCGGACATCGTGACGGCTGATTTTTATAGGGCTGACCCCACTGTATGGGCGAAGATTTTAACTTCTGTTTTTAATGCTGCCAATGTCTTGGGCTAAAGCAGTTATAGTCCCAATATTTAACAAGCATTGGAAATGCAATAGGTCTCGGATTTATTTGAGTTAGAGCTAATGGCATTGTAAATGGCAATGTCTTTTAGCCATGTGGTATGGAGTGTATGCATGTGGTGTGTAATGGAATTATGTGGTATGGATTGGAATTGTTCACCCTGCACACTCACTACTCTGCACTCACTACTCTGCACTCACTGCTCTGCGCTCACTGCTCTGCGCTCACTGCTCTGCGCTCACTGCTCTGCACTCACTGCTCTGCACTCACTGCTCTGCACTCACTGCTCTGCACTCACTACTCACTACTGTGCACTCACTGCTCTGCACTCACTACTCACTACTGTGCACTCACTACTGTGCACTCACTACTCACTACTGTGCACTCACTACTGTGCACTCACTACTCACTACTCTGCACTCACTACTCTGCACTCACTACTCACTACTCTGCACTCACTACTCACTACTGTGCACTCAATACTCACTACTGTGCACTCAATACTCACTACTGTGCACTCACTACTGTGCACTCACTCACTACTGTGCACTCACTACTGTGCACTCACTCACTACTGTGCACTCACTCACTACTGTGCACTCACTACTGTGCACTCACTCACTACTGTGCACTCACTACTCTGCACTCACTACTCTGCACTCACTACTCTGCACTCACTACTCTGCACTCGCTACTCACTACTCTGCACTCGCTACTCACTACTCTGCACTCGCTACTCACTACTGTGCACTCGCTACTCACTACTCTGCACTCGCTACTCACTACTCTGCACTCGCTACTCACTACTCTGCACTCACTACTCTGCACTCACTACTCTGCACTCACTACTCTGCACTCACTACTCACTACTCTGCACTCACTACTCACTACTCTGCACTCACTACTCTGCACTCACTACTCACTACTCTGCACTCACTACTTTGCACTCACTACTCACTACTGTGCACTCACTACTCTGCACTCACTACTCTGCACTCACTACTCTGCACTCACTACTCTGCACTCACTACTCTGCACTCACTACTCTGCACTCACTACTCACTACTCACTACTCACTACTCACTACTCTGCACTCACTACTCACTACTCTGCACTCAGTACTCACTACTATGCACTCACTACTCTGCACTCACTACTCTGCACTCACTACTGTGCACTCACTACTCTGCACTCACTACTCACTACTCTGCACTCACTACTCACTACTCTGCACTCACTACTCACTACTCTGCACTCAGTACTCACTACTATGCACTCACTACTCTGCACTCACTACTCACTACTCTGCACTCACTACTCACTACTCTGCACTCACTACTCACTACTCTGCACTCACTACTCTGCACTCACTACTCTGCACTCACTACTCTGCACTCACTACTCACTACTCTGCACTCACTACTCACTACTGTGCACTCACTACTCACTACTCTGCACTCACTACTCACTGCACTCACTACTCACTACTGTGCACTCACTACTCTGCACTCACTACTCACTACTCTGCACTCACTACTCACTACTCTGCACTCACTACTCACTACTCTGCACTCACTACTCACTACTGTGCACTCACTACACACTACTCTGCACTCACTAGTCTGCACTCACTACTCACTATTCTGCACTCACTACTCTGCACTCACTACTCACTATTCTGCACCCACTACTCACTACTCTGCACCCACTACTCACTACTCTGCACTCACGACTCACTACTCTGCACTCACTACTCACTACTCTGCACTCATTACTCTGCACTCACTACTCACTACTGTGCACTCACTACTCACTACTCTGCACTCACTACTCTGCACTCACTACTCACTACTCTGCACTCACTACTCACTACTCTGCACTCACTACTCTGCACTCACTACTCTGCACTCACTACTCACTACTCTGCACTCACTACTCACTACTCTGCACTCACTACTCTGCACTCACTACTCACTACTCTGCACTCACTACTCACTACTCTGCACTCACTACTCACTACTCTGCACTCACTACTCACTACTCTGCACTCACTACTCTGCACTCACTACTGTGCACTCACTACTCTGCACTCACTACTCACTACTGTGCACTCAGTACTCTGCACTCACTACTCACTACTCTGCACTCACGATTCTGCACTCACTACTCACTACTCTGCACTCACTAGTCTGCACTCACTACTCACTAGTCTGCACTCACTACTCACTACTGTGCACTCACTACTCTGCAATCACTACTCTGCACTCACTACTCACTACTCTGCACTCACTACTCACTACTCTGCACTCACTACTGTGCACTCACTACTCACTACTCTGCACTCACTACTCTGCACTCACTACTCACTACTCTGCACTCACTACTCACTACTCTGCACTCACTACTCACTACTGTGCACTCACTGCTCTGCACTCACTACTCACTACTCTGCACTCACGATTCTGCACTCACTACTCACTACTCTGCACTCACTACTCACTACTGTCCACTCACTACTCTGCACTCACTACTCACTACTCTGCACTCACTACTCACTACTCTGCACTCACTACTCTGCACTCACTACTCACTATTCTGCACCCACTACTCACTACTCTGCACCCACTACTCACTACTCTGCACTCACGACTCACTACTCTGCACTCACTACTCACTACTCTGCACTCACTACTCTGCACTCACTACTCACTACTGTGCACTCACTACTCACTACTCTGCACTCACTACTCTGCACTCACTACTCTGCACTCACTACTCTGCACTCACTACTCTGCACTCACTACTCTGCACTCACTACTCTGCACTCACTACTCTGCACTCACTACTCACTACTCTGCACTCACTACTCTGCACTCACTACTCTGCACTCACTACTCTGCACTCACTACTCACTACTCACTACTCTGCACTCACTACTCTGCACTCACTACTCACTACTCTGCCCTCACTACTCACTACTGTGCACTCACTACTGTGCACTCACTACTCTGCACTCACTACTCACTACTCTGCACTCACTACTCACTACTCTGCACTCACTACTCACTACTGTGCATGCACTACTCTGCACTCACTACTCACTACTGTGCACTCACTACTCTGCACTCACTACTCACTACTCTGCACTCACTACTCACTACTCTGCACTCACTACTCACTACTCTGCACTCACTACTCTGCACTCACTACTCTGCACTCACTACTCTGCACTCACTACTCTGCACTCACTACTCTGCACTCACTACTCACTACTGTGCACTCACTACTGTGCACTCACTACTCTGCACTCACTACTCTGCACTCACTACTCTGCACTCACTACTCACTACTCTGCACTCACTACTCTGCACTCACTACTCTGCACTCACTACTCACTACTGTGCACTCACTACTGTGCACTCACTACTCTGCACTCACTACTCTGCACTCACTACTCTGCACTCACTACTCTGCACTCACTACTCTGCACTCACTACTCACTACTCTGCCCTCACTACTCTGCACTCACTACTCACTACTGTGCACTCACTACAAGACGTTCAATTCTACGGAACTCTATAAAAGCTAACCCAGAAAACGCATCCCTTGGTCAGGGGAAAGGTAGAAGAGGCAGCATTTCACAACATCAAAGAAGCACTACTACAAAATACAACTATGGCATACTTCGATCCTGCCAAGGAGACAAAGCTTATATTGGAAGTCAGCCCCATCAGACTAGAAGCTGTCCTACTGCAACCACTGGAAGGGATGAATGAAGGGCGATTGTCTTTGCAAGCAGTGCACTAACCAGTACAGAGAAATGCTTTGCGCACATACGGAAGGATTCCCTTACCATCAAATGGGCTTGTGCACACTTCCACCTATAACTGTATGGACGGTCCTTCAAAGTATCCACCAACCCCAAACTCCTCACACCAATAGGGTACTAGCCTGAATGCACAAATGTGGCTGACTACCTTTCACAACACCCTAAGTCCGAACAGTCAACAGTAGCGTGTGAAGAATATGCATAATGCATCAGCACTGTGAACTGCGCCTTATCGATTGTGGTAAGTGAAACTGCAGAAGCTACCGAAGTGGATCTGTGCCTTCAACACACCCTTGCCACGCAAAATCTATTGAATGGAAAATCTTCCTACATGACATTGGGGATCATGCTAAAGACAGAAATATAGATTTGAAAGGACTATGCAACATGTGTGATGAACACAGAACCACAGATGAAGGTATCCTCGACCGAAGACACGGACTGGTTATGTCAAAAGCTTTCTACGACAAAATTCTGTGATTGGTGGGTGCTTTACTACGGAAGGGAAAGTTAGAAATGGAACTCTCAAACTCTTTAACGAGAATAGAAATGGATTTTGTGAAGTCTTAAGATGCAATGAAACAGCAGTCAAAATACTCGTATATTTGCTAGATTTCGCCAGATGCAACAGAAAGGGGAAAATATTGTGTTGGTGCATAGCCACAAGGACCAAGATATGATCCATCATCCAAATATGGAATCTTTTCCACTTTGAAGAATGTTTTGTGTAAGAGGATGCTTTCTCTGCTTTTAGATTGGCCAGACAATCGACATTCCATGCTTCTTGCGCGGCGGGCAGCCATCAGAGACTCGTCTTGTGCTGCATTATATTTTCTGACACGAGTCCTCCGCATTCTGCCTACTTCCTCCGGACGTGACGCAGCACATCAAGATCCCGGCCCTCATAGTGTCCGATGCCACAGTGATTGACAGCAGTTAACGACTGCTGAGAGAGGGCAGCCCCTCCCCCCTGTGCGAGTTCAGTACACTGTGTGAGGAAAGCCGCGCCGGCGCCGCTGCCACTTCTGCGCAAAGACACGCCGAGACGAGGTAGGAAGGGGGGGGGGGTCTCTATGTGTGCGTGCGCATGCGCTGGGGGGGGGGAGAATGTTCTGTAAGTGTGCGTGTGAGTGTGTGTATGTGCGGCGGGGGGGGGGGTCTGTATGTGTATGTGTATGTGTGTGCGTGCGTGTGAGTCTGCTTCCAAGGAGCCATGGGAGACAGGAAGCGCGCGCGACCTGATCCCAGTTCCAAGGTTGCGCGTGCACCTCGCTTGTCTGTCTCCCTTGACTCCTCGAAAGCCAGAATGATTACAAAAGAGTCTCGGAACGACAGATTGCTTCGCAATCTGTTCGCAGTTCCGAGACCTAAAAAGGGCTCAAGAGAAGACCCGGCCTGTTATAGGCCAATCTCACTCCTGGACTCCGCTGCCAAGATTATGGTAAAAGCTGTGTTAGCCCGCCTTACAGACTGGTTGGATAAGAATTGCATTGTCTCGGACCTACAGTATGGGTTCAGACAGGGAAGGGGCACGACAGGCCAATGCCTCAACTTACATCTTGTTCTAGGGAAGTACACGGTCGCCAAGCAGGGGGACATCCATTTAGCTTTTATGGATCTGTCCACTGCCTTCGACCTTGTAAATAGGCAAAAGCTTTGGGATTCCCTTTACAGTATTGGGCTGGAACCTGCTCTGATATCCTTCCTGGCAGCTATCCATGAAAACACTATGGCAGCGGTCCGTTATAACGAGAATGGTAGCCTAACAGAAGCTTGGCCAGTAAAGCGAGGGGTCCGACAGGGGTGCATCCTTGCACCCTTGTTGTTCACGCTCTACATTAACAACCTGGGAGACGCTTTAATTTCATCTTGTAAGGACATCCCAAGAGCTGGTTCAAAATTGATCCCTGCATTTCTATATGCAGACGATGCTGTCTTAGTGGCAAGGACGGCAAGAGGGCTACAATTCCTTTTAGATTGTTTTTTTGATTTTATGGACTCTCTAGACATAATAACTAATCTTAAAAAGTCACACTCTATGTCAATCGGTGGGGGACGGGCTAAAAAGGCGAAATTTTATTGTAAAGGTCTAGAGCTCACAAAAGTCCTGGTGTTCCCGTACCTGGGGGTTCTTTTTGATGAAAGAAGATCATGGGTCACGCAGCGCACGCATAAAAAGAATACCCTTGCCAGGGCAACTGGGGCTCTGTTAGGGTTCGCAAGACGATTAGGCACTAAGCCGCTCCCGGCCCTCATGAAAATGTATAACGCCAAGTGTGTCCCAATGGTGTTATATGGGAGTGAGGTATGGGGCTATACAGATGCTAACGACATTCAAACAGCAGAAAACGTCTTCTTTCGTAAGGTGCTGTCATTCCCAGCTTCTGTTGCAACTTTTAATATTAATGAGGACCTTGGTGCTGGTTTTATTGCAGATTGCTGTAGCCCCATTATTATGTTGGTTAAGAATCTGGGCACAGCAGCCACCTAATCTAAACCAATTGATCATTCAGGACTGTATGTCTTTAGACAGATCCCTCGATATCCTGTGGATCTGTTATATTAAAACCCAAATGGACTCACTGGTCAGCCCTGATTTGTGTTCTAACCCTAGAGCGCTAGGCAAGACGGCTATTAAAGCCGTGGAGTCTCAGTTCCTGAACAGGGTGATGCTGAGGAGGGAAGAAGGTGAATTGGCAAAACCTTCAGTCAGGAGTTTTGTAATGCTGAGCTTAGGTAAGGAAATACAGCCGTACCTGACCTACATAAACAAACCTGACCATCTGTTTGTGTTAATAAGGTTCAAGTATAACATGCTCCCATGGCTATTGTCATTCCCAAAAGGTTTTTCCAAGGAGGGGTCTTTGGGGCCCTGTCCTTGTTACAATTTTTCCGAGCAGAACACCCTTCAGATGGTCTTTTTATTCGATTTTTTATGTTAAATTACGCAAGAATTTTATTATGCCATTGTTAAGGAGCTGTAACTTTGAGCCTACTTGCAATTGCTTGGGTCCTCAGTGGTATGTTTTGGGGTAGCTAGTTATATCTCAGGGGCCATCAGGCGAAGGAACAAAGCAAAGTTATAGCGATAACTGTCCTCCAATTTTTTAATTATTCTGTGAAATAATGATTTTTAAATAGAAATCTGGTGGTGTGACATTTTAGATTATGAATTAGTGATTTTTTAAATGGAAAACTCATTGTGTGACAAACTTTTTAATCTATTTATTTGAATGCCAAGTGTTCCTTCTTGATGGTGGTATGTGATATATTTGGCTCATGAATTGATCATAGTGTTTGTTTATTTTTAATGTGTTATTGATATCATGAAATTTTGTCTGGTGTTTTGATGGTTTTAAATTTTAACCGAATAAAGCAAATCTTTGACTGAAAAAAAGGCACCTCTCTCTCCCCCTCTCACACTTTCACATGCACATCCCACACGTTCTGTTCTTGGCAAGGCTGTTGTACTCCATGACAGCCCCCACTGAAAGACTGCAAGATTACAAGAAAGAAACTTTTAAGAGAAATAGGCATATGCAGAACGTTGTACATTTAGGCTAGGATAAAATAACACACCAAAGTCAGTTATAATAATGGTAGTCCAAGGTCATCACAGGGTGTCGGACCCCAAGAGTGCCTCTAGCACTACATAGTCTCTGTTGGGCTATATATTTCGTATTGAACTTTATCCCAAACAATGACATCTACTACTGGCACAGCAGAAATGTTAACATGGGATTGATCCCTTTTCATTACATGGGATGAGGTGAGTGGTGCCAAAACACCATCAACCAAATGTACATCAGAGCGTTCAGGTAAGTAATCGCCATTAATCAAAAGGAAAATGACAGTCACAAATCCAATCCACATGAAGAGAAATACCATTGTAAGTACCATGCAAATGTAGGTCCAAGGAGGAACCAGATAAGTTCTGCCAAACCACAGGGAGCTTTATCCCTCGTTTCCCCAGCCTCCTTCCTCGATGGCCACTCTTGACTTTCTTCATACATCACCCTCCCCCCGAAAGCTAGTCGCCAAGATCTACTGCCTTGCATCTCCCATCTCTACAGACCGGGCACGGGTGGCTTGTTGTGAGGACCTGGGTGTCGAACTCTCTCAAGAAGACTGGCTATATTGTTGCAATCAGATTAAACGCGTTTCCCCAAACTACCACCTGCGCCTCATCCACTTTAAGTATTTGTATAGACTTACTGAACTCATGCCTAGCTGCAAAAGATGGGACTTATTCCCAATGATAGATGTCTGCGCTGTTCCGTCTTGGCGCCAGATTTCTCCCATCTTGCCTGGCTGTGCCCTCAGATCTCCGTATACTGGCGCGGGGTGTGTGCCGCTATTTCTGAGATTACCTCGTTGCTGGTCCTGCACGGCCCTCTGCTTTGCAGTTTAGGCTTTGTGAAACTTTGCCCCGATACTATGCACCGCCTGACTGCAATGCTTCTTGTCCTTGCGAGGCGTAGCGTTTCAATGTGCTGGGGTCGCAGGCTTGTACCTAAGGTTGACACTTGGCTTGAGGATGCTTCCCGGTGTCAGACACTCCTGTCCTAATTCTGGGACCTTATACCGGGCAAATCCCGCCCAATTGACATATGGGATCCACTTGTATCTTACCTCTCAAGTTGTGCCCCCCCCCCGCACTCCCCGTCGGTATTTTGCCCGCGGCGGCCGCCGGTGATGGTCAGTGAGTTGCAAGCTCCCTGCTCACTCTCCGTCCTGCTCCTCTAGCCTCTCTCCCCTATTTGTTGGGCCTCTCTCCATTGCTTACACTACTTCCCTAGTGCTGCCACTGCATTTTTTTTAATGCCCTGATACAGTGCAGTCTTGTAGCCTTGCTGTGCAAATTTGTCAATAAAGATTTAAAAATAAAAAAATGTTCTGTGAAACCAGGAAAAGAAAATGGAAAATTGACTGGGGGTGTGGGTGTGTGTGTGTGTGGGGGGGGGTTTGTTCCTTAGTAGTAGATATTGAAGATGAGGATGATGAAGGTAAAGACCAGTTGTCTCTATCCATGTAATAACCAACGGATCTTAGTCGATCAGCATTAAAAGAGGATTGGAGCGCACATGTGAGATTGTCTACCTATGCTCCATAGGCGGTGGGACTTGATTTTGCGTTGTAGTCGTTGAAGCTGAAGTCAAAACAGGAGGTACCATCAATTGAGGTTTCCACTTCACCCTCCTGGTGTACGTTCGTAGTCGGCAAAGATCTCACAGGAAGTGGAACATCTCTCCTCGGGACTGGTCTGTGCATACTATTCAGTATCAACCAAATGGTGCAATTTTTCCTTGCGTCCAGGTAGTGGAGGCAAATTTGGGGTGCCCTTTAATCCAAGAACAGGGACTGGTGCACGGTAGGAGGGACCAAATTCTTTTTTGTTTTCTATCCTCTCCTGGACCAGATCTCCAACTTTAGGAAGCCACCCTGTGACTGGGATCAGCACGGCTGTGTCTTCAGGCAAGTGCAACTCCGAGTCTATTGTAGATCCTGTAACTTAGTACAATGGTAATCTACGTCAAATGTTGTGGCAGCCCCCACAATGTCTACACTATCAAGGTCTGGCACAAACATTTCGATACCAAAGAGCATTTCGTATGGGGTCTACCCACCCAGAGATCTTTTCGGGAGAATATTTAATGCACGTTGAACCCTATATAAATGAGTCAGCCAATCCCTGGCAGTACCTAAGACCCTAGCTGTCAAAGATTGCTTTAAGACACAGTTCATTCTCTCCACTATAAAGTTGTCCTCAGGCCTGTATGGAGACGAAAATTTCAATAGCACCCCCAGTGACCTCATCACTTCCTTGTAAGCCTTACAGGCGAACGCAGGACCTTGGTCAGAATGGAAGGTACCACACGCAAATGTTCCGATAACGACACGCAAATCTCTAATGACATTTCGAGCGTCAGCACTACTTTGCAGCCAAACAAAAAGGAATCTAAGGCATGAATCCACTGCAACCAGAATATGTTTATGGGCAGTTTAGGACGTCAAAGGACCACAGTGATCAAGATAAATACATCCAAATGGTTGATTTGAGATGTATAGCTGCGTGTGAGGTGGACGGTTTAATCTGTTGACAAGTGTCACAAGAAAGTACTTAATTACGTGTCTGTCTATACCGAGCACGCCACCAAAAACGCTGCTGCAAAAGAGACGCCTTCGCTGAAACTCCAGCATGTGCAGAAGCGGTGCCTTCATGTGCGGCAATGATTAACGGAAGTCTCCGGTCCTCGTTGTGAATCAGTCGATGCCCAGCGGACGGAATGGAGGCAAAGGGAACTTGTTCCATTGATAATTGATAAGAATACTTAGAAGGAAAACCTTGTGGGATTGCTGTCCCATCCCTTGTAGCATCAATAGCTGCCAGAATTTCATTATAAATTTTGGTCATTGGCCTTGTAACTGTTGCTACTGAACACGTGGCAACTGGAGATTTGGCTGCCTCATCAGCCAAAGAATTGCCAACAGCATGTGCTCACACACGCTGATGGCCAAGAGTATGTATAACAAGTGTGAGCAGTAAGCTTTCTTTAAGAGCTGCCACTCGAACCCAAAGCGTTTTATGCTTTATTGTGCTACCTTTAGAGTCCCGATAATCATTTTGAGACCAAAAGTATAGATTGTCATTAAAGTACTGCACACAATAGAAAGATTACCACACTATAAGTGTAGGTATATCGAGATCAGCGAATTCGAGAGCCTATACTAAAGCCCGCAGCTCAGCCAACCGACACCGGGCGATACCATAAGTATGCGTTTCCCATGATCCAAAAAGCGTTCCTTTAGGATCGCCATCTGAACTGCTGTAAGAACTTTTTCAATAGGGGAAAAGCGCATCTTTGCTAATGTGTATAAAAGATCAGACTGCAACAACCAAATAATTTTTATATGTTCCGGAAGCCAGCTGGAAGACGAAAAAGATGGTTATATCAATTCATAAAGCAGTTTGATACGCTGAGCATAATCAGGAATGTAGGTCCTCCTGGAAAAAAAAAACATGAAAGATTGTGACTTCAAAGAGTAGAAAGATGCTGCAATTGAGCACTTTTCTCTAGAAAGTGGGGGCTAACCTCCTCCCTTCATTGTTGAGTTTGTAACCCCAAAACATAACCACCAAGTAGGTGATGTGAGACTTAGCAAATTTGAAGGACAATATAAGTGGTCTGCACGCACCAGGTGAAGTATCAATTCATAATCCGTCAAGTAAATATCATTGACGTAAAAGAATGCACCGGGATCTATGTTGTGTAAAAGTGACAAAACACGCGCAGCAAACTCACCAGGTCTATTCTTAAAGCCCATGGGTAATTTGTTTAATCTTTTCTGATTAGCGATTGCAGTAAATGCAGTCCGGTCACAGCTCTCACAAGACAAATTGTGACTGTGAAATCCATTGGAAATGTCCAAAGTAGTTTTATACTTTTTTCAGACAATATTATTTATTAACGCAGAGCTGTGGGTGTTCTTTACAGCAAACGTACGAACATGACTGTTCCAATTTCTATAATCCAAAACAATGCGATATGAACCGCCCGGTTTCGATATCGGAAAAAGAGGATTATTCATGGATGAAACACATGGCTCAATTACACCCTGATATTCCAACTGGGTGTCACTAACAGACGCTCTCGCTTCTCTTTTGATTGGATATTGTGCCTGAGGCTGTGGCATTGATAGCAATGGGATCTCATGTGATGGAGTATCTCTATCCCAGGCCACTGGATTGCGATACACAGCCGGAGCTAGGGCTAATGCATAAGCCTGCTTAGTCTCTTCCGGGACGTAACTCGTAAATATCACGTCTTCACCTTGAGAAGATGCTAAAACAAATGGTGGAGGCCAATCCGCCTCCGCCAACAAAATGTTATATGACGAGGTAAGGTTATCGCAAAAGATACCCTTAATTGTACATTGTATATCACCTTCAGTTTGGAGGACTATGTCGTAAAGTCTATCGGGGGGCAACTCTTGTATCCACTGTTTCCTTGCTCACAATGTTCAGATTAAACTCCAGGAACAGGCATAGAACTAGCATAGCAGAGAGTTCTCATGTGAAAGGCATAAACGGAGCTTTGTAAAAAATAAAGACATGTAGTGTTGTGCGCAAAAGCAGCATCATGGCTACCAGGCTCAGGCTAACTTAAAGATGTCGACAATGACTCTAGCAACCACGTGACACCCTTCGGGCAGGTATTCGATTTTGATTACCTGGGTATTCGCCTCACATCTAGTCTAAATTGGGCTCCCCACATTGATATGGCAAAGCTAATGGTCATACAGCTGACTGCCCACAAATCTAAAATACAGAAAAAAACGGTGTCAAGAAAAGTGGCTCGTGCACTGGAGATTTACAACATCAAAACTCTGGGGGGCTCTTTATGGGGCAGAACTATGGGGTAGTGGAAATACAAACGGTCTAATTGCTGTAGAAAACTTCTTTTTAAGATGTCTTTTGAACTTACCACCTCGCACCCCTTTGATACATGGATTTTGCCCAGAGAAATCTGACCTACAAGTTTGATTATAAACTATTTATGTTCTGGCTTCATCTGTGGTCTGTTGATGAGTTAGTTTCATACAGAACCGCTTTGCCTGGCCCTGATTCCCTGGTTCAATAAGTTGAGGGGCCTACTCCAGCGTCTAGGGCTGGAGACTTATTGGTAAAATCCTGAAAGAATATCGATAATATCCAAGGCAAGGGTTAAATTGATCTACTGGGAAAAAGTCATGAAGAAGGAATTCTCTAATCTGGTGGGCTCCTTGGCCAGGGGTTTTTTTTTTTTAGATTTTAAGCCAACTGCAAATTATGAAGAAACAATTGATGAAATTGTGCCTCATCTGGCACGCAAACTTTTTTTACAATTTCGATATAAGACTCTGCCAACCAAGCTGTTTTGTAGTATATGGAGCCGTAATGTTTCTCTGGATAATCTCTGCCCAGCCTGCAAATCAAGTGCAGAATCTTTCGGCCACTTGCTCTTTTTTTGTCTTCACTATCAAAATCTGAGGACCAAGTGGATTATTCCTCTGTGCAGACTGGTTGGTCCTGGCCATTACTTGGAGGTGCTAAGAATTTTGTCCACCGATACACGCAGGCCAATTATTTTTTCTTCGGCTAAATTCTGGTATGCTCTCTGGATAAAGCCTGCCAAATGCATTGTATGAAATTCGCCTATATTTCTATTGTATACATTGTATTTTATGATTCTAATGGCTTTTATTGTATTATTTTTAAGGGGTGCTATGTACTTTTTAAGATCTATACATGATCGAAATAAAGTTTTGATGATGATGTATTTATTTCTTTCCTCCACCCATAGTTTACCAAAAGTAATCAAAGATTGGCTTACCTTGATTCTATGTTGCATAATTTCAGATAAGGTCTTACCTACTTCTTGCCAAAAAGTGTAAAATCTAGGAAGAGATGTATATATCAAAGTTTAGTAAACCTATAAGTACCTATATACTTTTTGGAAGTTGGTATTTAAATGTTGATGTTCTGGTAGTAAATCCATTAATTGTCAGACCCTAGGTGAATGGCTGATTAAATGAGATGGCATTTAACATGAGGACTTTCAGTTTTATCTCTATGCATCTGTTAATGCTCAGCATTCACTGATGCATAACAATCAGACATTTCAGGATACAGATGTACTCTGAGCCTTTTTGTACTGAATAGCATTGAAATCCCAGTTTGTAGTCAACATACAGCCACACATAATTCAAGATTTTTGTGTAGATTTATTAACATTGTTTGGTGTAATCTTGGTAATAGGAATCATGCCTCTGTTTGTAGACTAGGGGCCTATTCCAATCTGCATTTTGTAGTACTTTGGTTTGTGAATACCATTTTGTAATACTACTATAGTATAAATCTCCACTTCTCCTATATTTTTGTGAAGGACATCCTTAGTAGTAAACGTTGCTGGGGCCAGGGGGAGTGGTGATATAAGTGGATATTCTTAATCTTATATGAGGTGTTTAGGGAGGGTTAGACAGTGGTTTAGAGTGGGACATGCACCCACTCTCAAAAGAATAATTCCATTGCTGTTCACGAACTGCGCTTCTAAAGTTACTGCTGCAAAATAGTTCCCCAAACTGTAGGAAATTACTCCAGCTCAGAACTTGAGTAAGCCCAGCACCAAGCATTGCCAACCACTGCTACTACAACACAGTTAAATATATGTTTTACTTTTCTCTATACTTCACCACAGTCTGTGTGGAGGTGGCTCTATGGTAAAGTATGGCGTTTTTAAAACTTAATGATAAATTAGTGAAAATATTTTTGTTAAATATTAATGTAAATTAATTTTATAAGAGTTCAGTTCAAATCTTTTTATTGGATTGTTTTCATGATAACTCATAAAAGAACATACAATAAAAATCATTAAAAACAACAAAAATCATTATAAACATTCATTGTGAAGCATGGAAAACCCAGCTAAAGACATGTAAAAGCAAACTATATAGCTCTCTAAAAATTGTAGATATAGTAGGTCCGTCCTCACTTGTATAAAACCCAATGGCCGCAGTAAAGGGCAGATATGCATAGATCTGATTTATTTTAAAATGCAACAAATAAAAACAATGTGCAAAGTGTCAAGTGCAGTAATGTTGTCGGAAGGGCAAGTTACAGGGTCTGAAGGCCTGTACCAATGGACTAGCAATTGGGGGAACAGATTTAGGGGAAAATACAACAAAAGTCACCTATGTAAAACCAACATGTCAAGTGTTCAATACTATTCACAATTACTTGAAAGCTTGACCTTCGCATACTGCTGACATGCTTTTTTAGACCAATACTTTGTTACCCTACTTTCCTGCTTGTACAGCTGAAACGTCTTTGACCCAGCTCACACCAGATTTCAAAATTGTTTCTGGGTAAGAGAACAGTTCTGGCCTACTTAGCATATATTTAATGTACTGAATCCATGGAATTAGATGGCCATATTCCAACCCCATACAGTCTTTCAGAATAGTCCTGTTGAATTCCAAGTCTTTGTTAAACCCAACAGATAACCATAATAAAACATTGCAGATTTGAATGTAATCTGAAATAAAACCCATCCCCAGTTCTCCATGGACGACTTCTGCAGGTGCCTTATGTGGTAACCTTTGTAGTCGTCCTGAGGAATTAGTTCTCTGCCACCTGAATGGGATGGGAAGGACTGTGTTTCAAAATCTCTGTTTCAAAGGATATTGTGGGAACATACTTGGTTCTATAAAAAGCCAATATAGATTTAAAGTGTGGACTTCCCAGTCTTCTTGCAAATGCATCAATACTCTGTTAAATGATTGTACAGGAGCCTAGATTAGGGAATCCCAGTTTAGGTTTGCATCTAACCCGGATTCCTAAACAGCTCAAATTATCCGTCCTACTAATCCGCTGACCCCTAATAATTTGGGTTGTAGAGTTTGTTTTGTTTGGCCCTAACACCATAATGAAAGATTTTGAAGAATTAACTTTCATGCCTAAGCCACCCATGAGATCATAAAAGCAATCCATTAAAAGCTGTAAACTGTTAGCTGTACGAGCAATACGCATAGTGTCATCTACGTATAACCGGCATCCTCCTTATTATCCACTAGGGGGATATCCTTGCATTGTGCCACTAAATACTGATCTAACTGATTAATAAGTAAGAGCTTGGGTGCTAGGATGCAGCCCTGATAGACCACTCTTTCCTACCCGAAAGTGCGATGTGGACTCACCCGTAGACCCAAATCTTACTGAGGCTTTCAGCTCCTCGTGCAAATCAATCAAGAAATTGATGGGAGCTCATGAAAGCCAAGTGTATCACCTCCTTCCTCACCTTAGTGTACTTGGAGATTAATAGATAAAGATTAAGATTTTTCTCTATCAACCCTCTCCTGGGCCTAAAACCATATTGAATGCCTGAAATAAATTTCCATTCTCTGACTAATCTCTCAGACGGTTTAGCAGTACTCTCCCTATAATCTTCCCTTTTGGATCCAGCAAGGAAATGGGCCGATGGCAGGTGGGGGGCTCCCAATACTCTTAGGGGCGTCATCTCTGTATCTAGGGGGTGTAGTGTTGGCCACCATGCATATGGATTTAAAATGACTAACCCGAGCCTGGGAAGGAATAGATTGACTCTGTTCAGGTACCGCTGGCTCCTTTAAAAAGGGCTGATTTACTACCTTCCAAAAAGCAGAGCTTACACCTGACTCGCAAGCAGCTTCCAGCTCTTCCCATGCCTCTTTTTTTTAAGGGTCTCCTTATGGGTCTTACAAGCCAAGTTATAACTCATTCTGGGCTTTTTTATTGAAACCTTATGCGTGGGCTTTTGCTTTAATGCCTTCATCAGCACCCTATGTGCCAATAAGCAGCTCCTATCTAACCCATTATGGCCTAGATAACCCCCCCTTCTTGCTTTTTCCATAAGAGCTGATTGTACTGCTATGCCAATATTCTAAAAGGAATCTAAAATGGTCTGATCCGAAAGGTCTATCTATAAACAGTTCCCAAAATCTGCTCACCTGTTCTGAATCAAAACACTTGGTCATCTGGGACAATTTTGGGCCATCTAAGCCTACTACCTTGGTCCTGCAATCACAAGGGCTCCTCGTAGCTGGTGGCTGACCTACCCCCACTTCAACAAAGCAAAACTGCACCACTAATGGAGTATGGTTGCTGCTGGCTTTCCACTCCACAGAAAAGAGAGTAAGCCAGGGTAACATTCTGACTGATAGCAAAATGGAGTCAATAACTGAATTACAACCTCTCCCTTTAAATGAGGGTACTAACCCAGGAGAGTAATAGCTCATTTTAGACATTATATCAACAAAATTGTATTCAAGCACCAAATTATTAAGCGATGCCCCTTGCTGAGAATGAGAAAAATTAATCTGTTTGGTCTTCTTCCTATGTAGAACACTACACCTGCAGGGTTGTAAGTTAAAATCGCGTGCTAAAACTATCATGGGGAAAAGGATTGTTCCTGAAAAAAACGTTCCTGCAAATTGAATAATTCCTCTTCTAGAACTTCCCTTGAGGAGGGCGACTTATAGATGTTGATTATTAAAACCCTGGTATTGCCTGTAAATGAAAGGGGAACGCCTGTTATATTTAATGACTTGGAAGTAAACCATTCCAATTTACCATCTAGGGCTAAACTTGCAAAAGAAGCCAGCCCACCCTTGGATCTACCATGCTGCACCGGTGAAACATGTACATAAATGGCTGCAAATCCATCGACTGACAAATAACTAACTTTGGAAATAACTACACAATTAATTGTGGACTACTTTCCTACATCTAATTTTAAATATATGTCATAGTGATCTGATAATAAATATTTTTTGGATATACTGAAGACATTTTTTAATTCCCCTCACCACAATATAATTTACTTTCACTGCACGCCCGAACTCACAAAACCTGCTCCGCAGTAGGTCAGGCGTCGAGGCACACTAAAGAGGCACTCTGCGTCTTTAGTGGGGCCCAATGATGAAGCATGTCACCACTAGGTGGTGAGTGAGGGCTTTCTTAACTGACCTAAGTGGGCCAGTTTTTTGTTCTTCTGCTCCTGTTTGTGGTCTTTCAAACACCAGAGGACACTCTTTTCTTGTTTAAATATGCAAATCCATCAAGACAGGCCTTCCCAGAGGAATCCCATGTGTCCCGGGGATAGATGATTTGAGAGGAGCTCAACATTTTAACCTCCAGATCTCTATCCAAAACAGAGCTTACCCCAGCCACATTGAAGCTCATTAACCTAAGTTGTCTCAGAATTTCCGAAGGAAACTCTCCCAGACCTTTATGAATACTACCCCCTCCTCCTCTGATTCCAAAGGTCAATCTAGCTCACTTAGTGAAGAGAGGGCATCCAACCTTTTTCCTAACTCAATTCCTAGGTTGATAGCCTATGGGGAAGGGGGGGGGGGGCAACACACTCAGGATTCTGCATCGTACCCTCTTCTGTACCCTAACCCCTCCTGAGCATTTGTGGCGGATAGAAAAACCCTAATAGTCAAAGTACAATCCCCTGCCCTGGTGCTGAATTATTCGCAAAAAAAGCAGGATCTGTTCCACCCTCCTAAGGAATCACCTGATCCCCTTTTAACTAATTCCCCAGCCCATCTCACTCTACTAATCATAATAATCTCATTCTATCGCAATGAAAGTGAGAAGCCCAGTTGACCCGAAAGCCAGTGAGCAACTTTGTTTTTGATCCCTCTGTAACATGCCTCAACACCTTTTTTCAAGCAAGGCACATTTACTATGACACAAACATAAGGTCTAGCAGCTGAGAGGTAACTGTAGAATCGACTTGGCTGTGGATACCCCATTGGTGGATACTGCTTTAGTAGGGGGTGCCTGGGCAGGGAGATGCCCTGGAATACTCCGGTCCTCCCCAACCTGTATGTGCTCCTGCACAATGGAAGAGAGAGGGGCACAAACCTTTACCCTGGGACAAGATTTCTGACATGTTATCCGCTCTTTAGCTTCCCTTGGCACTCCTTTAATGTATAACTTTGACATATTATTCTCCCCCACAGCAAAATCAGGTGAAGTTTTGTTATCATTACAGCCTAAAGGACGAGAGCCCTCTAACACAGGGGCATAAGCATTGACTGACCCACTGCCCAGCCCCTTCCCGAGCTGTGGTCCCATTCCGAAGTGATGTTGCTGCAGCTGCTTGACTATCCCTCACCTCCCCCACCGGGCCCTTACATGACCCGCAACAGCAGGCCCGGTCCAATTCACCAGCACAGGGATTGGTCTGGCTGCAAACAGATATAAAGGACTGGTCAAAATTGCAAGTTGAACTTCCATAGCAACCAGGTGCTCTTTGATTGAGTTTAAATGTTCTGAGGATTGAGGACAGTTGTTTACTAACTTTTTCAAAACGTGGTGTGTCCAGTAGCATTGAGGTCGAACCCTTGCTCGCTTTCAGATTAATAGCTTGTAGCATAGACCGCAAAGCTCAAGGCGCTCGGGTACTGAACCTCTTGCACTTGGTTGCTGGTTCACGGGAAAATGAACACTGATAGGGCTCGGAGGGACTAGATAGATGTTGGGGTTAGTCTCTGTAGCAGAGGCCCTGTATAATACTCCTGCGTCTCCTGCAAGGTGGTTGTGGATGCCCTCCCTCCTTCCTTGAGGGTCTACCCAACAAAGGTCATCAGGGTTCAACCTTCGGTACATTAGGACAAGAGGCAACTGCCCCATGCCCCCTCCTGTGTTGCACGGACAGTCTTTGCTCTGTTAGGGCTATCTCGATTGATACCACTCCTATGGCCCTCTCGAGCATGCTGTCTATGCTCGTCTGTCTATGGGATAATGTTGTACTGCCCAGTGCTTTATGCATGCCCATGACTTTTACTTGTACCCCACCGGCAGGGAGCAAAGTACAGAATCCTTCGAGCAAAGGGAGGATCTCCTTGGGTGATAAACCAGCCCAACCAGTGGCCCTTCTCTGCTATACAACAGTGTCCAGTAGATAAGCCTGTGAGCAGCCCATCCCTGGCACAAGGCCAAACTAATAGTGTGAAGGTCACAAAAAGAAGGCGTCTTTTACCCCTGGACATTCAGTGTTAAGGGAGTGGGACAGCCTAGCCTCCTCCAGTTACAGACAGACCCACTTTTGGCCCCGGCACGTCCCATGCAGCGGGGTAGATGGCAGAGCTATAAGCGCTTAGTGAGACTGCTCAGGTACTGCTGATCGGGGGCTCCAATCGCCACCCACAAGGATCTCTGCACAGCGTCCTGCTCTGCCTATATATTTATTTTAAATGTAGAACAAAATAATATAAAAAATGCAACATCACTATAAACCTTGTTTTAAATAAACATTTAATTAACTTAAATATATTGAATACAATAGTTTAAATTAAAAAAATCTTAAGGTTAAAAAAATGCATTAAATTATACATTCAAAAGGTTTGTGGTATAAGTAAATGACTTATTTTCCTAATGTTTTTACATTATAATATATTTTAAATTATTGTAAATAATTTAACATTATTTTCTCTGTGGTTTTATTTCAAGTTGTGTTCTTCACTATTTTCTGTGGGCAGTTGTTGCAATACCAGTGGTTGGCGGTGTTGTGTCTTGGACTTACTCCTTTTTCTTTTTAGTAGTAGTAATGTACACTGGTAAATTTGGCTACGCCCTCTGTTTCAGTCACTGAAGACCTGCAAGTCTACACTTTTGAGTAACTTTACAGTTGGAATTTTGGGAATAGACCAACCTAGTAACGTTTCTCAGTAGTGTAAAATTAAATGTACACTTCTAACTTACTGACATGTGTAAGTTAGATGTATGATGGAACCAAGCATGCCATTACCACGTATGCCTTCATAACGGCGTCATTAAACCACGCGTACCATTACCATCAAAGTTTTTATCACACATATAGCTTAACAACTCATGCCTTTACCACAAAAATATATGTATTTTACAGGTAAGTTTAAACCTATGGTAAAGGCAGTTGCATGGTAAATATTTTACAGGTGGGTAGAAACCTGAATATGTATTTATTTTACTGAAAGAAAACAAAGGTTACAGGGACGTTCTAGTTGGGCTCAGATTTCACACATACAAACCAGTGAAATTCAGCATTTATTGTTAGCTGAGATAACTAACTCATGCCCCCTGCAATGCACTGCTTATGACCTCACATATTACATCACTCATGACATGTTTAGCAACATAACTGGTGGCATCCCAAATGACGTCACTGATGATGTTATCCAGTGACTGTGTGTTTTTAAAAAGTTTGAGTGTTAAAAATATATACCAAGATGTATTTGTGAATCATTGGGTGTATTAGTGCCTGTTTGGATGATTCCGTGGGTGTGTGACTGATGGTATAAGGGAGTGATAAGGTGTATCAGTGAATGTATGGGTGAGGGACAGGTTGTGTGAATGTCTTTATCTGACTGTCAGTTGGCGTCTAAGTGGCTGTATGAGTTTCTCTAGGGGTGAAGGATTGGTTGTCTGAGTACGTCTATGGGTGTCTGTGTGTGTGTGTGGTGGGTTAGGGGAGTGTGACTGCCTTTATGGATGAGTGAGTGTGTGAGTCAGTGGCTTTATGGGTTAGTGAGTGCGTGTGTGAGGGGCTGTATGGGTGAGTGAGTGTGCGTATGGCTGTGTCGGTGACTGAGTGCATGTGCCAGTGGTATATGTGTAAGTAACTGGGCATGTGAAAGGCAGCATACGTGAGTGATGGGGTATGTGAGTGACTGTATGGGTGAGTGATTGTGACAGTGGCTGTATTGATGAGTGTGTGCTTGTGTCCGTGACTGCATAGGTGAATCAGTATGTGTTACTTTCTGTATAAGTAAGTGAGTGTGTGTGTGACTGTATGGGTGAGTAAGTGGCTGTGTGATTGACTGTATGGGTGAATGAGTAGATGTGTGAGTAGCTCTATGGATGACTGACTTAGTATGGTAGTGGCTGTATGGGTGTATGAGTGGATATGTCAGTGGCTGTATTAGTGAGTGAGTGGGTGTATGAGTGGCTGTATGGGTGAGTGCATGAATGTGAGTGTTGATCTATGAATTCGTGAGTAGCTATCTATGAATGAGTGAGTGGCTCTGTACATACTGGAATTGGTGTGAATGGATTTGTGAATGGTAGTGTGGAAGTTGGAGTGGGTGTATGAAAGGTTATATTGGGATGTCATTTGAGATGTCATCAGTGATGGCCTCAGTGATGTCACTGACTATGTCATGAGTGATGTAATATGTGAGGTCATTAGCAGTGCATTGCGGGGGGGCATCAGATAGTTATCTCAGCTAACAGTAACTGCTGAATTTCACTGGTTTTGTATGAGTGAAATCTGAGCCTTACTATAATGTTCCTAATCCCATAAATAATGTAGACAAATTGCACTTTGACATCAGTGATCATTATATATTTTAAAAAATCAAACACCATTTTGAAGCTTTATTAGCAAAAGTAAATAGACTATAATTCAGCAACTTGTCAAATCCTATTTAACAGCACTAACCGGAAGTAAATGTTTCATGTAAGTATTTCTCAGTATCTCACATCACCTGGGAGGAGGCTCGTTCACTCCTCCTTACAAAAGGCTACAACTTTGGTGATGTTTGAAGGTATTTGTGTATGCACAGCTTGTCTGTTTTCTTCCCTTTTTCCTGCATATATTTTGTTTTACAAATTGAATTTGTTTTGTACCCAGACCTGTTCTAATTTTTCTGCTGTTTGCCTTGATTTACCTTTAGTTATTGAAGACCTAACCCACAAAACTGGCAACTTCAAGCAATTTTCCATCTTCTGCAGCATGTTGGAATCTGCATTAACCCAGGTAAGTTTGAAGGAACACCAGATTGAAACAGAGAAAAGTGTGTTAAATCATTCCAAGCTGACCAAGGATCTGTGGTATATTTATAAGTAAGTTACGGGAGTGTTGTATGCAAGTTGTTCATCATATGGGCTTTTTATTGCAAGTATGAACATTGAACTAATTTGGCAAGATACTTTTGATAGAGTTCTGAAGACTACAGACCTATCATTGTATTCCCAGATATAACACTGTGGCTGAGGGCTTCCTGCAGTCATCCTGTTTTGCCCAGGTGTGTAATGGTAACGCTACAAATGCTGCATTTGTTATCCATACTAAATCTATATTCGAGTGATGTTTGCAACCACAGCCTGTTTCTGACATAACCTCTTGCTTCCTGAACATTTCTGCTACTCTGTGTGCTCTTAGTAGATTAAAATGTACTCCTTGCTCCAAACAGAGTAAGATTAGGTTGTGACCCTAAGCATTCAACTGTCCTACCAATTTTGTATTGTCTTTCTGCTCGCAATACCACTTTATAATTCCGACTATGGTCCGCAGTCAGCCGCCTGCTGGTAGATATTTTGACCAATTCTGTTTGTGATAATCCTTATTTAATGTATACATTCAAGTACTACGGGCAATACTGACAGTTTTGGTTGGAAAGGAATGCAGATGATTGTTGTAATAACTTTTATGTATGCACAAGTCTTCCCTTTTGTGGCTTTGATGAACAGATTGTTATGCAGTTCAGAGGCCTAGTTGTCGGTTTGTTTGCTGCCAACATTCTATCATTTAATTTTAGGAATATTCAGGATGATGGTGTACCTGCATTTCTATTAAATAGAAACATAGAGTATTACCATATCTTATTACTGTATGATGAGTCACTGAACATACATGAGTGTGTATTTGTATTTGGAAATTACAACCCATTCACGTGAGGGGGGTAATAACGAAAAGGAAGCCTTTAAGGGGGATATTGAGATTAAGAGAGAGATAGACTGTGGCTTGCAGAATTGCTCAGGTCATCTGGAAGTCCCTCTGAAGGGATTACAAATACCATCAATTGGAAATTGTAGTTCTCTTCCAAGGATACGGATTAATCCTCAAAAGCACTGAATAGTCCCCCCCCCCCTTCCCCACCCCCCACATGAGCGTGAACCTGGAATACATATGAAATATAATATATGTATGTTTATACTTTGTCATGTACATAGTACCCTAAATATAAATAAATGTGTTCTTTTAAACACATTTTATTGATTTTCATGGAGAACATTCCGACAAATCAGCAATTATACATTTTAGTGATACATACCAGTGATCCCAATCGGGATAATCATCCATTGCGACCATCACAAATGACATTGGGGTATAATTACAGTAAAAACTGTAGGCATTGGTATATACGTTATAGTATCTAAGGGTATCTTTATAATCCACATGTCGGTATATTATCCCAATCCCCTCCCTCCCTTTAGGATGCAACTGCCTCCCAACCTTCCTCCTCCCTGACTCAATTCCGTCCTCTAGTAGGGCAGCAAATTGCGCCCATCTATTGTGTTTTGTACCCAGGACATAAATGTTAGGCATGAGTCTATGCACAATCTGGTATTATCTGAAAGAGACACGTTAGTGATAGATTCCTTACCTTGGAATATCCTCAGGTGTCAGACTGGATCGGGAATGTTTTTCGTCAGGAGTACCCCTACGCGTCAGTGGGTGGTGTCGTGTGGCTCTGCGTCCGTCGCTGGTGTCTTAAGCTTTGAGATGACGTCACGGAGACTACTTAGGCGCCACCCATGCGTGCCGACGTCCGTTCTTTCTTTATTCGCGCCAGCAAGAGCAGATCCGGTTAGAGCACGCACTCTAGTCACTTTTTGACTAACTTTTTTGAGACTTTTGACTCTACTTCTTTTGAGTCTTTGACTCCTGGTGCCACGTAGGGATGCCTGGGTTTAAATCCTGCGGGGCCTGTCGCTGTACCATGTCGGTGGCCGACCCCTACGGCGTCTGTCTCTACTGTCTGGAGCGCGACCATGACTCCCGGTCATTTTCCGACTGTCTGCCCATGGCTCCGAAGGCTTTGGGGGAGCGGTCCCGAAAGCTGCTGGAGGCCAGGCGGTCATCTCCGCGCCGTTTGAGGTCCAGGGGTCGCTCGAGGGACCGACTGCGGAGCCATCATCATCGCTCCTCTGGATGAAAGACTTTATCCTCGTAATCGAGTAAGAGTCGTCACAAGAAAAAGTCGAAGAAGCATGTTTACTCTCCGACGTCCCCCCGTCGGTCTCTGGACGAGGGGGCCAAGGGTCCTTACCCTGCGGCTCCGTTGGAGCCTGGGAGTCCCGCGGCCTACCCACCCTATCCGGGTCCGTCGGGGACTCCGGCCCAGGTGCAAGAGTTTCTTGCCCCCATGGACCGCCTTTTCAGGCCTAGGGCTCCCGCTGGTCCCTATTGAGGGTTCTTTCTTGCCACCGGCTCTGCTGTTTTGGCACCGGCGGCGGCTCCAGCGGTGCAAGGTCCTCTGCCGGCAGCTTCGGCCCTGGCGC
Organism: Lissotriton vulgaris; assembly: GCF_964263255.1. Taxonomy (NCBI): domain Eukaryota; kingdom Metazoa; phylum Chordata; class Amphibia; order Caudata; family Salamandridae; genus Lissotriton; species Lissotriton vulgaris. The sequence goes on along the minus strand of NC_141697.1, from coordinate 714,108,633 downwards.
CACGGGGTCCTCCGCCGGTGGCTTTGGCCCCAGCGCCCCCTGGGGCTCCGTTCCTGGGACCGCAATGGGTTCAGTTCGTCCCACCTTCTTCCTTGCCCGAGTGACCAGGCAATTTTGCTCTGGCTTGGGACTCTAATTGGGACATAGAGCCGGATCGGTGCCGTTACAGACACCGTTGGAGCATTTGTTTTCTCCTGTGCCTCTCTCGCCGCTGCCGCCTGTGCCTCGGTCCGTGGAGGAGGGGGATGACTGTGAGGGGTCAGAGGACCCTCTTGCAAGGCATTGCAAGTCCGAACATGAGTGGGTGGAGGACTCTGAGGATGCAGGTGGCCTTGACCTCTCCTCTGAGCCTGCATTTGTGTCTCCTCCCGCTGTCTTGGAGGAAGGCGCCACATACACTATGGTTCTCCGTAGAGCAGCTGAGGCTCTTGTCCTTGATCTTCCTACTGTTACCCTCTAAACGAACCTCCTTACTGAAGTGCTTCAGCTGGCGGCAAGTTCTATGGAACCTCTGCTTCCGTTCAACGAGGCTTTGACGCATGTTTTGATGGGCACCTGGCCTAGACCCGCCACAGGGGTTCCAGTGGATAAAAACGTGGCCTGGCGTCATCGCCCGGCACCGTGTGACCCTGCTTTTTTAACAAATCATCTGACCCCAGAGAGCCTGGTCATTCAGGCCTCCACTTCCCAAAGCGCATTCCCTACCGCTCTACCGGATAAGGAATCTAAGAAACTGGAGCAGTTTGGCAAGAAGTTGCTTTCCTCTGCCAACCTGGGGCTTCGGTCAGTCAACACTGCATGCCTCTTGGGCCGCTACTCTCACGCTGTGTGGGACACGGTGGCGCAAGCTCTGCTCTAGTGCCCGGAGGAGGATCGGGCTGTACTTTCCCAAGGTGTTGCGGAGGGGGAGGATGCCGCGAAGTTCGCCATTCGGTGTGGACTGGACACCACAGACTCTTTGGGGAGAGCCATCTCCACGGTGGTGGCCTTGCGACGCCATGCCTGGCTGCAGTCCAAGAGGTTTGCAGGGGATGTCCAGAGTTCTCTCATGGACATACCTTTTGATGGCACTCACCTGTTTGGCCATAAGGCAGACAGTGTGCTGGAGGGTTTCACGGACTCTCGGGCTACGGCCAAGTCCTTGGGTCTCTCCACCACACGCCCAGCCACGTCTACCTTTTGTTCCTTTTGTGGCCACGGAAAGAGCGCCCCTACATTTTCGTTTAGCCAGAAGCCTGCGCAGAAACAACGTCCGCGCATTGGTGGCCGCTGTGGCGGCACAGGGGGCTAGTTTGTGGTCAGTCCGCCTCCGCTCCCGCAGCATCCGCATCAAAGCCTTCCTAGTCCAACCTTTGGGGTGCACCCCACGCCGGTGGGCGGCAGGATTTAACATCACCTCCCTCACTGGCGCTCTGTCACTTCAGACAGGGGGGTGCTGCAAATCATCCGAAGGGGCTGCTCCCTCCCCTTTGAGTCTACCCCGCCGGCCATGCCACCTCTGTTCCACCACATGTCGGGAGATCACTTTGCGCTTCTCCAACAGGAAGTCATGACCCTCTTGGCCAAGGGGGCCTTCAAGTGCGTTCCTGGGCCAGAAGTAGGATGTGGTTGTTATTCCCACTACTTTCTGGTCCCCAAAAAGGAGAAAGAGGGTCTGCGCCCCATCTTGGGCCTCAGAAACCTCAATCGCTTCTTCCGGAAGGAGAAGTTCAAGATATTGACTCTGGCTCAGGTCTTGGCTGCCCTAGACCCTGGAGACTGGATGGTAGCTTTGGACTTGCAGGACGCATATTTTCACATTACTGTCCTGCGGCCCACCGGCGTTACCTGCGGCTTACGGTAGGCCAGGAGCATTTTCAGTTTGCCGTGCTCCCCTTCGGTCTTAACAGCGCCCCTCAGGTGTTCACGAAAGTGATGGCGGTGGTCGCAGCTCATCTGAACAGGTCAGGGGTGTCAGTCTTCCCTTACCTTGGCAACTGGTTGTTGAAGGCAGGCTCGCCCGAGGCAGTCGTCCCCCACCTTCAGACTACGGCCGACCTGCATTTGCTGGGGTTCTCTATCAATGTGCCGAAGACGCACCGAAGTCCCTCTCAGAAGCTCCCCTTCATAGGAGCGGTTCTGGATTTGATGCAGTTTCGGTTTTATCCACCCGAGGAGCGATTCTGGGATATTCAGGCTACGATTCCGATCTTTCAGCCTCTATCCCTGGCTTCAGTCAGGATGATCCTCCGGCTCCTGGGCCTGATGGCCTCCTGCATCCTGCTGGTGCAACATGCCAGATGGCATATGCGGGCTCTGCAGTGGGACCTGAAGTTCCAGTGGGCACAGCATCAGGGCAACCTGTCCAATCATGACCAGATCTCGGAGGGCACTGCACGACAATTGCAGTGGTGGCTCACGATTGGGTCAATGACAGATCCCTCTCCCTTCCCCAACTGGCGCACACCGTGGTGACAGATGGGAGATCACAGGGCTCTGATCTCCGGCGGAGTCCCGGCTCCATATCAACCTTTTGGATCTTCGGGTGATATGTCTGGCACTGAAGGCATTCCTTCCCTCTGTCCGGGGAACTGTAGTGCAGGTGTTCAAGGAAAACACCACTGCCATGTGGTATTGCAACAAACATGGTGGGGTGGGGTCATGGACCCTATGTCAGGAGGCTCTGCATCTCTGGCCATGGCTGGAACATCAAGGCATTACCTTAGTGGTTTAACACCTGGCAGGTTCTCTGAACGCCAGGGTATCTAACTCAGCCGCCGGTGCTTGATGGATCACGAAAGGCGTCTGAACTCGGATGTGGCGCAAGATCTCTTTCTGCAGTGGGGAGAACCTTGGTTAGATCTATTCGCCACTGAAGAGAACGTGCAATGTCATCAATTCTGCTCGTTGGAATTTCCAAGGCGGCACTCGCTCAGCGACACTTTTCGTCGCGAGTGGAGCTGCGGTCTGTTGTACGCCTTTCCGCCTATACCACTACTGCCCAGAGTGCTGAAGAAGATTCAATGCGACCGGGCCCAAGTTATTAGAGTGGCTCCGGATTGGGCACGAAGATACTGGTATCCCGATCCGACTGCCTCTTCGGGAGAATCTTCTTTCGCAGCAGCAGGGGACGGCCCTCCACCCGAACCTGTCCGGCCTCAACCTCCATGCGTGGAGATTGAGCGGCGACAGTTTACAGCTTTCGATCTTCCTACCGATGTCTGTGATGTCATTCCGGCAGCCGGGCGCCCCTCCACTAAGACGGTATACGCCTGCAGTTGGAACAAATTTGTGGCATGGCGCACAACAAAGGCTGTGGATCGCCTTTTTGCCCCTCTTTCTGAGGTCCTTCTGTTCCTATTATCCTTGGCACAGCAGGGCTATGCTCTGGGCACTATCAAAGGTTATCTTTCGGCCCTCTCTGCCTTTCTAAGGTTTCCAGATCAGCCTTCTCTCTGTAAGTCCCTGGTTGTGAACCATTTCCTGAAAGGCATTACACACACGTTTCCTCCCATACCTTTCATAATGCCTCAATGGGACTTGAATCTTGTCTTGACCTATCTGATGTGCGCTCCCTTTGAGCCCCTTCATAACTGTCCTTTACATCTTCTCACTCTAAAGACAGCTTTCCTGGTAGCTATCACCTCTGCCAGAAGAGTGAGTGAGCTCCAGGCTCTTTCTTCTAAACCTACTTTCCTTTCTGTTCATCCGGACAAGGTGTTTTTTGGGACTCGTCCTTCTTTCTTGCCCAAGGTTGTCACGCCCTTCCACATCAGGCAGACCATCACTTTGCCCACCTTCGTACCGCCTCCGCATCCTTCAAAAGAGGAAGAGAGGCTCCACCGTCTGGACCAAAAACGTGCACTCTCGTTCTATCTGAAGGGCACACAACAGTTCCGGGTGGATGACCAGCTCTTTGTTGGCTACGTGGGTGCCAAAAAAGGTTGGGCTGTGCACAAACGAACCATCTCCCGGTAGGTCATTATGTGCTTCAAAGCATGTTACTCGGTGGCGAAGAAGGAGCCTCCTGTGGGGCTGCGTGCCCTTTCTACCAAGGTGATGGCAGCCATTACTGCCTTGGGACGCGGCATTCCCTTGCAGGACATTTGTCAGGCTACGTGGGCCTCGCTGCACAAGTTTACCAAGCATTACTGCCTTGACAGTCAAGTCCGGAGACACAGCTTCTTTGGCCGTTCTGTTCTCCGTGACTTAATGTTGTAATCTTATTTGCAGACCCACCCCGGGGTTGGTATTGCTGGGGTATCTATTCTAAGGTAAGGAATCTATCACTAATTTGTCTCTTTCAGATGCACAAGTTACTACTTGTGTAACGATACATCTGTAAGAGACATTAGTTTGTGATAGATTCCTTACCACCCCACCCATCCTCACCGTTCTGCGAACTGATTTTTAGGGTTAAGGTCATCCCTTTCAGGGCCCTAGTTTCATAGCACCAGTGGTCAGGTCTTGCATGGCTCTGCGTTCCTGGCGCGGAAAGTCGTGTACTGAATTAACGTCAGTGCGCATGGATGGCATCTAAGTAGTCTTCTTGACGTCATCTCGTAGCTTACGACTCCAGCGACGGACGCGGAGCCGCACAACACCACATACCAACGCACACGGGTACTGCTGGCAAATCTTTCCGGATCCAGTCTGACGCCTGGGAATATTCTAAGGTAAGGAATCTATCACTAACTAATGTCTCTTACAGATATATCGTTGCACAAGTATTAACTTGTGCTTTATTATCTGTGGGGCTCTATATCTGTATGTCTCGTTTAGTGGTGACCTGTGGGTGTATACGGTACAGTTGTTCACCTTGGTGGGGGTTCTGAGGAAATAACTAATTCTAGCGTTGCATCCCATTCCAATGAAATAGGGTTTTTCCGTAAGCCCCTTCGTTCTTCCCTCCATATCGCCATACTTTCGGCCCTCCCCCACCTGACTACCTCTCCGTGCCAGCAAACGCAGTCGGGGGTACCGCTGATTTCCACTGCATCGTGATTGATTGTTTTGCTAGTATCAGGGCTAAATCAGCAAATTGGTGTGAAACTTTCTGCTTCTTGCGTTTGTAAATAAATACATTATATGTGCAGCCTAAAGAAACTGATGCAAAATAAATTCCAATGTACATTGAGGTTTTCATTTAAAATGAGCCACACACATTTAACATTTCTGCAACACAGAAAAATGAAACTTTAAAGTCTAAACCATATCCTTTATTTGAATGGAAAAAGCAAGGAAATGGAAGGCATTGTTAGCAAAAAGGCTGCATTGAAAACCTTACCGGAACAAACTAGCACTTTGCCTTAAGACCTCCAAGACTTCCTGAATCCCATCATGTTCACTGGTGACAGTCAGGTCAGTTCTTTTTTCCGGCTTCTTCAGTGAGGATCCTAGAGCACTGAGCTCTTCAGCTTTTTGAGATTTTTGTCACATTTTTCTCTTCAAAATGAATTGGTTTTGTCTTCTCTCAACAGTTTTAATTACCCTTGGTACTTATAACCATTTTTCTGACTGAAAATAATTTTTTCTTCAGTCACAAAATACCATTTCTTTTGAACAGGTGTCCTTCGTGTAGCATAAAGATGGAACACTCTGATTCACACTCAGTGTGTATGGCAGGTTTACCTTTTTCTCATCTCCCAGACATTTGCTATTACAGCCAGAAACTGTTCAAGAGCACCTTCATGGACAGAGTGAATATTTGTCTAAATGCCCTTCTGGAGAGAGGAAAGCTGATACCTACAAGTGTCCTGGGGGAGAGGGAAGGTGTCTCCTGACCCTTCCAAAGTGACCTCCTCTTGTAGGAAACATCCATACAGAGGCAGAACAGAAAAACCACATCAAAAATGCCTTTCTCTTTCTCCGTAAGCAGGTAGGAGATCACTGTCTCGGCAGATACTGTGTGCTTGCCGTCGGCGTCACGTCACCATCAAAAGGGATTGTGGAACATTCATCGATGTCGAAGCCTCTGACCACAGAAGGATCGCAGTCAAGACAATCGGCGATAGCCCCGTTGACCCAGAGAAAGTTGACGATGACTAATATAGCGTCTAGCCTCTCAGCATCAAGGAGATCGACGCCAAAGCAGCCTTCGAAGTCACCAGATTTGACATTGAGACACTCACCGACGGTCTGCTAGTTGACACCGGGTACAGAGATGACGGGCATAAGGTTAAATGCAGTGAGGCATCATTTGACATCTAGATGCATACAGCCAGACAAGTCTTGTTCGACGTCTAGAGCATGGAGATCGATATCGAAAAGCCATTCCCCCCTGTCAGACGTCAGGATCTTGCAACTCTAATCAAGGAACCATACATCTCAAGTCCCAGAGAAATCTCCCACAGAAGCCACTCCACGTTGGTTTCAAAGTGTTCAACATTGGCATGTTCCTCCTCAGAGTCCAGGTTCAGACTACTGCCAGATGTACTCTCTTTCCAGGGTCTCATGGCATACATCCCCACTTAGAAGTACTCATCCTTGTACTTTCTCTCCTGAGGCTCCATCATAATTGCCTCCAATAAAACGCCTCAAAGATCTGTTTCCACGGAGGAGAATATCTCCACCAAGGACCCCACGGAAACCAAGATTAAGGTCTAGGACAACTCCCCCCACCCCATACGAGCACAATCAAGACCTCGATGATCTCATCTTTCTAAAGACAGACACAAGTCCCCTTCATGGTCCTCCACCACCTCTCGTTCATCAGTGAGAGATTACTTACCAACGTTATCGGATTCGCCTTCGGCAAGGATTTCGCCTGTGGATGATCTCCTCCTTCAATGATGTCCTAATCAGAGTGGCAACAAAGCTCAATATTGATATACCTGCATTAATCACCTCTGCGTCATTGATATTTGAAAATGTTCATCACAGAGCAGCGTCCAGATCTCTGTTCTCCCTTGTTCTAGTTCTGTTAGATCCAGCATTGCAGAGTTTTCTCACTCCAGCGTCTGTAGGTGCTGCACCATCAAGTTTCCTTAAAAACTACAAGGCACCTGACTAAAACCCTCTCTTCCTCAGGTTGGATCCACTACCTGTGATCATTTCTGCTGCTAGAAAGATTCATCGCGTGGCGTCTTCTTCTACATTATGAAAGTGGCCAGTGTCTCCGCATTAATGGGGAATTCCGACAGAGCTCTCTGAGACTCACTATCCAGATTCACTGACAAGCTGCCTAAAGAGGACCGGCAAGATTTCCAGGAGATCCTTCAAGAGGGTTGTCCTGTGGCAAATCAAGTTATTAGTGCAGCTGCTGATGCCTCTGACCTCACAGCCCATGTATACTCTTTCAGCAGAAGCGGCCGCTCCACACACTGCTCCCTGCCTCCTGGATCTGGTATTGTAAACGCTGAGACCCGGTCTCACTCCCTGCTTGAGCATGCATAATTAAAAAGAAGCGCCTAGTCAGTGCTTAGCGCTAGATCGCCCCGACCGCCGAGCATTTCTGTAGAAATCCGCCGAGACCACTCACAGCACCTAAGTCCCATAGTGCGCTTGTGCGACAGCAGCTCCTGCACCGTGCTGCCTGAAATTACATTATTGCCTGCAAATGTGCTTTTAATTTGCATTGCGCTCGCCTCCATTGTGCCCCTGTGTTTTGGGATTGCCTGCTTGCTGCTGCCATTTTGTTTGTTGTTGACTCCTTCCCCTGATCTCCACTCCGCCTCCCTGCTGACCCTACCTCGCCCCTCCCCTTCCACTATCCACATATGTCAGATGCATTTGCGCGCAGCGTTCACGCGTAGCGATCGCGCCCCATTCGCGCCGAAAGTGCGCCGAAGGTGCGCCAAAGGTAAGCCCGTCTACGCCCGTCCGCGCCTGGACCACGCCCAGCGCCAGACCCCCTGGCCCCCGTACCACCCACCCCACCCGCACTACATACGCCGTCTGTAGGAAGGTACATCCTGACTATGGTTGCCCCCAACTTTTTGCCCTGTGTTTTAGCTGGTTTTGGACATAGTCGACCTGGGACCCTGCCAATCAGGACCCCAGGCCTACTGCTCTCTCTTTAAAATGGATTCCATGTACCCTAGGTGCATTTCCAATTGGTACTGGGCCACCCTATCAGACCCTGTAACCCAGGGCAAGGGTGTACCCAGGGCCGCCAGGGGCTGCAGCATGTATTATGCCACCCCTGGCTGGCCTCCTAAATTTGACACAACTGGCTGCATGACAGCTGGGGCAAAGTCGTGTAATCACCCTTTGCTTTAGGTATAGTAGCTCTATATCTAACCATACCATGGACACCCGAGTTCCTATCAGTCACTCCTATGGCAGGCCTTGATAATCCTGAAGGCAGAGTGCATGGGCTCGTGTGAACTAGGTTCTGGCCCGAGCCGAGCCCGGTTGCAGCTTGCGGAATCAAGACCCAATGGCTGTTCCATGATAACGCGTCCCACATCGGTAACTTCGGTGTCGCGTTATCAAGACATGTCGAGTAAGGTGTCATACGAATCGGGATGCTGCCCTCTCACCAACTCTGGCGACGAGGTTAGCATTCCGCCCTTCTAGAGGGACACAACATGTACGTAACTGTGAACCCCGGTTAAAGTTAACTAAAGCCTCAGCTCCACAAAATGGATGCTGCCACCACAGACACGAGTCTGACCTCCTGCTGCTGGGAGTCCTTCCAGCGAGGAGAGCTTGGACAAAGGGTTTCCTGTCGAGGGCGGTGTTCGCACCGTCCCAGACAGGGTTTGTGTATTCTGGGTAGGTAGGGCTTTTGCGAGAAGGTGACTGCGGAGTGGCACCCCGGTGCTCACTACGCATCTGCCGGTTAGAACCAGTTCCAGGGGCACCAGCCCTGGCCTGGGGAAAGTCCGGCAGGGGAGAGGGGTGTAACTACCCCCCTTCCTGGTCCCACCCTTAGGGCAGGACCTAGTCATGTACCCACCCCTTTCTTTAGAATAAAGGCCGGAGCGGGGACCCTTCCAAATTAGATCATCTTTGAATCAAGAATACTTTCTACGAAAGGACTTCGAGACTCTTCTCAAGATTTCTCCCTTGTGACTAAGGAGTAGTCACCCTGCATCAGCGGGCACCATCTAAGAACTCTGCGGTTTGCTGTAAGTCCTTCCTCAAGGAATCCGACGGCCCAGCTCGACGAGAACCGGCTTCCCTGGCACCTCTGACCTCTACCCACGTCATCAGCCCAGCTGTGACCTGTGGGTGCGACGAGACCTCGAGGGACCGGCCATCATCAAAACCTGCACGCTTTCTTAACCAGCACGACCATCGAAGTAATTCCCTGGTGAGTGCTCTGGGGTCCGAGAAGCCCCGACCCTGAGCCGCTCCAGCACCGAAGTGCAGTCTCCCAGCATCTCAACGATCTGCGTGGGGCCCTTCTGCTCGCTGCTCAGCACGTTGTCTGGTCACTAGCCGCTGGCTTGTGCCCTTCTGTGACGACATCCGACAATCAACACTGCTGGTCTGGTTGCTCCAGACTGGCCCTTGCTTCCATCTTTGCGAGAAGCACCCCGGACCCTCCTGGTCCACTCACGACGCCATCTTAGGCCCACCACGTGGCCCTGAAATCTGCCAAGGCTTGTTGCCCCATCCTGGGCCCAGCGACGCCGACAGCATCATCCTTCGTGGGACAGCTCGCACCTCCACCGTGGTCGCCGACAACGCCTCCTGGTCCGTGAGACTGCAGAGCCTAGCGTCGCCCACTCACCTGGTCGAGGTGACGGCCAACCGGTGCCTTCCTGGTACCCTCTGACTACTGGCTAGTAGTACGAACTTGGTCCCCTCTGCTTTCAGGTATCCTCAAACTCTGATCCAGGCTTGGATCTCTACGAACTATTCATCACTGGTCGCCGGCCAGCAACTCCTTTTCTTCCGGCTCCTGGCTCGTCAGCGAAGACCCCGACGCCTGTAAGACTTGTGCAGCCGCAGCCCTCGTGGCTAGGTAACTCGGCATTTCGGTGCCTGCATAGCCTCTTTACTCTAGGGTCCCGAGTCCCTCGCTTCCGACTTGCCTTATCGGGTCCGCCCGAAACCTTAAACTTTCCGTGTCCTCGGACACTTGTTTTAATTGTGCACTTGAAGTATTTTCCTAAGAGATTTGGTTTGTGCTTAGTACCCTGTCCTCATAAAGAGTACAGGGCTGTTGTGAGTCTTAATAAATATACTGTTTATTTTCATAACACTTGTGTGGTGTCCTTTCACTTGGTGTTCAAGGGGTATGTGATGGTATAACAGCTGGCTTAACACGCCCTCTCGAGTCTTTAGCCTTAGACTGCTCGTATCCACGCTACTAGGATAGCTGGTCTATAGGTTGACTTACAACCAAACACCATAAGGGTCGTTGGAACGATACATAGCGGTCGCTAGAATAGCGAACGTTGCATATCGGGCCAACTTCTCACATTGGTGAGCAGCGGTTGGGATTTGAGCTTGCTGTTGTTTTACCACACGTATCCTAAGAATATCTTGTTGAAAGATCACATAAGTACTGTTAGTACATATAACTAAAGCTTAGAATACTCTGAGTTCTACTGAACCAGCTGTTGCAGCTCCTCAAGGCTTAGCACACCTTGGCTGCAACTCTTAGCAAGGGAATAGTAGGTAAACACATAGTGTAGGTAGGTGCATCACTTACACCACACTAGAAACAGTATGTCGGACAAAGGAGGAAACTCTGAGTCTCCCCTTGTGTCAGTTGACCCTCCACAGGTCATCCCTTCAAGATATACTGTGCTGAGCTTCAAGGAGTTAAGACAGGTGTGTCACTCCAGGAAGATCAAACAGGGGTCTAACCCCACAACGTCCTTTCTGATTGGTCTCTTGGAGACTTATGATGCCAGAAAAGCTGAGATCCTTCCCAGCTCTTCTAATCCAGAAGGAGACATGCCTCCCCTTGAGGGAACCAGAGACGATCCTGACCTCATCCACCTCGCAACTGAGAACGAAGATGTGGAGGATGATGAGGATGAGGATCCCTCTGGGGATGAGGCAGATAAGGGACAGGTAGAAGTCGTTAGACTAAGCAGGTCCAACTTAAGCAAACATGACAGTGGTACTGGGGGACCCCTGGGGCCACTATCAGGTCAGCTTAACATTGGGAATGGACGAGCCCGATCTCTGTCGAGAGACTCTGGCAGATCCCTTCAAACCAATGGCTCTCGCAACTCTTCTCAAAGAGGGATGACGTCCCCTCAGAGGAGAGTGTACGAAGCTAAAGAAAGGGCAGCTAATCTGAGGATTGAAAGGGAAGAACTTGCCCTGGCCAAAGAGAGGCTTGCCTTTGCTAGAGAGCAACAGTTAAGTGGGACAGTCCCCACTGGTGGCAGCATTATACCTAGCAATAGGGAAAGGAGTTTTGATACAAAGCACCTGAATAAGATAGTGCCCCCCTTTAAAGAAGGGGATCACATCCACAAATGGATTACTGCTTTGGAGAGAGCCTGCACTGTGCAGGGTGTTCCCCAAAGTCAGTGGGCAGCTATCTTGTGGCTCTCCTTTGATGGTAAAGGTAGAGATAAGCTCCTCACCACAAGGGTGGAGGATGCTAACAATTACAAAATCTTGAAGAATACACTGGTTGATGGGTTTGGTTTAACCACTGAACAATACAGGATGCTGTTCAGAGACACCCAGAAAACTCAGTCTCAAGATTGGACTGACTTTGTTGATTGTGCCACTAAGGCTTTTGAAGGCTGGCTACTGGGTAGTAAGGTTACTGATTTTAAAGGATTGTATAATCTAATTATGAGGGAGCAAATCTTAAATAATTGTCAGAACCAGTTATTACATCAGCACCTGGTAGACTCTGATCTGACCTCTCCACAGGAATTGGGTAAGAGGGCAGACAAATGGGTCAGAACCAGGGTTAGGCCTAAAAACCAGGGTGGTGACCAGAAAAAGGAATCAACCAAGCCTCAAGAGAAGGGTGGGGATAAATCCACAGAGAAGACTTCCCAAGGGCCCCAAAACTCCAACAAGGGTGGTGGGTCCCAGAACGCTCCTTCAGAACAGAAGAAACCTTATTGCCATACCTGTAAACAGGTGGGCCATTACAAAAGTGATGCCAAGTGCCCTAAAAATAGCAATAAGGAAAACATACCCCCAGGTAATACTCCTAGACCCCCTGTTACCACTAGTGGTAATCCCCCAGGTGGTGGGAGTGCCCCCAAGAATGTGGTGGGCATTACTTTGGGCAATCAGGAGGACTATGGCCTAGCCAGGTTCCCTGACCACACTCTTGTCTGTGAGACTGGCATGGGGTTTGCCAACTTCACTACTGGACCCCACATTTTGGGAAAGTATAGACAAGAAGTGTTATTGAATGGTCAGAAAGTTGAGGCATTCAGAGACACAGGGGCCAGCCTCACCATGGTGAGTGACCATCTGGTCCCCTCTGCTCAACTGACCCCTGGTTTTACTTATCAGGTGACAGACATTCATGGAGTGAAGAGAAGGCATCCCATGGCAGTAGTCAAGCTCAGTTGGGGTAATGTCACAGGGCCCATGAGAGTGGCAGTGACAGATAACCTACCTGTAGATTGCTTACTGGGGAATGACCTGGAACTCTCAGCATGGGCTGAGGTGGAGCAAGAAACTCAGAATGATAGGCCTATCCAGACAGGTTATTGGGGCAGTAATAGCTACAGCCCCAGTCCAAGCACCATTCCTCCCTGAGAAGGTTGGAAGGGCAGTGGTAGCCACTGCCCAGGCTCAGACAGACTTTCCAGAACAGGATAGGAGGGCTGTGACAGTCACAGCCCAAACACAGACTGAGTGCCCTCCTGAAAAGGTTGGCAAGGTTGAAATGGTCTCAGCCTCTACTCAAACAGATAGTGAGGTTGTGAAGCCTGAAACAATGGATCACTCCACTCAAACAGAGAGCATTGAGGAGGAAGAAGAGTCTTCCCCCTCCCAGACACTAGGTGAGAGCCAGCCTCCTCAGGGAACGGACTCTACCCCTGTTGAAGGAACTGCCCCAGAGGTAGTCAGGCCTAGCCTGGCAGAGCCCCTGATGGTAGTGGACCCTTCCCAGGTGGGACCCAGTCTGGAGCAGGTAACCTGTTATGTTATGTTATGTTAACTGCATTTATTTTGCGCACAGCTGCTCCAGCGAAGGAGCGTCCTGGCGCATGGAAAAGGTGAACATAACACAACGCGGAAAAAAGGTGAGAGTCAACATAAGAAGATTAAAACAAGTAGGTTTTCACGGCCCTGCGAAATGCTAGAAGATCCTCTAAAAGGCGGATTTCCAAAGGAAGCGAATTCCAGAGAGCCGCAGCTCTCACACGGAAGGAGCGGCCGCCCATCCGGCTAAGCCTGAAACGCGGGGTAACCGCAAGGGATTGCCCTAGGGATCTGAGGGAGCGAGTCGGGACATAAGGGGATATAAGGTTATTGAGGATCTCAGGTGCCGATCCTTTTAAAATTTTAAAAGCAAGGCTGAGTACCTTAAAATGGATTCGGCTTTTCACTGGTAACCAGTGTAAGGACCTCAGAGTGTTGGACGTGGGACATGACCTCGGCAGGCCCACCACTGCTCTCGCAGCCGCGTTCTGGACGCGCTGCAGGCGGACGATCTCAGCTTGGTTAGCTCCCAGCAGGAGCGAGCTGGCATAGTCCAGCCGGGAGATGATCGTCGCTTGGATGACCAACTGTCTCGTCGGGGCATCGAAAAATTTAAGCACCGGCCTCAGTCCGCGCAGAACACCAAAGCAGCATGCTGCCACTCTCTTAGTGTGGGTGGTAAAACATAAGGTGTGGTCGAGCCATACTCCCAGGTTTCTGAGCTCCATCACCGGTATGGGGGCAGGCCCGAGCTCCTGTGGCCACCAATTGTCCCCCCAGCAGTCCGTTCCTCTTCCCACGATCATCACCTCGTTTTTTTTTGCGTTCAGCTGGAGACAGTTGTTATTCATCCAGCTGGCCACCTCTCTCAGCCCATCTCGGAACCTGGGGGCATCCAGTTCGGCGTCCCCGCTGATCGTGACCGCTAGCTGTGTGTCGTCGGCATATGAGACCATAGTAAGGCCCCACTGCCTGGCGACATCAGCCAGCGGCCGCACGTAGAGATTGAAAAGTGTGGGACTCAGCGAGGAGCCCTGGGGGACCCCCAGGTCCAACTGATGGAATTTGGACTGGAAAGGAGGGGTGGCAACGCAGAAGGAACGATCGCTGAGGAAGGAACGGAACCACTGCAGAGCGGGGCCACAAATGCCAATGTTCTCCAGGCGGTGTAGGAGGATGCGATGGGACTCTGTGTCAAAGGCAGCGCTAAGATCTAATAGAATAAGCGCTGCCGTTTGACCTGCATCCAACACACTCCGCAGATGTTCCACCATTGCCAGAAGGGCGGTCTCCGTGCTGTGCCCAGCACGGAACCCATTCTGCGTAGGATCGAGAACATTGGCCAGGGCCAGATGCTCAGATAAGGCTAGGTTAACATGGGCCTCCATGACTTTGGCCGGCCAGGGAAGCAATGAGATCGGGCGATAGTTTTCCGGTTTTAGAGGATCCAAAGATGGTTTTTTCAGGATCGGGGAAACCACCGCCTGCTTCCACTTGGCAGGAACAGTGCCTGAAGTCGGGGAAAGATTGATTAATGAACACACTGCCGTGCGCCCCTGAAAAGACGGATCTCTGAAGAGAGCAGGTCTGAGTGGGTCCGCCGGGGAGCCGGACTTGACACGTTGTGCCAGCTTGACAAACCCATCCCAAGAGAGAGTAGGGAGAGAATGTAATACCAGGCGGCTGCAGAGGTCATTCCGAGGAGAAAGTGGTAATGTCATGCTGGGAAATGACAAATAGATGTTCTTAACTTTCTCCAAAAAGAAAGCAGCCAAAATCTCACACTGTGAGGTGGAACCATCCACAGGCGGAGCCGCTCTCTTAGCCATCAAGTCTTTTAAGGCTTTAAAGATGGTCTTCGAGGGGTTATGGCTATTACGGAATTCCGTTGCGTAGAACGCCGCGCGGGCTCTACAGATAGCTCGATGGTAGAGCTTAACAGCGGCCAAGTACGTGGTTTTTTTAACGGCATCGTACGCCTTCCGCCACTCCCTTTCTGCCCGCCTACACGAGCTCTTCAGAGCGCGGAGAGCACTGTCGTACCAAGGGCTCGACTGCCTGGAGCTGGATTTACTTGCAATAACAGGCACCAATCTGTCAAGCGCCTTAGTAATCCAACCTGCACCTCTCTACCCTGCCTCAGTCAGCCCAGGGCTGAAGAGGACAGGGAGGCCAGTGGTGGACCCCAAAGGGCCCCCTGTCCAAAAGAACCCCTTAATCAGCAGATTAGGATCACTGAAGCTGGTAAACCTAGCCAAGTGAAAATAGAACAGACTCCTGAGGGATCCCCCTTAAAAGTAGTTAGGGAACTCCCCCAGCTGGACACTGTTGGGTACAGCCAAACATGGGGCCTAAAAACCCCAGACCTGACCTGTCCCTCCAGTAAGCCAAACAGAGGGACTCAGCCTCCAGCTTTAGGTAGCCAGAGGCTGACCCTGAGAGCTCAGTGCATCTCAGCTAAAGAAAGAAAGACACATATGATGGATGGTGATTGGAGGAAGTTGAGCCCAAAGGTAGAGGAGCCTCACTTCAGTACTCCATCCCAGCATCAGCCTTCTTCTTTCCCAAGACACACCAGAGACAGAGATTCCCTATGGTGGAGACCCTCAGATACCCTTAGGGTGAGGGGTTGCCTAGTGGACCATGACACAGGGGGAAACCAAGCCAGAGCTGGTCCTTCCTTATATGGCCACTTAGGTAATAGAGGCTTACCTGGACAAGGATAGCCTTATCTCCTTTCGTTTGGGGGGGGGGTTGTGTAGGAAGGTACATCCTGACTATGGTTGCCCCCAACTTTTTGCCCTGTGTTTTAGCTGGTTTTGGACATAGTCGACCTGGGACCCTGCCAATCAGGACCCCAGGCCTACTGCTCTCTCTTTAAAATGGATTCCATGTACCCTAGGTGCATTTCCAATTGGTACTGGGCCACCCTATCAGACCCTGTAACCCAGGGCAAGGGTGTACCCAGGGCCGCCAGGGGCTGCAGCATGTATTATGCCACCCCTGGCTGGCCTCCTAAATTTGACACAACTGGCTGCATGACAGCTGGGGCAAAGTCGTGTAATCACCCTTTGCTTTAGGTATAGTAGCTCTATATCTAACCATACCATGGACACCCGAGTTCCTATCAGTCACTCCTATGGCAGGCCTTGATAATCCTGAAGGCAGAGTGCATGGGCTCGTGTGAACTAGGTTCTGGCCCGAGCCGAGCCCGGTTGCAGCTTGCGGAATCAAGACCCAATGGCTGTTCCATGATAACGCGTCCCACATCGGTAACTTCGGTGTCGCGTTATCAAGACATGTCGAGTAAGGTGTCATACGAATCGGGATGCTGCCCTCTCACCAACTCTGGCGACGAGGTTAGCATTCCGCCCTTCTAGAGGGACACGACATGTACGTAACTGTGAACCCCGGTTAAAGTTAACTAAAGCCTCAGCTCCACAAAATGGATGCTGCCACCACAGACACGAGTCTGACCTCCTGCTGCTGGGAGTCCTTCCAGTGAGGAGAGCTTGGACAAAGGGTTTCCTGTCGAGGGCGGTGTTCGCACCGTCCCAGACAGGGTTTGTGTATTCTGGGTAGGTAGGGCTTTTGCGAGAAGGTGACTGCGGAGTGGCACCCCGGTGCTCACTACGCATCTGCCGGTTAGAACCTGGCCTGGGGAAAGTCCGGCAGGGGAGAGGGGTGTAACTACCCCCCTTCCTGGTCCCACCCTTAGGGCAGGACCTAGTCATGTACCCACCCCTTTCTTTAGAATAAAGGCCGGAGCGGGGACCCTTCCAAATTAGATCATCTTTGAATCAAGAATACTTTCTACGAAAGGACTTCGAGACTCTTCTCAAGATTTCTCCCTTGTGACTAAGGAGTAGTCACCCTGCATCAGCGGGCACCATCTAAGAACTCTGCTGTTTGCTGTAAGTCCTTCCTCAAGGAATCCGACGGCCCAGCTCGACGAGAACCGGCTTCCCTGGCACCTCTGACCTCTACCCACGTCATCAGCCCAGCTGTGACCTGTGGGTGCGACGAGACCTCGAGGGACCGGCCATCATCAAAACCTGCACGCTTTCTTAACCAGCACGACCATCGAAGTAATTCCCTGGTGAGTGCTCTGGGGTCCGAGAAGCCCCGACCCTGAGCCGCTCCAGCACCGAAGTGCAGTCTCCCAGCATCTCCACGATCTGCGTGGGGCCCTTCTGCTCGCTGCTCAGCACGTTGTCTGGTCACTAGCCGCTGGCTTGTGCCCTTCTGTGACGACATCCGACAATCAACACTGCTGGTCTGGTTGCTCCAGACTGGCCCTTGCTTCCATCTTTGCGAGAAGCACCCCGGACCCTCCTGGTCCACTCACGACGCCATCTTAGGCCCACCACGTGGCCCTGAGATCTGCCAAGGCTTGTTGCCCCATCCTGGGCCCAGCGACGCCGACAGCATCATCCTTCGTGGGACAGCTCGCACCTCCACCGTGGTCGCCGACAACGCCTCCTGGTCCGTGAGACTGCAGAGCCTAGCGTCGCCCACTCACCTGGTCGAGGTGACGGCCAACCGGTGCCTTCCTGGTACCCTCTGACTACTGGCTAGTAGTACGAACTTGGTCCCCTCTGCTTTCAGGTATCCTCAAACTCTGATCCAGGCTTGGATCTCTACGAACTATTCATCACTGGTCGCCGGCCAGCAACTCCTTTTCTTCCGGCTCCTGGCTCGTCAGCGAAGACCCCGACGCCTGTAAGACTTGTGCAGCCGCAGCCCTCGTGGCTAGGTAACTCGGCATTTCGGTGCCTGCATAGCCTCTTTACTCTAGGGTCCCGAGTCCCTCGCTTCCGACTTGCCTTATCGGGATACATAGCGGTCGCTAGAATAGCGAACGTTGCATATCGGGCCAACTTCTCACACCGTCTCCACCCTCCTTGCCCTTAACCCCGGCCGACTCCCCAACTGTGCCCAAGCCGCCCCTGGACACACCCATGGACTCTTCACATGCAACTCTTGCAAGTTTGACGGCACCAAGACCAACTCCTCATCCACTAACACCAAACAGAGACCTGACACCAACCACCTAAAATGCATCCTGCTCAACACCCGCTCGGTCCACAGACACGCCATCGACCTTTGGAATCTACTAGACACCATTTCTCCGGACGTCGCCTTCCTAACAGAAACATGGATGAGCGCCTCATCAGCTCCAGACATCACCATAGCCATCCCGGAAGGCTACAAGATCATCCGAAAAGACCGCAACAAGCAAACAGGAGGAGGCATCGCTATCGTCCACAAGAATTCCATCCGCATCTCAACCAGCTCAGACGCCAACCTTGCTAGCGCCGAACACCTTCACCTCCAGATCCACACCGACCCCAAGACCACACTCAGAGGCACCCTCCTCTACAGGCCACCAGGACCCCGTGCACAATTCAGTGAAGACATCACAGACTTTATCTCCCCACACGCCCTACCCTCCGAGGACTACATTCTATTGGGAGACCTCAATTTTCACCTGGAAAAAAGCAACAACAGCAACACCACCACCCTTCTGGACAATCTCGCCAACCTCGGACTCAAACAACTTGTTAATACCCCCACTCACTACGCAGGTCACACACTCAATCCTATCTTCACCTCCAGCAAACATATCTCCTTCAGTCACACCACAGCTCTCCATTGGACGGACCACAGCTGCGTTCACTTGATCTACAATAAGACCGCAACACACATCCATCCCCAACCTACTCTGCGAAGAAACTGGAACAAAATCACCATCGACCAGATCTCCTCATCGCTTCTTCAAAACCCCCCTGCCCACTCTTCGAACCCCAACCAAGCAGCCATTAACCTCACCCAATGGCTAACCAACAGCGCAGACAACCTAGCACCCCTGAAAAAACGTCAAATCAAACTAGGCAACAAAAAGGCCCCCTGGTTCAACGATGATCTCAAGAAATCCAAGAAACTCTGTCGCTCCCTTGAGAAGGCCTGGAAAAAAGACTCGAACACCAGCACTAGGGACGCCTTCAAAAACACCACCCGCATACACCACCAACTGATCTGGACTGCCAAGAAAGCCGCATTCAAAGACCGACTAGACAACAACGCCCACAACAGCAAG
This sequence comes from Lissotriton vulgaris, assembly GCF_964263255.1. Classification (NCBI taxonomy): domain Eukaryota; kingdom Metazoa; phylum Chordata; class Amphibia; order Caudata; family Salamandridae; genus Lissotriton; species Lissotriton vulgaris. Next base: position 714,089,516 of record NC_141697.1, on the reverse strand, counting down.
GAATTATTCAACATCGTCAGAGTTTACCAACCCCACTGCCAACTCCAACGACATCACTCCCTCTCAAACCCTTTGCGACTCCCTAGCTTCGTTCTTCCACGACAAAATCTCAGACATCCACAACAGCTTCGACAATCAACCCGGAGACCAACCCACCCAACCTTCTGCCGTACCTTCACCCCCCTTGAACATCCTTAACAAATGGAACCCAATCTCCACTGAGGACACCATCCGCCTGATGAACTCCATCCATTCAGGATCCCCCACAGACCCATGCCCTCACCACATCTTCAACAAAGCAGATTCCATCAACTGCTCCCTCAACTTCGCCACCTTCCCGGATAGCTGGAAACACGCCGAACTCAGCGCCCTTCTGAAAAAACCCACAGCTGACCCCACCGAACTCAAAAAACTACCGCCCCTTCTCGCTCCTTCCATTCCCGGCCAAAGTTATCGAGAAAGCTGTCAACAACCAACTCGCCGCCTTCCTCGAAACCAACAAATCCCTCGACTCCTCACAGTCCGGCTTCCGAACCAAACACAGCACTGAGACCGCACTCATCGCAGCAACAGACGACATTCGAACTCTACTGGACAATGGAGACACAGTCGCCCTCATCCTCCTCGACCTCTCCGCAGCCTTCGACACAGTCTGTCATAACACCCTGTTACAACGCCTCAGAAACATCGGAATCCAAGGAAAAGCACTGGAATGGATCACCTCGTTCCTTGCCGGAAGAACCCAGAGAGTCCGCCTCCCACCATTCAAGTCAGAGGCCACTGAAGTCATTTGCGGCGTGCCACAAGGATCCTCACTCAGTCCCACCCTCTTCAACGTATACATGAGCCCCCTCGCGGCCATCGCACGCCAACACAACCTCAACATAATCTCCTACGCTGATGACACTCAACTTATCCTCTCACTCACCAAAGACCCTAACACCGCCAAAACCAAACTACATGAAGGAATGAAAGAAGTAGACGAGTGGATGAAGCACAGCCGTCTGAAACTGAATTCAGACAAATCAGAAGTCCTTATCTTAGGTACCTCCCCCTCCGCCTGGGACGACTCTTGGTGGCCAGAGGCCCTTGGAAAAGCACCCATCCCGACGGACCACGCACGGAACCTTGGCGTCATCCAGGACTCCTCACTCTCGATGACCAGACAAGTCAACGCCGTTTCATCATCTTGCTTCAACATTCTTCGCATGCTCAAAAAAACATTTCGCTGGATCCCCACCGAAACTAGAAAAACGGTCACCCACGCACTGGTTACAAGTCGCCTGGACTACGGAAACACCCTATACGCCGGTACCACCGCAAAACTTCAGAAAAAACTCCAACTCATCCAGAACGCATCAGCCAGACTCATACTAGACATCCCGCGTAACGACCACATTTCTGGTCACCTGAAAAACCTCCACTGGCTCCCCGTCAATAAGAGGATAACATTCCGTCTCCTAACAAACGCACACAAAGCACTTTACGAACTTGGACCCGAATGCCTCAACACACGACTCTCCTTCTACACCCCCTCCCGCCAGCTACGTTCCTCCAACCAAGCCCTTGCTGCTGTACCTCGTATCAACAAAACCACCATGGGAGGAAGATCCTTCTCCTACCTGGCGGCTAAAACCTGGAACTCACTTCCCATTCACCTTCGCCTCACTCAGAACCACCTAGCATTTAGAAAGCAACTTAAAACCTGGATATTCGACAAGTAATCCCCCACCCTTCTCCAAGCGCCTTGGGACCCTCTGGGTATGTAGTGCGCTATATAAATGAATTGAATTGAATTGAATTGAATTGAATTGAATGTCATCTGTGCACGCCGGTCTTCCTGGCTAAGCCTTACAGGCCTTAAACCTGAGGCCCAATACCGAATACTCAATTTAAGCAAAAAACGAGTACGAAGTTCCTCTGATAGAGTACGGTAATGGGGTACTGAACGAAACCGATGATGTGATCCAACTTGTTGGAGAAGCCCAGTGCGTGCACCCCTGGGTTGACTTTGTTCAATTCGCCGACCTCTATGTTAAATCGGTGCCCCACGCAGAGGGAACTTTAACTTGGATGGCCTCATTTTGAGCACACTTGCCACCATTTTTAGTCTCCTCCAAAAGACACCAGTTAACACCCTTTGGGTGTTTGGTAATGTTGACTTTTAACTTTGACATTCTCTCTCCCTAAAAACAGGACCCAATTGGTGTCCTTGACCCACCGACCACTGTAGCACACAGGCTGTACAGTTAGTTTAGGTGAGTCCTTCCACACTTACCCTGATTATGGGGCATTTTGCTTCTATTTAAATTGTTTGTATATATTTTTTCACCCTATTTGGTGTCCTATCTCAGCATGAAGCGCATTTACTTTCTAGAATGACACCATTACAGTAGATAATGTGTACTTATACCAGCTTGTTGCACCATTCATTCACTGTTATACAACTGAATGTATGGACATAATCATTTATGACTCCAGATAAACCGATTAGTAACTGTCCACTGACCACTGTAATTAGCTGCACCAATATGTGTCCTTAACAATATTTTTTGCTTCTTTTCATTTTCGATTCCCCCACGTAGTCACACACTTATCTTCTAGTGCAGATAGTTTAACTCTGATCCTGAAGAAGTGTCCTGATCGTTATTGACTACCAAGACACGAAACATGTTGATCATTAAAGAGTAGAACCCCTACCATTAGACACCTGACGACTAGGTTTGGGTCCTCTCCATGTCCTTTTTAATTAGGCAGTTTACCTTGATAATAAATATTTGGTTAGGACTAACTGACCTATTTTAATTCTCACCCCCTTCTACTACACATACTTGGCCTCTCACCCCCACTGCACCCACCGGCAGGAACAAAAGATCCCCAATAAAGAGCCCCGGTTTTGGGTGCCAGTCAGGTATTGTAGCGCTGACCTGACGAGGGACAGGCTCAAATGATGAAGAATGACACCTAGCTTGCTGGGTGTGTGAGAGCCCTAGTCCAACAAGGAGAACTCCCTCTCCTCAATACACACCTTGGCGATCCCTTGTGGATCACATCACTGGTTTCGTTCAGTACCCCATTACCCTACTATCAGAGGAACTTCGTACTCTTGTTTTGCTTAAAATGTCACTTGGGCTTGTACGCTGGACCTCTTTAAAGTAGCCCTTAGTCCCTCCCTTTGTTCAATAGGAATACTCAATTTGTCATTCACAGGCAATTCATTATTCGTCATGCATGAGCATCATGAAATGTCAAAAATGAAGGTGGACCTGGATACTTTCAAAGCAGTTGGCCTTGAGAAGCGCAAAGAATTCTGCTGCAGGTTCTGCCCCTATGACCTTCACTCATACCAACAGAGGGTTCAACCCCCTCACTGGGCAGTTCAGCAACAACATCACGCAAGGTTACATTACCATCCTTGCAGATCTGCTCAAGGAAGAGGGGCTCCTTGTCCATCAGCTTCATCCCCCAAAATGCCAGCTAAGCAATAAGTGTTCGCTTCCCCCTTCCGTGTCCCACTCGGCTGGGGGGGGAAGTATTGTCACACACCGGGACAAGTGGCTCAAAATTGCAAGCAACAAGTGGGTCTTGAATATTGTGCAAAATAGTTACAAGTCCACTCCTCCTGCTATTCCACCATGAAAAACGTCTAGCTATCATAATGTCTTGCTACAAAATAAAGGTTGACACGCTGCTCCAAAAAGAAGCCATCGAGGAAGTTCCAGCCTCCCAACAAAGGCTCGGAATGTACTTACGCTATTTTCTGGTTCAGAAAAAAGGTCTGAATCAGGAGTACAGACCCATTCTAAACTTTAGGCTTTTGAAAAAGTTCATCCGCAACGAAACGTTCTGGATGCTTGCTCTCCACCAGATATACCCCCAGCTTCATCTGGGGTACTGGATGTGCGCAATCAGTCTCCAGCATGCCTACTTCCACATTCCGTTTCTCAAGAAACACCAGATTGTCCTACGTTTCAAGGTAGCATCCAAGCACTACCAGTACAAGGTTCTGCCCTTTGGGTTCAAGTCAGCGCCTCGCATGCTCTCCAAGTGCATGGCCGTGGTTCCTGCATACTTACAGAGGAGGAAAATCTTTGTCTACCCATACTTAGACAACTGGCTAATCAAAAGCTCCTCTCCTCTCCTTTCATAACTCAAGAGCATTTTCAGATCTGCATCCAAACTCTGCAGTATCTGGGTGTGAGAGGGCGGGCCGGATAAACAGACGTGAAGGCTATATATATTTCTTAATCGTTGTGGATTTTATTATTTCTCTCAAATGTCCAACATAAACATAAAGGTCTCCTCTGGTTATCACAGGGTTTTTCTTTTTTCTTCTTCTTTCCTTCTCCTTCTGGCCGTCTTCTCTTGCTGGCACCACCTAGAGGCTCGGAAATAAAGACAAGAAGGAACAGTAAGTAATGGAGACTATTGGGGAAGACGTCCACCCTTCACCACACCTGTTCAGTATATTAGGGTCGAGGGGAAACAAACAAAACTAGGAACGGACCTTGCCTCTCCCAACAGGGTATCCCGCAGGTCTGTTCCCCACCCGTGGATCACAAAATTAATGGTTTTTATCCTGTGTCTGTGATTTTGAGATGCGGACGTTGCATGTCAAAAGTGCAGTTTTGTTATTGTTCACTGGGGAGGTCCTTTTGGGACGTGGCTAGGTGAGGGATGGAGAAACCAGTGATTTTTTACTTTACCCTCATGCTCCCCTCCCCCCCCGACATGCTTTTTCCCAAGTTACTACCCTCCCATCCTGTCTGGACTTACCCACACCACCCCAACTGTCCAGAGTTGTGGCAGCACTTCCACATCCTCCGGAGGGCTCTACCACTCCTCACTCCACGTCTCAGATTTGTCTTCCGCCTCACTGTCCTCTTGGGCTTCTTCTCGATTAGACTGGATGCCTTCTCCTCTCGTGCTTGTTCCTCCCTCCTCCAATGACTCTGGAACTCTCCCCCTCTTGTCTCTCTGTGGTCCTTTTTAGGTCTCGCAGACGTAAAAAGCAGGCGTAAGCCTGCTGTCTGCGAGACATCTGTTGCTGGCGTGTTAGAAGGAATCTGAGACGGAGCTCACGCACGAGCGTCACAGTCTCAGATTCCTCTTCGGGGCGCGCACGGCACCACACACGCATGCGCATACACAGACTCAATCACACACAGTCACGCATGCGCTCACACATTCCCACACGCACACACTCACCCCCCTCAGGCATACACTCACGCATGCGCACATACACAGCCATACACAGGCACACACACACACTGCATACACACACGCAGACCCACGCGCACACACACAGACACATTCGAACACACACAGACACAGTCGAACACACACAGACACATTCGAACACACACAGACACACGCGCGTACATCCCCCTCCCCTCCCCTCCCACTCACCGGGCTCTTTCAGGCTGGTCGGGCACTCACCGGGCTGTTGCTGGGCATCGGGCTCCTCTCTGCGGCAGTCTCCTCGCGGCACCAGGGGACAGGACTTCACTTCCGGGGCTCCCTCCAGCACCTGGGAGCCCTGCAACACTCTGGCTGTTGGCAGCCCCGGGACTCTCCTCAACTCATGGGAGCCCCGGGCTGCGGAGAGGCCATCAGTCGGCCGGCTTCACTTCTTCCTCGGTGTCGGCGGGCGGGACTTCCTGCCGGATTGCAGGACCCGCCCCGTCTCTGCCAAAAGTGCCTGACTTCCGGTTTTCACGGAGCAGGGCTGCGGCGGTGATTTCTTTCGGGTGCAAGAGGGGTAAGCACCCTTGAATTAAAATATAATTATATATGCGAGGTGGGCACTCGCAAAGGAATGTTGGTCAATAATCGGATAGCCCTTTGACTTTCATTCAGAGCAGATGTAGCTTTGATGGCGCCAACACTGTTACCACAGCAGACGGAGGCCAGGCCGATGCAGGCACCTGCAGCATCGATTGCGCCAGCACAATCACCACAGGAGCTACAGTCACTACCACACTGACGCAGGCACGAAGAATGAAGTGCTTCCTGCCAGGAATCCCGTTTTAAGAGACCCTCTGCAGCAAGGACCGCTCCATGCTCGCTCCCAAGTAGGATGCTTTCTCTGGATGCCCCCTCAGTTCCAGGAACATACTGGGTGTAACTAATTGGGGTCCAATCACTTTGTGGCATCCTTGCTAGTCCCTGCCCTTTATTGTCTGTGAGGCGTGTTCCCAGCTCCTCGATGCTTTGTAGGGCTGAGGCAGACCGCAGTGGCGGTATGTGTGGTTTCGGTGACTGAAGCAAAGTACGCTGTCGCTTCTTTTCACACATTGTTCACCTGCTGAAATGTTTGCAGTGGCAAACCTTCTTTGCGTCCCTGGAAAGTCGCACGTTAAATGACCCACGGCACGCCCCCACTGGAAGCCCCCAGGCCGACTTGTGTGCTCTTTGGCACGGAACCATAAATGCCAGCCAGATTCGCTGTGAAAATAACGAATGAATGAAGACAGCTGCGTTTTGACACTGTATAAAACGGCGTGATGCGCTAAATCGCCCAGCCCAGAAAAGCGGCCGACAGATGTTTCTTGAATTCTTTATTTGAGGCGAACAAGCCTGAAATGAAGTGAACGTGCCCCACCAAACTTTAATACAGGCTTGCTTTTACAATGGTTTAATGAAAGTTGTATCCACCAGAGCAGTGGGGGCTCGTCCATTGATTAGGGAATGGGTGTGAAACTGGCAGATGTGAAGTAATATACATTTTCTCCACTTGTGTTTTTTTTATTATGCGCTACTTGTTCTTGTGAACTTCGCCAGTTTTTGGATATAATTTAATTTCTACAACTTTTCACTAGTTCGTATTTAACTTCGGATACGGAGATCTAAATGTTTGCATAGAGAATACATTTACAAAATGTTTGCTTGGTTTGCATTTCATTCTAAAGTCGCAAATCTGGCCAATAGCAGGTTCAACAAGTCAAGGGCACTCAAGTCTATTCTTGATCACAGAAATGTGCTGCTTTCTATAAAAAAAACATTCTTTGGAGCAAAAAAAGAATGGGCTACTCTGCCATCCACCCCTGTTGGGGGACAAACATACGAGACCTTCGTCTCAGCAACAGGTGCATTAACCGCCAGTGCAGTCTCGACTTGCTATGCATAAGTCATGAGTAGTTAAATGCACAGTCACTCATGATACCTTTCTCCGCAGCAAACGGTACGTAAGAAAAATAGAGTAGGTGCTGTCTAATTCATTGCTCAACCTGCCCCATTCTCCAGTCCAGATTAAATAGCCGCTCGCTCAGCTGTTTGGATACATATTTTTCACAACAGTCATATAGTCGAGCAGTTTCACGTACTTCCCCCCCCCCCCCCCCCCAACCCTCCCCGCCCCTCTTCCTGGTAGGTTAACCTGCTGACAAAAGGAAAAACCACTGGCCTCCAGATTAAAATGTATTTAAGATGCTGCAATGTCCTTTTCAATGTTTTCTTCCAATGTGTGTGGTCTATCAAAGCTCGCTTCAGGGCCTTGGGTGCAGACACTGTAGGCCCACTTTAGTGGAGTAAAGTCTATTTAGCTAGGCCTGAGGCCTCCATGTGCTTTACTTGAGGTCCGCTTCTGAAGGTTTTAATTTATGTTCTGGTTGGAACTGATACCACAGTCTAATCCCCAACAATCTACCAGAGTGCTGCTTTCAGTGATTTACTCGTGCGCTTTTCCATAGATCTGTAGGTTTGCGAAGCTCTGGTACATGGGGTTGGGCTGACGTTACAAAACTGTTCTTTAAAGTTTTATTTGGGGCATTTTCACGGATGCATAATGAGGGTAGGGTGAATGGGGGTATATTATGTGCTCCACTGCACGCTCTGTCAAAGATCCGTGGCTCTTTTACCTCCAGCATTTTGTTTTGTCCATGGCGCTCTTGTGTGCTCGCCGGAGACATGTCATGTCAATTATTTTTTGTCCACTACCATGGTGGTCATCCGTGGGCAGCCGTCTTATTGGCGCCATGCTTTCAGATTTTTGTTCTATTCTTTCTGCATTAAAATACGTGATTCTACAGTGCCATATGTAACAAGTGTTTTAACATTTATTTTCTTAGGATATATTAAAGGCCATGCGTTCATTAGGCGCGAAGCAGGAGGCTGCTGTTTGGACGCTGCCAAACACCTCTGTATTATTGTAAGGTGATACCTTACAAGCTATTCGTGCTGCCATTGTAAACAATAAATACACTAAAAATTGGGCGTCTTACTGGCGTCAGCACCACGCATTCATTAAGCACAGAGCTGAACGCCACGCGTTCATTACACTTGAAACTCGAGGCTGCTAAACTGCAAGTTTCTGACTTTTTTATCCAGTCATGTGTACCTCTGCCTGGGGTTGCTTGAGTTTTTCCTCCTGTACATCACGCACATACAAAACATGTTGCATTACAAATGCTATAGGTGTCACATTTGAAAAAGTAAAAGTATTGGCATTGTAAATGACAAAGCTATCAATTTTGCTACTTTCAAGACCAACACATAAAATAAATTTGTCATTTACAAAATCAATAGCTCCAACTTTTCTAATGCGAGACCTATTGCATTTCCAATGCTTGTTCTCTCTCTCGTGGAACGCCCTGCCCCCCTTCCGATATTGGGTTTGTCTAATCCCTATCTTCCTGTATTAACACATGACAAGGTGGTGTTACATCTAGAGAAAGGTCACAGTATTTGTTTTCCTTCCAGGTCGTATTCCGACTCTGGTCCTTAGAAAAGTGGACCCAAATCCGGGATGGCAGGTACAGCTTGGGGACCAGGGTAGACCTCTTCACACTGGGCTTGCAGATCATTTTCAAGAAGTCCATGCAAATCCTAACTCAAAACAAAACATACACTACCTGGGGGCAAGCCTGGATAAATGACACGCAAGAGTGTATTCTTCAGATGAGAGGTTATCCTCAATCAACGTGAAATGTCTCACTCTCCTCCACACTTCTTATCCATTGGCCAGTCAAGTGGCCTATCTCCTGGGTTCGATGGTTGTTCCCAATACCAGACTACACATGAGAGCGATAAAACAAACACTGGAAGACCAGTGGTCTCATTTTTCCCACCTCTGGAAAACCAGAGTGGTTCTCTCACAGACCGCCAAGGAATCGCTCCAATGGTGGATGTAAAATAATCATCTCACAATAGCGGTTCCTTTTTACCAGGAACTTCCCACACAGACACTCATTATGGACACTACCCTCCAGGGTAGAGTAGCCCACATGGATTCTCAACAAACTCAAGGTCTATGGTTGGACAATGAGCGACTGTACCACTTCAACATTCTGGAGGTGAGGGCAGTCCATCTCGCACTCAAGTCCTTTTAAGGGCCCATACAAGCACGCTCCCTCCTGATACAAACAGGCAGTACAACAACAATGCAGTATTTGAACAAGTAGGGAGGAACCCAGTCACATTCTCTATCTCTGGAGGCTCAAGCCATATGGAGGTGGCTACATTCCAGGGACCTGACCATATCAGCTATCCACCTGCATGGCACACTGAACGTTCAAGCAGACTCTCTTATTCGCTACTTTGCCGGAGCCTACAACTGCATGCTAAGCGAAGAAGTTGCATAAGGCATTTTAAATGGTTTTTGAAAATGCCACAAATCGACCTGATTGTAGAAGAAACCATCAAAAAAATGTCACAACTTCACATTCAGGTTTTCCTGACCATGAGCAAAAGGGAATGCCCTTTTAATCAGTTTGTCCTGGACATTTCTAAACGCTGTTCCTCTCATTTTCCTATCCTGATGGTCATCAACACATTGTACAGAGCCAGGAGTAGAATGATCCTGATCACTCAGGAATAATCTTGCCGTTGGTGGTAGCCGTATCTCCTCCACTTGTCTGAAAGACCACACAAGAAGCTGCCATACAGACCGATCTCCTCTACAAGATGGGAGGGAAGATTTGCCACCGCAATCTTCCCTCTGAGCTTGATAGAATGGCTACTGAATTCCTACAGAAATCCTACCGTATGGACACTTAGGCCATTCACAAGCTTGTATGAAAGTCTAAAAGACCTTCTACGACAAAATCATATGCCTTCAAATGGAACTGCTTCTATTTGTGGTCTGCCCTGATTGGTCATCACCTGGTCCTGGGCCAAGAAAATGTAATCTTGCCATATCTGTTGCACTTAGTGAAGTCTAACCTGCAGTTTTCATCTATAAAGGTTCATCTTGTTGCCATTTCTGCCTCCAGAGTGTCCTACATAGGTTTCCTTTTTGAAATGCTTGTAGTTAAAGACTTCCTAGAAGGTTTGAAAAAGTTCTATCTTCCTGTAAGGTCACCTTTTCTTCCATGGGATCACAATGTGGTCTCTCAAAGCTAATGCCCCCCCCCCCACTTATCCATTCACAAAGCTTCCATATAAACCCTTACTTGGGAGACCTCTTTCCTAATTGCTAGTACTTCAGCACGTAGAGTCTGTAAAATCCAGGCTCTATGCATTAAAGAACCTTATCTGTTTTTTCATGCAAACTGGGTGGTCAAGAGGACACATCCCAGTTTTCTGTCAAAGGTCATCTGTTTTCCATATGAATCAGTCCATTTCTTTTCCAACATATTTTTATTCCAACCCTTCCACACCACTGGAAAAGGCTTTACACTTGTTGGATCATAAGAGTCCTTAAGTTTTACGTAGACAAACCAAAAGATATCGGGCAGTCTGGCTATCTGTTTATTAACTGTGGTCCAATGAAAACTGGTTTAGCCTCTTCCAAGCAATCTGTCTCTAGGCAGATAGCCTCTTGTATACTGCTCGCTTAACAGTTAGCCAATAAGTGCAGACCCAGAGTCCATTCTACAAGGGGTAAGGCCTCTACTGCTGCTCTACTCAGAAATGTACCCATCACTGAGATTTTCAAAGCTGCAATATGGTGATTGATACATACCTTTGCTCAATCAATCAAATCAATCAATTAGGTGTTTGTTAAGTGCAACTACTCACCCGTAAGGGTCTTAAAGTGCTGGGTGGGGGAGGAATGGGGGGTCGCAGGTTCCAGTCCATCAAGGAGGGTGTCTGTCGAAGAGACAGGTTTTGAGGTTTCTTGCGAAGATGGGGAGCAATGTTATCAGTCTGAGGTGGAGCGGAAGGTCATTCCAGGCTCTGGCCACGCGAAAGGAGAAGGAGTGGCCTCCCGATCTGGTCTTTCTGGTGCTGGGTACCACAACGTAGGAGAGTTTGGCTGATCGTAGGTTCCTTTGGGGTGCGTGGAATTTGATTGCTATTATTGTCTTGACTTAGACACTCAGGCAGATGCTCAAGTAGGACAGGCTTCTTTAAGAAACCTCTAGGGTCAATTTCCCATTTCCCAACTGTTTTTTATTCGTCCGCTAGGCTGTGGGATGGGCTAGCTATTCTATTCAGTGCTTATGGCTATTGAGTATCCCCTGGAAGAGAAGGATACATTGCTTACCTGTAATCCTAGTTCTCTTCCAGGGGACTACTCATCAAAGTCACTAGCAACCCTCCCTCCTCCCAGAACGAATAATGAACACAGCAGCAGTATTCATCCTCTGTGTGAGAAGTTGGCCTGGTATATGATGACCACTAATTCTAGTGAGCACCTTGTAACAGTCCAAACGACCCTTATGGTGATTGGTTGTAAGTCAACCTTATAGACCAGCTATCCTAATGGTAGCGTGGACAAAACAGTCTTAGGCTAAACTCAAGAGGGCATGTGAAGCCAGCTGTTTTACCATATGCAATCCTTTTAATACCAAATGAAAGGACACCAGACAAGTTATATATTATAAAAATATATGTATTTATTACTAGAATAATCCCCTATACTCTTTATGAGCACAGAATCACAAGCAATAAACAAATAATCAATGTAACATACAATAAGCTGCACAATTATGGATGGGCCGGTTGGCCACTCAAACCCTATATTAAGAAAGTGGTATAAGAACCACGTCACGAACAATGAACAGGCCTAGGGCCTTGGGAATCGCTGGGCCTACACTGGACTAACGAAGGTTAGGACATAGGAGGCCCACAGGATGTAGGTGCAGTGTCTATAGGCAACCACGTTTACCATACAAGTCAATGGTGCGTAATAATCAGAAAGTTATAGGTTTAGGAGTATTACGACTGGACTAGAACTTAGCCACTTAAAACTAGGACACTAGAGGTGTAATTTACTATAGGAGCACCAGAGTTAACTAGTTACCTCACCCACAGGAAGTGGGTGCATAGGTGCCAAAGTGTGTCGGGTTTCGTCGTGAAGTTCTATGGATCCTGGCGATGAAGATGCTGCAGGCGACCAGGAGAGAAGAGTCCGGTTGGATCCAAGGGTGGGACGAAGATGTAGAGTACCTGAAAGCAGAGGGGACAGATTTCAGGTCACTAGCCAGTGACCAGCGATGAACCAGGAAGGAACCAGGCGATGTCGGGTTGCGATCAGGTGATGTCGAGGTGTTTGTCTCCGCTGCCACGTGGACAAGGAAGTATCGCCGATGACCAGGAGTTAAACACGGGTTGTCCCACGAAGGCTCTCGCTGTCGCCGGTGTTGGTTCTAGAATCTGAGTCACCAAGCCTTGGCAAATGCAACTCACACATGACTCTAAGATGTCTTCCGGATCGGACCGGGAAGGTCAGCTCGATGGCTCCTTTTCAGGGGAGCTGGGGCCAGTCTGGAGCAACCAGACCAGCAGTGTAGTTTTGATGGATCGTCGTCACAGAGGCCACCAGTCAACAGGCAAGTGACCAGACAACGCGTCGAGCAGGAAAAGTGCAAATGGGCCCCACGCAGCACTCGGTGAGTGTGGAGAGGTGATCTTTGGAGCACAGGCTGTTCGGGGCTGGGGCTCCTCAAACCCCAAAGCACAGCGTCGAGGGTGCCTCAGGAGCTGCACAGGAAGCACTTCGTCGACTTTTCAAGATGGCCGGTCCCACGTCTCCTCCACAGGTCTAAGCTTTGCTAGGACTGTGGATCGGGCTGTTGGAAGTCTGGGAGTCCAGGTCTTGTCAGTCTCTGTCGTTCGAGCCCTGGCGGGAGCAACGGCAAAGAAAGTCTTGATGCGCTGGGAGATTCTTCAGTCTTCTACGTTGAGTAGGATGTCGAAGGGTCCAGAGTTTTGTTTCAAAGTTTCAGTCAGGATGATCTAAGTTGCATTGGCACATCTCCTACCTTTATTCCAAATCAAGGGGCTGGATCACCTGCTAGGTCCCTCGTATGGGTGGGACCCAGGAAGGGGGTGGTTACACCCCTTTCCCTTTGTCCAGTTTCGCGCCAGAGCTGGGGCTGGAGTGCCCAGGCACCGGATTGAACAGGACTTTGCATGGGACACCTTGTGTGCCCCAGGCAGTGTCTAGTTTCATTCAACCCTCCCTGCTACAATCCACTATCTCCTGTCTGGGGTGGTGTAACACCTCCCTATGACAGGAAAACTATTGTCCAGGCCTCCCCTGTCGGAGTTTCGGTCAGCAGCAGGAGGCCAGACTCGTGTCTGTGGCAGCAGCATCCATTTTGTGATGCTGGGGCTCTGGTTAGATTTAACCGCGTTTAAGCAAAGTAACATGTCTTCTCCCTCTAGAAGGGTGGAATGCTACCCCCGTCACCAGGACTGGCGAGGGGGTAGTATTCCAAAGCGTCTGACACCTTAAACGACATGTTTTGATAAAGCCAACCCAAAGTTAGCAAGTAACCGCGAGGATTATAATGCACTTAAGGGTATATGGTAACAGCTAAGGGACTTGGTTCCGAAAGCTGTAGACAGGCTCAGCTCATGCTAGAGCACCATCTCACATAAAACCAAGCACTCTGCCTCCAGGATTGTTAAGGCCTGCCATAGGAGTGAATTATAGATATATATATGTCCAGATATAGTGTTAGATATAGGTATACTATATCTAAGCAAGGGATCATTACACAACCTTGCCCCAGATGAGTGATCAGCCAGTTGTGTCAGTTTGGCTAGCCAGCCAGGGGTGGCAAAAGATATGCTGCATCCCCTGGTAGGCCTTGGATACACCTATGCCCTGGGTACCTATGGTACACTGTACAGGGGATGATAAGGTGACCCAATACCCAATTGGTAATGTACCTAAAGTACATGGTTGTGAATTTAGAGAGAGAACAGTAGGCTGTGGGTCTGATTAGCAGCCCCACAGCCACATTAAGTCGAAAACCAGTGAAGCAAAAAGCAAAAAAAAGGGGTGACCATAGGAAAGCAGACCCTATTCTCCTACACTCTGAATGTTCTTTTCGCCGTTAAAAAGACTTGACGTGACTTTCACCTGTGGAAGATGATGGTATTTAGGAGGTCTTGGAGGTCTTAGTGACACAGTGCCAGTTTTATCTTACATGGGTGTAGCGAGGATGGCTCTGGTGTGGGGGTGTAGTGTAGTTCCTATATTCCCAATAGGCTCTGTGCATATATATTCAGCAGTGTAGACGTAGGACTGAGGTAGACTAGGTCTCTACTGACTATATTAGACTTAAGGTTTGCCAGCTAGCTCAGAGGTTACTAGAAACTTTCTCGAATAAACGAGGAGGAGTTTAACCTCCCTGGATAAACAAGAAGGGATTAGCTTCCGACAATCATATAACATGACAACTGTGCTCCCCCAGAATAAGAGTAAATCTCTAGAGTCGTGTGAAAACAATGAGCAGCTATTTCACTCAGTCAATTGTGCGTTCTTAGTTTCACCAGAGTGCAGAGAATAGAGAGACGGGCGTTTTCAATAAAAGGTATTATTTATTGAGCAGTCTTCCTTCTCATGCAAGAGAAATGAATTGCCACAATTGCAATACTTAATTTAAAGTAAAGTACGTACAGTAAAAGGAGTATTATGAAATAATACTGTAAAAGCATTGATATGGTTTCTTAGCCATAAGATACTTTAAAATGGATAAAATATATACATACATATATATATTGACTAACGTGCTCAACTGGTGCTTCTAAAATACGCCTACCCCGGTGTACCGGACCTAAGCCTAATACGTGGGAAGGAGTAAGTAAGTAGCAGTTTAAGTTAAGTTGGTTTTGCCAAGAATCTGATTCAAGAATTCTCTTGAAGGGTTTAGTCTGCACCGTACCTTGGGAATAGAATGTAGGATGTATGGTATCTCTTTCATCCGGACTTGATATCCCAGCAACCCGCAAGGGTAGGCTGGAAACGCCGGAGCTGGATTTTCTCGGCAGGAGAAAAGACAGCGTCTTTCTCAGCGCATCAAAGAGGAGGGGCAGCGTCCGTGGGCTCTCGCATCAGCTGGGCTCTCTGGCAAGTAGATAGCTGCTCTGCTCCAAAACCACCACCGTGCGTTTGCTTAAGACAACGTTGGTATATTTATACCTGAAAGGTGCTGAGTTTGACGTAAGGTTTGGACATAAGACGTCAATAAAGATGTCACTAAGAACTGGCCGTTCTTACAGTGCTCGCAGGAGTTCTATTACAAATCAAAACAAAGCAAATGGGGATTTCCCAGGTTGCTGGAGGTTTGGTGTGTCGAAAGAACTTGTTGTGCTTTCTAGGAATCCAATGAAGTAGCTTTTGCCGTGCCTTGGACTGCAAGGGCTATTTACTTAAATATGGATCTGATTCTTATGCCATTATAGGGATATTATTGATTATAGCCGTACAAGGGCATAAAATAGCAATATTGATTCAGGTTCCTAGATAAAAACACAATAGGGGAATCGGAAAACAGGTCTACTCCAAGGTGTCGTAAATGTGATTTTATTTTGCGATAGACTCGCCTTTTTACTGAAGCAAGGGTAAAATAAAGCAATAAACAATAGTCTCTCTGGGAGAACCGATAACAGTACTTGTCCGCTACAGTCCGGTTCGCTTTCCTGGTCTTTAGACTCTCTGGTTTGGTTCTCTTGGCCTCGCCTCTCTGTCGCTCTCGTAGGATACGAAAAAAAAGAGCTTCTCTTTTGAGTTGAGCTTTTGTTGGTTCCTCAAGCGGTAATTAGGGCAGTCGACAAATTTTGGGGCATAAAGAAAAAAATAAAATAAAAGAGGGGTGTCAGTGTTTCAGGCGTGAGTCCTTATCGCAGCAGGGAAAAGGGGTTAGGATTTTTCTCGGTGCTCTTTACATGCAGGTGAGCTAGGTATGGGGAAGTGCTAGTGAGGGGAGTGGGATAAGCTTGAAGTGAAGTTCAAGCGCAATCGAGTTCTAGTGTACGCGGTTACTCCTCCTCCCTTCCTCTTCTTCCCACCCAACCCGACACACGGTTGCGTACCTGAGACAGCCATACTCCAACGGGAGTGTGGCGCGGCGGAGGGCGGGAACGGTGGCCTCCTGGCGTCTCCTCTGTTCTCCGGTCCTCTACGTCTTCGGGGACTCTCCAGGCGCTGAAGTCTTTTCTCCACGCGTAGCTGCTCTCTTCTCTTGGTTCTCACTTCACGTCCTCTTCCTCGAACGACTAACTTTCCGGTCCCTCCCCTCTTCTACCGGTCCTCGTTTTCCTGATTGGAAGGCTCCTGATGACGTCCTCAGTAGAGGAGTGGCTCCCTTCGGAGTCGATCTCCTTAAAGGTATATGACCCAGTTTCAGTGGACTCCTCAAACCATATGGAATCCGGTCCGGGCTCCATCTCTTGGGCTGAAAAGAGATGAGGGGAGGATTTTCAGGGGGGGGGGGGCAGACCACCAGGGTTCCAGTTTTTCTACATTGTCCGCTTCCTTCACAGTGTTTGGGATACCTGACCCGTGACATTGGGTTTCAATGTAGCCTATTGACTAAGAATGCCTTCCATTCCCTTGCTGTTTCCTTTCAAATGAGATGTTTTACACTTTAAAGTTTCATTTTTCTGTGTTGCAGAAATGTTGAATGTGTGTCGCTCATTTTAAATGAAAAACTCAATGTTATTTGGGCATTTTTAGCCTCTACTTCTTTAGGCTCCATGTCTATATATGTATGTATGTATGTATGTATGTATGTATGTGTGTGTGTATATATATATATAATATTCACTGAAAAAAACATAGGTTTCACACCAGTTATAGTTAGGAAATAGCATTTAAAAAACCTATTAAATTTACTGAAAAAAACGTAGGTTTCACACCAGTTATAGTTAGCTGGAAATTTTACTGACATAAAACCATTGAAATTCCACGTTATAGTTAGTTGGACTCACTATAACTTGCGCGTGTAATGCACTGCTTCTGACGTCACATATTACATCACTCATGACATGGTCAGTGACATCCTTAATTTATCAAATGTGGAAATCAAGTGGATTGGCCAGAGAGGATTGAGATGTCACCAATTGATACCATTGGTGAAAACCTTTTTGCATCTGCCAAACCCTGACCTCTTAATAGTGCACTGTGGTGGAAATGACTTGGGCACTTTGACTGGGGTTGGTCTGGAAATGTTTTTAAAGGACACCTTTGATCAATTGATGACACTTTTTCCACAAACTGCCTTGGTATATTCCAATATATGCCAAAGACAGAAATGGAACTGGTCCAACCAATTTTGTCCACAATTTGAGAAAGCACGGAAACATGTGAATAAATCTGTTTCTGCTTACATGAGAGACTATGGAATGGGTTCAATATACAACAATAACTTCCGTTTCAACATGCACGATATCTACAGAGGAGATGGTGTGCACTTCTCAGATGAGGGGAATAGAATATTCCTCCTGAATTTGAGACTGTGCATTGGAACTTACTTGTAGGTAC
This sequence comes from Lissotriton vulgaris, assembly GCF_964263255.1. Lineage (NCBI taxonomy): Eukaryota > Metazoa > Chordata > Amphibia > Caudata > Salamandridae > Lissotriton > Lissotriton vulgaris. The sequence continues at coordinate 714,071,854 of NC_141697.1, read as the reverse complement.
CTAAATCAGCCACAGAACCCAAAAGCTCTTTTCAGAGCTACCCTACCTCTGATCACTCAAAATGATTATCTTTCTCTAACTTTTTTCACTATTTTTCACCAGAGTACGCTCCCCGGTACGCTCCCCGGTGCGCGTACCGGGCGCTCCCCCCGCGAAATTTTACAATTTTTTTTTTTACATATATGCCCCTCCTAAACTCCCCTCAGAAAACCTAGAGGGTCAGGGGGTGTCTACTGTGCCCCTTTTTACCCATTCCCAACGTTGTTTGTCCTCCATCTTGTGTCTCAATTCAACCGAAACACAAAATGGCGGACTCCCGTAGCGCTCCCGGTACACGTACCGGGGCGCGCACCGGTGAGCGCTCCCCAAAAAAATGTGGGAAACGAAATTGCATAAAAACCACTGGACAGACTTTCACCAAACATAGCATAGACCCTTCTACATACCAGTCCCTACCATTATCCCACATTTGATGGTATTCCATTGAGCAATTTGGGCTGTAGCCCTGTCTAAATATCCTGAGGTAAAATTACATGACAAAAACACATATGAAAGTGTTGGAATTTACAACCAATTAAAATATTACTTACATTTTGTACTTTTATGTGCTGAGATATATATATATATATATATAGAACTCGTCAAGGAAACTCCAGTACTGCCACAATAGTTTACAGGCTCCCTATCCAGCGAACTCAAAGCAGCCAAACACAACTTTCAAGAAAGCATGGAAGCTGTCGCCAAATTGTGAAAAGCAGCTATCTACAACTCAACACTGACAAAACAGAAGTACTCATCATGGGCCCGCACTCGACGTCTGGAACGACACCTGGTGGGCCCCCGCCCTCGTAAGCCCACCCACCCCCTCGGACCTCGCACAAAACCTGGGCATCATACTGGACTCTGAGCTCAAAATGGACTGCCAGATCAACTCCGATGCATCCTCCTCCTTCCACACCCTCCGCCTGCTACATAAGACATTCAAATGGATCCCTCTCGAGCACAGAAAAACTGTCACTCACGCCCTCGTCACCAGCAGACTCGACTACAGCAATGCACTCTATGCCAGAATAAACTAAAACCTCACCCGCAAGCTACAAAAAATCCAGAATGCCGCTGCAAAACTGGTCTTCTACCTGCGAAGCCACTGCCACATCTCCCAGCACCTGCGCACACTCCACTGGCTCCCCATCAAGACTAAAATCACCTTCAAGATCCTCACCCACGCACACAAAGCCCTCCACAACACCGGACCAGCATACCTGAACAGCAGACTCAACTTCCACGCACCCCAAAGAACCCTACGATCAGCCCAGCTCTCCTACGCCGTGGTTCCCCATGCCAGAAAGACCAGATCGGGAGGCCGCTGCTTCTCCTTCCTCGCGGCCAGAGCCTGGAACGCCCTACCGCTCCACCTCAGACAAACAACATCACTCCCCATGTTCACGAGAAACCTCAAAACTTGGGTCTCAGACAGACCCCCTCCTTGAGGGACTGGAACCTGCACCTTCCCTCTTCCCCAGCGCCTTGTGGCCCTTACGGGTAAGTAGTCACGCTCAACAAACACGCGATTGATTAATTGATTGATCCTTCTTGCACTGAGGAATTGCAAGCAATTGGTTAGACCCTCAACCTCCAGTCCGGTCAAAATTCTCCCTACTACTTCTGGGGAAGTCTTTGTTGCTCCTAAGCAGAACGATCACCTTTCGTAGGTTGTAAAGAGCTAAGGGGGATACCTTTTGGAGGCCAGAGTGACTTCCCTTAAGTTATTCTTTCATGTGGGATCTGTTTCGGTCCTGCACGTGTGCCACTATATTTGGAGGTAGTTTTTGTCTATCACTACCTTTTCTGGGTCGTATGCTTCCTGAAGCCATTCGGCCAGGTAAGAAAACGGAGCTGCATAATAATGTTGGAAGGCTAAACCCTGTTAGTGTTTGCTTTTCCAGAGTGTTTATTTAGATAATCTGGGTTGGGCTTGTGGAATAATTGGGTAAAATACTCGTAGACTAACTCAGAAGCAAGTGCGTCTAATACTGGTATTGTCTGGTTATTGAATTTTTTTATAGGTTTGCTGAAAGAGAGGGCGGTCGGGGTCATATAAATCTTAAATGTGTTCTGTAATTTTTGTACCAAAATATGCAAGTGCTTTTCTAAAGTTTAGGTTTGGGGATTGTTGGTCTAGTAGCCAACCCCAAGATTATCCTAACACCCCTCCGGACCAAAATCTCCCCAGATTTAGCCACTCCATGTTTTGGATATTCATTGGGCGATTCTGTTAGTGGATCTACCAAATCTGTTTTAAAAAAGTTGTCAGCAATGAGAGATATATGATTACAGACCTCCCCTGCTCCAAGTTCCTTTATGTAAGGGTTCAATAAGGATTAGGAGTTCGATTGGTTAGGCAAATAGGAATAGTAGCATAGAACACTGCAATATTTGTGATTCAAGAAAAGGGTGCCGGGTTTAATTTGCCCACTAAATATCAGAAGCAAGGGGAAAGTTCATCCTGACCGGCACTGCAGAAATAAAGGGCCATTTAGTGTGGTTTAAGACCTCCACTTTGAGTGCCACCACTGCTAATGAACCCCAGTCACATCTGCCACTGCCTGTACTTTCAGGATGCGTCTCGGATTCTTGATAGGTTTAAGTATCACTGTCAGTCTGGCTTCCAACCATGTATTGGTCATAGCTGTATCCTTAGCCCATAATTCGTTCAAGGCTCTGGGGAAAGGGAGGAGCAGGAAAGTTTTTTTTTTTTTTTAGCATTCCTGTGTATAACCATCTGGGCCCAGAGCATTTGCGAAGGGAGTCCGGTTAGGGCCTCTGGCAGTGCTTGTAATAAAAAATGTATATTGATGTGTTGTGCCCTTTCTTCATGTAATTCAGTTTTTTCTAATTACTCGTATTTGGGTTTTAAGCGGGTCAGATAAGAAGCGACTTGTATAGTAGTTCTTGTGAAATATCACTGTTTCTCAGGTTTGATGTAGTAGAACCACTGGGTCTGCAGTCAGTGCCTCTAGACATGCTTTTGCGTGCTTATGCTTAATCTCGAACACTAGTCGCCTCCCTGCTTTGTCGCCTTGCTCATGGTAGCATTAAGGTATGTATGCCACAGTTCTCTCCACTTTAGCCAATTCTAATTTGACCCTATTTATTCTAGATAGCTGCAAGTATCTCCCGTTGGATACTGTTTGCGCAGTGTTTCAAATTATTGAATTGTGCACTTAAGGTTTGTATATTCTCTACTCCTGGCTTTTTTTCTGTGCCTTTATTCTGATTTAATGTTATTTCACAGAATTTCTTTCAAGGTAATACCCAATGGAGTTACTTCTCCCTTATCATGACGTTCTAGATATTCGGTAGTGGCATTCCTCAATGTTGTTGTAATTGGGGGGAGGGGGGGATTTGTTAGTCGATTATTAAAGGGTGAGGCGATATTTGTCAGAGAACTTTTTCAGTCCTAGGGTAGGGGACTGATTCATTTAGCTTTTTTTGAGGAAAAAAAGTTTGATCGTGATTAAGAAGTTTATGATGATGGGTGTATATAAGGTTGTAGGTAAGAAGGCAGAATGTGTCTCTTCTCCTAACCTGTGTGTACCTTGTATATCTAAACTATGCTCTTTTCAATCTTGTGTAGAGCAGCGAGTCTGTCACTCTTGATCTTCTCACATACACTGACCTGGAGCAGCTGAGAAACAGGAAGGTTGGTGTTGCAACGCGACCTGCTACAGTGCCAAAATCCTCTACCCTGAATTCTAAGCGCTACCTCATTCTCATCTACTCAGTGGAGTTTGACCGGTAAATTATGCATGTGCCAGCTTATGCAAATCTACATCTATACATCGTCACTTTCCAGTTGTTAATTGATTTTTGTATGGCCTACTTCTTACATATGTGTGGCTTTGTTAATTCAATATAGCTAATTGTTGAGGATCAATAGATATTTCAAGACTAGCCTCTGATTTTGGGTTGGTAAAAGTAGGTGAAGTCATTAACTGATACAGATGATATACAATGTTGGTGGGTAATGCATAATGTTGCTATGTCAAATTCTCCGTGCCCCAGCAACTTTCCCTACCGGTTGATCATGTGCCCAGAGAGTGCGAAATAAAACGCTGACAGGTGGCCACTCTAGATTGGGGGCTGCTGTAGTTCGCTCCCACCATCGACAGCAACTTAGCAGAGAAGCCGAAGGCGGCCAGGGTGTGAAACCGAAAGCCCCAGTCCACCCGGTCGAAGGCCTTTTCCGCATTAAGGCCCACCAGGACTGCCGGGATTCTAAATCGGTTAGCCTTCTCTATCAAATGGATGACTCTCCTTGTGTTGTCATGGGTCTGGAGCCCCTTAATAAATGCAGATTGGTCCGGATGAATGAGCGGTGGCAGCAGGTCCTGGAGCCTACCTGAAATGATGGAGGAGTACAACTTGGCGTCAATATTGAGGAGGGCTATTGGTCGGTATGAGGAGCATTTGGACGGGTCCTTCCCTGATTTGGGGATAATCGAGATCACGGCCTCGGCCATTGAACCCGACGTTTCCCCGGCCTCTACCATGTCGTTTAAAAAGGGAGACCAGAAAATCGCTCATCGCATTGTGAGAAGTTGGCCCGATATGCAGCGTTCGCTATTCTAGCGACCGCTATGTATCGTTCCAAACGACCCTTATGATGATTGGTTGTAAGTCAACCTATAGACCAGCTATCCTAGTAGCGTGGATACGAGCAGTCTAAGGCTAAAGACTCGAGAGGGCGTGTTAAGCCAGCTGTTTACCACACATGTACCCCTTGAACACCAAGTGAAAGGACACCACACAAGTGTTATGAAAATAAACAGGATATTTATTAAGATTCACAACAGCCCTGTACTCTTTATGAGGACAGGGTACTAAGCACCAACCAAATCTCTTAGGAAAATACTTCAAGTGCACAATTAAAACAAGTGTCCGAGGACACGGAAAGTTTAAGGTCTCGGGCGGACCCGATAAGGCAAGTCGGAAGCGAGGGACTCGGGACCCTAGAGTAAAGAGGCTATGCAGGCACCGAAATGCCGAGTTACCTAGCCACGAGGGCTGCGGCTGCACAAGTCTTACAGGCGTCAGGGTCTTCGCTGACGAGCCAGGAGCCGGAAGAAAAGGAGTTGCTGGCCGGCGACCAGTGATGAATAGTTCGTAGAGATCCAAGCCTGGATCAGAGATTGATGATACCTGAAAGCAGAGGGGACCAAGTTCGTACTACTAGCCAGTAGTCAGAGGGTACCAGGAAGGCACCGGTTGGCCGTCACCTCGACCAGGTGAGTGGGCGACGCTAGGCTCTGCAGTCTCACGGACCAGGAGGCGTTGTCGGCGACCACGGTGGAGGTGCGAGCTGTCCCACGAAGGATGATGCTGTCGGCGTCGCTGGGCCCAGGATGGGGCAACAAGCCTTGGCAGATCTCAGGGCCACGTGGTGGGCCTAAGATGGCGTCTTGAGTGGACCAGGAGGGTCCGGGGTGCTTCTCGCAAAGATGGAAGCAAGGGCCAGTCTGGAGCAACCAGACCAGCAGTGTTGATTGTCGGATGTCGTCACAGAAGGGCACAAGCCAGAGGCTAGTGACCAGACAATGTGCTGAGCAGCGAGCAGAAGGGCCCCACGCAGAGACTGCACTTCGGTGCTGGAGCGGCTCAGGGTCGGGGCTTCTCGGACCCCAGAGCACTCACCAGAGAATTGCTTCGGTGGTCGTGCTGGATAAGAGCGTGCAGGTTCTGATGATGGCCGGTCCCTCGAGGTCTCGTCGCACCCACGGATCACAGCTGAGCTGATGACGTGGGTAGAGGTCAGAGGTGCCAGGGAAGCCGGTACTCGTCGATCTGGGCCGTCGGATTCCTTGAGGAAGGACTTACAGCAAACCGCAGAGTTCTTAGATGGTGCCCGCTGATGCAGGGTGACTACTCCTTAGTCACAAGGGAGAAATCTTGAGAAGAGTCTCGAATGTCCTTTCGTAGAAAGTAGTTCTTGATTCAAAGATGATCTAATTTGGAAGGGTCCCCGCTCCGGTCTTTATCCTAAAGAAAGGGGTGGGTACATGACTAGGTCCTGCCCTAAGGGTGGGACCAGGAAGGGGGGTAGTTACACCCCTCTCCCCTGCCGGACTTTCCCCAGGCCAGGGCTGGTGCCCCTGGAACTGGTTCTAACCGGCAGATGCGTTGTGAGCACCGGGGTGCCACTCCGCAGTCACCTTCTCGCAAAAGCCCTACCTACCCAGAATACACAAACCCTATCTGGGACGGTGCGAACACCGCCCTCGACAGGAAACCCTTTGTCCAAGCTCTCCTCGCTGGAAGGACTCCCAGCAGCAGGAGGTCAGACTCGTGTCTGTGGTGGCAGCATCCATTTTGTGGAGCTGAGGCTTTAGTTAACTTTAACCGGGGTTCACAGTTACGTACATGTCGTGTCCCTCTAGAAGGGCGGAATGCTAACCTCGTCGCCAGAATTGGTGAGAGGGCAGCACCCCGATTCGTATGACACCTTACTCGACATGCCTTGATAACGCGACACCGAAGTTACCGATGTGGTACGCGTTATCATGGAACAGCCATTGGGTCTTGATTCCGCAAGCTGCAACCGGGCTCGGCTCGGGCCAGAACCTAGTTCACACGAGCCCACGCACTCTGCCTTCAGGATTGTCAAGGCCTGCCATAGGAGTGACTGATAGAAACTCTGGTGTCCATTGTATGGTTAGATATAGAGCTACTATACCTAAAGCAAAGGGTGATTACACGACTTTGCCCCAGCTGTCATGCAGCCAGTTGTGTCAAATTTAGGAGGCCAGCCAGGGGTGGCATAATACATGCTGCAGCCCCTGGTGGCCCTGGGTACACCTATGCCCTGCGTTACGGGGTCTGATAAGGTGGCCCAGTACCAATTGGTAAATGCACCTAGGGTACATATCGTAATTTAGAAAGAGAACAGCCAGGCTGTGGGTCTGATTGGCAGGCCCACAGCCAGAGAAAGTCGTAAACCAGTGAAACAAAAGCAAAAAATCTGGGTGATCATAGGATTGCAGACCCTACTCTCCTACATCCATCACGAAGGTCTGGTTGAAAAGAGCGGTATAGCCATCCGGCCCAGGCTCCTTATGGAGCTTCAGGGCTTTAATAGCATCCAGTACTTCATCTCTGGTGAATGGGGCAGCGAGTAACCCATTCCACTCCTCGGAGACCTGGGGCAGAGGAAGACCGACTAGGTAGTTCCGTTGGTCCTCCGGGTCAAGGGCCTCCCCTGCATAGAGCGCGGCATAGAAGCGCCCGAAGAGATCAGCTTTGACCTCGTCCCGATGCTGCAGAGTCCCCGCCGCATCTCGGATGCCCCCTATGTAGTCCCTTTCCTTCTTATGCCGGAGCTGGCGAGCCAGGTGTTTCCCCACCTTGTTCCCCTGGGCGTAGGAGAGGTGCCGCAGTTTCAGCAGGGTGAACTCCGCTCTGTTGGTATAGTGGGCCCTAAGCTTCCCCCTAACCGCCGTCAATGGGCGAAGGGTCAATCTGGAAGGGTTTCGTTTATGCGCTTGCTCAAGATCAGCAAGTTCCCCCTCCAGCTCCTCACGTTCCCTCCGCCGCAGTTTAAGGTTAGCATTGAGGGCCAAGCAGTTGCCCCTCATCGATGCCCTAAAGGCGTCCCAGGGGTTGAATACCGATGTATCAGACACGGGGTTGAGAGCGAAAAATTCCCGAATGGCCTTACGCAGCTCCTTACATGAGGATTCATCCCAGACAAGTGAGGCCGGGAAGTACCACTTGCGCTGCCCGTCACTCCTCGCCGACCAGTGTAGGCAGAGCACGAGAAGGCTATGATCAGAAACAGAGAGCGAGAACATACGGGCGTCGCTGACATCTCCTCTAAGGGCTTGACTTAAAAAAATGTGATCCAGGCGGGAATAGGAGTGATGGACTTGGGAGAAGAAGGTGTAGTCCCGAGAATGGGGATGAAGAGAGCGCCATCCATCCACCAGCCCCAAGTCACCTATCAACCGCTGCGTCTCAGTGGAGAGCAAACCGGTATCGGATCTCTGATGGTGAGAGCTATCCATTTCCCTATGCCATACCAGATTAAAGTCCCCCATCAGAAACAGCACTCCCTCAACAAAGTCATCCGCTTTCCGCAGCAGGCCCTGGAGAAGGCTATTTTGGCCTGCATTCGAAGCATACACCACCACAAAGGTGCACAGTTTACCATGCATCAGACATTTGACCATCAGCCAACGACCTTCCTTATCGCTGCGCACACCCATGGGTTGAAAGTGAAGGGCAGAGCGGAAGAGAAGGGCCCCCCCCGTGCTTCGTGGAAGCAGATGATCTGTAAATAAGGGGAAGTGTTTGTGTTTGAGGCGGAGCTCATCCTTGTGCCAAGTGAGTCTCCTGGAGGCCCACCACATCTAGCTGGTGATCGTTCACATACTTCCAAACTTTCTGGCGTTTTTGCGGGGAATTTAAACCTTTCACATTCCATGTCCCTATATTGAATGGCATTCCACAGTAGAAACCCCTCCCCCCGCAACCTGCACATAGTCAAGAAGCCTCTCAGCCTCCCCCACCCGAGTCCGCCAGGGGTCAAGTTGTGCTGGCGCACCATAACGAGCACATCCACAGGAGGCACATTCCGGGAAAATGCATGTCAACCAACACCCCGCTCCCTCTCCTCCCCCGCCCCACAGCCACACATCCCCCCATGACCCCAGCTCTGGCGGGCCAGAGGCCAAACCTATATCTCTCCAACAGCTAAAATCTGCACAAACGCACATATCGTGGTCACCACCACTGCACCCCCATTCCCCAACTCTCCCATCCCTCCCAGTAGACCACCCAAACACCCCCCCCCCTCCAGAGCCCTTGAATTTCATTAAGAACCAATAAATCCGAGGAAAGCAACGAAGAAACTCGAGAGAAAATCTCACCAAAAGGAACAGAGGGTTTGACAATCCCAGAGTATGGACGTCTATAGGTACCCTCAAGGAATGAGGGTCAGGGCAACAGTCAATGCCCCCCCCCGTGGTCCGGTCTGGTCCGGGGTGTCTTCCCAAAAGTACATAAGGACCCACGGTACCTGAAATGGAGGTGTCCCTCCGACGCCACCTAATCGGCCTCCCAGGACTCCCGCCGCTCCGGAGCTGTCCTGTGACGGCACCTCCGTCACAGTGGCCACAGAGGCAACCACTGCACCTCTTTCGTGCAGGCTAATCGTGAGATCCGGCCTCCACAAAGCAGTTGTGTGGCCCACTCTCTGCCAGGATGGGGAGCGCCGTCTCCGCCTCGTTGGGGAGCTCCCTCCTTTTGGGGATGGAGCAGCGTCGTCAAGACCCAGGAGTTCCTTGGCAGCCTGCAGGGAACTGACCTGAACCAACCTGTTCTGCCATCTGAAGATAAGGCGAAAGGGATGACCCCAAGAGTAGGCCACATTTTGGTCGCGCATTAAGGCGGTTACAGGTCGAAATTCGCGTCTCTTCTGAAGCGTTGAGGCCGCCAGGTCTTGGAACAACTGGGGACGATGCTCTCGAAATTGCAAGGAGGGAGTCCCTCGAGCTCTCCGAAGTATGCGCTCCTTCAGTTGGAAATTGTGGATGCAAACCAGGATATCAGGGGGGGGGAGCCCCCCCGCCTCTCGGCAGGCCAACTCTATGGACTCTGTCCATCCGGATCTCGCGAAGATCCTCCTCCCCCAGGATCTGCAGGAAAAGGGCTTCGTACATAGCCCCGCAGGTCTCCAGCTTCCCCATCCCAGGGTACCGCTCGAATGCGGATGTTGTTCCGGCGGGACCTGTTTTCCAAGTCCTCTTCGTGGGCCTGGAGGTCTAAATTCTGCTCCGTGAGACTGATCACGTCCTGCTGGAGCTGGTGCACCTCCTCAGCCATACCCAGGTCATGTTCTTCCAGCGTGGCCACTCGCTCGCCAATGCCGTCCACATCCCTCCTCACCTCGCGGAGGTCCGAAGCCAGCTGGGAGCGGAGCTCCGAAATGTCCTCCTTATTCGCAGAGAATAGTTACAGCATGAAAGCCTTGGTGGCGGGCGCTTCATCGTCTGAGTTTGGGTGAGGTGCTGGGACCCGGCGACGCCCTCTGTTGGGACCCTCTCGGTGGGGCGTCCTTGCCCGGCTTCTCCTTAGGGGGTTTGGTGGACATTGCGTCATCACCGTCCAACCTACCACACCAGAAGGAGCTCAGATCTGCTTCCTTGCCGCCAGAGGGGTTCACCAGGAGCTTCCTCGGAGCTCCGCAGTTGCCGTTGCACTCTAAGGGCCCAAAGTCAGAGTAGTGCAGGTCATCCCAGGCGACGACTCCAGCCAGCCCCCTCAAGGGCGCGTGATGGGTGTAGAGAGTCTCAGTGCCCCACCATCATCTTGTCGCAGCCAGTGCTTTGAAGGTCCAGAGTGCCCGACGGGCGATGTGGCGCTAGGGAGGGTCCCACAGATCAAGCCAAAGAGCGATTCGGTCCCATCTAGGTCAAGGAGGCTCCAGCAGCGGTCCGAGTCGCCGCTATAGCGCACCGGGCCCAGGATTCAGAGGTGTGCTATCTCTCCGCTCCCCCCGCCAGCTCGCCAAGGCAGGTGCCGCACAGATTGCTCGTCAGTCCCTTCAGAAGCCAGAGGGTCAGAGGCATAGTCAGGAAAGATGACTGGGGCCGTTCCACCGGTCAGTGCTTTGAGGGACCAGCGCGCCCGCCGGGCTATGTGGAACCAGGGTGGGTCCCACAGGTCAAGCCAGGGAGCGATTTGGCCCCACCCCGGTCAAGGAGGCACCAGCAGCGGTCCGAGTCAACGCTAACGCACACCGGGTCCAGGATTCAGAGGCGTTCTATCTCTCCGCTCCTGCCGCCAGCTCGCCAAGGCAGGTGCCACACTGATTGCCCTTCGGCCCCTTCAGGAGCCGGATGGCCGGAGACACAGGCAGGAAAGATGGCGGGGGCCGTTCAACCGGAGAACGCGGAGTGTGGTGCCGTGGCCTATGGCGACGGCGTCCAGATTCCAATGTTCGTCCCCCGCGGGGCAGAGGGACGGGCGTGGGTGCCCAGAGCTGATGCCAGTCGTCATGGAAGCGGGAAAATGGTCAAGAACGTCGAACCTCTCAGGAGCTGGTCCAAGGCGACGGAAGGCTCCACGGGCTGGAGATCCCCGGACTCAATTTTCTCGGCGGCCCGTACGCGCCGCCAGGCCCGGGTGCAGTCCGCTGCCAGTCCCCACACCGCCGATCCACACACCCCAGCCTTTTTCTCCGGTCAATCCCGGTTTCACAGCCGCGCCTCCAGTCGGGCCCCGCAGGGGTAGCAATCGGGCTACCAGGTCTCCCAGCTCATTCGCGGAGTCCTCCTATGAGCTGGAGCCATGGCAGGCACATCCGGCGGCAGCCTCTATTACTCCCGTGCAGGCCGTAACAAACCGGAGCTCCAGTACAGCGCAAGCAGCGGGAAAGCTCTTCTAAACGGCCCAGGGTCAGTCTGGATAGCTTCCCATACGAGGTGAGAGCAGTTGGTGTCCCGGGAGGCTGCTATAACAAGGCGAAATAGCGGCTTGGCGTCGGAGGGACTCAAGGTACGTCTCACTCCGCCGCCATCTTGGACACTCCTCCCAAACCACATTTTAACGAAGAAATCATTTCTGGGGTTAAGGCAAAGTCCAAAAGATTAACAACATCTATTTGATTTGAACTTTCCAAAAACGCTGTGGCTATTGCTTCTTCCCCTTTCTTTTTTTTGTGAGACCCCTGTCCTCTTGCACCACTTCTGGTCTTTGTGTATCTAAATCTCTGCGCCTGGTACCCCTATCTCGATTGTCCATCCGTATTCTGCGTACTTCCTTTAAAAAAAATATTCTCTACACCCTGATTGGTGGAGCCCTCTCCTAGGTCTTCGCCTTAACTACTGGATAACTTACTGGAGGATGTAGTTGCCTCGCTAGTAACCAAGGAACCCTCCTTCCTTCCTGGGCCTGAATCACTGATGACTAAATGGTCAAAACGCTTTGCAAATGTAAATATTTGCCCATTCTTATAGTCTATCTTGTTGCGTTTAAGTTTCCTTGAATTTCTACGTTTAATCTCGTCCAGTTACCAGCAGAGCAATCTATCTTCTATGATCTCCTATGATCTGTGAAGTTGTAAGTTCTAGTGGCCACTCTGGCATTCCTGGCAATTTCCAAGTTGATACTTTTCTCACTCACCTCAGCAATAGATTGTTTTACTGCTGAATATCCCTTGCAGTTGGCTGAAGGGCCAGTCTAATCTACAGGCTTCTGGATCAGCACAACATTGACAGCATTTGGAAAGATAATTATAGTATATTAATGACCTGGCTTGAGGAGCAGTTGCCAATTTGGACTGACTGCTTCTTTTTATGGCAGGTAGTGCAAAAATTATTGTGCACCTTAAATTCACATACTTGTTCATTAACATGCCCATGCCCCTTCCAATTAATTTTTACAACTGACTCTGCACACAACTTGTCTTGCCTGGGCAGGTAGGCAACTGGAGGTTTACTAGGACCCACAAACTTTCCCCCTTTAAGCAAGGCGCCCTGTGTGCTCCAGATTTAGAACTCTACTATTACTATGTGCAAGCACAATATATGCATTACTTTATCTACCCTAACGCTTTCCAGCCACAATAAAAATAGCAAAATACAATTTACAAATTAATACTTAACTTACCTGAATGTGATGAGATGCAACATCCTCCTCCGGTCCTCTTCTCTCTGCCGGAGCTGGCACCAGCACCTCTCTTGACCAGTCGGGGTGCTCCTCTCAAGCAGCATTAAAACAGCGCCCTGATTGGAGGAAGCTGCCTCACTCGGCGCTGTTGTGGCTATGGCTTTCTCTAACACAGCTAGGTTAGAGGTGTTTAAAGTACGCATGTGTGGCTGGCCGTCTCAAGACGGCCGTACAAACACACATGCACACTTTAAAAAGTGCCATGCAAGCACACAGTAACAGCGCCCCCTATATACCAGTGGTTTCATACTCCGACCATATGGGTAAGCGCCCCTATGTGGTAGATGGCCCCTGGCTGATGCACGCCCGGTATTGAAATCGGATTGCGGCTTTATGTAAATGTGCACTTAGAATCCATGGGAAAAACTCCATGCCACCACTTATGACGGTTATTAAATACTGGTTTGAAAACTGACTTAAAGTTTGCTCTGCTTATTTATTTTCTCTACGCTGTTTTGTTTTGGATGGTTTTTTCAATTCAATAAAAAAAAAATATATATATATCTATATCTCTAGTTCTTGACTTCTAATTCCCCCTTCCAATTTAAGGGTTGTCAGTAGCCAGACTCTGCTAAGGCGTGAAGTTGACACCAAATGTGAGGAAAAGGTGGTGCTTAATAAACAGTCAGCATGTGACACGAGATCACTAAAGTGTTACGTCGGCTGTGCGCGGAGCTGCAAAAGAACAGCCTGTATCTTTATCCATCAAGTGACAAAGAAAGACAAACAGTGCTTGTGCATACATTGTACTTTTCCGTTACGGCTTTCCAAAAAACACATTATCTGACTCTCAGTGTGAGGCAGGGAGAAAGACTTTTTACCAACAGATGGCACTCTTGTTCCATATTTTCCTTTTCAAGGTGGAAGTCTCGGCAATGAGCATGAGGGGAGATGGTGGGAGGCTGGGAGAGGACTTAAGATAAGGCAGCCCACCAATGCTGTTAGAAATGACATTTTTACAGGGCACTGGAAAGATCGATGTATGAAATGGTGCCTTGCAATTCCTGACAAGGAGGAGGCCTTTCATTGAGTACATTCCAAAGCTGATGGGAAGGGTTTAGGAGCGAGCCGTACCTACAGTTTGCAGCCATAAGACAGACGTTAAAAAAAATATAGTTGTGGACTATTTTAATTTGCACAGCTTACGTTCTAGAAAAAATAGTAACAAAGTAAGGACTTTGTACACCCCACTACTGGCATACTGGTGTATCCCTGTAAGTCCTGTGTATATGGTAATAAATTACCAAGGGCATTGGTACCCCGGGGTTCTCATATGGGCTGCAGCATGCATTGTGCCACCCATGGGAGCCCATGCAAACTGTGTCTGCAGGTGTGTCATTGCAGCCTGCGTGAAATGCTGCATACACCTTTCACTTGAGATGTAGGTTTGTCTTATATCTCGGTCACTGCACTTAAAACATGTAAGTCACCCTTAAGGTAGGCCTTACAGCGTGGGGGTTTCCCTGCACGAGCAGAGCCCTCAAAAACACCAGAGTCCATTCTGTGGCTTTGTAAGTGCGGGGAAGCCGTTTATAAGGTATGTAGTCGACACTGGCCAAGTCGAGATGTCCAACTACATAATGTCTTCACCGATCCTGGTCATGTTTGGTATCAAAACATGTTGGAACTGTGTGACTACACCTATTCCAGTGTTAAATGCATGATACCATGTACTGGGGTGCTCCTTAGGGGGTCCCCTCCATGTCTGCCTGTGTAGCCTAGCAGGGTCTGCGTGCAAGCTAGTGCTGCTGCAGACACTGTTCTGCCCTCCTTCTGCTGAGCTAAACTCGGGCAGGGAAAGGCAGAACAAAAGATTTCCCGTTGAGAAGAGGTGTATTTACCTCTCCTTTAGAATAAGTTGTCTTAGGCTAGGATGGGGTGCTGCAGCGTGCCTCTGGACTGCTTTCAAGGACACATTTGGTGCCCTCCTTCCATAAACCAGTTTCCACTAGTACATGAGCCCTTGGTTTCTGCTTTGGCAAAAAACTACACAAAGGACAGGGGAGTGGCCACCCCCCTGTCCAGCTCCTCCCTTGGAGGTGCCCAGAGTTCCTCCATGTGGATGCTTAATTCTGCCATCTTGAATCTTGGCCTCTGGGAGCAGCTGACTGGTTAGGTCCTCAAGAGTAACGACCCTGACACTCCGATAGGTGCGTCACTGCAGATGGTATCTGTAGGAAGGTGGATACCGGACTATGGTTACCCCAGATTTTTTGCCTTGTGTTTAGCTGGTTTTCGACTTAGTTGGCCTGGATCCCTGCTAATCAGGGCCCCAGGCTATCTGTTCTCTCCTTAAAATGGATTCCATGTACCCTAGGTGCATAACTAAATTGGCTTGGGTCACCTTATCAGCCCCTGTACAGAGCACTATAGGTGCCCAGGGCATAGGTGCATCCAAGGGCTACCAGGGGCTGCAGCATATCTTTTGCCACCCCTGGCTGGCTATCCAAAATTGACACAACTGGCTGATCACTCATCTGGGGCAAGGTGGTGTAATCACCCCTTGCTTAGATATAGTATGCATATATCTAAACCTATCTGGACACATATATACCTATAAGTCACTCCTATGGCAGGCCTTAACAATCCTGGAGGCAGAGTGCTTGGTTTTATGTGAGATGGTGCTCTAGCATGAGCTGAGCCCGTCTGCAGCTGTCGGGACCAATTCCCTAAGCTGTTCCGGGATAATGCCATACCATATACTATTAAGTGCTTTATAATCCATCGCGGTTATATGTTAACTTTGGTTTGGCTTTATCAAAACATGTCGTGTAAGGTGTCTTACGATTTGGAATACTATCCCCTCGACAGTCCTGTCGACGGGGATAGCATTCCAACCCTCTAGAGGGAGAAAACATGTTACTTTACTGAAACGCGGTTGATTTTAAAAGAGCCTCAGCATCAGAAAATGGACGCTTCTGCCACAGACACGAGTCTGACCTCCTGCTGCTGACCGAAACTCAGCCGAGGAGGCCTGGACAAAGGCTTTCCTGTCGCGGGGAGGTGTCACACCACCCCAGACAGGAGATAGTGGATTGTAGCAGGGAGGTTTGAAAGAAACCAGACACTGCCTGGGGAGCACAAGGCTTCCCCTTGCATAATCCGGTCAAACCAGTTCTGGGGCACACCAGCCCCAGTCCCAGCGCGACCCTGGACAAAGGGAAAGGGGTGTAACCACCCCCTTCCTGGGTCCCACCTATAGGAGGGACCTAACAGGTAATCCAGCCCCCTAGATTGGTATAAGAATGGGAGCAGTGCCAAAGCACTCAGGTTATCTTGACTGAAACTTATGAAACGAAACTCTGGACCCTTCGACATCCTACTCAACATAGAAGACTGAAGAATCTCCCTTGTGGTCAAGGAGTGACCACCCTGTGCAAACAGGCACCATCCAGCACCTCGACGTTTGCTTTGTTGCAGTTCCCGCCGGATCTCGAGCGACAGAGTTCGACAAGACCAAGCGTGCCTGCCTTCCAACAGCCCGATCCACAGTCCCTGCAGAGCTGAGACCCGTGGAGGCGACCGGAAGCGTGGGGCCCGCCATCTTGGAAAGACACAGAGGCGCTGACCGTGCAGCCCACGAGTGACCCTCGAAGCTGTGCATTGGGGTTTGAGAAGCCGAAGACCTGAGCCTCTCTTGCACCGAAGCTCACCCCTCTACACTCACCGAGTGCTGCGTGGGGCCCTTCTGCATCTTTTGGCTCAACGCGTTGGCCCGGTCACTTGCCCGTTGGCTTGTGGCCCCTGTGCCGACGAACCTTGAAATCTAACTTGTGATTCTGGTTGCTCCATACTTGCACTCGCTCCTCTGAAAAGGAGCACCCGCTCTGACCCTCCTGGTCCGAGTATAACGCCATCTTCGAATCCTGCGTGGGTTGCCCTTGCCAAGGGTTGTTTGCTCCAATCCGGAAGCAGACACCGCCAACAGCGAGAGCCTGCGTGGGACAGCTCGTGATCCACTCCTGGACATCCTTGGTGCCCCAGAGTCCACGTGGCAGCGGAGAGAAGTGACCAGACAGCGACCTGAAAGCCCCTGACATTGCCTGGTTCCTTCTGGTTCCACCCTGGTCACTGCTGAGTGACCCAGACTCTGTCCCCTCTGCTTTTAGATAATCTTTAACTTCGATCCACCCTTGGATTACACCGGACACTTCTCGTCTCGACGCCTGCAGCATCTTCAGTTCCAAGCACCAGCAACCTGCGTGACAAAACCCGACACTACTTCGCACCTGTGCACCCGCTTCCTGTGGGTGAGGTAACTCAGCAACGCCAGTGTTCCCACACTAGTACACACCTCTAGTGTATGTGTCTTAAGTTTCGTCCTTCTAGGTTGAGCGGAAGTATTCTTAAACTATAACTTTATAACTTTTACGCACCATTGACTTTACATTGGTGCATGCCTGTGCTTTAAGCGCTGCACCCGAATCCCGCGGGCTTTTCCCGACTTCAGCATTGCTAGTCCCGACTGCTCCCAGCGATTCCCTAGGCCCTAGGCCTAACCACTGTTGGATTGGTATCTCTTATACCACTTTCTTAATATATGGTTTGAGTGGCCACCCGCCCTCATCCATAATTGTGCAACTTTCATATGTTTAACTGTGCTTTTGTTTAAACGCTTGTGCCTCTGCACTCATAAAGAGTACAGAGGATTATTCTAGTAATAAATACATATATCTTTATAATATATACTTGTGTGGTGTCCTTTCATTTGATATTACAGGATTGTGATTGGTAAAACAGCTTGCTTAACACTACCTCGTGAGTTAAGTCTTTAAGGCTGCTTAGTCCATGCTACCATTAGGATAGCTGGTCTATAAGGTTGACTTAAAACCAGACACCATAAGGGATTGTTTGGACTGATACAAGGTGGTTCCAGAATTGGAAACATCATATATCAGGCCAACTTCTCACATTGGTGTGCAGCGGTGCGGATTTGAGCTTGCTGCTGTTTTACCATTGCAATCTTTTTATCAAATTGAAAGATCACATCAAGTACCTTAGGTACATATAAACAAAAGCTTAGCATATTTAAGTTCTACTGAACTTAGTAGTTGTAGATCAAAGGGCTTAGCACACCCTGCCTACAACTCACTAGCAAGGTACAGTAGGAAAACACTTAGTGTAGGTAAGTGCAACACTTGCACCTCACTAGCAGTCATGTCTGGCACAGAGGGAGCTACTGGCTCTCAGCCTTTGACAGTTGACCTTACCAAGGCAACTTCCAGCTATGACAAACTTAGCCATAAAGACTTGAGTGCCTTATGCATTGCAAGAGGGCTATAAAGGGGTCACAACCCCACTATTCCTTCCCTGATAGCCATCCTGGACAAGGATGGCTTAGCTAAGGCGAGTGCAGTTCCCTTAGATGCAGGAGATGGAGTGAACCCCCCTGAGATTGAGAACCCCCCAGACATAGAGGAGGAACCTGAATCAGAAGAAGATGAAGATTCAGATCAAGATCAGATGACCAACCAGGTACTAGTGGGGAGGCTTAACCAAACCAACTTGGACCTACATAGGAATGGAGAGGGCCAGCATCTCCCCAGACCCTATAACCTAGTTCCCTCAGGTAATAGAAGGGTGAGATCTCCCTCAAGGGACTCTCACATTTCTAGTGCCTGAAGGGAATCTCAAAGGGGAATGACTTCCTTCCAGAGAAAAGAGCATAGGGCCAGAATGAGGGCTTCCAACTCCAGATAGAGAGGGAAGAGGTAGCCTTGGCTCAAGCTAAACTTGCTTTAGCAAGAGAACAAAAGTTGTGTGGATTAGATTCCACTGGTGGCAGCAATATTCCTAGAGAGAAAGACAGGGCCTATGATAATGGAAACCTGGCAAAGATTGTGCCCCCCTACAAGGAAGGGGATGACATCTACAAGTGGATAACTGCTCCTGAGAGAGCCTGCATGGTACAGCAGGTTCCTGAAGAACAGTGGGCAGCAATCTTATGGTACTCCTTTTCTGAGAAAGGGAGAGATAAGCTCCTCACTGTCAGACATGAGGATGCTAAAAACTACAAAGTCCTGAAGAGTGCTCTAATAGATGGGTTTGGCTTAACCACTGAACAATAGAGGTTAAGGTTCAGAGAGACCCAGAAGGCACAGACCCAGGACTCCTTCACCGGTCTCTCCTTCCTCACATACGGCTGCCGTGCCGGCCGGACCTTCTCACAAAGTTCGGGGGGCAGATGGTGCACCCCAACCTCTCGTCTTTGAGTTTGGCGGCATGGCTCTTGAGAGAGTGCAGTATGGCCATTTGAATCTACCATAAGATTGTATGGACATACTGAAGGAGGCTAAGCGACCTTCCACTAGGACTTCCTATGCTTACTAGTGGAAGAGATTCTGCATCTGGTGCAAGTCCAAGAACTATGATCCAATGACGTGTAAGGAAGATGTCATCCTTCCGTATCTTCTATATTTGGCGCAGTCTGGCCTTAATGTTCATTCCATTACGGTTCATCGCGCTGACTGCCTACAGGAAATGCCCTTCACAGACTTCCTTCTTGCAGATCCCTGTGATCATGGATTTTTTGGAAGGCTTGAAGAAAGTGATCCCTCCTGTCCGGCTTCCTTCACCTTCATGGGACTTGAATGTGGTGCTGTCCAGATTGATGGAGGAGCCTTTCGAACCTATTCATAAGGCGTTGTTGCAGCACCTGTCCTGGAAGGCTGCGTTCCTCGTGGCCGTCACATCGGCACGAAGGGTGAGTGAAATTTAGGTGTTGTGTTGCCAAGAACCTTATGCGGTATTTCATGTTGCTAAGGTTGTTATGCGTACTCTCCCTAAATTTCTTCCAAAAGTTATCTCTGATTTCCATATTATCCAGACCATAACTTTACCTACGTTTTTTCAGCATCCTTCATCTCCAGCGGAAAGGTCTCTGCATTCCCTGGATGTTAGGAGGGTGTTGAAATTTTATCTGGATAAAACCAAAGGTGGTCGTAGGTCAGACCAATTGTTTATCAATTATGGATCAGTCAGGACCGGTCTTGCTACCTCATAACAGTCCATCTCTAGGTGGATTGTGTCCTGTATACAGTTGTGTTACCAAAAGGCTAATAAGACCTTGGGGGGTAAACCTAAGGCTCATTCCACCAGGGGCAAAGCTGCCACTTCTGCTTTACTTCGTAATGTTCCTATTGCAGAAATCTGCAAGGCGGCCACTTGGAAGTCGGTCCATACCTTTGCTAAGCATTACTGTCTGGTCACTGATGCCAGGACAGACGCTCAGGTTGGGCAGGCTTCGCTGTGAATTCGGTTCGCACAGTAGTGGTGTTAATTCTATTCTCTCCACCGCCGCTTTGGTGTGGGGATGGGCTTGCCATTCTATTCACTAGATTATGACTATACACAGTTACCCTACTACAGAAGGAGTAGTTTCTGTCCTGTAACTCAAGTTCTGTAGTAGGGGTATCTCTGCTATAGTCATAAGCGCCCGCCCTCCTCCCCGGTGGAGAAAGATGTTATGTACGGAATGCTACAGGTCTGGCGTGTTACGCCTTCAAAAAGAACTGAAAGTAGAGGTACCTGCTGTGCATTCTGGGATACTGAGGGATTTCTGGAAGGTTCTCTTAAAGGCACAGTATCCTGTTTTGAGCCACATAATGGCAGCCTATGGGGCTTGTCTGTCCATTCCTTCCTCTCTATCATTCCAGGGGGCTTTGCTGGAAAAGGAAAGTTTTTCTCTATGGAGAAATCTGGACAGGCTGTGCTGTTGTGGATTGTTGGTGGCATTTGTAGTAGAAGTACTGGACAGTGTAGCCTGTGGATATAGGCTGCATTATTTGTCTTTATATTCTCTCTTAAGTGTCTGTGCAGTTCTGCATTTTTTGACAACTTAAGAGATTATTTTTGATTGCTCCGGGGTCTGCGCACATGGGCGGGACTATTCACTAGATTATGACTATAACAGAGATACCCCTACTACAGAACTGGAGTTACAGGACAGAAACTACTCCTTTCTAAGAACCATATCCTGCACAGTCATGCAAGCAAATTTGTGTCAAAAGTCAACGGTAGAAAAGAGGGCAACTTAAGAAACGTGTGCATGTAAAATGGCAGTGTTTCTCACCAGGCCTAAACCAGCCATGTCACACTACAGCACGTTGAAGATGGTTCTGCGAATCCAAAACATGCTAGATTAGTGTAGGAGAGTAGGGTCTGCTTCCTATGGTCACCCCCACTTTTTGCTTTTGCTTTACTGGTTTTCGACTTAGATGTGGCTGTGGGCCTGCTAATCAGACCCACAGCCCAGATGCACTCTCTTAAAATTCACACCATGTACTCTAGGTACATCCACAATTGGGAATTGGTTCACCTTATCAGTCCCTGTAGAAGTGTACCCTAGGTACCCAGGGCATAGGTGCATGCAAGGCCTACCAGGGGCTGCAGCATGTATTATGCCACTCCTGGCTGGCCACTCAAATTGACACAACTGGCTGATCACTCAGCTTGGGCAAGGTCGTGTAATCACCCCTTGCTTAGGTGTAGTCTCCCTGTACCTACTTACATATAGACACATAGTAACCTATAGGTCACTCCTATGGCAGGCCTTAACAATCCTGGAGGCAGAGTGCTTGGTTATGTGTGAAATGGTGCTCTAGCATGAGCTGAGCCTGTCTGCAGCTTTCGAAACCATGTCCTTATAGCTGTTCTATGATATTGCCATACCATATACTCTTAAGTGCATTATGAACCTTGCGGTTAAATGCTAACTTTGGTTTGGCTTTATCCACACATGTTGTGTAAGGTGTCATACGCTTTAGAATACTACCCCCTCGCCAATTCTGGTGACGGGGGTAGCATTCCACTCTTCTAGAGGGAGAAGACATGTTAGTTCTGACTATCCCGGTTAAAGTTAACCAGAGCCCCAGTGTTAGACCTGTCTGCCTTTGGGAAGTCCCTCCAATTCATTATTTATTTTGTCCCCTTTTTGCCCCTCATAACTTTTTTCCTTTTTGTGTCCACTGGACTATTTTTACGGTGTTGGCCTAGGGGTTAGATGCTCTTTTGCCCTCCTAGTTTTTCACCTAAGGCCCAGGTGCCTTTTCTGACTGGAAAGTATGGGACCCACAAAATGGTCGCCATCAACTGCCATAACGGACATCCCTGGGAAGGACCCATAGACTAGAATAGGGGCCTTCCAGAACCTTTTGGTCCCTTCTGGACCTTCTGAGGCCACCCTATAAAAGGTGAGCTGCAGTGCAGCCATTTTGTCTTTCAGAGTAGGCTAGCTGGAGTAAAGGCTGTAGCATAAGGTGGGGGTAGGATAATCAGAGGGTTGATCTCCCAGTTTAGGGACGCTTCCTTACTGTTTCACCACCCTTCTCTCCTCATAGTTATTGACCTGACCCTGCCAGAGGAAATCCTGGAGACCCTGGGCACCAGTCCTCATCCAGCCCCCAGAAGAAAGAGTGGGTGGGTGAGGGAGGTTGGACTGGAGTGTAGCTTCAACCACTACCCAGTAAAGAAAGGGTCCTGGTGTAGACTTAAGGAGAGGGAATCCTGTGTGCCCTTGTCAGACGCCACAAGAACTGAGAGAAAAGGGGGCTTCATCTGGCATTTCAACAGAACCCCCCCTTGGTACCTGTGGTAACGCATCGCCACGTTAGGGGTAGTGGGTTCATCCTGGTCGAAGGCTAGAACCGAGTGCCTGGGGCGAAAACGCCGAGTGAACTGGCCGTGTAGCGAAGGATGCCCCCATCTCTCTTTGACTGGTGACTGTGGTTTTAGGCTCGCGCTGAGGAATCTCATCCCCGAACTGCGCAGGCCCCGCTGAGTGAACACGGGTCCTGGAGCGAGGGCGGAACCAAAGGAGGAGGTCCACTGGAGCTGAGCAGGCTCTGTCTTTGAGCCGCTAATCCCCCGCGCATGCCCGGTCAGGCCGCTCCCCTCAAGGAAGGCGGAGTCAGTGCCTGTGGAGAAATCGGGCGTGAGGCGAGCATCGGCTCCCTTCCGCTTGTGTGCCCCCTTTTCCCCGCTCTAGCTCCAACAAAGAGGAGCTGTTCTAGCGGGTGAAGAGGGTCGAGCGGCATACAGGCCCACGCCGAGTGCCCCGGTGTGGTCTTCCCTCCCCCGGCGATCGGAGACTTTGGCCCAGTGGGCCCAGCGTTGTAAAGTAAGGAGTGAGCGAAGGGGGGAGAGTGAAGGTTGAAGATCTTATGATCGAGGGGCAGAGGAGCGGTACTTAATGGTTGGCCTCACTTGAGTGAACTACATTCGTCAGAAGCCTACAAGACTTCCACAAGGAACCCGATTGTATTAAAGTTGATCTGGAATGCTGATTAAGTGGGGCTGATATATAAACCTCCTTGTGACAGGTCTAGAGGCGAGCTTACACGGAATAGTAGAGTGGGAGTTACTAACCATTCTACCTTGGTGCTGCAGGTGGGGGATAATTGGTATTAACCTATCTTGGAGGTCCAAAGTCTCCCTGAGCTTGTAAGGTGGCCAGACACTGCTTTTTGAAAGCCCATGTAATGTACTTCAATGCTGATAAATGGAATTGTAAGAAGTCTTCTCAGACATTAAGTAATTGATAGTCATTGTTTAAATGCATATTTTTCTGTAATTGTCTAAGGATATAAAGTGGAAAAGAGAACAATGTATTATTTTTATAAAGCAACACGTATTTTCCTACAATACCGTGGTGTAGTGTCCTTTTTGGTGTGGAAGTGCATTAAGTTACTGCTGGGTGGTGTGCAACCTTTACACATGTGCCTCTAATAACTGATTGTCTTGCCCTAGGCCAGGCAACTCTAGGTCCAACACCCAGCATCACAAAATGGATGCTACTGACACAGACACAAGTCTGACCTCCTGCTGCTGGGAGTCCTTCCAGTCACGGAGGTTTGGACAATAGGTTTCCTGCTTGGGGAGGTGCGAGCACCCCCCCAGACAGGAGGATGTGTATTGGGACAGGGAGGGCTGAATCGATTGAGACACTGCCTGAGGTACACTAGGTTCTTCATGCATACCCCAGTTCAAACCGGTTTCTGGGGCACTCCAGCCCCAGCTCTGGTGCGAAACTGGACAAAGGAAAGGGGGGTAACCACCCCCCTTCCTGGTCCCACCCATAGGAGGGACCTAGAGAGCAAACCAGCCCCCTTTAGTTGTATAAAGGTAGGAGCTGACCCAGGAGACTTTAGATTAATCCTGGAATCGAACGGAAGACGAAACTCTGGACCCTTCGACATTCAACTGAAGCTGAAGACTGAAGAATCTCCCTTGTGGCCAAGGAGTGACCACCCTGGGCAACCAGGCACCATCCAGCAACTCAACGGCTTGCTTTGTCCCCATTCCCACCGGAACTCGAGCACAGAGCCCGATAAGACACAGACTCCTGGACTCCTGGACCCCTCTGACCCCACTGCACAGATGAGCCTGTGGAAGGCGTCGGGATCCGTGGAAGCAGGCATCTTGGAAAGTCTGCCAATTGCTAACAGCGCAGCTCCTGAGGTATCAGCGCAGCTCCTGAGGTATCTTCGAAGCTGTGCACTGGGGACTGAGACACCCCGACACCGAGCTCCACCTGCATCGAAGACCAGCCCTCCACACTCCACGAGATCTGCGTGGGGCCCTTCTGCCTGAGTTCTGCTCGACGCGTTGTCCGGTTGCTGGCCCGTTGGCTAGTAGCCCTGTGGCGACGATCCTCTTGAAAATCCATTGCTGGTCTGGTTGCTCCAGACTGGCCCTTGCTTCCCTGCTAAGGTGAAGTACCGCAGACCCTCCTGGTCTGCACCAGAAGCCTTTTGTGTATCCTGCGTGGGTTGCCTTTGCTTAGGCTTGTTGGCTCCGATATTGAAGCCGACCCCTCCATCTGCGAGAACCTTCGTGGGACAGCTCCTCTCCAGCACCTGGTCGTCCTCGACGCCTCCTGGTCCGCGTGGCTGCAACAACAAGCTTCACGACAGCACCTGATTGCTCCTTGACGACGTCTGGTTCCTCCCTGGTTCCACCCGGTCACTGGATAGTGACCCTGACTCTGACCCCTCTGCTTTCAGGTCTTCTTCATCCTCGATCCACCCTTGGATCCACCCGGACATCTTCCTCCTGGTCGCCTGCAGCATCTTTCTTCACAGGCTCCATAGACTTCAACGGCGAAACCCAACACATCTTCACACCTATGCACCCGCTTCATGTGGGTGAGGTAACGTGAGTACTTCGGTGCTCTCCAGGGTATTGACTATCCAAGTGTCTAGGTTTTTAGTTGTATCCTTCTAGCTAGACCAGAAGTGTCCTAAATCTTCATTACTTACCTTTTTACGTTCCTATTGACTTTCTATTGACTCTCGCGTGAGAGTACTGACTCTGCACGCGCCGCCTGTAGGCCTCCTACTCCTAACCTAAGGGTCAGATAGTGTAGCCCCAGCGATTCCCTAAGCCCTAGGCCTTCTCCTTTCCCGAGTCGTGGTTCTTATACCACTTACTTAGTATATGGTTTTACCGCCCCTAGGGCATAACTGTAAATTGTGCTATTTAAAGTATTTCTGAGTATAACTTGTTATGTGCTCTGGCCTCTGATCTCATAAAGAGTTCAGAGGACTGTGTTAGTAAATAAATACATATATATTTTATATATATCCTGTGTGGTGTCCTTTCATTTGATATTCAAGGGGTTGCATATGGTAAAACAGCTGGCTTTACACACCCTCATTAGTCTTTAGCCTAAGATTGTTCTGTCCACGCTACCTCTAGGATAGCTGGTCTAATAGGTTGACTTTACAACCATCACCATAAGTGTTGTTTGGACTGTTGCAAGGTGGTCACTAGAATAGTGAACATCATATACCAGGCCAACTTCTCAAATTTAGCTCTGGGTCTACCAAGCTTTACCTCTGCTTCTTCTGCCCATGACTTTTTGCATTGTTTGCCAGTGGTTAAAAGGATTAAAAAAAAAATCTGTATATAGTCCTCAAGGCTCTTCACCAATCTGGACCAATTTATCTGAAAAATAAATGCAAGTTTTATGTTCCCGGTCGCCACCTTTATTCTTAGGATTCTTGGCTTCACTTTAATCTCATAATTAATTGAGTCAGCTCTGGTGTTAGGGCCTTCTCTATGGCTGCCACTAAATTATAGAATTCTTTGCCTCTAACTTTGCATAGGATGTTGGGTCTGATCAAATTTAGAAAAGCTTTAAAGGCGAGGCTATATGCATATTGACTTGGTTTCGTCTGGATCCTCCTGCACCTCAGTGCGGCCTTCGACACTGTCAACCACCGGGTTCTAATCCAGCGTTTCAGAGACATCGGAGTGGATGGCATCGCCCTGACGTGGCTGGCGTCATTCCTCAATACCCGCTCCTTCCAGGTCTGGGAGAACGACAACCACTCCCCTGCAGTTCCCCTCCGGTGCGGAGTACCACAGGGCTCGTCGTTAAGCCCGACGTTATTCATCGTTTACATGTCCCCACTGGAGGAGGTGGTCACCCCGTTTGGAGTGAAAATCATCAATTATGCCGATGACACCCAGCTGGTGGTGACCCTTTCCCATCCCAACCAAGAACCATCCAACCTCCACAGCTGCCTCTCTGAAATCCAGGGGTGGATGAACAACTCAGCGTTGAAACTCAATGGGTCCAAGACCGAAATTCTGCTGCTTGGACAAAAAGGGCCCTCCCTTCCCCCTAACATCTGCCCCGCCTGTCTAGGTGAACCCTCTGTCCCCAAAACTGAGGTCAAGAGCCTTGGAATTTGGCTTGAGAAAGACCTGTCCTTTAAAACCCAGGCAAAAAAAACAGCTTGCATTTGCTTTGGGCTCCTTATGTCAGTCAGAAAGATTCTTCCCCTGCTCCCTCCCATTTCCCGGAAGCTGATCCAAGGCCTTATTCCATCTAGGCTGGATTACAGCAATGCCATCTATCTGGGATCCCCTGAAGCCACCTTCAATACCTTACAGAGAATTCAGAATGCCGCTGCTCGGCTTCTCACTAACACCCCGGCCAGAACATCGGCCAAGCCAGCCTTAAAGCAACTTCACTGGTTGCCAGTTAGAGAAAGAGTTATGTTCAAGGCTCTCTGCCTTTCCCATAAACTCCTTCATAACAAAGGCCCCCCCATCCTCAAAAACTTCATCATCCCTTACAAAGCCACCAGATCACTCCGGTCGGACCATGAGAACTTCATCACAGTCCCCAGAGTGAAAAGGGATCGCACCGGGGGATGGCGATTTTCTGTGAACACGGCGAACCTCTGGAATACCCTCCCCCGTAAATTGAGGATGGAATCTAACCACCTCCCTTTCAGAAAATCTTTGAAAACGCTCCTCTTTCCCTAATCCCTCTGACTTCCCCTGCAACCCCACCCTCTCGACTGTCTAGGTTCCAGCGCTGGGATGCTTACGGGTTACTATGCGCTCTACAAAACCCTAATAATAATATTAATAATAATAATAATTATAATTTCCAGTTTGCTTGTTCTCTGTGCTTGGCATTAGGACCGCTGTGGTCAGTTCTGTATCCCCAGGACACTTTCCCAGTATTTGTGCGTAACAAAATTCCTTACATAATATAACATGAGAAATGCATGGGAATTTACAGCAGTACTCGCTACAAACAGATGCTTACAGGATAAGTAACATTTTTCTTTCCTTTTTCTCACCCATTTCCACTGTATTGCTTTTTAAAGATTCAGAGAAATCCTACAACTGGATAGCAGAGTTGTACAACGTTTGTGAACCTCTAACGGAAAATAAACTGCAAAAGCTATGTTACAGAGAAGTACCCTTTCAATCTCTCCGTTAATGCTATTAAAGTCGATCTGTCTGCTATTACAAATTAAGAATAGCTATTATTTTTTCTCCCAGAATCCATTACCCTCTTCCTCTGCCCTACATGGGAAAGCCAGACCCTGTGGCTCTACAAAAAGTTATACGAAGCCTCAAAGAGGAACTTTCTATTCTGAAGTCAATGAATGGCAAAGACTTCCGGGATATTGAGATCCGCCGCCTGAGAGCTGAGTAAGTTACATCATCCCAGCACAATCGTATATGAATGCCCCCAGCGTTTGAGCAGTCCTAAAACGTGCTTTTCTTTCGGTGTTTGGCTTGTATGGTGGGTTTGCTTTTCCTGCAGTAGCACTTTCTTGTTGCATGTCAGATAAAACTTTTTAATATGGCCTTTTTTATTTATTAATCTGATTTTCTAGGCTCAGAAAGAACATTTTTACAAGAAAGTCCAATAATTGTCATTCTGTAACTTCTTCATAATGTAATGAAATAAAAATACAAAACATATTTCTTAGGACTGATATATGCACACAACGTTGCTTGTAGTACTTGTTCTTTATTGAAGTGTCAATTAAAGGATGCTGTAAAATGTAATAACATATTTTGAACTAAAAAAAAGAAAGATTTATACAAAAAAAAGTTGCTTGCAGTTTGAGTAAAACAACCCATTTATCTTGCTAACGCTTTAGAACCCAGCACTTAAATATTCTCAGGAGGCAGACTCCTTGACATTACTAGCACAACAAACATGTAACTGGTCTTTCAACTAAGAAAAACTGTAGCTGGCCTGAGGAGAGGTGGAGTGGCCTTAGCATTTCATATAATATAACCACTACTGTACGTGGTCTCAAACCTGTGCTTTATGTTGTGATAGTATTTCTAAGTATTTTATTCAGTGTTCTACGTCCTTCTTTTTTATTAGTTTTTCTAATATTTTTATTAAGTTTTCTGAAGATACAGCAACGTACACATTGTGTGTTATTTCCATGTGTCATCTCTGGGGGTGAGTGGGTGGGGACGTCAACGCTTGATGATTGTACAGGATTTCGAATCCAAGTGGTCAATAAGGTGACCTATACAAGGAAGCACATTTCCACAGTATTAGGAAGAACGCACCTCAGAACCACCGGGACCCTCACTGGAATCCTCATCCATCCCTCTGTAGGCGCACCACCTCACCCAGATTTTCTCCAATTTTCGTGGGCACCCCGTGCCCAAATAAATTGTTTTTCATTCACCATACACCAGTCCATTTCCTGTTCCATCCTACCACATTTGGAGCAGCGCTTGCCCCTCATAAACATGCTATGCTGCTTTTTGCCACTACAAGCCCCAAGAATAGCCATATTCTTTCAGATCTTGGCGGTGGAGATTCCCCCCATACATGCAGGAGACATGGATCAGCTAAGTCCAGGATTTCAGCATCCACGACCTCCCAGGTGAATTTCTGTAGTTCCAACCAGTAGGATGGTATCACAGGGCATGACCACAGGATGTGAAATAATGTACCCTTCTCCCCGCAAACTCGAAGGCAGAGATATGTAAGGCATGGGCTCATGTCCCAAATGACAGTGTGTTCTTTGTCTTAGTCATTCAAAGAGGTGCAAAGTGCTGCCAAATATCACATTCCCACTGACTGACTTGATATAGTTCTGTGGGCCATTCTGTTTTGAAAACTTTCAGTTTGAAGCTGTGAATTGTGGGCAGTGTTTGAATACAAGCTTGTGTGTGTATGAAAAGGACTTCTAACATAGGCAGAAATCTCAAAGACCCCCATGGTGAAATAAAAGAATTCCTAATATTATTTAAAAAAAAAAAAAAATTATATATATATATATATATATATATATATATATATATATATATATATATATATATATAATTTTTTTTTTTTTTTTTTTTTTGGATCAACTAGTCAGAACAGAGAGAGGGGGCAATTGGGTAAAAAAACTGAGAACATTAGAATCAAGATTTATTATCCAGTTGCAGACCAAGACCCCGGGAGGGATGAATAATGAAGAAGAGATGTGGACTCACATCTGAACATTCCTCTTACATTTCCTTTCCTCTTTTTCTCAGAACCAGAAATGCAGTCGTGTACATAGTTTTTCTTTAAGCAGAGCAGTCTGACAAGTTACCATTAATGTTTTGTGTATCATTTCGACTATTTTGGTGAATGTAAAATGCAGTTATAAATTGGGTAGAATAGATTCAGTCTTTCATGAATTGAACAGCCCATTCAGGGCTAGACTGTTGATAATGCCAATGCCCATCCAGGGCTAAATTGTATACAATCTAACTGCTACACAACTTTGGTAACGTATAACCATGTGAACCGATGTGATTTTCACGTAAATTTATAAGTGAAACTCGCATTCGTAGGTACCTGCGGCGCAACTACCATCTAGACTTATGGTTAAAAAGCGAGAATAAATATTGAAGTAAATCTTTCTTTTCATGTTTCAATCTATGTGACAAATGAATCAGTTAATTTATTTTCTCGCACCGTGTATATATGTATATATGTAACATAGTAGATTGCCCCGTTCAAAGATGGCCGCCGCAATAACAGTGAATGCATTGCTGTATGTACCTTTTTTTATGTTAACCCACATGAAGGTGAATCACGTGATTGATGATGATCACAGTGTTTGATTTAAATGCAATTTGAAAACAATGTCAGTTACACTGACGAAGGCGGCAACGCCGAAACGCGTTTGTACACTGACTACCGAGGAGGTCTTTGATTAATAAAAGACTTGGCTGACCTACGCCGTATTGGCTTTGAGTGCTCTCATTTCTCAAACCCGAGAGTCTGGGGTTTTTGCGTTTTGTGTATATATATATATATATATATATATATATATATATATATATATATATATTCACTGAAAAAACCATAGGTTATAGACCATATATAGTTAGGGATTTGCATTTACAAAACCTTATTTTACTCGCATAAAACCATTGAAATTCCATATATAGTTAGTTGCGCTAACTATATATCGCGCACCCGCAATCCACTGCTGATGATGTCACATATTACATCATTCATGACATGGTCAGTGACATCACTGATGACATCACTGATGACATCTCAAATGACATCACTGATGACATCACTGATGACATCTCATTTGACATTACTGATCACATCACTGATGACATCCTTCGTGTGATAATACGATGAATCTCTTCAGACTCTAATATAACCTTAGATACACTCAGTGTAAACAGACACTCACAGACTGTCACTCATCCATGGAGTTACTCACACACCTAGTCAGTCATGCAAAGAATCAATCGCACCTCCATTTCCTCAACTATACAGTTATACAAACTTTACTTATTCAAACATATACTAACACATATTTACTCTCTTATACAATCCCTGATACAAGTTCACAATGATCCATACAGCCACTCACACAATCACTAGCTCTTATGCACAGTTATTTATATATGTCAACTCTCACTTGTACTGTGTTTTACATATGTACTTACTTTGACATGTAGCACTGAGATATCCATTCACTCACCAATACACTCATGCACACAGTCAACCGCCCATACAGCTGTTTCCACATGCACTTTTGAAACCATACATCTAGTGAATCAACTGCTCACACATCTATGCACAGAGTCATACACCTCCCAGCCACCCACACACACACACACTCAGTCTCCCATACAAATACCTGGGCTACCAATCAATAACCCATATAGTTACTCATATAGCTACTTATCAACACATGCAGCAGTTTACAGAACAACAGACATAATAATGCACAAATTAAGACAGTTTAGTCACTAACCCATGCACTCAGTGAGACATATTTAATCACTCACTCATACAGTCAGTCATGCACCTACTAAATCCTTCATCCAGACACTTATACATCCACTCATTCTTCAATATGTAAGACATATTTACACTTTACAGAAACATACAGTCACTGGATGTTGTCATCAGTGATGTCATCAGTGATGTCACTGGCCATGTCATGAATGATGTAATATGTGACATCATCAGCAGTGGATTGCGGGTGCGCGATATATAGTTAGCGCAACTAACTATATATGGAATTTCAATGGTTTTATGCGAGTAAAATAAGGTTTTGTAAATGCAAATCCCTAACTATATATGGTCTATAACCTATGGTTTTTTCAGTGAATTTTCAAGGTTTTGTAAATGCAAATTCCTAACTATATATGGTCTATAACCTATGGTTTTTTCTGTGAATTTGATTGGTTTTTTAAAAGCTAACATCGGTAACTGTAAAATGTATTCTTCTTTAAATCTTAAAATATATTTTAGATGTTTATTAATAATTTTTTTTTAAATATTTTTTTTCTTCGCTTCCAGTTCGCGAACCGGGAAGCTTTCCGTTAGCTCATCTTGATGCCGCGACCTAGTCCGCGAACCGGTCAACGTTACGTTAGCGGAACTGTGACGCGTCGCGGAAGCGCGACGTATCACGTTGTCGCGTAATGCGTCTAATGACGCGCCGCGTTAGCGCTCCCGGAAGTGTTCCGGACCGCGAACCGGAAGCGATCCGGGACGCGGCGCGCACCGCGTAACGTAAGCGGAACAGGTCATGTGACTTGTTTATCAAAGTTTTCATTGGTTCATTTCACTTTTGGTTTCCAAATGGTGTATGAGTAGGTCATGTGACCTAAAAATAACACTTTTCATTGGTTCAGAACTTTTGCTTTTCCCAAATCATGTAAACCCCTCTTTCTTTCCTCACTCTGACTTTCATCTTGGTGAGAGAAAGACCATTTTCCTGGAGTTCAGCAATGGCTTCTATACTTGCTGCAGCTGGTGCACCCCCACCACCACCTCCACCTCCTCATAAGAAGAGAGGACCACCAAGTCAATTTATCTCCAACAGAGAGGAGGAAGAGGAGGAAGAAGAAGAAGAGGATAGAGATCAACCAGAATTTATCCCAGAGTTGCCCCGTGTTTCTAAGAGGAAAACAAGTTTCATCTGGCAGTTTTTTTCCATCCCTCCAGGGGAGAAGAAGGTCAATGCTAAATATGCCACCTGCCTCATCTGTAAATACAGATTGTCTAGAGGCACAGAGAAAAAATATAGTATGGGCAACTATACTATGCATCGCCATATGGCCAGGTGGCATCCCTTAAACTACAGCCGGGCTGAGTTAAGGGACCTACAAGATAATCCCCCGACAACTCCTGTGGCCAGATCTACGTCAACAATGTCTTTGACAGGAAGAGAGGCACAGGAAACTGTGCCAAACATTCAACCAAACTTTAAACATATGAAGTTTACCTGTATATATTGTGGTGCTATGCTCTCGTATGGGAACATGAGCGTGAACTTGATCAATATGGTGTTCGAAAACCATAAGTGCCCTAATGCACCCAAGCAGTAATTTTTTTTTTGCTCCTGTTGAGCCCTTTTCAATTCCTGTTTTTTTGTTGTTTCCCCTCCATAAAAAACACAAAAAAAACATAAAACTGTTCTAAAAATACAAAAAAATCCAAAAATGTTCAGAAAAAATAAATAAAAATAAAACGACAAAAACAAAAAAAAAAGTTCTTTTCAGAACTACCTCCCCTTTCAAATAAAATTGCTAGAATGTTTATCACTCTGGCAAGCTCTATTTCTTTTGGTTCGCTTCAAGTTCGCTGACCGGTTCGCGAACTTGAAGCGAACCAAAAAAATATTTTTTTAAAAAAAAGAAGAGTTAGTATAAGGGAAGTAAACAGAGAATAATGTAAAAAGAAAGACAGCTATAGAGAGTAAATCAGAGATAGTGTCAGTGACATCATCAGCAGTGCATTGCGGGTAAAAAGAGTAGAAAACATTTACCTTATAATTCTTGTTACCTTTTTAAAATATTTTTTCATACTTTCAATCTGTAAAAGAGAGAACAAACATTTCCAAAAATATTAAAACATGTATTTAAAAATTAGAAAAGACAAGGGAAAAGGTTCAAGAACAAACAGTTTTTCAACAACTTTGACATTTACAGAAGTCTCTGCTTCTCTACGTCCCCTACACAATCCTAAAGATATATATTTTAAAGAAACTGTATCTTGATGTTGATGAACTGAGGCCTATTTTGGAACATGGTGCTTTTTTTGCACTGCTAATGTCTCACAATAGGGATGCAATAGCAGCGCAAAAAAGATGTAAAGCCATCATAAAATTGTGTCTAACATTTTAAATGATTGTTTCAGGATGCAAATAAGATGTGTGCTTTCAAGAGCTTTCTTTGAGGTGAGGCCTATTCATTTTTTTTTTTTTTAAAAAACAGTACCCAGAAGTACAGCACTGTAAGCATTAAAATTGACACTTACAGAAGACTCAGTTTCTCCATATCTACCTCACATTTCTAAATGTATATCATAAGTACAAAAAGCAGAACATTAATTATACATATTAAATGGTTTATTTTTGCTGTTCTCAGAATGTATCAAATTTCACTTAAATCAGTGAATTGAAGGTATTCATCATGTAACAGCGGGGAAAAAAAAACACAATCAAAATGATTGTGTTTAAAAAACCCATTCAACATAAGAAATCTGAATTCAAAACTCCTTAAAATTAACTTACTTTCAATGACGTCGAAGGATGTCCTATGAACAGCGTCCACTGTGTTGTGCTATAAATATTGTCAGCCCGCCACTTTCTGAAAGAAAACCTCCAACGATTCGAAAAATATGTTACATACAAGAAAAGACTTCTCACATTCTACCACATGTTTCCACTTGGCCAAATCATGTTGCAGCTATTCACAAGTCTTGTAATTCTTCCAATCAAATCCCGTCATTTTCTATTTTCGCAACTTTCAAAAAGAAAACATTTAAGATAATTTTCACAATCCTGGACTACTAATATCTTACCCTTCTTTGTCACTCATGTTCTCCTTTTCCTATGACACTGATACTGCTTACTATGAAGCAGACTTACTTGCATCAGGTTTATATAGTCGGATTTTACAAAATAACATTATAATTAAAAGTTTTGGACCAATAATCTAGACAGCATTGCAGACTTACATTCCCTCAACTTGATGAACCTTTTCCAATTCTTCACAGGAAATCCCGAGATTCTTTCTTTAAAATTTTGGTTTTAAAAACACCAGGTAAGAATTTTTAAGGTCAAACGGCAATTTTTTTTTGAAAGTTACAACGGAATCATTGCAGAATGACCAGCCGTTTCGAGACTTTAAATAAGCTGTATAATGTCCTGAAGTTGTTGAAGGACCATCGTGATAGATAATTGCTACAGTTACAAAAGTCCTTCCTGATATTGAAAGCTGAGAAGCCACAAATTTTTTTATTAAAGTTGACAATTTTGATCCATCAGGCCTACATCGTTGCATCATTAAAATGACATACTGTCCATATCTACGTATAAGTAATGTTGACATCATTTCAGATTTACATTGGCTACACTCCATGTTGTGATCCGCTGCATTTACTAGCTTATTAAAGGAGACTGATTTACTGTCTGGCAAAGTTAAATATATAAATCTTTCTGAGTCTACACTAGTAGTACTTGATACCCTACAATTCTCGCAGTCATGCTGCCATTGATAAGAAAGCCCAAACAGTTGATCTACATCTACACCCTCATCTTGCAATATATCAAGCATATACATTAAAAACTCCTGACAATCTTGCTGATTATTTTCAGAGAAGTCTGTTTGACCTGAACATTCATCTAACAGATAACGAACTTCAGACACACTTTCTACTTTTGTTCGATCAGTGCTACATTTCTCGAAAACAGAATTCAACAAACAGCATAAAATTTGTTCTGAATTCAACAGAATCTGTTCTTTTAAACTCTCTAGTGAAAAGAGAACATTAACCACTACATTTGCATAGCAGTTGACACCAGAACTGTTTTCAAATTGAAAACCGACAACATCTTCAACAGAATCCACTTTCTTTCTGCTAACAATTTTCGGTTCATTGACTTTTAGTCTTTTTGCAACAACCTCCCTACTATTACTGCTATTTCTACGTTTCCGGCCTACCACACGTTTCTCAAACAAAGGATATTGAGGCAAATGTGGCGCATACTCTCTTCTTAACCTATTGTATTCCTTAACACAATCTAGATCCGCACAAATGTTTGTGACATCACAGTCAATTAAGTACAATCCCGATAAAGTTCTAACTCGTGACAATGCCACATATGCCATACCCTCCTTGAACACAGAACTGCCAATATTCACCAATGCACAGTCTACACTTAAACCTTGCGATTTATGGATTGTCACCGCATATGCCAAGCAAACAGGAAACTGTTTACGGCGAACATATAAGTCTTTAACAAGCAAAAACCTAGCAGAAGAACGACCAATTTGCTGTACTTCCTCAATGCCATCAAATTTAATTCTTAAAAATTCTATTCCATCTCTATTTCTGTATTTCTCAAAATCAACAACATTACCCATTGATCCATTTACCAGACCTCTTTCTACATGTAAATTCCTTCTCAAAATGATTCGGCAATTTAAACACACATTCAAAGTCTTTTCAAAACCCGCTGTTTTAGATATAGTCTTCTCTAATGAATCCAATTTTGATTTCAAATTGTCTGACAAAATAATTGTTGATCCCATATGCTCTAATTTGTCAATAGCTTCAAGTTTCACAATCTCTTGCTTTTCTAAATTCAACATTTTGTTGTTGAAGATGGCACATTCTGCAAGAGTTGGCATGAGACATATCCCGGATTTCTTCTCAGTAATTTTCTGAAAAATATTCTCAGGCACAATCTCTTGTTTGGGATATAAATTTGACAGTAATCGTGCATTTAAAGCTTCTTTCCCATGCTCAGTCACTTTTCCAATTCTAATATCTTGTAGAATATTCTTGTAATCTTCATCCTTTGCCTGACGCATATTTTGATGCAGTTCTGCATAATTGAAGTTTAACCATATATTGACGTTGCCAATGCTCCCTAGGCACTTCCTGGTATCTTCATGCGTGAGTATTTTGAACACAGGTTGACCTTTTACTGGTGTCAGCTGCAGAAGATCTCCGAAAACAATTATGTGTTTCCCACCAAATAACACATCATATTCAGTTTTAAGTACTTCTTGCATTCTCAAATGCACAAAGGCAAGCATGACATTGGAAACCATGCTTACTTCGTCAATGATAAGTAGTTTCTTTTTCCTCAAGACTCTTGAAACTTCACAGCAAGCATCTCCAGATAACTTGTTGTATTGTAATTTGTTGTCATGCTCCACCGGCAGCATCAGTAGACGATGCAAAGTAATACCTTTAATGTTATGTGCTGCCAGTCCAGTAGGAGCGGTGACAACACAAGACAGCGATGACTCACTCCTTTCCTGCAAATAACAAGAGATTGCTTTAATGAGGAAACTTTTTCCAGTTCCCGCTTCTCCACTCACGTACAGTCGGACAGGCTTCAACGATGTACATGAGCACTTGTTCTTCTCATGACTTAATCCGTGCTCAATTTCCTTGGTAACTTCATCATATATTTTCCTCTGCTCAACGTTGAGTTGTTTTTCCAAGTCTTCTAAGTTAACTGAATCCTCCTGAGCATGTGCCATGGCTCTTTCTACTTCATTCATAGCAGTGGCAGCTTCATTTTCGATAATAGGTCCTCCAAGTGGATCTTGACTCAATGAAACAGAACTCTGACTGTCCTGAGAACTGTCTCTGGCAATCTCGGCTGCAATCGTTGCTTCCTGCTCAATTTCCAAAGTTAGCATTTCTTGATATTTAGAAAAAGCAGGACATTCTATGGACTCCTTGGCTGCATTGAAAGAGTCTTCGTAACAGAGGAAATCTCCAAGCAGTTCCTCTTCTGCACGCCAAGGCTTGAAAAGTTGCAAAAGTGCTAAATAAAAAAACTCCTTTTTTTCTGGAGATTCACCACTCAATTTTCGATGGTTTACTAATTGGCATTTTCTTTGCTTGACCAGGCATCCCTCACTTCCAATTACAGCATACACTCCTTTCTCAATATCTTCTTTGATGTTCCTCTTGAATATATAATTTTGGAGAACCTCATATAGACAAACATTCTCAAGGTGACTGCTTCGATTTGGATAATATGTATCCAACATGTTGGTCTTCAAAATGTCGGTACTGTTTGGTTCCTTTTCTGCCAAATACTCAATTTCCCGGACAGGTTTTAGAACTCGATTTCGCGTTGCAGCAAGACCAAGACTCGCCCAAACGAGACTCCTGGATTTGGCATAGAGACTTGCTGAAGACAATCGATCAGAACATTCGTAAGCTCCGATTTCTCGATGCGACAACATCTTCAGACTGAAACTGTACAACTTCTTGCTGAGGCTCTTTTCATGGGAAATGTCCTCCCACATATCCTTCAGTTCGGTCTTTTCTTTTTTGGTGATGTAAGATGTCACATACCGAGCCACAGCCATACAGTTGTCAGCCACAAACTGTATATCCATGTTAGCATTCCACATGGACAAAATCACTGGGTTGTAGTCATTGATGTACTTGGACTCTTCGTTCCTTTTCAAATTGTATGTATTCTTGGGTGATTTCCTCGTCACATTATGTCGCAGCGAAGACATCAAACTGTTCACTCTTCCTTTAGAAATCACCGGTCGTGGAAAGTTGAAACGACATTTGGTGTAGAACTTCTCCTTGTTTCTGAATTTACGACGACAGTACTTTCCACAACGATGGCTTTGGAAACGTAGAACTTGTTCTCTTAGACTTTTCTTCTCCGTTGCGTTTGGAACAGCACACGTAGAATACTGTTCGATGAAATTCATCACTAAGTCATCCGGATCTGTTCCAAATTTAGGTGCATCCTTGATCCACAACAACATATGTATATGAGGGGCACCTCTTGCTTGGTACTCCTTTCTCCAGAAGAAATCCAACACCTCTCCAAGAGGTGGATTCTTTTTATTTGTGATGAAAGACATCATAGCTTCAAATCTATGATTGAAGTACCTGCATACATTCACTGGATCCAAAGAACACAGTTCTCCAGGTGTCTTGAATTCAATGTTTTCAATATTTCCATTTGCCTCTCGTAGAAATTCAAGTAAGTCTTCCCAGCCATACTCGGCACAGCTCAGAGTGAGGAACCATGTTGGAGTTCCTAAGTTCCTCAGCATACATTTTAAATCACCATGACGACGGTACCAGTACTCATTAGTACCACGCTGACACGCCATGAGATTAATTAAGTGAGAATCCAAAATACTGTCTTGGACATTGACTTTATGCATAAAGTCACTTGCCGAGATGTTTCGCATCTGTATACCACTTTTTAAGATGTGGTTCACTGCATATGACAGTCCAGACAGATCGCTTTCAAACAGGAGATGAAACAAATAGGGAATGCATTGCCGAAACCTAGGATCTTCTGCATACAATCGTAAAGTCCGGTATTCAGACGCAGGAATTTGATGAGGTCGCTCATCATATCTTCCTCCTTGACCTGTGGGAAATAGCTGTGGGAAACACCGAGCTTCCAAACTTTCCTCCCAAACACTAATGGGACTCCCTTTGGCTTGTTTCATTTGAAACAACTCAATAGCATTCCCCATGACTTCCTTGGAATGCAAAGGATGAACACTATAATGTTCATATATTTCTTCACTTTTAGAGGCCTCTACTTTCTCAATTTGGCCAGCACACAAATCGCTATCCTCTTCATCACTTACTTCCTCTTCTGCAACATATACATTCTTATAGTACTTATTATTTTTCTTCAAATACACTGTTGCCTTTTTGACTTTCCTAACATCCACTAAATCTTGCCATATTTTCTTATTCTTTGTCGGAACCCCATTAACCAAGATAACCAGAGGTTCCTCTTCCACTTTTTCTATTCCAATTGTGTTAATGTTTTTGTTCAAATCTAGAGGCAAATAAACAACTCTTCCCTTTAATCCTCTCTGTAAATCTGCTGGAGGCAACTTCCCTGTCTTTGGCTCCATTCTTACAATAGCCTGAAAGGGATGGATACTTTGAATCAAAATAGATTCATAAGTATTTAAATCCTTCAATTCAGAAGGAATCTCAACCAATTCCAGATTATTATGAACTGCCCTAGCAGGCATCTGGTTTTGGTTTAATTTATTACAACAATAAGTACACACACGTTGATCCGATCCCAAATCAAAATAACTTTCTACCATCAAGTATGTGGCAAAATCCTTCCATTCACTATTATTTTCCCTTTCACTTTTTGCATATAAATCCACTACCTTAGTCTGATTCTTATAATAAGTGCGTCGACAACATACACAAGTGAAATTAGGCCTCTCACTTGATTTCATCTGAAACGTGGCAATTTCCTTCTGAAAATTATCTGTACTGGAAACCTGTACATTATCTTCAACATTACCCTCTACTTCAGGGTCAATTTGAACATTCTCATCTTTACTACCAAAGTAACAAAACTCAATTTCTTCACAAATATTCTTCACATCTATTTCAGAACCATGCAAAAGAGCAGCACATAATTGTTTAAGCATAATTGCTGGACTCTTAGCATAATACAACATTCTCACTAATTTTCTCACTTTATTATGATGCACTGCTAGCATCCTGAAATGATGAAAAACACTCTGGCATACTCTCCTGGAAAGACAAGCCAGTGAATGACCACGCAAACCTGTCATTTGTCTCACTCTGCAAGGATCTAAATCTTGCAACAACTTCATTTTCTGCTTCAAACTTTTCTTATTAAATGTCCGTATAAAATCACAAAGCAAATTGATGGAAACCTGTCGCACACTGCAAATAGAACTACACTTCCAAATGTACACAGGACCCTTAGGACGTCTTCCTAAAACCTCATCACTTAGCGCCTCTTCTGTCTCTGTTGTCACAAGTTGTTCTTTTTCAACTGGACAACCATCCTTCACTTCATAAGCTCGACCACTGGTGTCAACTGCAAACACCAAATCATTATCCTGAAAATAACTCTCCTCATTAAAAAATGCCTCACAACTTGAACTATGCATCCATTCTCCGGAAAAAACTTCACAAAAGTTAGTACGATTTACTACTCTCTTCCATCTACTTTTTGTTTTGAAATCAGAAATTACCTTGCTTAGTTTCCTAATTCTATTGATTACCAAAATAAACAACTTTCGCTTAATTTCAAAAGCATGATCAATAATTTTCTCTACATTTTTCTTCTTCTTATAAAATGCCGCTTTCTGTTGGCCTTTCTTTTTAATATTTTTCAATAAATTAACTAATATCCTATTACGGAACATTCGATTTCGAATGTCCCTAAACTGTTGTTTCCTTCTACTATCATGCACAGAGTTATCTCTTCCTCTACCAGTAACATTTGTGATGGGTCTCTCCTTTCCATTTAAATTACTTTTCTTTTTGTGGACTGAAACATTTTTTTGAGCAAAAGTTTTTTTACTACAAATATTTCTTAAGAATGATTTCGTGCTCTTACCCGGACCTTTCTTGCTGTTTTGACAAGTATTTGGGGAAGAGGACTGCTGCAATAAAACATCATCCTGCTGTCTTTGACGTTTTCTAGCCTTTCTTATTCTACTTTTTGTAGGCATTTTCCAAACTATGAAAGAATCTGCAGTTGAATCTGTGGAAAAATATAATATAAAATGTTATTAACCACTATTACCAAACAGTAAATAAATAACAGTCATCTAAAACTTAATGCCGTACTAATTATTTAACATAGCAAATGTTTTCCACCAGCACTGCATCACAAAAATGACACTCAATGGTACAAAACAGGCATACAACAATCATAAATCACTCCCTAATATTTTAAATGATTAATTCAGGATGACGATAAGATGTAGCCTATCTAAAGATTTGTTTAGGCCCAGAACTTTAGACTGGGGTGAATGTGTGTCAT
The DNA here is from genome assembly GCF_964263255.1 of Lissotriton vulgaris. Taxonomy (NCBI): domain Eukaryota; kingdom Metazoa; phylum Chordata; class Amphibia; order Caudata; family Salamandridae; genus Lissotriton; species Lissotriton vulgaris. The sequence continues at coordinate 714,030,533 of NC_141697.1, read as the reverse complement.
TGATCCACATTCAGTCCATCACCTGTTTTGTTTATTTGAGGTGAGGCCAACACATGGTTGCAGATAAGATTTTCACTGAAAAAAACCAAGGTAAAAAAACATGTGAAGGCCTACCAATGAAGTAAATCATTAAATGAAAACCAATACATTTCTGGAAATATGCACTACTAGTGCTTCATAAGATGTTTTGGGTCATATTTATAAGGCATTTGAGTGTCTATTATGCTATTTTACGTTCTTCATGGTGCATATTTATTGTAAATACGCTCCCACCTGCGGTTGGCAAATTTAGATTTTGATTATGGGAGTTACATAGGCATGTTAATAATTTCCCAAAAATGGTGTATGACCCCAAACAACCTTTGAAGCAAATGCTCTTAGCCATGTTATCCACCTCCCATTGGATAACATGGCTAAGAAGTGCTTCCAAATGGGAAAAAAACGGCCGCAATGCATGAATATCGCAGAAAAGTCAGCGATATTCATGCATTTTCCAGCAAATGCTCTTAGCCATGTTATCCACTTCCTATTAAATAACATGGCTAAGAACTGCTCAGGGCCCCATGAGGAACGCTTTCCATTTAAAAAGGGAAAAATAACATCAAAGACACTAAAATGCCTTCTAAATATGACCCCAAACAACCTATGAAGCTCTAACAGTACATATCCTGAAATTTAATTGATTTCAAAATTCGTTTTTAAACACAGCATATAAATCAATTGTATACCTGCATTCATGAAGAAATGACTAAAAATGTCCTTGAGACACATGAAAGTGTTTTCTGGAATGCCCTAGCACCATTTTTGGGACACTATTAACATGGCTAGGTAACTCCCATAATCAAAATCTAAATTTGCCAAGCACAAGTGGGAGCGTATTTACAAGACACTTGCCCCAAGAGGAACGCTTTCCATTTAAAAAGGTAAACATAACATCAAAGACACTAAAATGCCTTCTAAATATGACCCCAAACAACCTATGAAGCTCTAAAAGTACATATCAAGAAATGTAATTGTTTATCACAAATGCGATTAAAAACGGCCGCAATGCATGAATATCGCTGAAAAGTCAACGATATTCATGCATTATCCAGCAAATGCTCTTAGCCATGTTATCCACCTCCCATTGGATAACATGGCTAAGAACTGCTCGCAAATGCGAAAAAAAACGGCCGCAATGCATGAATATCGCAGAAAAGTCAGCGATATTCATGCATTTTCCAGCAAATGCTCTTAGCCATGTTATCCACTTCCTATTAAATAACATGGCTAAGAACTGCTCAGGGCCCCATGAGGAACGCTTTCCATTTAAAAAGGGAAAAATAACATCAAAGACACTAAAATGCCTTCTAAATATGACCCCAAACAACCTATGAAGCTCTAACAGTACATATCCTGAAATTTAATTGATTTCAAAATTCGTTTTTAAACACAGCATATAAATCAATTGTATACCTGCATTCATGAAGAAATGACTAAAAATGTCCTTGAGACACATGAAAGTGTTTTCTGGAATGCCCTAGCACCATTTTTGGGACACTATTAACATGGCTAGGTAACTCCCATAATCAAAATCTAAATTTGCCAAGCACAAGTGGGAGCGTATTTACAAGACACTTGCCCCAAGAGGAACGCTTTCCATTTAAAAAGGTAAACATAACATCAAAGACACTAAAATGCCTTCTAAATATGACCCCAAACAACCTATGAAGCTCTAAAAGTACATATCAAGAAATGTAATTGTTTATCACAAATGCGATTAAAAACGGCCGCAATGCATGAATATCGCTGAAAAGTCAACGATATTCATGCATTATCCAGCAAATGCTCTTAGCCATGTTATCCACCTCCCATTGGATAACATGGCTAAGAACTGCTCGCAAATGCGAAAAAAACGGCCGCAATGCATGAATATCGCAGAAAAGTCAGCGATATTCATGCATTTTCCAGCAAATGCTCTTAGCCATGTTATCCACTTCCTATTAAATAACATGGCTAAGAACTGCTCAGGGCCCCATGAGGAACGCTTTCCATTTAAAAAGGGAAAAATAACATCAAAGACACTAAAATGCCTTCTAAATATGACCCCAAACAACCTATGAAGCTCTAACAGTACATATCAAGAAATGTAATTGATTTGAAAATTCGTTTTTAAACACAGCATATAAATCAATTGTATACCTGCATTCAAGAGGAAAGGACTGAAAATGTCCTAGAGACACAGAAAAACGTTTTCATGAATGCCCTATCACCATTGTTTGGACATTATTAACATGGCTATGTAACTCCCATAATCAAAATCTAAATTTGCAAAGCACAAGTGGGAGCGTATTTACAAGACACTTGCCCCATGAGGAACACTTTACATTTTAAAAGGAAAACATAACATCTTAGACACTCAAATGCCTTATAAATATGGCTCAAAACAACCTATGAAGCTCTAGCAGTACATATCCAGAAATGTAATTGATTTCTTAAATCGTTTTTAAAAACAACATATCTGTTTCAGCTTACATAACAGACCATGGAATGGGCTCCATGTACCACAATAACTTGTGTTACTGCATGCCAGAATGCTACACCAAATATGCAATTACAATTTCTCTATGAAACTAATTCTATTAGTATATCACTAGAGACAAAACCACATTTTAAAAACACAGCTTTCTTCATCATTTTCTCCTTAAATCATACTATTCTCTATCTAAATTAAATAAATCTTTTCTCACCTTAGCAAATATTTTTTGAGTTTTGAAAACAGTCTCAGAAATACACCAAATTGTCTTCAGCAGAAGAAAAAGGATGCACTCCAAAGGCTGCAGCTATTGAAAGCACAGAAATACAGATATTCATTTCACATATCTCTCATATTAGCCAATCATACCTCTTCCCTCACTTTTTTCAAATCAAAACCCTTCCCCCCTCTGCCCTCTCTGCCTTGTTTCCATAGCAACCACCTCCTGGAAGACCTCTCATGTTTGCAAATTCACACAACAATGTTTCAATTGAACTCTGAACTCTCAGTGCACCTGCGTATCCAGTGCAATCTTTCATTAAATGTTTCTTCCTTGACCATTCAAATTACATGTTTCAAAGAACACATCCATGCACCCTAACTTTCTGTTTTCAGAAATGGAAATGCACCAATCACTGCTAATGAATCATTAGCATTGGAAATCCACAGTTTTTTTTCTTTAGAAACTCCTACTGTTTCAACTGCCCTTTCATTACCACACTTCATCTGACTGCAGAACAACCTTCTCCCACCATGTTTAAGGTCTGGATTGTTGGACATAGTTACATCCACTGGGCTCAAAGGTATGCTGAGAACAGAAATTTACCTAACCTCAATTTACAAGATGTGGAAATTAAGTGGTTGGGCCAAAGAGGATTAAAATGTCACCAATTGATACCATTGGTGAAAACCTTTATGCATTTGCCAAAACCTGACCTGTTAATAGTGCACTGTGGAGGTAATGATTTGGGCACTTTGACAGGGGTAGGTCTGGAAATGCTTTTAAAGGACACCTTTGAGCAATTAATGGCACTTTTTCCTCAAATTGCCTTGGTATATTCCAATATATGCCAAAGACAGAAATGGAGGTGGTCCAACCAATTTTGTCCACAAATTGAGAAAGCGAGGAAGCATGTAAACAAATCTGTTTCAGCTTTCATGAGAGACCATGGAATGGGCTCTCTGTACAACAATAACTTGCGTTACTACATGCAAGATATCTACAGAGGAGATGGAGTTCACTTCTCAGATGAGGGCAACAGAATTTTCATTCTGAATTTAAGACTGTGCATTGGTACCTACTTATAAGTACCTAAATGTACCATAAACCCAAAAGCTCTTCTCAGAGCTACCCTTCATCTGATCACTCACAATTATTATTTTTTTCTAACTTTTTTCATTAATTTTCCACAAAATTCGCTCCGCGGGGCGCTACCCGGTTCGCGAACCGAAAGCTAACCTCGCGGAATTTTTTAAAAAAATGTTTTTTTCCGCACATATAAGCCTCCTCAGCCACCCTCAGAAAACCTAGAGGGTCAAGATAAGTCTACCATGACCCCTTCTACCCATTCTAAACATTATTTGCCCTCCATCTTGTATCTTAATGCGACCGAAACACAAAATGGTGGACTCCCGTGACGCTTAAGGTTCGCGAACCGGGCCGCTTCCCGGAAAGCGGTCCAAAAAAAAAGGTGGGAAAGTAATTTACAGAAAAACGACTAGAGACCAAATATAGATTAGCTCATACTACATAACAATCCCTTTCATTTTCACAAATTTGATTGAAATTCCATTTAGCCATTAAGCCTGTAGACCTCTCTAAGTACCGTGAGGTAAATTACTTCACAAAACACATCTGAAGTGTTGGAATTGACAACCAATGAAAATGTTACTTTCATTTTCAATTTTTTTTTCCTGACATTTGATTGGTTATGTACCTGAATATATATAAAGGAAGAAAAGGAAACACAGCCATTTTGACTACTACTTCCTGAACTACATTTCAAGAGCCTTTTCACCTCCCTGTAAATTAAATTGATAATTTGTAAGTGGCACTTTAAATTAATTTGTAAAAACGTTTTTTGATAATTATTTACTGTCCCCCTGCTATAGTTAGAGATACAGATAGACTCCTCTGTTATATTTATTGATTGACCTACACTTCTCTGCTATAATTATGAATTTACTTACTTTAACTTCACTGTTAAAAAAACAGAACTACCTGTCTGAACTTAAACCCAACAGTGCCCTAACTCTTCTAATATAATTATTTTTTTATGCAATTTACAGCAAAAAAATGGAAGGGGAGCAAGAAGAAACTAATGTTTCCTTCGAGATTACATCCGAAGACATTGAAACTGAAGAAAATGTGGATGAAGATTTTATGGATCAATCTTTTGACGAACAATTTATTCAAACCTTACAAGAGACAGAAACATCCATGTTTGACGAGATACCAGATGATATAATGCTGGAAGTTTTAATTAACTATGAAAATAATAAATAATTTTTTTTTAAATCAAAATAAATAAATAAATAAAAAAAAAGAACAAAAACAACAAATAATTAACATACAGTATTAGAAAAGTCTATCATTCTTTTATCCATAAAGTTCGCTGCCCAGAACGCTTTCCGGTTCGCGAACTTGGCGCTTACCACGCAAAAAAAAAATTTTTTTTGGACCCTCCTAGGCCCTTTTAAAACCTCCACATAAAACCTAGGGGGTCAACGAGGATCTACTATGCCCCCTTATGGTAATTTCCCCCTTTGTTTTGGCCTCCTCTTGTCTCTCGATCCTACCGAGAGACAAGATGGCGGCCGCTCCGGACTGTTTAGAATGTTGACAGACACCGGAGGGCCAATCAGCTTCGCATCGCAAAGTTCCGATACGCGAAAGGTTCGCTAACCGGATCGCTGCCCGGAGCGCTGTTACAGATATATATCTTGATTTAAACGTTAATTTCTCAAAATCCACTGAAGCACATATATTGAGACCTAGCAAAGGCACATCGGGCTAACAGTCCCTACAATTTTGCCAAGTTTCGTGAAAATCCATTCAGCCGTTCGGGCTAAAAGTGAGTCCAACCGCCCTATGGAAATTAACATGGGAAAAACGCGTTTTGGGACCCCCCTTTTTTCTCGGCCCCCCCTCCACAAAACCCCCCCAAATTTTCAAGGGCTGCTCAGAAACAAAATGTGCCATTTTCCTGAAAATTTCAGCCAATTCCGTCCACAAACGCAAAAGTTATTAGGCATAGAATTTTCAGAAATCCCATAGGGAAAAAATCCTAACTATATATACCTACTGGCGACCGCCAGTAGGTAATATATATATATATATATATATATATATATATATATATATATATATATATATATATAATGAAAAAAACATTGGTTTTAGGCCATATATAGTTAGGGATTTGCATTTACAAAACCTTATTTTACTCGCATAAAACCATTGAAATTCCATATATAGTTATAAGCGCTAACTATATATCGCGCACCCGCAATCCACTGCTGATGATGTCACATATTACATCATTCATGACATGGTTAATGACATCACTGATGACATCACTGATGACATCTCAAATGACATCACTGATGACATCACTGATGACATCTCAAATGACATCACTGATGACAACATCCAGTGACTGTATGTTTCTGTAAAGTTAAAATATGTCTTACATATTGAAGAATGAATGGATGTATAAGTGTCTGGATGAAGGATTTAGTAGGTGCATGACTGACTGTATGAGTGAGTGATTAAATGTGTCTCACTGAGTGCATGGGTTAGTGACTAAACTGTTTTAATTTGTGCATCATTATATCTGTTGTTCTACAAACTGCTGCATATGTTGATCAGTAGCTATATGAGTAACTGTATGGGTTATTCTTTGGTTGTCCAAGTATTTGTATGGGAAACTGAGTGTGTGTGTATGGGTGGCTGGGAGGTGTGTGACTCTGTACATAGATGTGTGAGTAGTTGATTCACTATATGTATGGGTTCAAAAGTGCATGTGGAAACAGCTGTATGGGCGGTTGACTGTGCATGAGTGTATTAGTGAGTGAATGGATATCTCAGTGCTACATGTCAAAGTAAGTACATATGTAAAACACAGTACATGTGAGAGTTGACATATATAAATAACTGTGCATAAGAGCCAGTGAATGTGTGAGTGGCTGTATGGATCATTGTGAACATGTATCAGGGATTGTATAAGAGAGTAAATATGTGTTAGTATATGTTTGAATAAGTATGGTGTGTATAACTGTATAGTTGAGAAAATGGAGATGTGATTGATTTTTTGCATAACTGACTAGGTGTGTGAGTAACTCCATGGATGAGTGACAGTCTGTGACTGTCTGTTTACACTGATTGTATCTAAGGTTATATTAGAGTCTGAAGAGGTTCATGGTATTATCACATGAATGATATCATCAGTGATGTGATCAGTCATGTCAAATGAGATGTTATCAGTGATTTTATCAGTGATGTCATTTGAGATGTCATCAGTGATGTCATCAGTGATGTCACTAACCATGTCATGAATGATGTAATATGTGACATCATCAGCAGTGGATTGCGGGTGCGCGATATATAGTTAGCGCTTATAACTATATATGGAATTTCAATGGTTTTATGCGAGTAAAATAAGGTTTTGTAAATGCAAATCCCTAACTATATATGGCCTAAAACCAATGGTTTTTTCATTGAATTTTCAAGGTTTTGTAAATGCAAATTCCTAACTATATATCCACTATAACCTATGGTTTTTTCTGTGAATTTCATTGGTTTTTTAATAGCAAATATGAAAAGCTTTAAAATGTCAAGTACGTGATAGATAAAAACATTTTCGTATTTATGCACGCTGATGTGCTTTGAACGCTGCACCCCCCCCCCCTCCCCTCTTTTGTCTTAGTAGTACTCTCTCTTTGCAGATAGTGAACGGTAGTTAACGCAAGCCTTTGCCCCCGTTGTAATCCGTCGTGCCTGCTTGTCTCTCCATTTGATTGATTGTTGTCCAAGCATTTACTGTTTTAGAATTGGTTCTCTTTGGATCATTCTCTATTTACAAACAAGCACAAAGTCGCAATACTCTGTTTAGTCTTTGCAGATAGTGAAAAATCGTGTAAAAAAATAAAAGTAATCGAGCAAAATCAGTAGGCCACTAATTGGATCTCTTTTTGACCTCGCTAAAATAGAAACATTAGGAACAACCCTTCATGAGAAATACGAAAATAGTGAGATGAACTGAGCTCCACACCATGAGGGCTGCAAGACAGCTCGGCTCCATCACCCATCCCGCACAAAATAACGACAAACCCTATGCAAATATTAAAAATATAGACAACACACCAGCAAAGAAACAGGGTAAAACATTTTATTAAAAAACTATTTACATAACGTTGGTTTATAAGATGATGTCAGTAGTGGACCGATGTGTGAATAGGTCGAAAGCAGCACAAGGCTCCAAGATCCGGATGGCAAGCTCCTGGATGTTGGGTGCCATAGTTCAGAGTTCTGAGTTTGAGCCTTTTTCAATGCCTGTGCTTTGTTGAATCAAAATGGCGGCTTGACACAAAGCTGACTCAAGCGTTGCTACTGATGCTATGCAGACCAAAACTGGTTTTCAGTTTGTACATTTTTCTAGATTTTTCAATCCAAGTTTGGTTGACTTTGTAGAACGATGGCTTCAAATTTTCAACATACGGTGTGGTGGCGCTGACTGGGAGGGGGCGCTTCGCTCCTGCCCCCTCCCCAAGTAAGATTTTCATACGTGAAAGTACGTTAATGGTTTTGGTCCCTGAGTTGCTTCGATGTCACTGCCATTCTCAAATGGCATAAGTTCTGGATGTTGGGTGCCAAAGTTAAGAGTTCTGAGCAGTGCTTGTAACACTGTCTGAAGCTTATTTCCACCTACTGCAGCTTCACTATTCTCAAAGTAAGTGAGTGTCGTTTGTGGACCTGACTGCATTAGAAAACAATGTGATATGTTACCTTCCTAAACAGCTTGACGGAGGCCCCTGAGGGGCGGTGTGATGGCCATGGACTCGGAGAAGACGCTTGGCTCCGACACCCTCCCCAAGTCTTATAGCACTGGTGTAGCCTGAGATCGCCCCCGACATAGGCGGCCGGCTCCCGGGGTCCGGCGGAACTTTTTGCCTTTTGATGACTCTTCAATTCTGAACCTTGTCCCACAATCCGTTTGACCTGAAGACACGCTGTAGTGGGGCGCCCCTTTACCGTTTCAGTTGCCATTCCGCCCGCTTTTGCTACACTGTGCCTCTTCCGCCATTCAGCTGTTTACCGCCCGCTCTTGCGACTACAGCGTCTCGCTCATCATGTAGTTGAGTTGCTCCCGCTCTTGCGGTGCAGCGATAGGCGGCTGCCACAGGACTCTCAAAATGGCGTCCGGCTCTTCGGTTTTGGGCCTGGTCCACTAAAATGGCCCTGGGACACCTTTGAACTCGGACGCTTCCCTGATAGGGCTTGGGTCCCATTCTCGAAAAGCGTCCCCTCAGCCGTGAAGATTCTACAAAAGTCTTGGGGGCCTCCGACTCCCGCAGGCTTCTGGTGGGGAGCGGCTGCCATGATTGCTCGTGGAATGGCCACGACGGAGCTACGAGATGGTAGTGGTCTCATGCTGACGCCAGCTTTAGTCTGAAACATCCAGAAACACTGTAGACTACCAATTCGATCAGTTCCGGTAGCGCCCCAACATGACCCGGAAGAGAAGAACTTGCCCTCCCCTCTTTGACTGATGGTTCTTGTTGCCTGTCCCCTCTGTTGTCATTTAACAGAACTTTTTGGACTGCTGAAAGGGGTTGTGTTCCGAACGCTGGTTGGTGGAGACATTTTGACTATATTCTTGACCTACGTTGTCGCGTAATGCGTTATATGACACGCCGCGTTAGCGCACCCGGAAGTGATCCGAGGCGCGGCGCGCAGCGCAGCGCGTAACGTAAGCATAACAGGTCATGGGACTTGTTAATAAAACTTTTCATTGGTTCATTTTACTTTTGTTAATTTAATGATGAAAAGCTTGGTCATATGACCTAAAAATTACGCTTTTTATTGTTTTCGAACAATATTTTTTTTTCAAACATATGTTATAATATTCCAGGCTAATGTACTTTCCCGGAAAATTTACAACTGTCTTACTATTGCAAGTAAAATATATTCCTTTTTCGAGAAAAAGGGCGTTTCTTCCTTCCATGACGGAGCCGTTGAGTAAAAGAGATTCCGCCTGCTGTCTTAGTCACCGATACGCCTGATTATCAGATTCTTATCGATCACTTTATGTTGCAGACATGAAAAACACAACTGCCCTTGACCATTTATCTTTACTGCGTTCCTACATATTATACCTTTTATCCGTCATGTAATTGGACTGCTTTATTTCACTTGCCTTTTACTGATTCGAAAACAGTGACTAAAAGTAAAAACTTTACCAATGTAAATACTACTACCGTGTTTTGTTTTAAAAACCTTTATTGTGAAAATGTCAGTATACAAATACGGGCCTATAACCACGTGGGCCGGCCACGGAGCAAACTGAAATCGTATATGATGAGGAGACATTTACACTGTAGAAGAACGTAACGAGCGGGCCATTAGGTTGCAAGAACAAAGGTGTCTAACAGTTGCGGAATCGGTGGACGTACATTTTGTAATTAAAATAAGACAGGGCCACTTACAATAACATTTTCTAGATATACATTTGCGGGCAAGGAGTTACGAGTCCCATTTATACCGGCGCCATTTTGGGCGAGGCCGGGCAGGTCCAAGATATAGTCAAAATGTCTCCACCAACCATCGGCCAGACCAGAACCCCTTTCGGCCCTTTATGCTACAAGATGGTGTCTTCCATTCAGAAAATATTGTTGGCAGCATTTTGAAAGGAAACAGAAACAGCCGTTCTCCTAGTGAGTTTCACATTGTTACATTTAGGAAGAATGTTGAAGAGTAGTATGTGGAAAATCTGAAGCCATTTTTCTACAAACTCTCAATCAGACTTGGATGGAAAAAAAAAACCTGAAGAATGTACAAACTGAAAACCAATTTTTGTCTGTATAGCATCAACAGTAACGCTTGAGTCAGCTTTGTGTCAAGCCGCCATTTTCATTCAATCAATAGCGTCCCCCTGCACACATTCAGGGACCTGTTCGTGTCTTCAGATGAAACGGATTGTAGGAAAAGAAGCAGAAAGGAAAAGGAAAAAAGTTCCGCCGGACCTCGGGAGCCGGCCGCCTATGTCATGTGCGACCTTTGGCCACACCAGGGCAATAGTGAAGCTGCAGCAGGTGCAAATAAGCTTCAGACAGTCTTACAAGCACTACTCAGAACTCTCAACTGAGGCACTCAACATCCAGGACTTGCCATTCGGATCTTGGCGCCTTGTGCTGGTTCCGACCTATTCACACATCGGTCCACTACTGACATCACCTCATAAGCCAACGGGGCACCCCACACTGACTTTCGGCGCAGCATTGTAGGATGGCCACACCAGTGCGGCAACTTGCTGGACACGACCTCGGTGCCATCCGGATCTCGGCGCGTTCGAGTCACTGTACCGCAAGAGTGACCGGAACTCAGCTGAACACGCCGTCTTTCGGCGCAGCATTGAAGGATGGCCACACCAGTGCAGCAATTTGCTGGACACCACCTTGGGCAATAGTGAAGCTGCAAAAGGTGCAAATAAGCTTCAGACAGTCTTCAACTTACTCTGATTCTTATAATAAACTTCAGACAGTCTTACAAGCACTGCTCAGAACTCTCAACTGAGGCACTCAACATCCAGGACTTGCCATTCGGATCTTGGCGCCTTGTGCGGGTTCCGACCTATTCACACATCGGTCCACTACTGACATCACCTCATAAGCCAACGGGGCACCCCACGCCGACTTTCGGCGCAGCGTTGTAGGATGGCCACACCAGTGCGGCAACTTGCTGGACACAACATCGGGGCCATCCAGATCTCGGCGCGTTCGACTCACTGTACCGCAAGAGTGACCGCAACTCAGCTGGACACGCCGTCTTTCGGCGCAGCATTGTAGGATGGCCACACCAGTGCGGCAATTTGCTGGACACCACCTCGGTGCCATCCGGATCTCGGCGCGTTCGAGTCACTGTACCGCAACAGTGACCGCAACTCAGCTGGACACGCGGTCTTTCGGCGCAGCATTGTAGGATGGCCACACCAGTGCGGCAATTTGCTGGACACCACCTCGGTGCCATCCGGATCTCGGCGCGTTCGAGTCACTGTACCGCAACAGTGACCGCAACTCAGCTGGACACGCCGTCTTTCGGCGCAGCATTGTAGGATGGCCACACCAGTGCGGCAATTTGCTGGACACCACCTCGGTGCCATCCGGATCTCGGCGCGTTGTGCTGCCTTCGGCCTATTCGCACATCGGTCCGCTACTGACGCCGCCTCACGTGCCAACGGATTTTCTACGCTTTTTGTAGCCCTATGCCGCATAACAGGTCATGTGACTTGTTTATAAAACTTTTCATTGGTTCATTTTACTTTTGGTTTCCTAAAGATGGAAGGCTTGGTCATATGACCTAAAAATAACACTTTTCATTGGTTTAGAACATTTTTTTTTCCCAAACGATGAAAGCCCCACCTTGTTTCTGGATCATTCAGACTGAAGCTGGCGTCAGCATGAGAGCACCACCATCTCGTGGCTCCGTCGTGGTCATTCCGCGAGCAATCATGGCAGCCGCTCCCCACCGGAAGCCTGCGGGAGTCGGGGACCCCCAAGACTTTTGTAGAATCTTCACGGCTGAGGGGACACTTTTCGAGAATGGAGCCCAAGCCCTAGCAGGCAAGCGTCCGAGTTCCAAGGTGTCCCAGGGCCATTTCAGTGGACCAGGCCCAAAACCGAGGAGCCGTCCGCCATTTTGAGAGTCATGTGGCAGCCGCCTATCGCTGCACTGCAACAGTGGGAGCAACTCAACAACATGGTGAGCGAGACGCTGTAGCCGCAAGAGCGGGCGCAACTCAGCTGGATGTCCGCCACCTGGGGAGGCCCCCGGGCCGCCGCACGCCAATTTTCGGAGCAGCATTGTAGGATACCAAAACCAGTGCGGCAGTTTACTGGACATCACCTGGGTGCCTGTCGTACATGTTGTGTCAGCCATGGGACACTGGACACAGTGCCATCAACATCTCAACGCGTTCTGCTGCCTTGGGACTATTCGCACAACAGACCGCTACTGACGAGGCCTCCCCCCGCACCACCCGGGACGCCCCACGCTGTTTTTCTGTGCTGCATTGTAGGATCCCAAAACCAGTGCGGCACCCAGGCGACATCACCTGGGTGCCGTCCAGAACTCTGCACGTTGTGCTGCCTTGGGACTATTCGCACAAAAGACAGCTTCTAACCATTGTTGCTTTTTGGGTTGAAAAATGTTTAAATGTTTTTAGTTTTTGTTCCGTTCATTATAGTTAAAAGTTAATAAAGTTTTATAATCTTACTTTGTTGGAGTGTTATCTATTTTTTTAAAAACGGGTGAATGGGGCCTTGAATCGGGTTATTGTCATGTGTGGGCTTTGGAAGTGTGCTGCTGCAGGATCGGACATTTCAAACTCAAATGCACGTTCTTTTTCTTACCTTTCCGAAGCATGGAGCGCAATAGCAGGCAGAGAAAGGGTGATGCACGTGTTGAACACTACCTGACCTGGTAAGTTGCTGGCAGTGCCCCCCCGCCCGCTCCTGAAAGAGGGCACACACACACCGCCGCCCCGAGTACTTCACAAATCTTTAAAAGACCATGCGCTTGTTCATGAGGCTTAAATGGTTTATCACCTCTTCTAGAACCCCTGCATCGACCCTCTGACGTTTCCTGGAAAAATTACCATGTAACACAATACCAAGCCCTGTCAGCTGAAACCCCCAAGGAATCGTGGGGCATATTATCAAGGGGGTTTATCTCCGCTTTTTTGGCTTTAAAAGCCATGAAAGCGGAGATAAAATTATCTCCCTATTACCAAGCTGTCGCTAACACCAGTTAGTGACCGCTAAAAGGAGATAGCGACCATCTTGGGCCCCGCTTTGCATGTCAGTGATACTTATCACTAATGACATGCAAAGTGGCGTGCCAAGATGTTAGCGACTGGAAACAGTCCCTAACATCGCTATCTCCTATTACCAACTTTTGGAGATATTCGCGCTAAGCGCGAATATCTCCAAAATCTAACACCTGCCCTGAGCAGTTCTTAGCCATGTTATCCAATGGGAGGTGGATAACATGGCTAAGAGCATTTGCTCGATAATACATGAATATCGCTGACTTTTCTGCGATAATAGCAAGGTTTATCTGCGATAAAAATCGCCGATGTGCGGCGATAATTTTTGTCTCTAAACAAGTTAGAGACAAAAATTATCGCTAGTTGTTCGTAATATGCCCCCGGGTTTTTGCTTGCAGAAATCGGGAGGCGGGAGACTAGCACTGAAATCAGTAGTCTCACGCCTGAATCGGGAGGGTTGGCATGTCTGAATTCTCTACAGCTGGGGCCATAAAGTACATCCGCAGGGGTAGGTGATAGCCTGGGACCAGCCTGGCATCTAAAATGGCTGCCGTGCACGACAAAATTGTGGCATTGGAAAAAAGGCAAGATGGCGCAGCCGCTGGAAGAGATGTATCAACATATATCAGCCTCCTCAGCCACCCTCAGGAAACATAGGGGATTAGGATACGTCTCCCGCACCCCCTTATACCTAGTAATTTAAAGTAATTTAATTAACGAAGCACAAAATGGCGAATTCCCGTTTCGCTACCAGTTTGCGGCCCAGTTCGCGGCCCGTGAAGCGCTTCTACCGTGAAAAATCATTTTTTTTTTCTTTTCCCCACGGGACCCTTTAATAACCCCAACAACATTCCTAGGGGGTCAAGAGGGGGATACCTTGCCCCCTTTCATTAAATTCCCCCTTCGTTTTTCACCTCTTCTTCTCTCTCGATCCTACCGAGAGACAAGATGGCGGCCGCTCCGGACTGTTTAGAATGTTGACAGACACCGGAGAGCCAATCAGCTTTCTGCGCGCAAAGTTCCGAAACGCGAAAAGTAAGCGGACCGGATCGCTGCCCGGAGCGCTGTTACAGATATATATCTTGATTTAAACGTTAATTTCTCAAAATCCACTGAAGCACATATATTGAGACCTAGCAAAGGCACATCGGGCTAACAGTCCCTACAATTTTGCCAAGTTTCGTGCAAATCCATTCAGCCGTTCGAGCTAAAAGTGAGTCCAACCGCCCTATGGAAAACTCAAATGTAAAAAACGCGTTTTGGGACCCCCCTTTTTTCTCAGCCCCCCCTTGACGAAACCCCACCAAATTTTCAGGGGCTGCTCAGAAACAAAATGTGCCATTTTTCTGAAAATTTCAGCCGATTCCGTCCACAAACGCCAAAGTTATTAGACATAGAATTTTCAAAAATCCCATAGGGAATTAATCCTAACTATATATACCTACTGGCGATAGCCAGTAGGTAATATATAAATATATATATATATATATATATATATATATATATATATATATATATATATATATTCCTAACGAACTACTTAATAGCCTCTCAGCATCACTTAAAATGGTTTGGACTACCATGGAACACCTTCAGTTCTCCTGTATTGGATCTTTCATAGATTTACATGCTTGAATTAGTCCCTTTCATCAGGCTTGGAACCCTTGTAGTTCATGCTAGCATAGAAGCGCACCTATACACTCAAAAACATTGAAAATAGCCATAGACTCTATGCAACCACCTAACTTAATTACATGATCCAGTCTCCAACTGAGAAGGCAACAGATCCCAGAGCTCTACTCCTCCCTGAGGCAACCAACTTCCACATTTTCTTTTTTTTTTTTTTTTGGAGTATGCATGGCTTCCTCGTCGAAAGAGACCACATCTCAGATCAAATTGCAAGATTTAGGAATAGAGGCCCTCAGGCATGCCATGGCCATGTGCTTATGGGCAATCGCCAGTAGCAATGGCAACAATTTCCTCCAAGGACAAGGGATGGCCACACCATACCCCAATAGCAATGAAAAGGGGTGGTGGGGGGTGCAGATTTGTTGAGTAGTGGCTACCTTGTTAATGACAGGAACAAGCTCAGCACAGAACGCATTGTTTTTTTTGGGGGGTGGGGCAAGGTGCATGAATGTGGTGGGGGCTGTAGAGCATCTAGTGCGTTCTGAAGAGCGGTTGGATGTTGTAGTTGTTTAGGAGTGTAATATACTGTATTCAAAAAAATTAAGTCTGTGCACTTTGATTTATAGACACTTGTTTTGTTTCCACACAGCAACATCTCCAAATGTTATTGTCGAGGGTTATCTTAAAATCTGCCTCCCATTTCTCCCTCATAGCACAGTTAGTCACAGGAAGCCCTCCATTGCTCATCCAATACAGCTGTGCCACTTGTCCTCCGTATAGGAAGGTGGACATCTGACTATGGTTACCCCCAACTTTTTGCCTAGTGTTTAGCTGGTTTTTGACTTAGTTGACCTGGGACCCTGGTATTCAGGACCCCAGGCCCTCTGCTGTCTATGTTAAAATGGACTCCATGTACTCTAGGTACATACCAATTGGAAAATGGATCACCTTGTGAGCCCCTGTGCAGTGTACCCTAGGTACCCAGGGCATAGGTGCATCCAAGGCCTACCAGGGGCTGCAGCACGTATTGTGCCACCCCTGGCCTGGCCTTACTATGTGACACAACTGGCTGATCACGCAGCTGGGGCAAGGTGGTGTAATCACCCTTTGCTTTAGGTATAGTATCTCTATATCTAACACGTACAAGGACACACAGTAACCTTAAAGTCACTCCTATGGCAGGCCTTATCAATCCTGGAGGCAGAGTGCTTGGTTATGTGTGAGATGGTGCTCTAGCATGAGCTGAGCCTGTCTGCATCTTTAGGAACCATGTCCTTTAGCTGTTTCCTGATAGCGTCATACCATATACTCTTAAGTGCATTATGAACCTCGCGGTTAAATGCTAACTCTGGTTTGACATTATCAAAACATGTCGAGTAAGGTGTCATATGAATTGGAATACTACCCCCTCGCCAATTCTGGCGACGGGGGTAAAATTCCACCCTTCTAGAGGGACACAACATGTACAGTACCTGAACCCCGGTTAAAGTTAAACAGAGCCTCAGCATCACAAAATGGATGCTGCCACCACAGACACAAGTCTGACCTCCTGCTGCTGGGAGTCCTTCCAGCGAGGGAGGCTTGGACAAAGGGTTTCCTGCCTTGGGAGGTGCTAGCACCACACCAGACAGGATTTTGTGTTTCTGGTTGGGTAAGGCTGAATAGAATCAGGCACACAAGGTGTCCCTGTGCATAGGTCAGTTCAAACCGGTGCTCGGGCACTCCAGCCCCAGCTCTGGCGCGAAACTGGACAAAGGAAAGGGGGTGTAACCACCCCCCTTCCTGGTCCCACCCAAAGGAGGGACCTAGTAGGTAGTCCAGCCCCGAGAATTGGTTTAAAAGTAGGAGCTGAGTCCCATGACGGCAGATTACCCTGAAATTCGACTAAAGAAGAAGAAACTCTGGACCTTCGACGTTCTGCTGCTCAGAAGACTGAAGAATCTCCCTTGTGGCCAAGGAGTGGCCACCATGTGAATACAGGCACCATCCAGCGATCAACGACTGCTTTGCTGCCGCCTCCTGCCGGAGCCCGAGCCCAGAGCCTGACAAGAACCAGACTCCCAGACATCTAACTGCCCGATCCACAATCCCTGCAAAGCTGAGACCAGTGGAGGCGACCTGAGACGTGGGACCGGACCTCTTGGAAAGTCCACGAGAAGCTGACTGCGCAGCACCTGAGGCACCCTCACCGCTGTGCTTGGGGTCTTGAGAAGCCCCACCACCGAGCTACATTTGCACCAAGGACCAGCCCTCCAACTCTCACGAGATCTGCGTGGGGCCCTTTTGCTTTGTTCCACGCAACGCGCCTTCCCGGTTGCTAGTCCGTTGGCTAGTGGCCATTTTGGCGACCAAACGACAACTTTCCACCGCTGGTCTGGTTGCTCCAGACTGGCCCTTGCTGCTCCTAAAAGCAGCAACCCCTCTGCCCTTGCTGGTTAGAGTGAGAAGCCTTCTTTGTTTCCTGCGTGGCTTGCATTAGCCGAGGCCTGTTTGCTCCGATCAAGAAGCCGACACCGCCATCAACTAGAGCCTACGTGGGACAGCTCGTGAGTGACTCCTGGTCGTCGTCATTGTCGCCTGGTCCACGTGGCTGAAGAGACAAGCTTCACAACATCCTCTGTTTGCACCGACAACGCCTGGTTCCTTCCTGGTTCCACGCCGGTCACTGGCTAGTGACTTTGAACATTGTCCCCTCTTCTTTCAGGTATTCAACACTTCAGATCCACTCTTGGATCCACCGGAACTCTTCACATCAGGTCGCCTGCAGCATCAACACTCCAAGGCTCCATCTGAACTCCTGCAAAATCCCGACACACTTTGACTCCACTGCACCCGCTTCCTGTGGGTGAGGTAACGCTGGCACTCCGGTGCCGCTGAGTAGTTTAACTCTCCTAGTGTCCAGATTCCAAAGGGTTAAGTTCTAGACTGACCTGAAGACTTCCTACCTTTACCTTTAAAACTTTTACGCATCCATTGATTTCAATGTAAACTGCTTCTAACTTTGCGCACCGCAAACCAGATCCGGTGGGCCTCCTAGTTCCTAACCTTCGTTGGTACAGAATAGCCCCAGCGATTCCCAAGGCCCTAGGCCTTACTTCCTTTCGACTCGTGGTACTTATACCACTTCTTTAGTATATGGTTTTAGGGGCCACCAGGGCCTATCCATATTTGTATAACTTATCAATTGTATTGTTATAACGTGTTTGTTTCTGTGCTCATAAAGAGTTCAGGGGACTATTTGTAGTAATAAATACATATATATTTTGAATATATTTCCTGTGTGGTGTCCTTTCACTTGGTGTTCAAGGGGTTACATATGGTAATACAGCCGGCTTCACATGCCAAAAGAGTTTAGCCTAAGACAGCTTTGTCCACGTTACCACTAGGATAGCTGGTCTATAAGGTTGACTTACAACCAATCACCATAAGGGTTGTTTGGACTGATACAAGGTGGTCACTAGAACTAGTGAACATCATATATCAGGCCAACTTCTCACACTCCAGTACTGATGGACAAATACATCTGTGTCGGCGGTGTACTCTTGGGATTCCTGAGGAAAGTTTGTGCATTGTGTTGGGGCTAAATGACGTAACCAGTAGTATGCAAACTAATCAAGAGCATTCGCCTAGTAATCAAAACTGTTCTAGTGTTACAAAACTACCACTATGAAACCTCTGGCTTGCTCTTACGAGGGCCTGATGTTTTAGTGTATTCTGCTCTGATTCATCTGTTGTAGGATTTAGGCATGGGTTGCCACCCATGGGAATTTCAGGGGTGTAAATATCTAAAAAAAAAAAAACAGCATGCATGGCAAGTAAACATAGTTTCCAGTAGGTTCCCTAGGCAATCTCATTGGATTTATCAGAACTAGGCAGCTCAGTGCCCTGTGCGGTGTTCAGTTTGCCTGTATAGAGTTGGTCTGTTTCAGTAGGGAGGTGTGGTATAGAACATTTTGGATTAACCCAATACATTGCGTAATGTGATTGTGCGGCAAGCAAATATCTTTTTGGATAAGTACATCAAATTCACCACATTCTTATGATGTGTAAGTCACTCCCAGCTTACTGGTGGTGTTGTGAGGGGTGAGGGGGTGTTTACCTCCTCATATAAGTCTGGTATATAGAGCACAAAGCTTACGGGAGTAAGAAGAGATGCTAGACACAAAATCTATATTATTTAGTTCTCAAAATGCATTCACTTAAGATCAATACAAGGAAATATACAGGATGCATATGAAGATAAACATGTACATATGAATAGAGACAATTCTTCTTATTTCAAAATATTTTTTTAATTATGTTAGCTTATTTTTCTTGTATTCCTTTTGTTCTTTTTATACTTTGATAGTTTTGATAGGTGTTATTTCATAAGTTATAGTGTAATTCATAATAAAACACTCATATTTACAATACATATATATATCAACATAAACACAACCACATATGTACAAAAACACAACTCTTATATCAAAAGGGGGCGCTAAAGGGCGCAGAGCAAGATGGCCGCACCTCACGTAGGCTCCTGCTGGTCGGGACACAAATCAACAGGCATCCTCCCCTGTTCCAGCTCCACAAATCGACAAACTAACACATGAGGTAGACATAACCCTCATCCACCTCTCACAGCAAACAAAGCCGTACTGCGCCAAGAAAAGCCCAGAATCCGCTTCCAACGAGATTGCACCAGGCTACAACAAAATGGCGGCTGCGACGGTCACAGCCACTTTCAGGTACACACTCTAACGCAGGGAACCACAAACTGCTGCCACTCTCCACCCCTGAAGGGCTTGGACACACACCTCACCTCGCTGATCCGACCGACTCCCCCTGAGCTGCTGGTTGCGGAAAACTGGAGCCCCTCAACTGATTGCTGCCGCTGCCCTGAGGTTCCAGACCGGAGTGGACTGCGACGCCTCCCCGTCCTGTGTGCTCTGTGTGTTTCCAAAGGGGATGATGGATGGAGCGTTTGAGTAAATCAAACACTCACCGCCAGTCAACTGATCTGGGTTTAATCCATCATCATTCTTTTGCTCACTCCACCACCCCAGTTCAGACATAGCCATATGCAAATCAGTCTGACCCTGTGCCTCATGGGAACAATCCAGCCCGAACTGCTGAGCCATGTCTTCCCTGGACCGGAAACAAGTATCCGGGGACTGGTTTCAGGCTAATCAGCCATCATCATCCAGGCTAGCTTGAATCCAGTGGCAAAGTGAGCAAGGTACCCACGTCTGGGCATACCCTGCCAACTTAGGGCGAACAAAGCAATACCAAAGGGGATGATGGACAGAGCTCTCCATGCCACTGGAATCAAGCTATCCTGGTTGATGACGGCTGATAGCCAGAAACTGGCCCTAGGATGCTTGATTCCGGTCCAGGGAAGACATGGCTTGGCAGTAAGGGCTGGACTGTTCCCATGAGGCACAGGGTCAAGACTGATTTGCATATGGCCATGTCTGAACTGGGGTGGTGTGGTGAGCAAAATAACGATGGATGAAACCCAGATCTGTGACTGGGGGTGAATGTTTTCACCATTGTGCAACATTCTGTCCATCAACTGTTGTTTTTGCAACTGTGGGCTCTGTGCGGCTGCATTGCTGGCGGGGGGACCGCTGACCACACCAACGCTGCTCCTGAGACGGGGGCGTGTGCTCCCCCATACTGCTGACGCTGCCTTGGTTGAGACGCTGCCTTGGCTGTACCCCGCGGAGTCCTTGGCGGTAGCGGAGACCGCCGACCCACAACATCACCTGAGCTGATTGAGAGACGTCCAGTCCACTACTGCCTCCTATCCCGGCTGCTCTGGTGAGTTCAAGGCGGCGACCTGCTGTCCTTGCATGCTGCCCCGCACCCTGTTACTGTCACCTTCGTGCACCTGCTGGACTCCCCCCCCCACCCCAACCCCCCAAGCGGACAATTCGCGCTGAGCTGCTGCTGGCCTGCGCTGCCCCCAGCGGATCTCGCCTGCATTCTCCCGGCTTACAGCATTGCCTAACAAGAACCCAGCTTGCCATTACCCGATCCACACTGACTGCAAAAGAAACGGGGCACCACTCCTACGATTCACAGCCTTTCAAAAACGGTAGTTCTGAATGATACATCTGCCAGTGGATTCCTCGCCTTGTGAAAATATCCTCTGGGCCAGCAGCATTCGGATATTTTTCGTAGCTCTCCACGCCGACGAGGACAAAGTCACAGAAGCCTGGCTCCGTACACTGCTCCGCTGACGTCACCGGAACCATAAGAGTGCCTCATCGGCGTGATGACGTCAGTTCCCTTTTTTCGGTGCCCTCGACGCGAACGTTTTTTGGGGGGGGGGGGGCTTTCCGTGGTTTTCTTGTTACATTGTTTTTCTGGATTGTGTTTCTGGTCTTCTCTTGTTTCTTTCTCGAAGATGTCTGTGAAAAGTTGGCCTGATATGTGATGTCCACTATTCTAGTGGGCACCCTGTATCAGTCCAAACAACCCTTATGGTGATGGTTATAAAGTCAACCTTATAGACCAGCTATCCTAGAGGTAGCATGGACAAAGCAGTCTTAGGCTAAAACTTCAGAGAGCATGTAAAGCCTGCTGTTTTACCATATGTAACCCCTTGAATACCAAATGAAAGGACACCACACAGGCCATATATAAAATAAATATGTATTTATTTCTAAACAACCCCTCTGAGCTCTTTATGAGATCAGAGGCACAAGCACATAACAAGTTACTCAATTATCATACAATAAGTTGCACAAAATACAGTAGAGCCCTAGGGGCACTTCAAACCATATATTAAAATAGTGGTATAAGAACCACGTCACGAACAAAGGAAAGGCCTAGGGCCTGGGGAATCTCTGGGGCTACACTGTACTACGAAAGGATAGGAAATAGGACACCCACGTGCAGTGTCTTTACACACACGCAAGTTACCATAGAGTTAGAATGGGAACGAAAGAATTGGGAACTAGTTCTTTTAGGTCACTTCCGCATGGACTAGGAGAAAGCTACTGAAAACTAGGACACTAGGATAGTTAATACCCACAGGAGCACCAGAGTACTCTCTTTACCTCACCCACAGGAAGCGGGTGCATAGGTGTCAAAGTGTGTCGGGTTTCGTCGCTGAATCCTATGGAGCCTTGGAGAAAGATGCTGCAGGCGACCAGGAGAGAAGTGTTCGGTTGGATCCAAGGGCGGATCGAGGATGAAGAGTACCTGAAAGCAGAGGGTACAGAGTCTGGGTCACTAGCCAGTGACCAGGAAGGAACCAGGCTATGTCGCGAAGCAATTAGGTGATGTCGTGAAGCTTGTCTCTGCAGCTACGTGGACCAGGAGGCGTCGATGACGACCAGGAGTCGTGATGGACTGTCCCACGCAGGCTCTCGCTGTCGGCGGTGTCGGCTTCCGGATTGGAGCCAACAAGCCTTGACTAAGGCAACCCACGCAGGAATCGAAGATGGCTTCTTAATCAGACCAGCAAGGTCTGATGGGCTGCTCCTTTTCAAGGGAGCAAGGGCCAGTTTGGAGCAACCAGACCAGTGGTGTAGATTCAAGTTTTCGTCGTCACAGAGGCCACAAGCCAACGGGCAAGTGACCGGACAGGCGCGTCAAGCAGGAAAATGCAAAAGGGCCCCACGCAGCACTCGTGGAGTGTGGAGGGATGATCTTTGGTGCAGATGATGCTCGGGCTGGGGCTTCTTAATCTCCAATGCACAACGTCGAAGGTGCCTCAGAAGTTGCACGGAAAGCAATTCGCTGGCTTTCCAAGATGGATGGTCCCGCGTCTCACGTCGCCTCCACGTGTCTCAGCTTTGCTGTGGCTGTGGATCGGGCTGAAAGAAGTCTGGAAGTCCGGGTCTTGTCAGGCTCTGTGTTCAGGCTCCAGCGGGAGCGCCGACAAAGCAAACCGTTGATCGCTTGATGGTGCCTGCTTGTGCAGGGTGGCCACTCCTTGACCACAAGGGAGATTCTTCAGTCTTATATCTTCAAGTAGAACGTCGAAGGTCCAGAGTTTCGTTTAAAGTTTCAGTCAGGATTAATCTAAAGTCTTGGGACTCAGCTCCTACCTATATACCAAATCTAGGGGCTGGATTACCTGCTAGGTCCCTCCTATGGGTGGGACCAGGGAAGGAGGTGGTTACACCCATTTCCCTTTGTCCAGTTTCGCGCCAGAGCTGGGGCTGGAGTGCCCCATCACCGGTTTGAACTGGACTATGCATGGGACACCTTGTGTGCCCCAGGCAGTGTCACATTTCATTCAAACCTCCCTGCCCCAATACACTATAGCCTGTCTGGGGTGGTGCTAGCACCTCCCAAGACAGGAAACCTATTGTCCAAGCCTCCATTGCTGGAAGGACTCCCAGCAGCAGGAGGTCAGACTTGGGTCTGTGGCCGCAGCATCCTTTTTGTGATGCTGAGGCTCTGGTTAACTTTAACCGGGACTGGTAGGAACAACATGTCTTCTCCCTCTAGAAGGGTGGAATGCTACCCCCGTCGCCAGAACTGGTGAGGCGGTAGTATTCCAAAGCGTATGACACCTTACACGACATGTTTTGGTAAAGCCAAACCAGAGTTAGCATTTAACCGCGAGGTTCATAATGCACTTAAGAGTATATGGTATGGCTATATCCTAGAACAGCTATAAGGACATGGTTCTGAAAGCTGCAGACAGGCTCAGCTCATGCTAGAGCCTCATCTCACATAAAACCAAGCACTCTGCCTTCAGGATTGTTAAGGCCTGTCTAGATATAAGGTTAGATATAGGAATACTATATCTAAACAAGGGGTGATTA
Organism: Lissotriton vulgaris; assembly: GCF_964263255.1. Taxonomy (NCBI): domain Eukaryota; kingdom Metazoa; phylum Chordata; class Amphibia; order Caudata; family Salamandridae; genus Lissotriton; species Lissotriton vulgaris. The sequence goes on along the minus strand of NC_141697.1, from coordinate 714,006,573 downwards.
CACGACCTTGCCCCAGCTGAGTGATCAGTCAGTTGTGTCAATATGAGTGGCCCGCCAGGGGTGGCATAATACATGCTGCAGCCCCTGGTAGACCTTGGATGCAGCTATGCCCTGGGTACCTAAGGTACACTATACAGGGGCTCATAAGGAGTGGTGTGGCTCAATGGTTAGAGGCGGCAGACCCGGAAGCAGATAACGGCCCGGGACCAGGGTTCAATTCCCATTGTGGACCAGGGTCAACGGACTCGATAATTCTCGCCTCGGTGCCTACTCTAACCAGGGATCACACTCGGCAACTCTGGGCATTAAGCTTGCCTCATCTCTACAACGGCCCCCCACAGACGCCGGGGATGCCTGGTTTCACCTTGGAGATACCCAGAAGGGACCATCTCACAGGGAAAGCCAGGACGGGTTCCCCAGCCGTCTTCAGCGCCAGGACACCCCGAGATGGGGTAAAAGTGCGCTTTACAAGTATCATCATTACATTACATTATATAAGGTGACCCAATATCCAATTGGAGATGTACCTAAAGTACATAGAGTCCATTTTACAGTGAGAGCAGATAGCCGGGGGCCCTGATTAGCAGGATCCCAGGCCAACTAAGTCGAAAACCAGCTAAACACTAGGCAAAAAATCTGGGGTAACCATATTCGGGTATCCACCTTCCTACAATGTCGTCGAGGAAGTCCCGTTCCAGCCTTGTAGGGAGTGCGGAGGACATGTCCATGATGGATCCCCACGAAGATTGTGTCTGGTGCGTGTCGTCGGATCACTTGGTATATGCCTGATACCAAGTGTTTCCCATCTGTGGAGCTGAGCATAAAGTGTAGTGGAACAAGATTCTCCGGCTCTCGAGGGGAGACTGGGATAACCGCCCTCATCCCTTGCCTTAATCACACATATAAGAATATATCTAGCGGTCTGGGCTGTATGCTTTGAAATACGCTCCATGTAAAGGAAAAGATCCCCCCACTTAGTGACCAGGAGTCGCTTGTATAAAGTCTGGAAACCAATAGAGCCATATTTGGGTGGTATGTCAGTTGGAGTCATGAAGAGTACAGTAGGGGCGATGCAAGAAGATCTGCTATGTGTTTCCATGCTTTAACTGTGCTTGTGACCATTGTGGGCGGTGTCCTCCGAGTAAGAGCAGGACCATGTATGAGTCCGTTCAGCGGACTAGGATCTGAGAGCCAGTCTTCAGTGGCTACCTGAGGCATATATTTAATGGGTTGTATCCAATAGTACGCATAATGAGCATGCGCACTTGTATAATAAACCTCAAAGTCTGTGATATCGAAACCCCCTTGGTCGTATGGCTTCATGAGTATGGACCATTTGAGTCGCGGCTGCTTGCCACCCCAGAGTAATTGGATCAATTCAGTGCGTGGAGTTTTAAAAAAGAAGGTCCAAGGGTGATAGGGAATATTGAGGAATAGGTATAGGAATTCGGGGAGTATAATCATTTTTATGAGGGAGGCTCTGCCTGCAAACGACAGGGGTAAAGAGATCCAGCGTGTGATGTTACTGGCCAGTCGGGTGATGGATGTACCATAGTTGAGCCGTATTGTTTCTTCCCCGTCTCTGGTCACTCGTATGCCTAATTATTGAAGGTCTGAATCACACCATTCTAGTGGAAAATCTGGCTGGAATTTGGAGACCGTTGGCGTAAGAGGAAATATCTGTGATTTCCCCCAGTTTATATTAACCCCAGACAGTCCACCAAAGACTACGAACTCTCTCAGCAGGGGATTGTTTTGTTGGGGGTCTCTAATGTACAATGTTACATCATCAGCGTATAGCGAAATTTAGGATTTGACGTAAGCAGCACCTGAACGTCTTATGCTGATGAAATTGGCGAAGCCTAGATGCCAATGGTTCAATCACTATAGTGAATAGTAGCAGGGATCGCGGGCACCGCTGACTGGTGTCCCTCGAGATAGAGAATGCTGGTGGCATGTGTCCATTCATCAATACCTTGGCCGTGGCCTGATGATACAACAGTTGTATCCATGAAATAAACAATGAAGGAAAGTCCATACGTTGCAGTACTCTGAATAAATAATCCCACTCTACAGAATCAAATGCGTTAGTGACATCTAAAAAAACATCGGCGAGCGGGAATTCAGGAGCTACAGTTTGTACCAGGGAGAAAAAAGCGCGCAGATTATGGGTAGTAGCTCTTCCAGGGACAAAACCCGACTGGTCGGGGAGGATGAGCTTATCCATTAGGCAAGTGAGACGATTAGCCAGGACCTTGGCCAAGATCTTCGCATCACAATTTATGAGTGATAACAGCCTATAGGAGTCGCAGGAACCGGGCGGCTTGCCTGGCTTCAAGAGGGACGTTATTAATGCTTCCCTCATCGAGGGGGGAAGAATCCCAACTTCTAGGGACTTCTCGAAAACTTCCTTGAGGACAGGCTCCATGATGTTGATGTAGTTTTTATAGAACTCAGCTTGTAGCCCGTCCAGGTCTGGTCCCTTCCCATTCTTCAATTGCATGATCACCTCTCTAATTTCATCAATCTCAAATGGGGCACTAAGAAATTCCCTCTGTGTATCGCTAAGCCACCCAAGTGCCACTCCCCCCATGAATGCGCCGAGATCTACTGGCCCATGCAGCTGCGAAGAGAATAAGGTAGCATAGTGTGAGGTGAATGTTTCGAGTATGTCAGGCGTGTCCCGGCAGATTGTTCCCCCAGGTCTCGCTAGTTCCAGTATATGAGTAGTAAACCTTGGCCATCATGTAATTTCAACCAGTGCTTTCCCTGGTCGCTCTCCTTCTCCATACCTTCGAGCCACCCAGTACCGGCTTTTGAATTTCACCTCCCTAGGTGCAGTTTCTTCATATTCGGATAATCTTTTCCTGAATTCCTTCTGAACCTTTCCTGTCTTCCCTTCTCCCATCCGACCCGCTAGCCACTTCAATTCCTGTTCTAACTTCCTGATTGTTCTCTGTGTATCTCTCAATACTCCAAAGCTTTTTGAGATGCAGTATCTCCTGATAGTGACTTTGAACACCTCTCAAATAACTTCCACACTGTCTACAGAATCTTTATTTCTGAGAAAAAAGTACTTTATTTCCTCTCCCAGCTCGGTCTGAAAGACCGTGCCTAACAAGGCAGTTGGTTGCATTCGTCCTGTAGGCCTGGGCTTGTCATATCCCAGGGGTGTGAGTGAGATTTTAACAGGGCAGTGATCTGAGTAGGTCCTAGCAGGGTGCTGATCCCAACCCTCTCGAAAGCAAACAATAGTCAATAGTCAATCCTTGCCAACGTCCCGGTGTGCGATCTGAAGTGCGTTACTTCTCTCCCCTGTGAGTGCGTGTGTCATCAGCTGCCTATTAAGCCCCCTTCTTCTATTATGCCTTGCAGCACTTCCTGGGAATTTGTATAATGATGTGCGGCAGTGGTGGACCTGTCCTTCTCCGGGTTTCGGGCAACGTTGAAATGCCCTCCCCATATGATGTGAGTGGACCCTTCATTTACTATTTTACCCACAATGTGGTGAAGAACTCAGGAGTATCTACATTGGGGCCATAGCAATTTGTTATCGTTACGGAGTCTCTGCCTTATCTTCCCCATGCAATCACATATCTCCCCTGTGGGTCTTCCAGTGCACCCGCTAACACAAAGGGAATCTGCTTTTGTATCAATATTGCTGTTCCCCGGGCATAAGAGGAGTAGGAAGAGAAAATTCTGGCATTTGCCCATTTACTGGCAAATGTGTTTGGGGATCTTGGGTTGATGTGCGCTTCTTGTAGTAGGGCCACATGTATCTGCTAGCTATCTAAGTAGGGCAATAATTGCCTACGCTTTCTGGGATCACCCAGGCCTCTGACGTACAGCTTTATCTTCCTGAGATAACATGTCGATTCACAGTACAATATCTATTACTTTGCGAGATTAAGAATTTCAACAATTGTCTGACAAATGCTTCATATGTGTGTAGTTCCTGCTATAGTTGCTATAGCTGCAAACTTCCCATTCCCTTCCCCCCTCCCACTGAAGCATCCCAATCATGCCAGTTACATCCAGACCTCCCCCGTCCCCAACAACAAAAACCCTGTCGAACATATTAGCGGTATCAAACCCAACCCTTGAACGAACTGGAACCAAAATAGGCCAACTCAAAATCAATACAAGAAAACAGTGGGGTACACCCATTTGGGGAAATACTGCCGGGTGGCCCACGGGTACCTCTCGCGTGTCCAGGAGGCCTGCATGGATTAGCAAGTTCCTGAATCGTCGGTGTTTAGCTGTTCATTGTGTCCATGTCCTGTCCAGACGCGCTGCCCATACTGCACCTACAGTGTCCATGTCTAGTGAATAACAGCTGTTGGTCTTTGATGTAGTTGTAGTGGTGCAGTGCTCATGCTATGTTGTCAGGTGGTTTAAGCTATCTCTCGCTGATCCCTGAATCAGTTATTCCACATCTGATGAATGTACCCTGGGTAGTTTTCCGGCGCATGTGACGTGTTTTTTTGTCTCTTGAGTTTCTTAAGAATTTCTTCCCCCTGCTGTGGTTTCGTGAAAATAGTCTGGACGCTCTGATGTGTTACCCGGAGACGTGCTGGGTAAAGTAGGGCGTAGTCTATCTGAACTTGCCTCAGTTTTTGTTTCACGGCATTGACCTTGCGCCTTTCCTCCTGCACATATGTGGTGAAGTCAGGGAACATAGTGAAGGACACCCCTTCGTAGTTTAACTGCTTTTTCTCCCTGGCTACGCACGGAACCGTATCCCTGTCTCTATAATTCAATAAGCGCGCAATAATCGGTCTAGGTGAGTTTCCAGGGGGCGGTCTCGGTCCAAGTGAGCGATGAGCTCTTTCAACAATGACCTGCGAGGATAATAAGTCCGCTCCAATCACTGTGATGAGCATCTTTTCAACATATTCCTCCATCCTGCCCGTATTTGTACTTTCAGGGATGCCCAAAATGCGAACGTTGTTCCTTCTACTTCTCGCCTCTATGTCCTAGTTCTTGGCTGCTATACGTTTTAACAGCTTGTCCATCTGACTTACTGCATTTTTCATTTGGGCCATGGTATCTTTTGTCTCCGATATTCGTTGTTCAGCTTCCTTAAGGCGTGCCTCGTGCCCCTCGAGTTCACAAGCAATGGTATCCATACGTGTCGTTAATGAGTCCATCCTATGTGCAATGGTTGCAAAGCCTTGTCGTACCTCTGCTAGAATAGATTTCACATCATCGCCCGCTTCTGCTTGCTTATCTTGTTGTGACCTTCCGTCCCATCTTCTGCCTCCGTCGCTTGTTGACGCGTGTTTTTCTATGTCTCGAATGTGAGTCGCGGCTGGCTCGTGTCTGGTTTCCCCATCGTCAGTCCTGGGGCCTCTGCAGCCTACAGCGGCAGACGCCATATGAGAATAGCAGCAATATGGCTCTTTCGTACTGATGACCCCTCTTGTCTGTGAGCACCTGTGGCCACAATACTAATGATGTACAGTCAGTCCACTTCTGTGGGATGGGGGCCCACAGTGTTGCCTGTCGCGTTGTACCACACTTACGTTGTAGACCCGTTCGCGCTTGCCACGTATGTTCACTGCGGGGTCATAGGCGCCGCATTCTCTCCGGTCCACCCCAGTGATCGTTTGCATTTATGTCTTTCGAGCGCTTCAGGCCTTATGCGCAATTTCCTGCTTGCCTTTCCCTCCTCTTTGAGGTGCGTGGATTCATTAACAGGTGGGTTTAGTTAATCCGGTCACTAGTGCCCCTTTAGCCATACATAAGATCACTCGTGGCCCAGCGTTTCTGGCATTGTAATATTACGCCATCTGCCGCCTGCCGCCAACTAACGCGCCGCCGTCTGCGTCATAAGGAAGCTCCAAGTGGCACCTTCATCCCAAAGTTCTTCAATGTCTCGCCACATGAATGTGTGCTTTCAAATGCAGGGCTTGTATTTGTGCAGTTCAGAGCCCAGGCATTGTCGCAGCATATGTAGGGAGACTCCCCACCGCACTTTCACCACTTGTGATGTGCGCCGGCCTCCCGACTACGTGGCAGCCCCGGCACTTGTGTGTCCTTTGCTCCCCAGCCGAAAAACCAGGATGTTCCGGGCGTCTGCTTGCTCGGCACTTCTGATAGATACATCTGCCGTGTGGATTCCTCACCTTGTGAATATCCCCCTTGCGCCAGCAACATTCGGAAATTCTTTTTCGTAGCCTCGCGCCGACGTGGATAGGACGTCACAGAGACACGGCTCCGCTCGCGACTCCGCTGACGTCACCGACACCTACAAAAGGCCCACGCCGGCGTGATGACATCAGTTCCCTTTTTTCCGCGTCGTCGACGCTAACGGTTATCGGGAATCTGTGTAGCCTACTGGTACATTGTTGCCGTTTTGTTACTTAATTCTGCTTCTCTGTATCCTGTCTCTTCGAAGATGTCTTCCAAGAAGACTGGCTTCAAGCCCTGCAGGGAGTGCGGTAAAATGATGTCCATTACCGACCCCCATGAAGACTGCATCTGGTGTTTAAGTTCCGACCATGATGTGGAGGATTGTTGTTCGTGTCGGAAGATGAATCCGAAGGCCCTGAGGGAGAGAGAGGCCAAACTTCTGGTTGCTAAGGTGAAAGCTGGAAAGGAGAAGTCGTTGAGGTCTCGTTCTCGAAGGGCGAGGTCGAAGTCCAGGGCGAGGTCGAGATCTGCTTCTCGAGAGAGGTCGTCTTCGAAGTCGGCGTCGGATCATGTTTCGAAGTCGAAGAAGAAGCACAAGAAGAGGAGACATGAGTCCCGACGTCGGTCTGGTAAGGAGTCGGGCTCGAGGTCGAGGTCACCGAAGAAGGTACGTTCGAAGGTGGTTACCCTCGAAGTCTCTGAGCGTGAAGGTGAGGCCTCGCCATCTGAGTCGCGTGGGCGGTCTCCATCTCTGGCTCCGAATGCTTCACCGGTTCCGAATCCGTCTCCGGCGCCGTCCCCGGCCCGAGAAGAGGAAGAGGCTCGGGAGGATGTGGATTCTGCGCCTGTCGATGAGCCGAATTCGATCCCTCCTCAGGACGGGCCTGATAGTTTTCAGCTGCCCTTTCCTGCTCCAGGCCAGGACCCTTCAGCGTTTCTTAACGCAATGTATGGTGTCTTCTCAAGGGCATGGTACCCCTCTGGTGCACCTTCGGGTCCCATGGGTCCTTTGGCATTCAGCCTGGGAGTTCCTCACTCCTATCCTCCGGCTCCGTTTATGCCTTACATGCCGGCTCCGACGCCGCATTGGCAATTCCCGGCTCCGCCAAAGTCGTCGACGCCGATTCCGGCGTCGCCTGCTCCTGATCATCCTCGAGGGCATTCTTCTGTGCCGTCGGATTCGTTACCGGCGCTGGCCCCGAATCCGCCGAAGCCGCTGGTGGATCCGGCTGCGAGGCGTGTAAAGGAGAGGTCAAGAAGGGAAGCACAACGCCTTTTGGAGGAGCAGAGATACATGGACTCACAGTCTGATGTTGAAGAAGGTGAACTAGAGGAGAGCTGTTTTGAGGAATTGGCGGATTCAGGGACCCTTGATTTCTCTCCAGAGTGGGAGTTGCCCTCGGGCTCAGGTGCTCCCTCTAAGGATATCCAGCCTTACCATTTGGTTATGAGGAAGGCTGCTGAGCTTCTTCAATTGACTCTGCCTACAGTGGAATTCAAGTCTAATCTCCTCACAGAAGTCTTGCATTCACCGAATTCTGTGGTTGAGCCTTTACTTCCATTCAATGATGCCTTGACTGATCCTATTATGGAAGTGTGGAAGAAACCTTTGTCGGCTCCTGCGGTATCAAAGAGTGTTGCAAGGAGGTACAGGGCCGCTCCTGAGGACCCGGCTTTTCTGTCTTCACATCCTTCGCCGGAGAGCCTGGTCATTCAGGCTGCCTGTTCAAAGAAGAGTCTTAGTGCCTTTCCTCAGGTTCCTTGTGAGAAGGAAGCAAAGAAACAGGATCAGGTGGCAAAAAAGACCTTTTCATCGGCTAGTATGGCCTTGAAGTCAACTAATGCCACATGCCTAATGGGGAGGTATGTGCATGCCCTGACGGACTCCTTGCGTATCCTGGCTCCAAAAATTCCTGACGCAAACCGGAAGGATTTTGAGGAGGTGATTTCTGACACTCAGGCGGCAGCCCGCCAGGTAATTCAGAGTGGTCTGGACACTGCTGACTCGTATTATGGGCACCGCTGTTGCCACTAGGAGGTCAGCCTGGTTGAAGTAATCGGACTTTTCGGCTGATGTTCAGGCGACTCTGCTTGATCTTCCTTTTGATGGCTCAGGTCTCTTTGGGAAGAAGGCGGATGCGGCTCTTGAGCGATTCAAGGATTGCAGAGCAACAGCGAAGTCTTTGGGCCTCCAGATCAGGGGCACTTCTTCCGGCAGAAGGTTCAGGGGCTTTGGTCGCTCCTTTCGGAATTTCCGTCAAGGCCAACAGCAGCAGCAGCAACAGCAGCAGCAGCAGCAAAATTCAGTGTACAGATCGTACAGGGGAAAACAAAGAGCGCGTCCTCGTGGACGTCAGCCCTCCTCTTCCTCCACCTCTTCCAACCCCCCTGCCGCAGAAAAGCAGCCCTAGATCCGCTATTCAGGATCATGTGGGTCCGGTTGGGGGTCGGCTTACCCATTTTCTACAGGATTGGGAATCGGTTACGACAGATCTTTGGGTTCTCAATCTTGTAGAAAATGGGTATGCCCTTCCCTTTCGGGAATTCCCCCCTGTTTACCCTCCTTGTCAAGGTTTTTGCACCCAGGAACATCTGTCTCTTCTGCAGGAGGAGGTTCTAACTCTGTTACGAAAGGGTGCGATAGAGGTGGTCCCAGAGCAGGAAAGGGGTCAGGGTTGCTACTCCCGGTATTTCCTGATCCCCAAAAAGGATGACAGGCTTCGTCCTATCCTGGATCTCAGGATCTTAAATCTCTATCTGAAGCAGGAGAAATTCAAGATACTCACCCTTGTTCAGGTTCTTCAAGCGTTGATGGAAGGAGACTGGATGGTGTCGCTCGACTTGCAGGATGCGTATTTCCATATACCCATCCTGAAGTCGCACAGGAAGTATCTCCGTTTCACGGTTGGGTCGCAGCACTACCAGTTTGCGGTCCTTCCGTTTGGTCTTACTACTGCGCCTCGAGTCGTCACCAAGGTGATGGCGGTGGTGGCAGCTCATCTCAGGAGATCGGGGATACCTGTGTTCCCGTATTTGGACGACTGGCTGATCAAAGCGGAGTCGTCAGAGAAGGTGCTCCATCATCTGCAGGAGACAACTCAGTTGTTGTTCAGGTTGGGTTTTTCGATAAATGTACCCAAGTCTCACCTGGTGCCCTCCCAGCGCAACCTGTTCATAGGTGCCGTACTGGACACTACTGTTTGTCGTGCATTCCCTCCACCTCAAAGGATTCGCGACATACAGGAAATGATTCCTTTGTTTTACCCTGGAGCGGTCGTTTCAGTCCTGAAGGTCCTTCGCCTGCTCGGTCTGATGGCTTCTTGCATTCTCCTGGTCAACCATGCACGCTGGCACATGAGGGCACTCCAGTGGTGCCTCCGCAGGCAGTGGTATCAGCACAACGGAGATCTCGGGGAGTCGGTGAAGATCTCCAGAGAAACTGCAGCGGATCTGTTTTGGTGGAGCGTGGAAGGCAACCTGTCTCAAGGGAAGCCTTTCCATCTACCTCCATCGGTGGCCACGGTGATAACGGATGCATCAACTCTAGGGTGGGGTGCTCATCTGGGGGATCTGGAGGTCAAGGGTCTTTGGTCTCCAGAGGAAAGGTTGCTTCACATCAACCTTCTAGAGTTGCGGGCGATACGTTTGGCGCTCAAGGCCTTCCTCCCTTCCCTTCGCGGTCAGTCGATCCAAGTCCTGACGGACAATACGACCACGATGTGGTACATCAACAAGCAGGGAGGAGTGGGGTCGCAGTGTCTCTGCAGAGAGGCTCTGCGTCTCTGGTCCTGGGTTCAGGTCCACCAGATTTGTCTGATGGCAAATCATCTGGCCGGGGTTCTGAACGTGCGAGCAGACAGTCTCAGTCGGCAGTTCTCTGCCGACCACGAGTGGAGGCTTCATCCGGAGGTGGTTCTTCACGTCTTTCGGACGTGGGGGACTCCTCGGGTGGACCTGTTTGCCACTCGCGAGAATGCTCACTGCCCGCTATTCTGCAGTCTCCAGTATCCGATGCAAGGAGCCTTGGGGGACGCGTTTCAGTTGAGTTGGGGAAATCAACTCCTTTATGCGTTTCCTCCCATACCCTTGATTCCTCGGGTTCTGAGGAAAATTCGCCAAGACCGGGCCCAAGTCATATTGGTCGCCCCGGATTGGCCAAGAAGGGTGTGGTATACAGATCTACTCCACCTCTCCTCTCACCCGCCGCTCCGTCTCCCTCTCAGGGCAGACCTCCTCTCTCAGATGGAGGGGCAGGTTCTACACCCCCACCTCCAGACATTGTACCTTCATGCCTGGAGATTGAACGGGGCAACCTGATTTCCTATTCTCTCACACCTGATGTAGTGGATGTCATTTTGTCTGCCAGACGTGACTCCACTAAGACTGTCTATTCTTATAGATGGTCTAGGTTTGTTATTTGGTGTGGTGAGAATGATATTGATCCGTTGAGAGCCCATTTATCAGATGTGCTCCGGTTTGCTCTTTCTTTGGCGCAACAGGGGCTGGCAGTTGCCACAGTTAAGGGCTATCTTTCGGCGCTGTCGGCTTTTATTTGTTTGCCTGATCAGCCCTCTCTTTTTAAGTCACCTGTTGTCTTGAGGTTTTTGAAGGGTCTTGTAAACAAGTTTCCTCCTACCCCTTTTATTGTACCTCAGTGGGACTTGAATCTTGTTCTGACTTTTCTGATGGGCTCTCCCTTTGAGCCTCTTCATAAATGTCCTATGAGGCTTTTAACCTTTAAGGCAGTTTTCCTAGTTGCAATTACCTCGGCAAGGAGGGTGAGTGAGCTTCAAGCTCTAAGTTCCAAGCCCCCGTTCCTGACCATACATGCTGATCGGATGGTTCTAAGGACCAGGGCTGCTTTTCTTCCTAAGGTGGTGACTCCTTTCCACCTTGGTCAATCCATTACCCTCCCTACCTTTTATCCTCCCCCACACCCTTCCAAGGAGGAGGAGAGGTTGCACCGTCTGGACCCTAAGAGGGCGGTGTCTTTTTATTTGGACAGAACTAAAGACTGTCGCTTGGACGATCAACTCTTCATTGGCTTTCCTGGCTGCAAGAAGGGAAGAGCGGTCCATAAAAGAACTTTATCAAGATGGATCGTTCTGTGTATAAAGATCTGCTACTCTTTGGCCGGTAAGGAACCTCCAGAGGGTATTAGGGCTCATTCCACTAGAGCTAAGTCAACTACCTCTGCTTTGGCTAGAGGTGTTCCTGTGGAGGACATTTGTAGGGCGGCAACCTGGTCTTCCCTCCACACTTTCGCGAAGCATTACTGCTTGGATACCGAAGTCAGGAGGGACGGCCACTTTGCGCGCTCTGTCCTTCAGGATTTCCTGGTTTAGAAGAGTGGACACCCTCCTCCGGGAGTGGGGACTACTGTGGGACTCTATTCACAAGGTGAGGAATCCACACGGCAGATGTATCTTTCAAAAGAACAAGTTACTTACCTTCGGTAACGCTTTTTCTGGTAGATACTATATCTGCCTGTGGATTCCTCACTGACCCACCGCCTCCCCGTTGTCCACTCTTCTATGCCAGAGTTATTGTACTGTAATGTATATTTATTTTGATGTCAAGGAAATGTTTCATTTGCTTTCCTGCATTTGCTTTACACTGTGTGTTTTGCCTTGACTATTGTATACTGTGTATACTTTGTATATATCTACTGTCATTGGCCCGTCCGTGTGCCTCGATGGCACAGAAAAAAGGCGGAACTGATGTCATCACGCCGGCGTGGGCCTTTTGTAGGCGTCGGTGACGTCAGCGGAGTCGCGAGCGGAGCCGTGTCTCTGTGACGTCCTATCCACGTCGGCGCGAGGCTACGAAAAAGAATTTCCGAATGTTGCTGGCGCAAGGGGGATATTCACAAGGTGAGGAATCCACAGGCAGATATAGTATCTACCAGAAAAAGCGTTACCGAAGGTAAGTAACTTGTTCGTCACGACGTCTGCAGGCGCCTTAGTTCTGTGCGAATATCGTTGATTTTAGCACAGCTCGTTCTTCTCACCTTCGTCTACTCCTCCATGCAGCAGATCAGGCGTATAGTGAGGCAGGACAGAGGATAAATGAAAAAGTTTTAGCCGGACGGACGGAGCCTCACACTATGGCGGCCATTCCGCTTGTGCACCACCTAGCGCCCCCAGCCCAGGATCAATCTTGCTGCTCAGTTTTGAACAGTTTAAGTCTTGACAGGAAGGAGGTAAAAAACAACTTCCAGACCAGACTGGTTATCCTAGATGATGTTAGCCGTTGTAGTAGGATGGCATGTGAGATGGTGTCAAAGGCCACTGACGGAGGTAGCAAAATCAGGACCAGCACTCCACCTACGTCCATAATACCCCTTATATACTCCATAACAAAACAAAAGCTGAATTGTGCCTTGTGGGGCAGCTGGTGAGTCTCTACCGAGTCGATCAACTACAGTTTCCGTCAGCTTGGCAAACAAAGGATAGAGGAAAATCAAGCACAAGTTTTCAGAACAGCTCCACATGTAAGAGATGAGTTGCAAAGGGCAGTCAAAAAGGGTAGTATAGTTGGGCTGAGCTTGTTCAACTTTTACAGAGAGCAGTTATCCAGAGGAGAAAATGAGGGTACCTAGATAAAGACATTGAAAACCTAACATTCCTTGATTGATAAACAGGCAGCCCATGCTTAGTCTTTCTGGATGTTTTTGATTGTAGAGGTGTCGCCCGCTGTCTGCGAAGGTTTGTTGACCAAGTTAGCATTCTTGTCATGAACAAAATCTGACAGCTTCTCACACAGATCCTGAGATTAATTTACTTCATTGTTTTTAGCCAAGCTACAAGCCATGCTCTTATATGTGAGGAGTACCTTTCTTGTGTGTGTGTGTGTGTTTTTGATAACAGAGTATGCGCTTCTGGGCATACCCATTCTTTACATTTAATATGTATGAAGATTTGTTTCATATGGAAATTCATCTGCTAAGATGGTATTTGTCCATTTCCTTTCTAGTACTTATCAATCCTGTAGAGAGGTATACCCTACAATGTGCTATTCTTCCAGTGCCTGTTATTACTAATGCTTTGAATGGCGCGTGTTGCCCATGGCATCCAGGCCTTCTGATTTAGTGGTGCACCTATGTAGACTCTACTTTAGAGAGAAAATTTTGACGCAAAACGGAGGGTTGTCTCCAAATCTATAGGTCCTCATCTTTGAAGCCCGGAACTTGAATGGTTTATTCTTATATCATATCAGCTTCCTCAAGAGGTTTTATATTGAATGTTCATAGACCTACAAGGGCACTTTATTCAAGTAAATTGACTGTATTTGCAGCTTGGTGTTTTACTTTGTCAGCTGTCCCTTTATAAGTCTAACCATTTCAGGTTTTGCAAGTTGACTTTTCCTTGGTGGAGAACGCCCTTAATATTGGTACAGTCACATGTGTTTAGGACACTATTTCAGCTTGTTTATTTTTCTCTCAAGCAAGGCTATTTATTTAGGTTATAAATAGTGGACAGATTCCTTAAGGAACAAAATCTGACCAAGGCTATTTTGTGTTTCTAAATGGAATCGCAATTCAGTTTTACTTTTCTTGATGGCTCCTCCACATTGGCTGATGCACCTTAAGTTCCTTTTTTTAGGTCTTGTCTAGGTAGCGCAGTGCATGCACTGTATCTTCGAGACATACTGTATTCATTCTGTGGGCTAACTGCTCGCTCATCGCTTGTAGTTGGTAACTTTAAGCGTCCTTGGCAAAGGCTTTCTTGTATGTGGTTATTCTAGCCTCTGTCCCTCCTTTTCGCATGCTGCTGCTCCCCACGGTGCATGCCCGTCTTATGTGTAGCCTTTTACTTGACTGCATTTGCGTTTCTTTGTGCACACTATTTTTATGTGTTTCAGGTAGGTCTTCTTTTCGTCTCTTGTTGTGATGGTGAAGCTTTTATTCTTTTTATGTTGCTCGAGGTTTTGTGGCACATTGAAAGCTTTGTGAAGCTCCTTGTTTAAAATAGTTTTTTTTATTTATGTTGGAAAGTGAGTGGGTGTTGACAAAAGTAAAACTTTGTTTTTCATTGTTAGGGAGCTGGGTGCGTTTCTGAAAGCTCTTTTGTTTATTTGTTTGAAAAGTAGAAGCACAATGCATTTGAAGCAAATGCAGTGCGCTTCTACCTTTTGATCAAATAAACAGCTAGGTTTGACGTTTACTATCTTTTAATTAACCTGCAGACCGGGCAACACTGAAAGCTTCTTTTTGCTAGACAGGTTGGACTCCTCCATCATCTTGGTCAGTTGTGAGATGGACATTGAGAAGCTGGAAATAGTCCTCTTTAGGAGTAGAGAGGGGTCAAGGGAGGCACTGTGTTACATCCTGGTTTTCAGTTGCGAGGAAAACTCTGACGTTCCATTTTAAAATAAGTGTCAGCCCCAGAGAGGATTGCTAATTTTTTTAAAGTCTCGCCTACGCAGCGTGCATGTGCTGCATAGGAAAAAGACCTATAGAAAGCGCTTCAGCTTTCCAGCCAAAAACGTGCACGCATTGCATTGCTTTCAATGGCAATGCGTGCACGTTTGGCGATTCCCTTGCGGGAGCGAGCTTTGGCAACATATGTTTGCTCGCTCCCGCAAAGGAATCGCTGTGTGTTCTCTCGCACTCCCCCTCACGCGCTAAGATTAGCTGCTTTGGCAATTCAGAGCACTTTTGAAAATAAATAAAATACGAAATTTAACGCTAAAAGATGGACGCATATCAATGTGCCAAGATCGTTTTTAATGACAGATTAAGTTTTTCTTCGTACTCTGTCCAGCAGTTTAATTGTTCAACCATTTCGAAAAATATTTTAAGACGTAGGAAGGTCAAAATTTGAGAGCGTTTGGCCTATGTTAGCGGCGAGGAGGTTGCTTCTAATAATTTTGCTGTACTTGAAACTTATCAAAGTTATCTCGTGTTGCCAGGAGTAGTGTACTCTTTCTTCCTTTGGAATCACAAATTGTACTTTAAGACTGTTCTTTCTCAATGTGTTCCATTGCATTCTTTGTCTCCGTTTCGTTCTTAGCCTTTGTATACCTTTTAAGGTGCTTTGATGCAGCTTGTCTAGCATAGATAATGATATATAAATAATAATGTTTTCTATACATTTTTAATAGCAATTGTTATAAGTATTAGCCGTTCATTTTAAACTATGAGATTGGTTAATTGTATCAGAATGCTTAGAGTGAAGGCAATAACTACTGTTAACTGCCTGTACAAGAAGTTTTTTTTGTGCTTGATTACACTGTGTTAGCACCGACAAGGATAGACAGAGACTTAAACAGTGGGAGGGAGAGCAGAAGGGTCGGAGCCACTACATTACTGTCTTTTTGTGCAGGGCATTAACAGTTGTTAATGTCCCATCTTCACGTTGTTAGGGGGTTGCCAAGCTTTTTTACCCAAAGTATGTTGCAAAGTTTCAGATTTTTACCTTTCACAAAGGTTCCTGGCTTTCTTTCACCTTTGAATTCGCTTTTCTTTAAAGAACACGATGATTTGCATTCTAAGTCAACTCGGCCAAGACATGTAATTTGCAGAGAGCGATTTGTGTTACTTGCATGTCATCATAATTTCATGCTATAAAAATATGCAGGTTTTATCCCTGCAAATTTACATTTTGTGGAAACATGTACAATGTAATGGGATAGAAAAGGGGAAAAGGGCTTAATTCTTTCAAAAACATCTGGAAATATGCCCCAAGCAGGATTTGGTTCCTCAGATGGGCGTAATTAAAAACAAGCATTGGCATAACCAATAGGTCTAGCTTTTGGGACCTTATAAGTTTTTAGTTATGCAGCACAATATCCTTAATGCAACAACATCAACTGTTGCATGGCTAAACACTTATAAGGTCTCAAAGGCGAGACCTATTGGCTATGCCAATGCTTGTTTTATTAAGTTGTTTCGCAAGCAGGTATTTTTTGTCTTTGTTTTTACAATATAATGCTTTAGAGCATTCAGGTTTGTCAGTCCCATACGAGGGAGGATCATGCAGACCAGGGTTTTTATTTTGATTGTGGGACGTGTTTTTACCATTTTGTAATAGGTTAAACAGGACTTCAAATCTCAGCATGCCCCTTAAAAACAATGGACTAGATGTGTGACGCACGCAAGGAACTGGGTAACTTATGTGCCCTCATTCTTTCAGAACTCACTCCTTCTGGAAGAGTTTGCATCGCCCTTGTCATTCCCCCTCCCCCAAATCTTTGAATTATCTGCCAAAAGCTCTGTCTGCCCAATGCTCATCAATAAAAATGTATTTACTCCAACCCCTTCGCCCACACTTTTTGGAGTATTAAACTTTTTTTATTTTAAAAGTGAATATCATGAAAAGTATTTCAAGCTGACTATTTTAGTTCACAGCTGAGATGCAGACAATGTTCCTTGAAAACAGCGACATTTGTTTTGTGAAAAGCATTGCCAAAACCAAATATTCCCCTAACAAAGGCCAGACTTGTTGGCTTTGCCAGTGCTCGTTTTTCTTGCTGCTACTTCAGCTAGAGGAGTAAGTGAGGGCTAGCTTTCTGCATCCAGCTCTTTCGCTATAAATCATGCAGACTACATGTTACTACTGTAGCTGAAACCTTTTCAGCTAATTCTGGCATCCAAGTTTAATATTTCAATCCATTTCATTACCAATTTTCTTTTTCTCTTTTCTAATGCACCGAAGTAGGAAAATACTTCACCGACTTGACCCTAAAAGATTGAATCACTATATTCTTAGGTCTAAGTAATTTAGAAAGGGTAATGACCTCATTATATCTTGTCAAGGCCCAAGAATGGACACCTCAGTTAAGACTCAAACCACTGCATGTTGGATTTCTCTAATGATCGCAAACTCGGCTTTGAGTCAACGGAGAAGCCTTGTCCGGAAGTGGCTAGTGCTGCTCCCCTAGAGAAGTGTCTGCACATCCGGCTCGGTTGAGAAGTGTACCTATGCTATCAGTTTGCAACACTTCTTGGTCCTCTATCCACACTTTCGGGGATGAGGCCTCAGTCCATACCCTTCTGCCATGCCTAGGGAGGATTCATGTGAGGGATCTGTGGGAGCTTGTATGCTTTAGAAGAACAAGGTACGCACCTTCAGTAAAACATTTTGAAAAGATTTAAATGCCCCAGAAGATTCTTCGTGTCTTCTCTGTATTTGGCAATGTCTGTTATTTTGTTTTGCTCAATTTTTATGTACCTCTTTGAATCTGAGTTGCATGGCATATGGACAAAAAGGACATCATCGTAATGATTCCGCCTGGTGCTAAGTGACTAATAAAAACGTTATCCAGTGTGTCTGCTCGGAACGCAGTTAAGATAAGGAATCTGTGGTATCCATCATATTCCTGAAGGAAAGAGCCTGTTCTTTTGCATACTTGGTATTAGTTGAATTGTCTATAATTCTGATCTTTGAAAGAGCAAGGGTACTTCTGCCAATGCTTAGATGAGTTGGTGATTGCGACTGCAGAGCTTCACTTATTTCAGCCTTGAATTAATCTGTTCTAAAATTGTTAAATAGTAAAACATGTTCTTAGGCCCTCAAAATAATAAAGGAAATTGAATGTAATAATAAAGTGTGTGCAACTTTCCTTACAGACTTGCAAGAGTAGTTGAAGAAAAACAAGATGCAGAAGCATTACTATCTCATCTACAAGAGGAGGCAAAGCTTTTAGGCAAGGGTGGAGCATTGAAGGAAGTCCGCATCCTGAAGAAGATTGTGCAGACTCTGGAGGAAGAACTGGCAAAGGAGCGAACCAAGCATCAAAGATCTTCTAATAAACGGAATCTGGAATACCGGCAGCTTGCAGATGAGGTAATTTCATGACTATACAATTCAGCTCATCAGAACGGAATATAACCTAGCACATCACAACCCCTGTTAAAACTCATGCTCCGTGTCTAGTGGCAGCACACCGTATCAGAGTATATTTGCATATCCATGCAGCAGTCACAACTTGCAGCAGATGGCAGTTCATACAGACTTAGGACCCTTCTCGCATAAATATCAAATACCCTTGTGCTACACTAATGCAATAATGCCATTAGGAACAGCTTCACAACCGAATAACAGAATGGATAATAAAGGGAACAATGGCCAAACGTGCCTGGTTACTCTTTGTAATGTCATAAAAAAATACAACCAACAAAATACGTAATTAGACATAAAAGTAAGATTCATAATCATGCCAATTAAAATTGAAATGTCCCATTTCTTAGTCAGCCACGTAGTCTTTGTGATAAGGCTTTCTTGCCAATCTCCTTTTCTAGTTTGCACTAATGTTGTTTATTTCAACAAAAGTCATGCCCTATCTTTCACATACTCTAGTTCTAAGACCACTCTCTACCATATCCGTTTTACTCGTGTCCACACCTTGCAGCTTTTCAGGACAACCACACCTGCTTTCACTTACGTTTTATGCACAGGGAGATACTTCCTGTCTCCCTTACGTATGTGAGAAGTTGGCCTGATATGTGATGTCCACTATTCTAGTGGGCACCCTGTATCAGCCCAAACAACCCTTATGGTGATGGCTGTAAAGTCAACCTTCTAGTCCAGCTATCCTAGAGGTAGCATGGACAAAGCAGTCTTAGGCTAAAACTTCAGAGGGCATGTAAAGCCAGCTGTTTTACCATATGTAACCCCTTGAATACCAAATGAAAGGACACCACACAAGATATATATAAAATATATATGTATTTATTTCTAAACAACCCCTCTGAGCTCTTTAGGAGATCAGAGGCACAAGCATATAACAAGTTACTTAACTATCATACAATAAGTTGCACAAAATACAGTAGAGCCCTAGGGGCATTTCAAACCATATATTAAAATAGTAGTATAAAAACCACGTCACAAACAAAGGATAGGCATAGGGCCTGGGGAATCGCTGGGGCTACACTGTACTACCAAAGGATAGGAAGTAGGAGGCACACGGGAGGCGTGTGCGGTGTCTTTACACACACGCAAGTTACCATAAATTTAGAATGGGAACGAAAGAATTGGAAACTAGGTCTTTTTGGTCACTTCCGGATGGACTAGGAGAAAGCTACTTGAAAGTTAGACACTAGGATAGTTATTACCCACAGCAGCACCGAAGTACTCGCGTTACCTCACCCAGAGAAGCGGGTGCATAGGTATCAAAGTGTGTCGGGTTTTGTCGCTGAATCCCATGGAGCCTTGGAGAAAGATGCTGCAGGCGACCAGGAGGGAAGTGTCCGGTTGGATCAAAGGGCGGATCGAGGATGAAAAGTACCTGAAAGCAGAGGGGACAGAGTCTGGGTCACTAGCCAGTGACCAGGAAGGTACCAGGCGACGTCGTGAAGCAATCAGGTGATGTCGTGAAGCTTGTCTCTGCAGCCACGTGGACCAGGAGGCGTTGACGATGACCAGGAGTCAGGCACGGACTGTCCCACAAAGGCTCTCGCTGTCGGTGGTGTCTGCTTCCAGATTGGAGTCAACAAGCCTTGGCAAAGGCAACCCACGCAGGAAGTGAAGATGACTTCTTAATCAGACCAGCAAGGCCTGATGGGCTGCTCCTTTTCAGGGGAGCAGGGGCCAGTCTGGAGCAACCAGACCAGTGGTGGAAATTCAGGGTTTTGTCGTCACAGAGGCCACTAGCCAACGGGCAAGTGACCGGACAGACGCGTTGAGCAGGAAAATGCAATAGGGCCCCTCACAGCACTCGTGGAGTGTTGAGGGATGATCTTTGGTGCAGATGATGCTCAGGGCTGGGGCTTCTCAATCCCCAATGCACAACTTCGAGGGTGCCTCAGAAGTTGTACGGAAATCAATTCGCTGGCTTTCCAAGATGGCCGGTCCCACGTCTCACGTCGCCTCCACGGGTCTCAGCTTTGCTGTGGCTGTGGATCAGGCTGAAGGAAGTCTGGAAGTCCGGGTCTTGTGAGGCTCTGTGTACGGGCTCCGGCAGGAGCGACGACAAAGCAAACCTTTGATCGCTTGATGGTGCATGCTTCTGCAGGGTAGTCACTCCTTGACCACAAGGCAGATTCTTCAGTCTTCTATCTTCAGGTAGAACGTCGAAGGTCCAGCGTTTCGTTACAAGTTTCAGTCAGGATCAAATCTAAAGTCTTGGGACTCCGCTCTTACCTATATACCAAATTTAGGGGCTGGATTACCTGCTAGGTCCCTCCTATGGGTGGGACCAGGGAAGGGGGTGGTTACACCCCTTTCCCTTTGTCCAGTTTTGCGCCAGAGCTGGGGCTGGAGTGCCCCAGCACCGGTTTGAACTGGACTATGCATGGGACACCTTGTGTGCCCCAGGCAGTGTCTTGTTTCTTTCAGCCCTCCCTGCCCCAATACACAAGAGCCTGTCTGGGGTGGTGCTAGCACCTCTAAAGATAGGAAACCTTTTGTCCAAGCCTCCCTCGCTGGAAGAACTCCCAACAGCAGGAGGTCGGACTCGTGTCTGTGGCAGCAGCATCCATTTTGTGATGCTGAGGCTCTGGTTAACTTTAACCAGGAATAGTAGGAACAAAATGTTTTCTCCCTCTAGAAGGGTGGAATGCTACCGCTGTCGCCAGAACTAGCGAGGGGGTAGTATTCCAAAGCGTATGACACCTTACACAACATGTTTTGTTTACAGCCAAACCAGAGTTAGCATTTAACCACGAGCTTCATAATGCACTTAAGAGTATATGGTATGGCTATATCCTAGAACACATATAAGGACATGGTTCCGAAAGCTGCAGACAGGATCAGCTCATGCTAAAGCCTCATCTCACATAAAACCAAGCACTCTGCCTCCAGGATTGTTAGGACCTGCCATAGGAGTGACTTATAGGTGTATATGTGTCTAGATATGAGGTTAGATATAGGAATACTATATCTAAGCAAGGGGTGATTACACGAACACATCCAGTTCTTCGACAGTCCCTTACATATATAACAGTTTGTTCCAGTGATACCTTGATCTTTATCTCTCCCACTTGTCTTCCTACACAAACCTGATTTCATTTGAGCAGATCACCTGGTCAGGGTGATTGGAATCTAGAATACTATGGGAAGGTTTATGTTCACCCCACCCCAACAAGCATGAGCCATCCTTTGACATCTAAGTGGGGCGTTTTTTGTAAAGAGTCCCTTCTCATGGAATTCTCCTTTTACCTCTATCAATTTTTGTTTAACATATCTCCTCAGTCATAACCTCTTTTCAGATTTACTGAGTGTATTCCGTTTAATGCTTTAAAAAAGTCTTCTCCTATGAAAGTATAATGAGAACTGGAGCCTGCTATCATATTGGTTTCTTTCCTTTACTCTTCTCAGGATCAACCATGCTTATTTTCCTTGTTTCTCTGCCCACCTTACAAGCCCTCAAGGAATAGCCCTTTCATATTTCACTTGAAACATAAAACATGACATCCCGGAGTATTCTTGGCATTTCCCAGGAACATTTTGTCACACCAGAAACTTACATTTGCAATTTTTATCTGCCCGGTATTTTTTTACTGGCTGTAATAACTTACTTTTTCTCACATTCATTTTTGTTCAGTCCCCAGAATTACCACATTTGGAAGACAGACATTTCTCTCCTTGTTTCTATCACTAATTTATTTGCCTCTGACAGTGGATAAAGCTTGTTCAGGAGTGTGATCTTCTGTGACAAGTCAATCCTATATCTTTTCAGGTCTTGCCTACAGACAGCTTTAGCTGAATAGTGAGCACTATTGTCACCACACAACAAAACAGAACATCTACATATATCCATTTACAGATTGGGGCTTTTGGACAGTCCCTTTCAGCCTTTGGCTCCTGTGGTTCAGCTAGCTTTAGACATCTGCTGACAGGGCTGTCTAACAGTGTTAGTGTCAGCACATACCATTTCGCATGTGTAAATATCCAAAAAACAATGCATCTCCTCAGTCATCTTCCCCCTTGCGGTGCTCCTCTTTCCCAGCTGGTCTGCTCCTCTGCACTTCAGAGTGCCTGGCGGGATTCTTCATTCTGCCCTTTGTGGTGGTGCTTCTCCCCAGTCTACCACTCCTCTGCAATAAAGAGGACCTGACTAGGTCCCATCTGTCTGCCACGCAGTGCTCCTGATCAACTGCTGGGCATCTTGTTAGCTCTTCAGAGCAGTTGGCAGGCTTCATCCTCCTGCCCTGCGTGATGCACCTCTTACCCCACTGGGTGGCCGTTCTGCAGTAAAGCACACCCAAGAGTTCCATCATTCCGCCATGAGGTGCTCCACCAGCTTTCTCCTCCCGATTGCAGGGTATCCCTGGGTGTGTGGAGAGCAAAGGGTGCTGGGGATCGCAGGATACAATACTAACTAAATAACCAGCAGAGTGCCAATGTAACTGAAATTGACAAAGGCTTGTAGCCGAAACACGTTTGTCAGAGCATTTGTTTGTGGCTCATTAAATATTTGTGGCAATACTCTCCAGTGAGTGCATAATTCCTTCCTCGAACAAAAAAAAAAAAAAAAAATATATATATATATATATATATATATATCCATCCATCCATCCATCCATCCATCCATCCATCCATCCATCCATCCATCCATCCATCCATCCATCCATCCATCCATCCATCCATCCATCCATCCATCCATCCATCCTTCCTTCCTTCCTTCCTTCCTTCCTTCCTTCCTTCCTTCCTTCCTTCCTTCCTTCCTTCCTTCCTTCCTTCCTTCCTTCCTTCCTTCCTTCCTTCCTTCCTTCCTTCCTTCCTTCCTTCCTTCCTTCCTTCCTTCCTTCCTTCCTTCCTTCCTTCCTTCCTTCCTTCCTTCCTTCCTTCCTTCCTTCCTTCCTTCCTTCCTTCCTTCCTTCCTTCCTTCCTTCCTTCCCCAGTAGGTATATATAGTTAGCCCGATGTGCCTTTGCTAGGTCTCAATATATGTGCTCCAGTGGATTTTGAGTAATTTAGGTTCAAAAAAAGATATATATCTGGGCGGAGCCTAACCACACATCTGATCTGATTGGCTGTCAGCTCTTCATCCAAGAAGTGTTGGCAGCCATCTTGGGACCAATATACATGATAGCACCTCATTAAAAAGCATTGTAGTTAATAGAGGGTTTTAGGACTTTAGTTACATTATAAATCATTTGTTGATGGTACCATACTCGTTTTAGGAATTGTGGTGGGTTCTAAGGTGATTTTACCATGTGAAAAAACCTTCTGCTGTGATATCATGAATATTGTTTGAAAGAAAACTAATATCTCATGATTTTCCCACAGTGGTTTGGAAGGAGATCTATAAGCTAAACTGAAAGCATATTTTCTGTAAATTCACATTATCTTTCTCAGTCATGTGAAAATGAAGTCTGACATTCTCAGTAAAACATGTACATCCAACAAGGACAGAGACTGTCAGTTGATTCCTTTGTGTTCTACTGCAGCCTCCTAGAGTGTTCTAAAGAACAACTAGAGCGCTAACAGTCCTACTTATTACAAAGGTATGGCACACCTGAAGCCATCTTGATTGGAATAAAGTGGTAACTCTTAAAACATTTAATTTAAAAAGAAACAACATGAGGGGGTATATTTTGCCATAGAAAGTATGATTAGTGCTGCAGAATGAAAAATTAGGGCACATTTTGAGTGACTTCTCAAATCCTTTTCTATTTCATTAAAACATTCTGACATGCAGTCTCCCAAAATGGCCACCAGAGACAAAAGAGCCCAAATGTAGCCCAAATATCACCCAGATGTAGCCCAAGTATAGCCCAATGACAGAATGTCCCAGAGTGTTCTAAAGAACAACTAGAGCGCTAACAGTCCTACTTATTACAAAGGTATGGCACACCTGAAGCCATCTTGATTGGAATAAAGTGGTAACTCTTAAAACATTTAATTTAAAAAGAAACAACATGAGGGGGTATATTTTGCCATAGAAAGTATGATTAGTGCTGCAGAATGAAAAATTAGGGCACATTTTGAGTGACTTCTCAAATCCTTTTCTATTTCATTAAAACATTCTGACATGCAGTCTCCCAAAATGGCCACCAGAGACAAAAGAGCCCAAATGTAGCCCAAATATCACCCAGATGTAGCCCAAGTATAGCCCAATGACAGAATGTCCCAGAGTGTTCTAAAGAACCACTAGAGCGCTAACAGTCCTACTTATTACAAAGGTATGGCACACCTGAAGCCATCTTGATTGGAATAAAGTGGTAACTCTTAAAACATTTAATTTAAAAAGGAACAAAATGAGGGGGTATATTTTGCCATATGAATTATGATTAGTGCTGCAGAAAGAAAAATTAGGGCACATTTTGAGTGACTTCTCAAACCCTCTTCAATTTCATTAAAAAATTCTGACATACAGTCTCCCAAGATGGCCACCAGAGACAAAAGAGCCTAAATGTAGCCCAAATATCACCCAGATGTACCCCAAGTATAGCCCAATGACAGAATGTCCCAGAGTGTTCTAAAGAACAACTAGAGCGCTAACAGTCTTACTTATGACAAAAGTATGGCACACGAGAAGCCATCCTGATTGGAATGAAGTGGTAAGTCTGAAAACACTCAATTTAAAAAGGAACAACATGAGGGGGTTAATTTTGCCATAGAAAGTATGATTAGTGCTTCAGAAAGAAAAATTAGGGATCATTTTGAGTGACTTCTCAAATCCTCTTCTATTTCATAAAAAAAATTCTGACATGCAGACTAAAACATGCACTTTGAATACCAGCAGCAGACGTCCCTGGTGAGCAGTAGCTTTACTACAGTGATCTAATGTGCAACTAGAGTGCTAACATTCAGAATTTATGGCAAATGTGTGACACATCTGAATGCCTTCTTGATGGAACCAAAGTAAACAAGCATTGAAAATGCAATAGATCTCGCCCTCGTTTAAGTTAAAGCCATTCTGTTTGTAATGAGGTGGCTTTTTAGCTTTGCTTTTATTAGTGTTTTTTCAACTTTCATGTAAATAACATGCATCTGTATGCATATAAGTATATGTATGCATGCATTTATGTTTGTATTTATATAGATATACAGATGATATATGTTTATATATGTATGTATATATATATATTCACTGAAAAAACCATAGGCTATAGACCATATATAGTTAGGAATTAGCATTTACAAAACATTGAAAATTTACTGAAAAAACCATAGGTTATAGACCATATATAGTTAGGAATTCGCATTTACAAAACCTTATTTTACTCACACAAAACCATTGAAATTCCATATATAGTTAGTTGCACTAACTATATATCGCGCACCCGCAATCCACTGCTGATGATGTCACATATTACATCATTCATGACATGGTCAGTGACATCACTGATGACATCACTGATGACATCTCAAATGACATCACTGATGACATCTCAAATGACATCACTGATGACATCACTGATATCTCATTTGACATTACTGATCACATCACTGATGATATCATTCATGTGATAATACGATGAACCTCTTCAGACTCTAATATAAGCTTAGATACAATCAGTGTAAACAGACACTCACAGACTGTCACTCATCCATGGAGTTACTCACACACCTAGTCAGTCATGCAAAGAATCAATCACACCTCCATTTCCTCAACTATACAGTTATACAAACTTTACTTATTCAAACATATACTAACACATATTTACTCTCTTATACAATCCCTGATACAAGTTCACAATGATCCATACGGCCACTCACACATTCACTGGCTCTTATGCACAGTTATTTATATATGTCAACTCTCACATGTACTGTGTTTTACATATGTACTTACTTTGACATGTAGCACTGAGATATCCATTCACTCACCAATACACTCATGCACACAGTCAACCGCCCATACAGCTGTTTCCACATGCACTTTTGAAACCATACATCTAGTGAATCAACTGCTCACACATCTATGCACAGAGTCATACACCTCCCAGCCACCCACACATACACTCAGTCTCCCATACAAATACTTGGGCAACCAATCAATAACCCATATAGTTACTCATATAGCTACTTATCAACACATGCAACAGTTTACAGAACAACAGACATAATGATGCACAAATTAAGACAGTTTAGTCACTAACCCATGCACTCAGTGAGACACATTTAATCACTCACTCATACAGTCAGTCATGCACCTACTAAATCCTTCATCCAGACACTTATACATCCACTCATTCTTCAATATGTAAGACATATTTTAACTTTACAGAAACATACAGTCACTGGATGTTGTCATCAGTGATGTCATTTGAGATGTCATCAGTGATGTCACTGACCATGTCATGAATGATGTAATATGTGACATCATCAGCAGTGGATTGCGGGTGCGCGATATATAGTTAGTGCAACTAACTATATATGGAATTTCAATGGTTTTGTGTGAGTAAAATAAGGTTTTGTAAATGCGAATTCCTAACTATATATGGTCTATAACCTATGGTTTTTTCAGTGAATATATATATATATATATCCAACGTAAAGAGTTGCTTCTAGAAGATGGAGCCCACACGGGTGAAATCTTCTGCACTATTTTATTTCATGGCCACAAACAAAGTGAAGTTTCAAATATCACTCCAGTGAGTTTCCGCATGTGCTCATGTCATAAATAATCCTTCAAATTTCCCAGGTGTGTGGCTTGTCTGTACGGTGCAAGTCGCAAAGTTCTTTTTACTGGTCCTGAAAAGGCAGCACCACGTCCCAACAGCAAACACACAGTGTGGCGACATCAGGGTCCGCAGCAGCAGCGGGGCTTCCATCGCGGCTAGGCACGCCGCTCACATCCAACGTAAAGAGTTGCCTCAAGAAGACGGAGCCCACACGGGTGAAATCTTCTGCACTATTTTATTTCATGGCCACAAACAAAGTGAATGCACCGCCAGCAGCACTTCAAATTGAAAAGTCAAAAGCCGACGCGTTACGGGCTCCTGCCCTTTGTCATAGGCTGACTTTTGAAAATGAGCACACGCCGACCGTCGTCGTTTTTCAAGTACCTGCCCGAGTGGGCGTGGCTGCTCGCCCTAAAGGCTCTAATATTCCCTTGCAATTGATACTGCAAACCGGGTAGAAATTCTGTTCCTCCGGTGTTAAACCACTCTATGCAAAGGCATCTAGTTATAGCGCCAGCTAAGCATTACCCGTGGGGGCGTAAATGACCTTGATTGCGCAACCCTTAAAGCATGCATAACCTTGTAATTGGCAGCTCCCAGCATACTGAAGCATACTTTGAAACCCCTGTCCTTGCAGCAAATGGCAGCACGACAACCTCTAACCTGGCAGCACCCAGCACGTTGCACAGGGAAGTAGACCCCGGCCCCCCAATGAGTCAATCCTGCTCTGATTTGAAATGTGACTGCTCTTAGGCACTATTTCACTCACTATGTCACTTATTCACAAAGCACGATAAGGCAACAAAAGCGACCCCAATGTCACCATCGATACAGCACAAGTCGTGACGAATGACACCCATGTCACTGCGCCGTTTTTTCAGCACTTTTTCACCTGTACAAAATGAATTTTTTTAAATCACAAACACACCAGCAAAGAACCGGCGAGCTCAAATAATGGCCGTTTTTAACTTTTAATTGTGCCCTGTCAAGTATTCTCTGGTTATTTTTTCCTTGCTGTGGGCCTAGGCCTAAAAATTGTCTTTTATCTCCCTCTTTTCTTCTACAGGCTTTATGTATTGCAGGCAATAACTGTAAAAATAGTCCTGATGATGATCCCATTGTACTATGAGCCCTTAGGGATCGAAACGTCGACGCAATAAGCAGTGTAGCATATTATTTAATATGGTTATTTGAAATTGTTGGCACTGCAGGGTGAATTTGTTGTAACTGTATTTACTGTAACTACAAGTCACCTATTGGCTCAAAAACTTCTTGTTTTGCCTGAAAAGTTTTTTCCTTGTTCTATCTCCCTCTTCCTGGTTTATCTTTTCTTAACCTTTCGGGATAGGTACAGGACTGTACCCTATCTTGCCACTATTTTTGGCCTCCCCTTGGGCCAACACAACTTCATGTTATCTTATGAATAAACTTACGCCCGGCTGGACGTGTTTCAAAAATATAGTACTTATTGTAGTCTATATTGCTATTTTCCTGTTATATCTTGATTCCTTAGGACCCCTGTTCTTCGAAATAAGTTAAGTAACCCACGGTCCGAAGGTCCCCTACTGGGTTCCCTTGTGTCCTAAAAACGAGATTCATTTAGAGCAACTTTACTTAAAGTTATGAAGGTATTAAAGAGCTGTATTTGTCCGAGAGTGCACTGGATAAATCTCACTTGTTTGGGCTGCTAGGCTCATCCAGGTTCTACAATGGGGAGTCATACCAATGTTCAAAACTCACAACCCATTAAAAATTCTTCACATGAAATACCTCATTATGCTCAAGGACCAATGAAATACACTCGGAACATAACGTGGCAGGAAAAGGCAAGCTGCTACAAAAGTGGACGCAGAGGCTGAACGATAACAAATGCTCTAATTAAGGAATAAAGATGCCGCGCTCCACAACAAGATAAACAGGCAGGATATTACCACTCTCTGCGCCGCTCCCTTAGTGATTGCTGTTATACATATGTTCCGGACTTATTTGATTGGCAGCGCCGAGGTTCTTTGAGCGCCGAATCTCTTCTGACTGCTATTTAAAAACACAATCGGTAGCTCTGGTCATTGCCCATATAAATCAGCCACCGTCGTGGGGGTGGAGGGAGGGAGTCGGAGCAAGGGTGACTGACATGTACACAAAGCGTGGCGATAGCTCTGACACATTTGCACACATGATATAAATCAGCCATCGCCATGGGGGTGGAGGGAGGGAGCCGGAGCTAGGCCTAAAGACAGCCACATTTCCTTTGCGGACTACATGACAAATTAGCAGGGAAGAAGAAAATGAGCTTGCTGCCTAGATGCTGTGATAGGTCTACTATAGGTAGCAAGCGACTGGGCGCTAGATGTTAAAAATGCCCATTAAACGTTACATTCACACACCATTGAAAACCACGATGTTTGTAAGAATACGGTCATAATAAGACGGAAAACATTGTGTCTGTTGTATGGACTAGCGAATCATAGGTATGCATGTGGCTCACTGAGTGTGTTGTGTAAAATATTTTTAATGCCAACACGAGTCTTCAGTGAGGTAGCAGTTCAGGCGTGCTCTGTTTCGTGACGATGTTTTACATGTTGTCTAATGCGTGCATCACAGCACTGCATGGCAATTCAGAATCTTTTCAGGTCATGTAGAAAATGGAATTAGGCAGAACATATCAGGAATGGCAAAGGAAAACGTGGCATGACACAGCACAACGAAGCTAGACATGCCATACGATAAAATGGCATGACACAGCTTAACAAATCAATGCATAACACAATAAGCCGTGACGCCGTCTAACAGGGCGCACACAGAGGGAAGGATCTTAAGCGTGCCTCTCTGCGCTAGGTTGTAATGCATTCACCGCGCTGCCTCTCAGCTCTGGGTCACGTGCAATGAAGTTCAGGCACACTGTAGTGCCCCCTCCCTGATAATCCTCCTGCGTAACCTTGCTCCATCGACAACTTAACTCCCCATTACCCTGGCTCTTTGGGGGTTATCAAACCATTCATAACTCCAGCCCTTCGCCGCTCTTATTTATCCAATTAATCGTGCATGGTGAGCCCCGTCACGCACGCAGGCCGCACTCGCAATATCACTGCAAAATGTAAATGTGTGCAGGGCTGTGCGATGCGTGCACTAAATACAGATTATCGTTGCCGGTAGCTCCAGGAGCGGGAAATCACCCCATCTGCCACGTCCCCGCTGCCGGGGCACGCACAAAATAGAAGCCGCCATGGGTGTGCTTGTTGGTGTTATCACGTCAGGAGCGGGAAATGGTTCTTACTGCAAACACACAATCACCTTTGTAGGGTGACAAATGTACACAAAGCGTGGATACTTCACTCAGTGGATCGGATCAGTCAGCTCAGCCTCGTTTGACGAAAGGATGTAAACGCAAGTTGTCAAAACTGACTCACCGCTGCAGTCCAAATCGCCCTGCACTCTCTCCCGAGTCCCGATTCCACTGAGGAGAGCGCGTGTGGTGGCGTGCTAGGACGTCACTGCTGCACTTTAAGCAGCACAGCGCGGGTGTAGGCCAGGGCCGTCATTGGTAGCGCTTTCGCGCGCTACAAGATTGACGGCCCTGGCCCCCAAACAATAGGCAGTGTGTGCATGATGCCCCCTAAAGCCTTTCGCCGCGCACCGCACCACCTGCACTCCACCTATCGTGCGTGCGTGCATGAACATGCTGCCCCCTAAAGCCTTTCATCGCGCACCGCACCGCAATGCTGCCACCTAGTGCCTTTCACATGCTACTGCACCTACCAGATAGCACTCGCCAGGCCGGTCAAGTAGGCCTTGAAACTGACTCGACCTGCACAAAATTCACTCGCATTTGCGAGCGGGCGAGTACATTTGTCGAGCCCTGACCATGGATCCGAAGAGTCTCTTCCCCCTGAAGCGTTTCGGCCCTCCAAGCACCTTAATCCTAGGGTGGCCTTCAGTAAAACCTGGCATGGACCTACCACCTTTAATCTCTGCGTGGCACTCGCTTTCCAGTAAGCAGTATGCCGGAAGTGGAGGTCCCGATTCTGCCATTCAGGTATGGCCAAGTTGTAACTGAATGTTTTTCACTGCTGATTTGCATAATATCATTTCATTTCACAGCCCACCGGTGGGCCTCGGGTCACACATCTCCGTTGTCCAATCTGCTACCCCTCTTGCTGCTGTAGGCTGCAGTTTGAGAACCGGCCACGCAGACAAAGTCCAGTTATAGTTGCGGTGCATACTTACATGGCCAGAAGCGCCATGTATGTAAATGTCAAAAAGAAAGCCCCGAGCTTTTGAAGTAGCACTCCACAAGGGTTCAGTTTACAAAACCTTTTATTCAGGCACAACATCAACCATGGATCTCTCTCCCTGACGCATTTCGGCGTTCCAAGCACCTTAATCATAGGGCGGCCTTCAGTAAAACCTGGCATGGACCTACCACCTTTAATCCCCACGTGGCACTTGCTTTCCAGTAAGCAGTATGCCGGGAGTGGAGGTCCCGATTCTGCCATTCAGGTATGGCCAAGTTGTAACTGAATATTTTTCACTGCCGCTTTGCAAAAAATGATATTATGCATTCAGCAGTGAAAAACATTCAGTTGCCCCAGTATTGGAACTTTTATAGATTCCCATGCTTTGTATCATTCCTGGTCGTCGGAATGGGAGCCTCGGTAGTATAAAAACCATAGAAACAAAAGAGAAAAACAGGCCTAAGCCTCATCTCATTTTGTATCCTATCACTCTCTTTCTGTAAAAGAGACCAAACTTTTGCCAGGACCAATCAGAGCAGCCTCACCCTCTAGAACCTTCCTGAGAGAGCTCAGAGCCTCAGATTTTTCTACCGAACGTTGTGCTAGGGAGTCTCCACTGAGCTTTGCTCAGTTTCTTTTCTACAATCTTATTGGATTTTGGATTATTTCTTCAATTTTTTCAACTACTATCAAGATGTCTGACAAGGAGAAGAAGGCCCTGTTCAGGTCCTGTGCCTCTTGTGGGAAAAAACGACTTTTTGTGGAGGATAAGTATGACAACTGTATTTATTGCTTATACCCGGACCACACGGCCACCGACTGCAAAATCTGTAGAACCTTCTCTACCAAGACTCTCCGTGACAGAGAGGGTCGACTTTTGACCTGGCTTCAAAAGATGAAGGAGGTGCTTTCATCAGATGAAGAGGATTCAACATCTCTGGCGTCCTCTCACAAGTCCAGGAAGAGGGGTAGGTCTCCCCCTGGTTCTTCTTCTTCGGTTGAGCCCCCTCTTAAGGCCCCTCACAAGATCTCTGATAGGTCTGAGAGGGCTGGTCCCCTTCAATCTCCTCACGGAAGTGAAAAGGAGAGGCAGGGACAGGCTACTGGATTGGCTACAGCCTCAAAGGACAGAATGGAGGTATCCATTACTTCTCCTCCGTCCAAAAAAGAGAGGGCCGGTGACAAACACTCTTCTGTCACTCCTGGAATCGGTCGGGAGAAAAAACAGCATCTGTCGACGACGAATACGTCAGGTACGTCGAGGACTCTTACTTCTGTGAAAGTTCCCGCTGTTTCCTTGGCTCCGTCGACGGGCTCGTCGTCTGTAGCGATCTCCACGTCGACGTCTTCATCGTCATTCAAGGTTCCAGGTTCGTCGACGATTGCTTCTTCCACGTCGACGACGATGAGCTCCGGTAAGGTGCTGTCGATGGGCTCGTCGACGACGAAAACTACGTCAACGCCAACGACAACTTTGACGTCAACGCTGATGGTTCTGACGACGAGTTCGTCTACGAAACCGCCGACGATCATCCCGTCGACGACCAAGACTTCGTCGACAACGGCGGCTGTACCTTCGACGACTGCTGCTCCGTCGACGGCGGCTCCGACGACGAGACCGTCGACGGGTCAAAAGATGCATTTTCCACTGAAGAGGATGAAAATTACGCCGGAAATGACGTCTCCTCGAAGAGTGTCGTCGCATCCACCAAATATGCTCCTGGATGATGAGTCTGAGGAAGAGGAGGATGAGTTTGGCCATTATGGAGACGCCTACAGTACCTCAGACTTGCATGTAAAACTGCAAGACACTGACACGGAGGAATATTTTGAGCATGCAGGAGACCAACAGTTGCACTATGTTTCACAAGAGCGACGTCTCACTGGTTTAGGACAGGACATGGTGGCCATGCCCGCCTCTCTGCTCTCTGATCTTCAGCTGATGTTGCAGGACTATAGAAACAGGGTTCCTTCGGAACCTTCAACGCAGTCTGCGCAACCTCCTCCTCAGGGTTTGCCACAAGCACAGTCAGTTACTGGTCCGCCTCCTTCGCAGGTGGTGCCCCACCTCCCACCTCCGTTTATACCTCTGGTCCGATCTCGAACACCGGATCCAGAACCAACCAATCCTGTCCAGCAGGATACCTCTTCGGACGATGATGCTGTTCAAGTGGATCCCTTGACTGATCCATTGCATTACCCAGATCTGGATCAGGGTGACAGTGAGCTACAAGACCCAGACGCCACTGGTCGTGATACATCTATATCCCCTCCTGTGGACATAGGGGGGTTCCATCACCTGATGGAGAGGGCGGCAAATAGGTTTGGACTGCTGGTTACGAGAGAGGAGTCTGAATGCTTCCTCTATGACTTCAAGGAGCAATACAGGAGATCTGTAAAGTCCATTCCGATAATCGAACATGTGTGGGAGGAAGGCATGAAGATCATGCAGAATCCAGCCACTGTGATTCCGGTGCTTCCCAGACTGGAAAAAAAGTATAAAGCTCCGGAAGGCAGTCCAGCTTATCTTCTTGGTCAGCCGAAGCCTGATTCGGTCATCTCTCAGGCCGCCCAAAGCAAGTCAAAAAATCCAACGACACCTTTGACTACGCCTCCAGACCAGGACGGTAGACGTCTGGATAACATGGGGAAGAGGTTTTCTTCCATGGCCTGCTTGCTGGTTAGAGCAGCGAATTCTCTCGCCATTCTAGGCAGATACGATCGCCAGATGTGGTGTGACATGGCACCGTTTGTGAAACAATTGCCAGACGCGACAAGGGATGAGGCCAAGAGAGTGCTGATGGAGGGTGAAAAATCCTCCTCCGAAGTCATCGACTGTGCGATGGATATCGCTTCCACTGCTTTTCAGGCCTTAGCGGGGTCAGCGGTGCTATGTCGCCAGGGCTGGTTGAGAGCCACCTGGTTTCGTCAAGAGGTCCAAAATAAGATCCTGGACCTCCCATTTGATGGAGAAATGCTTTTTGGTAAGCATGTTGATGATGCCCTGCAGAATATAAAGAAAGATACCGACACGGCGAAGTCACTGGGATCTCTCAACTACCGTAAGGTCCCATTTAAAGGCGTTCGTGGCAGAGGTTTCTCTTCGTATAGAGGCAACGCCCAGCAGAGATATTCTTCACAATCGTCCCAGTCTTATAAGACCCAGTACTCCAATCAACGGCTGGGACAATCGGCGTCTTACTCTCGCCAAACTCCGCAAGGGCGTCAGAACCGTCAAGGACATGACAGCGCATAGCGGCCTCCTGGCTCTACCTGCTGTTCCTTCCCTCCCAGTCACATCGGTGGGGGGCAGGATATCTTTTTGTCTGAACAGCTGGAGGTGTATAACATCGGACCAGTGGGTCCTGAATATTGTACAGAGTGGCTATACGTTGGAATTCCAAGATCTTCCTCCAACAAGAGCTCCGGGCGCCATCCGCACAAAACATCTGGGACTGCTCCATCTAGAAGCCCATCAATTGTTCCTCAAGGGGGCAATAGAACCGGTACCTCTTTCTCAGAGGGGCAGAGGTTTTTATTCCAGGTTCTTCCTGGTGCGGAAGACGACAGACTTGGCGCCCCATTCTAGACCTACGAGAGCTCAACACTTATCTCATCAAACTCTATTTCAGGATGGTCACTCTCCAGGAAATTCTTCCTCTTTTGAACCCAGGCGACTACTTGGCCTCCCTGGATTTAGAAGATGCATATTTCCACATTCCGATACACCCAGCTCACAGACAATATCTGCGGTTCACAGTGGGCAAGAGCCATTTCCAATTCAAGGTGCTTCCATTTGGCCTTCGGTCTGCACCTCGGGTGTTCACCAAGGTGTTGGCACCAGTGGCAGCTTTTCTAAGGACACATTCCCTGGAGGTGTTCCCTTACTTGGACGACTGGCTAGTCAAGGCTCCATCTTTCGAGGAAACCTCTCAGGCTGTTTCGACTTGCATTCAGTTGTTCAGACACCTAGCTTTCAACCTCCTGAGGCGGAAGCCGGGAGTGGCGATCCTTGCTTTTTAAAATTATTGTAATTTCTGTGATTTTAAGACAGCTTTTACCTTTGAGTGTGATTTTGTGTGACTTGATACATAAACCTACCTCTCCTCCCTGGGCACTCCCGCGCAGCTGCAGGCATCGCTGCCACGGGACACTTCCTGGTGTTGACGCCCCCCCCCGGGACACCCAGGACACGCCCACTAACAGCCAGGCCACGCCCCTTTTTACAAACAGTCAAAAAGCGCACCACTAACAGCGCGAGTCGGACCACGTCGACCTCCTGAGGCGGAAGCCGGGAGTGGCGATCCTCGCTTTTTTAAATTATTGTAATTTCTGTGATTTTAAGACAGCTTTTACCTTTGAGTGTAATTTTGTGTGACTTGATACATAAACCTACCTCTCCTCCCTGGGCACTCCCGCGCAGCTGCAGGCATCGCTGCCGCGGGACACTTCCTGGTGTTGACGCCCCCCCGGGACACCCAGGACACGCCCACTAACAGCCAGGCCACGCCCCTTTTTACAAACAGTCAAAAAGCGCGCCACTAACAGCGCGTGTCGGACCACGTCGACCTCCTGAGGCGGAAGCCGGGAGTGGCGATCCTCGCTTTTTAAAATTATTGTAATTTCTGTGATTTTAAGACCGCTTTTACCTTTGAGTGTGATTTTGTGTGACTTGATACATAAACCTACCTCTCCTCCCTGGGCACTCCCGCGCAGCTGCAGGCATCGCTGCCGCGGGACATTCCTGGTGTTGACGCCCCCCCCGGGACACCCAGGCCACGCCCACTAACAGCCAGGCCACGCCCCTTTTTACAAACAGTCAAAAAGCGCGCCACTAACAGCGCGAGTAGGACCACGTCGACCTCCTGAGGCGGAAGCCGGGAGTGGCGATCCTCGCTTTTTTAAATTATTGTAATTTGTGATTTTAAGACAGCTTTTACCTTTGAGTGTGATTTTGTGTGACTTGATACATAAACCTACCTCTCCTCCCTGGGCACTCCCGCGCAGCTGCAGGCATCGCTGCCGCGGGACACTTCCTGGTGTTGACGCTCCCCCCCCCCCCGGGACACCCAGGACACGCCCACTAACAGCCAGGCCACGCCCTTCGCCCCTCCCCTATTCATTATGTGCTTCCACCGGAAGCGCAGCGGACGAGCGCAGCGGACGAGCGCAGCGGTAGCGCCGTTTGCGCGCCGAAGGCGCTCCTAAGGCAAGCCCGTCTGCGCCCGTCCGTGACCAGACCGCGGCCGGGGCCAGTTATGCTGCCGGTAATAGAACACAAGGTGGAAGGATAGTGTGGTCAGGTGAGGACTTAAGGGCTTTTGATCCCCCATCTGATTGTTGCTCTCACACTATAGATCCCCTGACTTTCAACCCCCCTCAGATCTGTGGCATTTGTGAGATAGTTTTTGGCAGTAAAGACTCTGTGAGGCCCCCCTGCCCCAAACCTCCAACTCACATAGGCCTTAGAGCTGGCCTACTGAACTGCAGATCCCTAGCCAAACATGCAGATGATGTTTGGTTATTACTAGAAGAGCAGGAGTGGGATGTCCTGTTTTTAACAGAAACCTGGATCAAGGAGGACAACTTGACCTCTATTGCACTAGCAGTCCCTCCGGGATTTAAAATATGTCTCGCCAACCGCTCCGGGAAAAAAAGACGCGGTGGTGTAGCCATTATTTTTAAAGAGCAGTTAATATTAACATCCTCGGCCCCCACTACTATCCAGGGAATCGAAGGCCTTCACTTCTGCTTTCAGGTTAGCCCTCAGCTATCGCTTGCAGGATTGGTGATATATCGCCCTCCGGGCGGCGTAGACCCCAACCTTCTCACCCTAAAAGATACGATTGTTCAGAGCTCTCTCCTCCACCCCCAATTCATGGTGGTAGGAGACTTCAATATCCACATGGACAAACCCGACTGCGCCATGGCAGAGATGCTCAGAGCAACATTAAATACGGCCAGTCTTAGACTGGTCAATGAGGGCCCTACACATACAGGGGGCCACACGATCGATCTCATTTTCTCTAACATCAAGAATGTGCTGCCTGAGGCACCACTCCCTCCGACATGGTCAGACCACTCATTGGTCCCATTTACACTGAATATGGTCTATGACTTTCCTGCTTCAAGCAAATGTTATTTCCTGAAGAGACAATGGAAAAGGCTGACCCCCGATACTATGGGCCCTGTCTTGGCACAAACTACCCCATCTTTGACCAATATTGCCAATATAGATGCACAGCTCCTCAATGAGTGGGTCGGAAAGATGGTCTCCTCCATTGCTCCGGCCTCACGAGCACTATCAAAGAGAGACTCCCCCCTCAGCGCCCTGGTTCTCGCAGGACCTAAGAAAAGAGAAAGCAGCTTGCAAAAAGCTGGAAAGATTATGGAGAGCAAACTACGGCTTCGAAGAAAGAACGATATATAAGGAAGCTTCCAAAAAACTGGGGAAAGCTATTAGGAAAAGTAAAAAACAATTTTATGCGGACTCTATTTTACAGGCAGAGCAGTCAGGCAAACAGATTTTCAAGGTGGTACAGTCGTTTTTTAAACCCAAGTGCATTGAAAGGGAGGTTGCACCGACAGCTACTCTATGCGAGCAAATCTCCGAGTTCTTTGACCAAAAGATCAAAAAGGTGTATGAATCTTTTGGACCAGAAATAAAAACGTTGAAACAGGACCTCACGATTAAAAATCGAGCCAGGCGAGACCTTTACCCAGTTCATGAATATTTCCCTGAGTGAGGTAAGACAAGAACTTATCCGATGCAAATCCGGATCCCCAGACGACCCATGCCCAGCAAAACTATGGAGCTCTCTTGCTGAGTTTGTAGCGCCCACACTACAACACATCTGGAACTCATCCATCACTTCGGGTATATTTCCGGACGTCTGGAAACATGCTACTCTCCTCCCACTAAAGAAAAAACCTAATGGGGATCCAGAAGACCTTAGTAATCTCTGCCCTATATCACTCTTAGCCGCCCTGGGAAAATGTTAGAGAAAGTCATACAGCGCCAACTGAGCAAGTTTGTAGAAGTAAACAAGGTACTACATGAGACACAGTCAGGCTTCCGACCCGGCTTTAGCACGGAAACAGCGCTTATTGAGGTAGCTGAGTCAGTAAGGTGGTCGATGGATGCAGGTAACTCAGCAATGCTGGTACTCCTGGATCTGTCGGTCGCCTTCGACACGGTGGACCACGCCAGACTACTCAGTCGCCTGGCCGAGATAGGCATCCAGGATAAGGCGCTGGGATGGATACACTCCTATCTGTCCCAGAGAACTCAAAAGGTGGCACTAGGGACGATTTCTTCGGCACCCAAGGCCCTCAGCTGCGGAGTTCAGCAAGGGTCGGCTCTCAGCCCCCTTTTGTTCAACATCTACCTTGCGCCTCTCTTTACGTTGATTGCCAACTGGGGTGTCAAGGCAATTTCTTATGCTGACGACACCCAGTTGGTATTTCCGTACTCAGAGATGACGCAGGAGTCCTTTTCGAACTTCAAAGGCTGTCTCCAAGACATAGCCCATTGGATGAACACGAATAAATTAAAATTAAACGCCAATAAGACCGAAGTGATCTTCTTTGTCAGAGGCCCCACCCCGCCTCAGAACTTTGGTGGCCAACGGAGATGGGCCTAGCCCCCTCACCCAGCCGCACGGCAATAAATCTTGGATTTAGATGGGACGATAGCATGTCCTTTACCTCCCACATCCAACAAGTCGCCGGTTGCTGCTTGAGCAAACTGAGAAATCTCCGTAAAATCCTGAGACTCCTCCCGGAGAGCTGCCGGAAAACGGTTATCCATGTCACTGTTACATCACGGCTGGATTACGCCAATGGACTCTACCTAGGCCAACCAAAATACCTGACGCAAAAACTTCAGGTAGTCCAAAATGCGGCTGCGAGACTGTTACTGCGAATTCCTCTCAAGCAGTCAGTCTCTCCGCATCTTCGCTCACTGCACTGGCTGCCAGTTGCCAGCAGAATAAAATTTAAAGCACTTACGCTGGCGTTCAGATCTCTGCATGGCTCCTGCCCAGAGTACTTGAAAAACCGCCTCCCAAGATACTCCCAAACCCGCGCACTTCGGTCCAACTGCCGTGTTCAGCTAGCCGTCCCGCGCACGAAAAAGGCTCGACTAGGCGGTCGGACTTTCTCGGCAAACGTCACCTCTCTTTGGAACACTTTACCTCAAGAAATCCAGCAGGCTCCTTCTGAACCTTGCTTTAAGAAGCTGCTGAAAACGTGGCTCTTCACCCAACCCCGCTAGCTTCCTTTTTTTCAGCCTCTAGGTCAACTATGTTCCTCTAGCGCCGGGACACCTCCGAGCGAGGTAGCTGTTTGCGCTCTATAAAATGCAGTGTTATTATTATTATTAATTAAACAGATGCAAGTCAGTTCTGCAACCCTCCAAGACCA
This sequence comes from Lissotriton vulgaris, assembly GCF_964263255.1. Classification (NCBI taxonomy): domain Eukaryota; kingdom Metazoa; phylum Chordata; class Amphibia; order Caudata; family Salamandridae; genus Lissotriton; species Lissotriton vulgaris. The sequence continues at coordinate 713,967,264 of NC_141697.1, read as the reverse complement.
CACAATTTCTGGGGGCCATTTTGGACACCACACAGTGCACGGCTCGTCCTTCGGAGGACCGTCAACGAAAGTTGATCGTATCAGCTCGCCAACTGTTCCACAAGAAATGCCTGTCAGTCCGTCAATACAAGTCCCTTCTAGGGTCGATGTCATCCTGCATACCATTAATACCGCATTGCAGGCTGCAAATGCGCCCTCTGCAGGAAGAACTAGACAAGCAATGGCGCCAAGCAGACTGATCATTCAACGACAAGGTGTTGGTGACTTCAGCAATGAGAAAGGCATGCAAGTGGTGGCTGGTACAAGAAAATATCGCACAAGGTCTGACGTTCAGAATTTCTCCCCCCTCCCCTCATCATAACCACGGATGCCTCTTTGGAAGGCTGGGAAGCGGTGCTCCGCGAACTTCAAGTCAGCGGACACTGGAGCCCGGATCAGCGCCAGTGCCATATCAATTTTTTTGGAGCTGACGGCCATTCGGTTGGCTTTGCGGGCCAACCGAATGGCCAGAGTTCGCAATCATTCAGTGCTGGTCCGGACAGACAATACGACGGCCATGCACTACGTCAAGCAAGGGGGAACAAGGTCGCAAACTATGTCCACAGAAGCTCAGAGAATCTGGGATTATGCGATCCTTCACAACATCAGTCTGAGAGCCGAACACCTGGCAGGCTCGCTCAATGTCAAGGCGGACGCCCTGAGTCGACAGACGGAGGTGACGCACGAATGGGAATTGAATCAGTCCATTTTGGAGAGGGTGTTCTCGGTTTGGGGGACACCAACCATCGACCTGTTTGCCTCTCCAGTAAACGCCAAATGCCGGTTTTACGCAAGCAAGGTTCACCATCAGGGGTCCCTGGGGAAAGCCCTTTCGATGGCCTGGTACAGCACATTCTTTTACTCTTTTCCTCCAATTCCCCTCATTCCTCGAGTACTCAAGAAAATGAAGGCGGAACCGTGCAAGATGTTCTCATTGCACCAGCGTGGCCCCGGCAATTTTGGTACACAGAGCTCCTGAGGCTCTCCCAGGCTCCTCCAATTCGCTTACAATCAATTCCGTCCTTGTTGTCCAGGAATCACGGGCAGGTTTACCATCCGGATCCGAAATCGCTCCACTTGACAGCGTGGCTCCTGAACACAGAGAGTTCCGTCATCTGAATCTTTCCCAAGAATGTTGAGACGTTTTGTCACAGGCTCGAGCACCGAGCACAAATAAGACTTACAAGGCAAAATTGAGAAGGTTCTGACCAAGGTGTCAAAGACAAGGTCTCCATCCTTACAAATCTCTGCCTCACCAACTCTTGCCATATATACTATCATTGGCTAAATCTGGGTTGGCACATTCGTCTGTGAAAGTCCATCTTGCAGCCATTTCAAGGTTTCGGCGTACTTCTTCAGGCCCTTCCTTATGGTCCTCTCGGATCGTTAAGCAGTTCTTGAAGGGTTTGTTCCGGATGTACCCTCCAGTTCGACCTCCTACACCAGTTTGGCAGCTCAATCTTGTCCTGGCTCAACTCATGAAACCTCAGTTTGAGCCTGTGCACAAGGCGGACTTGAAGTTCCTCTCTCGGAAACTTACCCTCCTCTTAGCTCTTACTTCGGCGAGAAGAGTTAGTGAGCTTCAAGCCCTCTCCATAGTGCATCCATTCCTTCAATTCAAATCGGATTGGTGCGAAGAATAAGTACATCCTAAGTTCATTCCGATTTTAAAGTCTTTCTTTCCGCGCCCTTCTACACCTGCGGAACGCACTTTACATTCTCTGGACGTTCAGGGATGCTTGAAATTCTACTTAGAGTGAACAGGACCCTTTCGGAAATCATCCCAGTTGTTTGTGTCCTACAGCGCACCACGGAAGGGATTTCCTTTAGCAAAGAGTGGCATTTCCCGCTGGATCTCCAGTGCGATTCAATTTTGCCATCAGGAGGCGGGCAAGCCATTGAACAGTAGAGTTTGTGCCCATTCTACAAGGTCTGTGGCATCGTCTGTGGCTCTTTTCTCTGGAGACGCCATTAAGGATATATGCAGGGCACCAACGTGGAGCAGTACTCATACCTTCACGAAACATTACTGCCTAGAGTCTGCAGGACGAGACGACGCGGCTGTTGGCCAAGCAGTTCTGCAGAATATTTTTCATTGAGAGGTGAGCTTTCCCTACAATCCCTCTGTGAGAAGTTGGCCTGATATATAATGTTCACTATTCTAGTGAGCACTTTGTATCAGTCCAAACAACCCTTATTGATGATTGGTTGTAAGTCAACCTTTATAGACCAGCTATCCTAGTAGCATGGATACGAGCAGTCTTCGGGCTAAACTCTAGAGGGCGTGTTAAGCCAGCTGTTATACCATCACATATACCCCTTGAACACCAAGTGAAAGGACACCACACAAGTGTTATGAAAATAAACAGTGTATTTATTTAGATCACAACAGCCCTGTACTCTTTATGAGGACAGGGTACTAAGCACACAACAAAACTCTTACGAAAATACTTTAAGTTGCACAATTTACACAAATGCCCGAGGGGCACGAAAAACCATATACTCTAAAAGTGGAATGCGAAATTACTAGCAGGTAAGTACTAATCTCATAGGGTTTGGAATCGTAGGACTGGACTACTGAACCTTCAGATTACTAGCAGGAGGCCTAGGGGACTCGGGTGCAGAGTGTGCACTCTCACGCGGGATGCGGGACAAAGTCTATGGATACTAGTAAATGCAAAGTTAGTGTTTTCGGGCGAACCCGACTAGAAAGGTCAAAAACGAAAGTGGATCTAGGCACTTAGAGAGTTGTTCTACGCTGGAGCACCGGGGTACTCGGTTTACCTAGCCCAGGGGCTGCGGCTGCATAGGGTTCAAGTGTCGTCGTAAACCCTCGTTGACGAACCAGGAGCCTGAAAGAAGAAGTTGCTGGCAGGCGACCAGTGAAGAGATTCGGATGGATCCAAGCCTGGATCAAAGATGGAAGACACCTGTAAGCAGAGGGGACCAAGTTCTGAATCACTAGCCAGTGATTAGATGGGCACCAGGATGGCACCGGATGGAGTCACCTCGACCAGGTGAGTGGGCGACCCTGGGCTCTGTAGTCTCACGGACCAGGAGGCGTTGTCGGCGACCAGGATGGAGGAGCGAGCGGTCCCACGATGGTATCTGCTGTCGACGTCGCTGGACCCAGGATTGGGGCAACAAGTCTTGACAAACGCAAGCCCACGCGGTGGACTCAAAATGGCGTCTGGAGTGGACCAGGAGGGTCCGGGTGCTCCTCTTTTGGAGGGGAGCAAGGGCCAGTCTGGAGCAACCAGACCAGCGGTGTTGATGTCGTCGTTCGTCGTCGGGAAGGCCAAAAGCCAGCGGGCTAGTAGCCAGACAACGCCGTGAGCAGCAAAGAACAGAAGGGCCCCACGCAGATCTGGAGGATGCTGGAGGGCTGAACTTCGGTGCTGGAGCTGCTCAGGGTTGGGGCTTCTCGGACCCCAAAGCACTCACTCGAGGATCCCTCGGCGGTCGTGCTGGGCAAGAGTCGTGCAGTCTTGAAGATGGCCGGTCCCTCGCGGTCTCGTCGCACCCACGGATCTCAGCTGAGCTGACGATGTGGGTAGAGGTCAGAGGTGCCAGGGAAGCCGGGGCTCGTCGTGCTGGTCAGTCGGATTCCGGAGGAAGGACGTGCAGCAAACCGCAGTATTCTTGGATGGTGCCTGCGGGTGCAGGGTGACTACTCCTTAGTCACAAGGGAGAAATCTTGAGAAGATGTCGAGAGTTCCTTTCGTAGAAAGTAGTTTCAGGATTCAAAGATGATCTAATTTGGAAGGGGGCCCGCTCCTATCTTTATACTAGGAAAAGGGGCTGGCACGCGACTAGGTCCTGCCCATGGGTGGGACCAGGAAGGGGGGTGGTTACACCCCTCTCCCATGCCGGACTTTCCCCAGCTCAGGGGCTGGTGTGCCCCTGGAACTGGTTCTAGCCGGCAGATGCATAGTGAGCACCGGGGTGCCACTTGCAGTCACCTTCCTCTAAAGCCCTGCCTACCCAGGATACACAAAACCCTGTCTGGGATGGTGCTAGCACCGCCCCTGACAGGAAACCCTTTGTCCAAGCCTCCCTCGCTGGAAGGACTCCCAGCAGCAGGAGGTCAGACTTGTGTCTGTGGTGGCAGCATCCATTTTGTGATGCTGAGGCTTGAGTTAACTTTAACCGGGATTCACAGTTATATACATGTCGTGTCCCTCTAGAAGGGTGGAATGCTAACCCCGTCGCCAGAATTGGCGAGGGGTTAGTATTACAATTCGTATGACACCTTACTCGACATGTTTTGATAAAGCGATACCAAAGATAGCATATAACCGCGAGGATTATAATGCACTTAAGAGTATATGGTATGCGTTATCATGGAACAGCTATTAGGACTTGGTTCCGCAAGCTGCAAACGGGCTCAGCTCATGCCAGAGCACCATCTCACACGATTCCAAGCACTCTGCCTTCAGGATTGTCAAGGCCTGCCATAGGAGTGACTGATAGGAATCTGTGTGTCCATTTTAGGGTTAGATATAGGTATACTATATCTAAAGCAAAGGGTGATTACACCACCTTGCCCCAGCTGTCGTTCAGCCAGTTGTGTCAGATTTAGATGGCCAGCCAGGGGTGGCATAATACATGCTGCAGCCCCTGGTAGGCCCTGGGTACACCTATGCCCTGAGTTACAGGGTCTGATAAGGTGGCCCAGTACCAATTGGATATGTACCTAAGGCACATGGAATCCATTTTACAGAGAGAGCAGTAGGCCTGGGGTCCTGATTGGCAGGGTCCCAGGCCAACTAAGTCGGAAATCCAGCAAAACACCAGGCAAAAAGTTGGGGGCAACCATAGTCAGGTATCCACCTTCCTACACCCTCCATCCTGGTGAGCACATTTTGCTTATTTTTCTTACTTTACTATAAGTATTACTATATGGTTATGTGATGCCATGTTTTTACAAAATGTGTCTTGGTGCTTTACTGCTAGCTACTCTGATACAAAGCATGGGAATCTATGAAAGTTCCAATACTGGGGCAAGAAAACAAGTTACTTACCTGTAACTTTGGTTCCCCAGTATTGGTAACTTTCATAGATTCCCATGCGCCCACCCTCCTCCCCTGGGAAAGCTCAGTCTTTTCACATGAGATAGTGGCGGTTTGCACAACGGCTACGAAAATCTGAGGCTCTGAGCTCTCTCAGGAAGGTTCTAGAGGGTGAGGCTGCTCTTATTGGTCCTGGCAAAAGTTTGGTCTCTTTTACACAAAGAGAATGATAGGATACAAAATGAGGTGAGGCCTAGGCCTGTTTTTCTCTTTTGTTTCTATGGTTTTTATACTACCGAGGCTCCCATTCCGACGACGGGGAATGATACAAAGTCGAGATGTCGCATCATCCAGCACAAATCGCGCATTAAAAACAATGTTCTAACGGCCCCACTGGTGAACCATTGGGTAAAACACAAACACACCGTTGACGAGCTGAGATGGACAGTAATTGCTAAAATTGAGAAAGACCCCAGAGGTGGAGACATGGAAGAGAAACTATCACATATGGAAGCAATGTTGATAGTCAAATTCAACTCTGCCACAAGTGGTCTCAACGAACTCTCCGAACTTTATCGTCTGTAACAGACTGATGATAAACTGAGATTCAATGTGCTGTTCCCCGGAGAGACCCATATTCACCGTAATCTACACCTGAAAAGTATCCCGTCTCCATAACAACGGGTGAAGAAACTACAGTCCCCAGAACCCTTGGGAACCCAGGAAATGATTATAAAACCGACTCATATACGAGAGCTCAGCCACAAACTGGAACTCTCCGAACTTTACTGTCTGCAACAGACCGATGATCACAAAAAAATCTGAGATTCAATGTGCTGTTTCCCTTAGAGACCCAGATTCACCGTAATCTACACTTGAAAAGTATCCCGTTTCCATAACAACGGGTGAAGGAACTACAGTCCCCAGAATCCTCAGGGAACCAGGAAGTAATTTTTTAAAACCGGCACCAAACGCGAGAGCTTAGCCACAGACTGGAAGGAGCCGGGCTCTGGACAAAGTGAACAGAGATCTAAATTCGCAGACCCCCCGAGTAAGACAGCGGACTCAACGCGTTCAGGTAAGACGCCTGCACAAGCTAGCTTACCCTACAAGCTAGACGATCCGTTTCTCAAGATTCAGACACCTGACTCCCGCTCCGTTTCCATTTACAGGAAAATTGGAGCACGCGACTGAGCAAAAACAAGATTTGGGACACACAAATTACCTCTGCGCTTAAAAGAGCTACAGTAAGTCCCCCAAGTGCGGTCTAATAAATAATACAAGCAACTAAGACGTTCCTTCCGTCAAGTTTTTAATCAAATCCTATTCCTTCACCCCACAGCTATCCTCACCAACTTAAACCTCCTTTCAAGTTCAGTTATCAGCCGCAGTAGGCGTAACAAGATGTGAGTAGACACGAATGATTGTTTTCTTTGGTGTGATTGCAAGAGTGCCTTCTGGACACTGGCATTTTAGAGGTTTAACACCAACCTCTTTTTCACCAACAGTGTCAACCACAAAAGCAGAGTCAACCACTAAGAGGTAGGATTAGTTCTGTTCTCACCCTGTAGTGTTGTGAAGAAGTCGGTTCTGCCCCCCATTCTGATTGTTTCTCGTTCTCCATTCACAGGCACACGGTCCTGATGAGATTTCCCCACACTCAGGGGTTATCGAAACGCGTAGACCTCTAGTCAGCATTAGGATCCTCTGATCTTTCGAAAAAAGGATTACATGGTGTATCTATCGTTTTTCCAATGCTGTGTTTATACTTGAATTGTGACATTGTATAGATTGTATATAAATTGTATTATATCTGGATTGTTTTGTGTGGTATGAATGATGAGTGCTAGCCGTGATTTTGTCGTTTAAAGTTCTGTCCGTACATGTCCTTATTTGTTATAATACCTGTGCTCACTGTGGAACTAATTTAATTGTTCCTATGTTTCTGGAATCAAAAAACAAAAAGATTGCATATTGAACTGAAATTAATGCATCTAAGTAAAAAATAAAAAGAAAATCAATTCAGTTGAGACTTGGCTCCCTGAGAATTACTGTTTAATTCAGTCATTCGAGAGATCACCCGAGATCCATTAATTAAGTAAAGTGGCAATATTGGTTATTTTCTTGGTTTATCATTGGGGAATGATACAAAGCATGGGAATCTATGAAAGTTACCAATACCGGGGAACCAAAGTTACAGGTAAGTAACTTGTTTTCTACAACTTGGCCATACCTGAATGCCATTGATTCCATTGCAGATCATGAATGGCGTCTTCATCCCTTGTTACAAGGCCTCTCCAAGCTTGGAAAGAACCTTGGTTAGATCTGTCCGCCACAGTTGAGAATGCGCAATGTTGGCAATTCTGCATACTGAGTGTCCAAGGCTGCTGTCGCTCAGACGCATTTAATCTCAGGTAGAGCTTAGGACTCCTATATGCCTTTTCACTGATACCACTCCTGTCTGGAAGTCTCAAGAAGATGAAAAACAACCATGCCTAAGTCATCTTAGTGGCTCCGGACTGGGCACGGATAGTATGGTATTCTGAACTCCTGAACATTAGCATCTGTCCTCTAATCAGGGTACCCTTCAGGAGGTTTTCTGTCACAGTAAAAGGGCAAGGTTCTGCACCTGAACCTGTCCATTCAACCTGCATATGTGGAGCTTGAGCAGTGACAGTTGAGGGGTTTTATTCGCCCTCCGGAAGTATGTGAGATCATTCTGGCAGCCAGAAGTTCTTCTACCAAAACCATCTATGCCTGCTGAAGGGACACGTTTGTGGCTTGGTGTACATCTAATTCGACTGACCCTCTGTCTACACCCTTGTCTGAAGTTCTTCTGTTTATTCTCTTGCTGGCCGGGTAAGGCTTTGCTTTTAGCACAGTTAAAGGATATCTTTGCACCGTGTCTGCCTTTCTACGGTTCACCAAAGACTGAGAAATACCTGCCCAGCACTTTCAAACAAGGCCCTGGGAAAGGGTCGATGCTTCCTTCCTGGGATGTCTGGCTTGTGAGGGAGCCTGTTTGAGAGCCTGCGCAGTAGCAGCCCTGGCAAACTTTTTCCGACCCCACGATTAGTTACATGTTATCCAGGCGATGGGTTTCCTGATAACCTGAAATAGAGGACGCCCGATTTGCCCTGCCAGGGACATCCTTCCGTCCTCTTTTCTCGGCTGTGAGGAAATAGCCTTGCTTATGCTGGGGAAAAGGAGCCACGTGGATTATACCTGAGCTTTGTTGTGAAGCCTCATTCGTTGGGGCCTTTATACGCCCCTTATTTTAGAAAAACCTACCGCGCTCGGCGCCTTTCCTACTACGGTGTATTGTCCTGCACCTTATTGTCCATATTTGCCCTGATGAAGGTGTAGCCCTGGCTGGGGCGATGCACCGAAACGCGGGTTGCCGTTGTTCGTGTGAGGGCAGCTGGATTGTATCTATCCCTACCCCCTTGATGATTTCGTCTATTCTGTCATCTAATCATCTTGTGGCTGCTATATATATTTTGATATCATCTGTGATGTGAATAGTGTGAGTGATGGTTGAGTTGTTATGATGAATTTTGGAATGCATGATGGTATGATTGTGATGTATGAATTTGGTGTGTGGGACTTGATTTATTGATTTATGTTTTATCAAATTATGGCGTGGTCTGGTATTTATCATGTTTGTCTATAAATTGATGAAATGTTTCTTAAAATAAATTACCATATGTTTTGTACCATTTGATGTGATCATTTATCTTAGCCCTGGGTCTGCTCCGGTGATAGTGGATTAGGAGAAGTACCCTTTCCCAGGGCCTTGTTTGAAAGTGCTGGGCAGGTATTTCTCAGTCTTTGGTGTTCTATATTTCCCCTGCTTACCTGCCTGTATCCTGTCAGGGGTCCCCCTTCTTATTAGTAGTTGCCTTTCTACGGTTGCCTGACCAAGATTCCCCTTTTGTCACCTGTTGTGTCTAGATTCCTTAAAGGCGTGTAGCATATGTTTCCTCCATCACTCTTCATTATGCTTCAGTGAGACTTGAATTTAGTTCTTATCTTAATGTGTTCTCCTTTTGAGCCACTGCACAGCTACCCTGTATGGCTCCTAACTCTGAAAACTGTCTTCCCTGTGGCAATAATATCTGACAGGAGGGTTAGGACATTGCAGGCGTTTTCAGGTGACCCTCCCTACCCGTCATTTTACCCAGACAAGCTGGTTTTCGAATTAGAGCATCTTTTTTTACCAAATGTGGTACACTTTTCACGTCTGGTAAAACGTCACTCTGCCTACCCTTTTCCCCTCTCCTCATCCTTCTAAAGAATAGAAAAGACTCCATCGCCTGGATACAAAATGAGTGTTATCCTTCTCTATTGATCATACTAAAGAATTCTGGGACGACGATCAACTCTTTGTTGGTTTTGCAGTGGCAAAGAAAGGGAAAGCAATTTAGAAGATAACTATCTCTCGATGGAGCACCCTCTGTATTAAGGTCTGCTACGCAATGGGCAGGAAACAGCCTCCTTTGGGCTTACAAGCTTGCTCTACCAGAGCTGCACTGGCGAGAGGAGTTCAATATCGGTCAGGCAGGCAGATGTGAATTGTTGCCTCGACAGCCAGGTTCAGCTAAATGGGCATTTTTCTTGTTTGGCACTCCAGACTTATTAGTTTAACAGACCCACCTTCGAAGAGGTAAGGAATATATCAGAAGAGCAAGTTAATTACCTTCAGGAAAGATCTTTCTGGCCGATACTCTCTCGCCTCAGATTCTTCATGACTGGCCCCTACCCCGCCTTCCCTCTCTATGAACTGGACTCTTTTCACATCTAAAAAATACCAGGTTTCGAGATCTGCACACTAGTCATGCCAACCTGCTGATGGGCTCTTCGCCTGTGGGCGTCGACAGGCTAGAAGGCAATTGATGTCTGCACACATGGGTGCAACTTATATGGCTCCACTTGTTAGTTCTGGAGCATAATGACGCCAGGACAGAGCTGCACAACACACCCTTCCAGCAGGAAAACTACTTTAAAGTTTCCAGATCCAGTCTGACCTTTGGGATATATTCACAAGGTGAGAAGTCTGTGGTTAGACATAGTATCCACCAGAAAGATCATTTCTGAAGGTAAGTAACTTGTTCATCTCTCCAATTAAATCGTCTAGTTGAGAGATTGTTGGTAGTGCAGAAATCATTGTTGGAGCAGTGCTCATTTCTCCCCTTTTAAAAACATTTTGATAATATTTTCTGTACATTTTCACTTTAGGATTTTGTCTTAAGATAGTTCTGTGAATCGGGCCCGGAGTCACAAAGTAAATAGTCATATATATGTTCTTTAGGTTCAGAGAACAAGCAGCACTAAGCTTGGTAATGTACTGGTCATCGGTGATTAGAGGGAGAGCCAGTACTGTCCTTAGGTGAAGTGACATTTTACCATCTTCCTCTTTCATTAGCGAGTCTGCATTTGATGCTTTTAGGGCCTTTAAAATCCTGCAGTATTAAATACAAGCCACGATTATTGACTTTCCCAATATTGGTTTTCCTCCGAGGATAATACATTTGCGAAACCAACCAATCCCATTGGAAAATAGATTTTTTTCCCCTTTTTGCAATGCAGCATCCAAAAACAGCCATTTGTTTTCTTGTGTAATTTGCAAGTCCTATAAAAACCCTGTATGCATATGTTAAAAGCCCATTTTGTATGGAATAGAACAACACCATGGGTGCAATTTCCCCTATCCACAGCCACACTGTTTTAGATGGGGCGAGGGCTGATGCAGAGCTTTGCATGGCTAATCTGTCCTGCACTAGGCTCTAGGCCATCCAGTGGGGGTGTTTAGTTGGGATGGGATGTTGAGTTGAGTGGAGTGTCCAGTCGCAGGTAGAGGCCTGCGGCAAACACCTGTAGTGCTTGGTCGAAAACCATCCTTAGCTGCAATGGGTCCCATGAGAGGTCTTGCACAGGGCCCAGTCACAGGCAGGAATTAATTGAAGGTGTTTTCGTGGCATTCTAAGTGCATGGGTTGGGTATACTAGATTGATAATCTGAGCCACATATTTTAATTTTTTAACATGGTTTATTCAGGGAGTCGCTAGGTGATTGATACATTTAGAGATTTCTAGTGATTTAACATTGAATCTTTCCTAAGATTGCATGCTCTTAAATTATTCCTTTGCTTAAGGACATAATCAATTATTTTGTCAGCATGGGAACCTGTTGAGCTTTCCAACACTGGAAAAATGCAGTTAACGGTAAGTAGAGATTTTTAGACCTTCCGAAGAAAATAAGTGACTTTTCATCTTGAATGTTCTGTTTAGAACATTCAGCTCACCTGTTCCCGTATTTATTTCCAACATAATTTTTCGAAGAACTTTTTAATGAGATTCTATTGTATATGTAATATATTTGTACATAAATTTGTAGTAGGTAACATTATACATGTTTGTTCATAGCTGGAGGAGGTGAAGGCTTCGGAGAGGAATCTAAGGGTCCGTGTAAAGAGTCTGACAAATGAACTGGCGATGTACAAGAGAGGGTAAGGGTCTGTTGCAAATTTGATTGGCAGATTGTTACTGTATTTACACTGCACAAGCATACCAAAACACCTGCTCTATGCATTGCACACAATACTATGCAGAGCATTAAGTATGGCATACGTTTAGAGGACACAGAAGGGCAATGAAAATTGTTTTCAGTGTAATTCTGAGCAACTGGAAAGACTTTTAGGAACAATTCTTTTTTCACATGCTGTGAACTCTATTCCTTACTCGTTTGGCTTCCCATCATGGAATGATCCTTGTTCGATATTAACATAAGTATATCTTCGCCTTAGTGCCAGCGCCCAGAAAACATTTCAAAAGTTAACATTTTAATTTTGAAAATTATTTTGCAAATAAAGCATACAATAGTTCCATCTTTTTAAAGGGGCATTTAGAAAATACTCTGAAGTTTATTTAGTTTATTTGAAAGGTTTTGTATAGCGCTGGCTAGACCGGGAGGTATCGGAGCGCTTTACATGAGTATCAGACCCTAGGTGCAGGTTACATTGTTACAAAGGTTACACAGTTATTAGAGCATGTCAACATAGTTACATGTAAGGTCGAGACAAACAAAAAGGACATATACGTAAGAGAAAAAGTAGGCAAGGTGGGAGATTCAGGTGAGGTGGGTAGGAGCAGGGGAAGTAGACAGAGAATAAAGGGTGATAGTTCAGATTCATGAGGCTGAGGGAGAAGATCATGAACCCAATGAAGGCTAACTCGTTGACTGCAGGGTTCTCTGTAGAGAACACGTATGTCAGAGGGAGCAGGCATAGGTTCTCCAGAACGTTCAGGATGAAGTTCAAGTGGCACAAGACTTGGTATATGCGTGTGGAACGTGACGTGGCACGATAATAATTCCAGTAGGCCACAGCCACCAGGAAGCAGGGTGCAGAGTGGAAGCCAATGCAGAAGCGCCAAACATACCTTTGTGGGCTTTCCCTCCCAATTGAAGCGCTAATGGAGGAGAGATCATTCAGAACCCCAACCTCATCAGATACCAAATGCGCTCCTCCGGTCCTGTACTCGCTGAAACTGCCGCTCCGATTTGGTGACTGCGGTCGGCGTACAAGGTAGAGACACGATGAATCGCCCAAGGAGACAAAGAAATCTTCCTTCGGGTGGGATAATTTTATCTTCAATATTAAATGATGAATTTATATGGCTCACACTACCCCTCGTAATTAGTATAGATGAAGTATACGAGGGTTTTGCTAAAAGTAAAGGGGGAAAGGCACCAGGCCCGGATGGGGTACCCATAGACCTATACAAAGATGAAAAGGATCTGTGGGCCCCAATTTTAACGAGAATTTTTAATGCTGCTGCTACAGGGGACTTCTCTCCATCGTGGGGCCAGTCATTAATTATCCCCCTTTGTAAAAAGGGCTCCCGCTCTGAGGGCAGTAATTATCACCCTATTTCACTGCTTGACTCATCAATAAAAGTTATGAGCAGAATTTCACTAATGAGATTGGAAACTTGGGCCACTGATAATAAGATCTTATCCCCTGTCCAATATGGATTCAGGAAGGGCCTAGGTACATTAGAACAAAGTGTGAATTTAGATCTACTCGTTAGTAAATACACAACTGTGAAGGCGGGTAATCGGTTTTTATGTTTTGCCGACTTGAGCAGTGCTTTTGATTTGGTGGACCACACACTCCTGTGGTCCACTCTGCTCAATTCTAGGGCCCCAAAGGAGATAGTGTATTTCTTGGCTCGAGTATATGAAAAACTGTTGTGCAGTGTGAGATATGGGCCAACTGGTGAACATACTCCTTTTTTTGATGTGAGAAGAGGCATCGGGCAGGGTTGTGTTCTCGCCCCTCTTTTATTTTCACTTTTTATTAACCAAATAGATGAAGTTTTAGGCCAGTTACCAGTAGACGCCCCAAAGATAGATGGAAAGGCTCTACCGTGGAGAAGTGTGGCTCAATGGTTAGAGCGGCAGACCCTGATGCAGAGGTCTAGCCCGGGACCAGGGTTCAATTCCCCGTGTCGGCGGGTCTTGGGCTCAAAATTCCACGGACCTGATAATTCTCGCCTCGGTGCCTATTCCAATCATGGAGTCCCACTCTGCAACTCTGGGCAATAGCTTGCTTAATCTCCACAACGGCCCCCACAACGCTAAGGATGCCTGGCCTCCACCTTGGGGGTGCCCAGGAGTGGACGCCTCACAGGGAAAGCCAGGATGGGTTCCACAGCGGTATTCGTACAAGCGCCTTGAGACCCTTGCGGGTGAGTAGTGCGCTATACAAGTATCAATTTTTACCTATTCTACTGTATGCCGATGATGCCGTTTTAATTTTGCGTACACCGATCGGACTTCAAAGGCTTATTAACAATTTTACAGATTTTATCAATGGCAGAAAACTTTTAATTAACAAAGCTAAAACTTTTATTATGTCATGTGGCAAGAAAACTAATACCACAAAGTCTTTTTACTTGGACGGTACAAAAATAGAAATGGTCAAGTCATTTTGCTACTTAGGCATAACCTTCTCAGGTAACGGGAAATGGCACAATGAATTTACTAACTTACATTTTAAGATGACCAGGAACACAAACAGTATATTTAGATTTGCCACTAAACTTGGGGACCGTAGACCGTAGGATATGGTAACCATTTATAATGCCAGGAGTGTTTCTTCTACCCTTTATCGGGCTGCGTATGGGGTCATAGTTTCGACAAATCAATTCAGCAGGAGGAAAATAAGTTCCTCAAGCGGTTACTTAGTGATCCTACATCAGCATCTACTGAATTGATCCACAAGGAGGTTGGCATTGATTACATTGCAGACCTTGCAGCTCTACGCCCCCTTCTTTTATGGCGGTCTATCTGGTCTAAAAATGAGACCGAGTTCACTAAATCGATTATTATGGACTGTATAAAGTTAGAGTACTGTTCCCGTATTTTATGGTTAAATTATATTCATCACTGGTTCAAGCTTTTATTTAATGTCAATATTTACACAGAGCCAGATTATATAGCCCAGATATCTAAAAAGGAACTTAAGAGTACCTTTCTCACGTTTAAAGAGATGCACGACGAACCCTGCTTGAAGACCAACCCACAGCAGTGTTCTATCAGCAATTGGGTCTTTATGAAGGTTTTCCGGCAAATTTGACAGAAGTAACAAGAAGCTCACACCGCTTTGTTTTAACAAGACTCAGGTTAGGGATTGCTCATCATCTTGTAGCTTTCCCATCCATGAGGAAAGGATCAAGTATGAAATGTCCGTGTGACAACTTGTCAAAACAAAGTAGCTGCCATTTTTTACTGTTTTGTAAATTTTATACCTTTTTAAGAAAATTTTATCTGAAGCCTATCTTTTTAAAGTATAATATTCGATCCACTGTAAATGCCATGAAATTGATAAGTTCTCTGGAAAGCCCAGATATTTGTTTTTATGTAGCAATTTACATTCTTAAATGCATAGCTGCTAGAAAATCTATTATACTATGAAATCCTTTATAGCTCGTAATAATAGCTCCTCAGGAGACCCGATTTGCTTCGTCTTAAAAACTATTGTTAGTTCTTTGATTTAGGCACAAGTCACTTTACTATCTTTATGTACTTAGTTCTGAAAGTGTGTCTAACAGTTGCAAAAAATTTTTTTGAGCTAGACTAAAGCTTTTTTATTTTGCACTAGCAACTTTATTGTACATTTGCACAGCCATAACCAGACCAAAAATTGGCTATGGCGCTTCACTGCAATTTGTTGCTTAGTTAAATTTCTAAGACTGAATATGTATATTGCACTGATTTGCGGAATTTGCACTTTATCTGTATATAATTTGCACTAGCCACTTTTTATAAATATGCAATGAAATATTTTTAGCGATGATTACACTTTGTATAGTTGGTTTTAATCTTCGTGTATTATTACAAGTGTATATTCAATAACAAAAGAATGCGTAAAATAGGTCATTGATATATTGTATAGGATTAGAATATGATGTTTATGTAATTATTCTGTGCTGCTTATATGGTTGTGCCTTGCAAACCGAATAAAAGCTTTTGAACTGAACTGAAATGAATATGGCTTTCAAACTGCAGGTGAGTTAACAATCTCAAAAGGTCTTATACACTTAAGGCCCAGTCAGCCCAAAGCTCACTGCTTCCCTTCCTCTGTCCACTATTCTCCAGAGGTGAACACACCACAACTGCACCAAACTGTTGCTTGATGCTGGCAGAGAGCAGTAGTAGGGGCAGGCTGGGAGAGTAACTGTCTGCAGGGCAGGTCCCGAAAGGAGAGTGCCAATCTCTCCACTCCCCACACAAAAGGCTGCTAATAGGTCTGTGCATGAAGGACATTGGAAGCCAGAAACTTTGAGGGAAGGAGAGTGTTTAGTGTGTTATCGGAGCTTAGATGATCATCTGATGTTTTGATTTGATTTTACATTTTATAAAGTGCAGCAAATGCCCAAAGGCGTCTTGGCGCTGAAATAGTATGTGGACTAGAGTACCCACTAGATCCTATTCTGAATGCCTAGTTAATTTTTAAACAGCCAGGTTTTCAGCTGTTTTCTGAACATCATCAGAGAGTTGCTGTTTTTAATCTCTAAGGGAAGGGAGTTCCATACCTTAGCCGTGCCAACGACAAAGCTCCTCCCCCCCAGCGTAACTGTCTGTACCTGGGAACTACCAATAATTGAGCCTGTGCTGATCTAGAAGGTGGGTATTTCCTGATATGTTTTCTGAGAAAGAGGGGTCCTTTTCCCTGTAATGCCTTAAATGCAACACATTGCGACTTAAATATAATTCTCTTGCCCACCGGCAGCCAATGGAGATCCTTTAGTCGGTAAGATATTGGTTCGTATTTAAGAATGTCCAGTATCAGTCTTGCTGCTGCGTTTTGCATTCGCTGGAGTCTAAGCAAGAGCTGCGTCTGAGGGGGCCATTGTAGCCCAACCACGTTTAGACCTTGTTGTCTGCTGCCAGAGAGGAAGATATACATATGTTCTCAGCCTTCTCTAGACAAGCACTTGTGGATGGTATGTCATGGTCTAGGGACTCTGGCAGCCCTGACCTTTGCTTTTTTGGTTAAAATTGCTAGGTGGTGACATCTGGCACTACAGTAGTACAATTTCCTCTGCTGCGACAATGGTTTCTTAACCAACATGGCGGCACACTGCTCCCTGAAAATCATCAAGAAACCAGGATGTCCCAGTATAGCTTCTAGTCATGTGTGTTGCCAAACTCACACTGTGCATGTGTCTGGTCGCTATGTTGAAGTGGCCTTCAAAGCTGTGGAACCCAGTACCAGCATCCAGAGCCTCCGTGATTGTTGCGATGGTGGCAGCACCAGTTTGCAGGCAAGGAAGGAGTGGGACAACCTGGCCACACTTCAGCCTCTGAACAGCAAGTATTAATGAAGGAGAACTGCCAAGCACTCCGATTTTGCTGTGAGTGCCTGGCTGCAGATGCAAGGAAGAACACAGTTTAACCACAACAAAAATGAAGAGTGAAAAATGTGAAATGCCCAGGGCTGATTCGGGGCTTGTAGGTCCTTACCCAACCTAATGACTAACACTGGCTAGCCAAAAATATCCTTGTATGTGTGTTTGTTGTATGAGGTGTGCAGGGGTGACCGTAGATCTTGCCAGATAGTTAAAACCTATAGATATAATACAACTAATTTATTCAAGTCCACAGGAATTGGGAAATAGGAGTTCTCAGAGATTCAGTATAAAGGCTATGACAATGGTTGACTTTCTCACATTCTCTATTTGAGAAAACAGCAGCAATTACAAGATAGGCCTTTTGTTTTAGAATCAAGAAGCTCTCAGACGACTGCCTGGGCTTCCAGTAGCCGTTAGCAACTTTGTGAATGGATCCTTACAATAAAAATGGTTCCCTCTTTCTACCACTACTGCACTGCAACCAGGTGGCTGGGGAATATTTTGAACTGTATGCAAGTTATTGCGAAGAATTGATAAATAATGATATTGTTGATTCTGTTTCTTTTGGAACTGCTGGTGTATAACATACAAGTTCTCCTCCAAATGAATGAAGTGGAGCAACTTCAGAAACCTCATAACAATAAGGATATCCACTCCTGCTTCTATGCTGTCAGAAGGAGTTCACGTTTGGTTGTCATTCCATTGTAAATAAACATTTGACAAACAATTGTTTAAAAGAGATAAATTGACCATTCTAGACAAGGGAAGTGAAACCTTTTCTATTGTAAGAACTAATTATGTAAGATTCCATTAGTGGCCATTGCATGCACTAATACCACCTCAGTGCATCAGGTAAAGCCACCAGCAATAATGTGGGGGAAAAAGCTGATTCAATTTTGCTTTGAAAGCCTCTACATATCATAGAAATCATTTGCCAATTTTTAGTGCATGCTTGATTTAGGGTATAGATGCTGTGCGTCCTTGGAGTGCCTAAATGAGATCAATGGAAGAGAGAACATTCAAAATACTCGATCAGAGTCTGAATGTCATAATAAAAAGGTGCACAACAGCACACTACACCGGGGCACGGAAAACTGCATTACAGATGGCCATCGCTACGCTAGTATCAGCTACTTATGGTTGAGAATATATAAATGTCATCAATGAAGCCTGATGATGCGGGATAAAAAGCAACCCTCAAAACACATATTGGCTCGTTTGTTATAATTATTGGCTTGTTACCCTTAAAAACAATGCTTCATCTGTTTTGGCACAGCACATTACCCCCTTCATTTGGAAGATATTGCCTCTTCTACTTTTGATACTTTGAGAAGTGGAATGATCCTACTATCTTTCAACCTAAAACACAAAGAGAGAACTATTCAATTGAATGCAATATTATGAACTTTGTTTGTTATAAACACTTATGCTGGACTTAAACTGTTGATGTATAACTGAGACGATCAGGATTGATTTTAACCTTTTGAATAATGTCTAAAAAAATAGGATTTGAAAATATGCAAAGATGTTCCTCTTCCTGATATCTCCGCATATATAGCTAACCTGTGAATGATTCACAACTCTTGTTTATTTCTTTCGTCATTTTTAGGTTTCGCTAGACTTTTAAAAGTGCTTCTTTTGCCGGCCACCAGCTTGCTGTCACGCGCACAAGCGCGCGCGGCGTGCACAGCTGCCTTCTGACTTTCACGCCGCGCCGCCGTGTCAGTTTCACGGCCGCGCGTCCATTGCTTGTTAAGCCCTGTAAAAGCGAGCAGAATCCCGGAGATGTGGATTTAAGGAGTACATATATTTCTGTTTCTTACTCGTTTCCACACTGCCGCAAAGTACTAAATTCTAGTTGTTTGACTATACAAACTAGCAGTGCAATAATACAGCATCCTTCAGCACATCACACTTTAAATGCCCCCTACCATGCGCTACAAAGATGAGCTCCTTGTCTGTGTTGTGTTCCTAGCAGCAGCCAGTTAAGTGATTCTCTTCGTGCAACTAATTCAGTTTAGATAATTGATTCTATGGATGGCATCCATTTCGATTCTGCGGGTCCAAGTCAAACCCGCAACTTCTTATGCCTTCAAATGTTGATGGAAGGATCCGCCAGAACAGAACACTATCATAGCCGGCTGCGAAGGGTTAACCAGATAGCTCCACAGCAGTGGAATACCCCAGCCTCCCCAGATCCTCTTGCAGGAACTACAGCGCGCAGTACTCTTACACTGCACATGTTCTCGGCAGTGCCTGGTGCACGCCCTACCGGTCGATGATGTCCTAGACCATCATGTAATGGAGATGCCATTGGTGGTCTGCCAGCTGGCACCTGTTCAGTTCATCTGTTCTTAAAGGAAGCAGTGCTTCACCGGTGATTCATTTAGCACAAATTTAAGGTAAATTTAATAGCAAATACATTTCTGTAGACAATCCGTGTTAAATATAGAGAAAACAGTAGCCAGGGGCGGCTCAAGGTTCATGGTGGCCCTAAGCAGGGAGAGTAAGTAGGGGGCCCCAGAAGGGGGGGTCCGGGTGGGTTTTGCAGAAAGGTGTTTGGAAGTGGAACAGAGCGGACGCCGCAAAATCCCTGCCAGGGGCCACCATGCAAATATGTATCCATCCTCAGAGGATTATTATATTAAGGATATATATTGGCGTGGTGGCCCCTGGGGTTTGGTGGCCCTGTGCAGGTGCACAACATGCACATGCCTAAGGCCGCCCCTGCAGTAGCATAGCCTCTCAATATATCAAAAATTGTACTAGTTATTTAAATTAATATATAGAGAATGACCACATAAAACATAGGTAACTGGTACAAGCAAAGTGCTCTGTCTCCAAGTGATAGCATCATAAAGAAGAAACCTTGCGACCCAGAGTAAGATTTGTGTATGTACAAGGGACACACATCAGAACTGAATGTGGTTGTTAAAATCATTCAGCCCAACCTAACCGTGACTAGAGGGAGACGAAGGGTCTGATTTTGGCAGATTAGTTACTCTGTCACAACATGATCAATATCTAGTCTGCATTACGAGTGCAATAGGATGTAAAGCAGATGCGAGAAGGAAGACAGCGTATCGGCCACCTTGCGACGGAGTAAACTGTCCTCCAAACTCTGAATCAACCTCAAATTCTGTGTATCGTAGTGTTGACATAATTTCAACATCTATATTTATTTGAAAGGACTCATCAGGTCTATAACATCGAGGGACACGCATATAAAAAATAAAAATTGGAGTAATGAAAAGATGGAATAAAAAAATCATGAACTGAGAAGGCTAGGGTGCAAAAAAACTTTATATTGGGAGAGAGGGTAAGGGCACAAATCAATGTAGTGTGTCACAAGGAATCAAAAGTACTGTTTATCAACTGGAAAAAAATAAGGGTTAATCAGGCAGGTTGTATTGGTCAAAAATCACTGCAGAATGCAGTTAGAAGAGCTACTCATTTGATCCAACTTGTTGACTAGTTACGTGATGTACAAGAAATACAGATGAAGTAACTCAAAATGAAAGAATATTAAATGAGCTAGAGCTCAGAGGAACCAGCATGCTTACCCGTAACTTGAACGTGATGCAGTCTGTGTATCGGCACCAGTTTCATTACAATGGCAATGAATGGCATATACCAATGTGAATATGAGCAGTCAACAGTGTGCACTGTCTCAAGATTAAGGGATAGTTCAACGCTCACGGCTATGAGCACGGAAAACTGGCTGAAAGGAGGAAACAAGCATTTGCAATGCAATAGGTCTCGCATTAGGAAAGTTTGAGCTATTGGTCTTGTAAATGACAATTTTTTTTATTTATGTGTTGGTTTTGAAAATAGCTAAATTAATAGCTTTGTCATTTACAATGCCAATAGTTATAACTTTTGCAAATGTGACACCCAAAGCATTTGTAATGCAACATGTTTTTGTATTTACGTGACTTAGATGTATTGATATTACAAATAACAATGGCTTTTAATTGTTTTAAATAATTAATACTTAAATAAAAGTGATTGTAATTTATAATGGCAATAGCTTAAATTTTTGTAAATAACTTTTGTGAATATTATGTTCAGTGTATTTTATTGTGACGAAAATCCAAGAACAGAATTGAAATATTAACATCCTTTTGTGACATTTGTAATAAAGCTTGAAACATTGAGAGAACATATTTGAACCAGTTGTTGTTGAATGGTTGCACAGATTGAGGCTGTGATGGCGCGAAGTGATGTTGTGGCGACGAGTGATGCTGTAGCGTTCAGTGATGTTGTAGTAGCGCATAGTGATGCGTGGTGCCCCTGAGTGATGCTGTGGTGGCCCTGAGTGTTGCTGTGGAGGCCCTGAGTGTTGCTGTGGAGGCCCTGAGTGTTGCTGTGGAGGCCCTGAGTGATGCTGTGGAGGCCCTGAGTGATGCTGTGGAGGCCCTGAGTGATGCTGTGGAGGCCCTGAGTGATGCCGTGGAGGCCCTGAGTGATGCCGTGGAGGCCCTGAGTGATGCCGTGGAGGCCCTGAGTGATGCCGTGGAGGCCCTGAGTGATGCCGTGGAGGCCCTGAGTGATGCTGTGGAGGCCCTGAGTGATGCTGTGGTAGCGCTTAGTGATGCTGTGGTATTCCAGAGTGATGCTGTAGTGTTCCAGAGTGATACTGTGTTGGTGCTGAGTGATGCTGTGTTGGTGCTGAGTGATGCTGTGGTGGTGCTGTGTTGGTGCTGTGGTGGCGCTGAGTGATGCTGTGGTGGCACTGAGTGATGCTGTGGTGGCGCAGAGTGATGCTGTGGTGGCGCTGAGTGATGCTGTGGTGGCGCTGAGTGATGCTGTGGTGGTGCTGAGTGATGCTGTGGTGGTGCTGTGGAGGTGCTGAGTGGTGCTGTGAAATTGTAAATTGTAAATTGATACTTTTATAGCGCACTACTCTCCCGCAAGGGTCTCAAGGCGCTTGTATGAATACCGCTGTGGAACCCGTCCTGGCTTTCCCTGTGAGGCGTCCACTCCTGGGCACCCCCAGGGTGGAGGCCAGGCATCCTTAGCGTTGTGGGAGCCGTTGTGGAGATTAAGCAAGCTATTGCCCAGAGTTGCAGAGTGGGACTCTATGATTAGAATAGGCACCGAGGCGAGAATTATCAGGTCCGTCGAATTTTGAGCCCAAGACCTGCCGAGGCGGGGAATTGAACCCTGGTCCCGGGCTAGACCTCTGCAGCAGGGTCTGCCGCTCTAACCATTGAGCCACACTTCTCCACACTTCTGTGGTTGTGCTGAGTGATGATGTGGTGGTGCTGAGTGATGCTGGGGTAGCGCTGAGTGATGTGGTGATGCTGAGTGGTGATGTGGTTGAGTTGAGTGATGCTGGGGTGGAGCAGGCCCTGAGTGATGCTGTGGAGGCCCTGAGTGATGCTGCGGAGGCCCTGAGTGATGCTGCGGAGGCCCTGAGTGATGCTGTGGAGGCCCTGAGTGATGCTGTGGAGGCCCTGAATGATGCTGTGGAGGCCCTGAGTGATGCTGGGGAGGCCCTGAGTGATGCTGGGGAGGCCCTGAGTGATGCTGGGGAGGCCCTGAGTGATGCTGGGGAGGCCCTGAGTGATGCTGGGGAGGCCCTGAGTGATGCTGTGGATGCCCTGAGTGATGCTGTGGAGGCCCTGAGTGATGCTGCGGAGGCCCTGAGTGATGCTGCGGAGGCCCTGAGTGATGCTGCGGAGGCCCTGAGTGATGCTGCGGAGGCCCTGAGTGATGCTGTGGAGGCCCTGAGTGATGCTGTGGAGGCCCTGAGTGATGCTGGGTTACGCAGAATGATGCTGTGGTAGCGCATAGTGATGCTGTGGTGTTCCAGAGTGATGCTGTGGTGGTGCTGAGTGATGCTGTGGTGTTGCTGAGTGATGCTGTGGTGTTGCTGAGTGATACTGTGGTGTTGCTGAGTGATGCTGTGGTGTTGCTGAGTGATGCTGTGGTGTTGCTGAGTGATGCTGTGGTGTTGCTGAGTGATGCTGTGGAGTTGCTGAGTGGTGCTGTGGAGGTGCTGAGTGATGCTGAGTGAATCTGTGGTGGTGCTGAGTGATGCTGTTGTGGTGCTGAGTGATGCTGTGGTGGTGCTGAGTGATGCTGTGGTGGTGCTGAGTGATGCTGTGGTGCCGCTGAGTGATGCTGTGGTGCCGCTGAGTGATGCTGTGGTGCCGCTGAGTGATGCTGTGGTGCCGCTGAGTGATGCTGTGGTGGCGCTGAGTGATGCTGTGGTAGCGCATAGTGATGCTGTGGTGTTCCAGAGTGATGCTGTGGTGGTGCTGAGTGATGCTGTGGTGGTGCTGAGTGATGCTGTGGTGGTGCTGAGTGATGCTGTGGTGGTGCTGAGTGATGCTGTGGTGTTGCTGAGTGATGCTGTGGTGTTGCTGAGTGATGCTGTGGTGTTGCTGAGTGGTGCTGTGGTGGCGCTGAGTGATGCTGTGGTGATGCTGTGGTGGTGCTGAGTGATGCTGTGGTGGTGCTGAGTGGTGCTGTTGTGGTGGTGCTGAGTGGTGCTGTGGTGGTGCTGAGTGGTGCTGTGGTGGTGCTGAGTGGTGCTGAGTGGTGCTGGGGTGGTGCTGGGGTGGTGCTGAGTGATGCTGGGGTGGCGCTGAGTGATGCTGGGGTGGCCCTGAGTGATGCTGGGGTGGCGCTGTGTGATGCTGGGGTGGCGCTGTGTGATGCTGTGGTGGTGCTGAGTGATGCTGGGGTGGTGCTGAGTGGTGCTGGGGTGGTGCTGGGGTGGTGCTGAGTGGTGCTGTGGTTGTGCTGAGTGATGCTGCTGGGTGGTGCTGAGTGATGCTGGGGTGGTGCTGAGTGATGCTGGGGTGGTGCTGAGTGATGCTGGGGTGCTGCTGTGGTTTTGCTGAGTGGTGCTGTGGTTGTGCTGAGTGATGCTGTGGAGGCCCTGAGTGATGCTGTGGAGGCCCTGAGTGATGCTGTGGAGGCCCTGAGTGATGCTGTGGAGGCCCTGAGTGATGCTGTGGAGGCCCTGAGTGATGCTGTGGAGGCCCTGAGTGATGCTGTGGAGGCCCTGAGTGATGCTGTGGAGGCCATGAGTGATGCTGTGGAGGCCATGAGTGATGCTGTGGTGACGCAGAATGATGCTGTGGTGACGCAGAATGATGCTGTGGTGTTCCAGAGTGATGCTGTGGTGGTGCTGAGTGATGCTGTGGAGTTGCTGGGTGGTGCTGAGTGATGCTGTGGTGATGCTGTGGTGATGCTGTGGTGATGCTGTGGTGATGCTGTGGTGAGGCTGTGGTGATGCTGTGGTGATGCTGTGTGATGCCGTGGTGGCGCTGAGTTTTGACGTGGTGGCGCTGAGTGGTGCTGTGGTGGTGCTTAGTGGTGCCGTGGTGGTGCTGTATTGGTGCTGAGTGGTGCTGTGGTGGTGCTGAGTGGTGCTGTGGTGGTGCTGAGTGATGCTGTGGTGGTGCTGAGTGATGCTGTGGTGGTGCTGAGTGATGCTGTGGTGGTGCTGAGTGATGCTGTGGTGGTGCTGAGTGATGCTGTGGTGGTGCTGAGTGGTGCTGTGGTGGTGCTGAGTGATGCTGTGGTGGTGCTGAGTGATGCTGTGGTAGTGCTGAGTGATAATGAGGTGGTGCTGAATGGTGCTGTGGTGGTGCTTAAGAAGGAAGGAGTATGCAGTGAGCTTGAGTATGGCGATCGAAGCAGGCAGAGCGAGGGCTAGGAGGGTGCAATGAGGGTTGGACAGGGACAGAAAGGACTAAAGCGGGTGCAGTTAGAGCTGAGGTGTGCCAGTGCAGAGATCTGTCTGGAGGTCACAGCGAAGGATTCAGTGAGTTCTGGAGGTGAGTGTGTTGCAGCCAGTGGCTTAATGAGTGCTGGAGAGTGAGCGTTGTTGCAGTGATCACTGTAGTGACAGCTGGTAGTGGTAGGTGTCAAGTGAGGGTTTTATGAGTGGTGGAGTGGGAGCGTGTTGCAGGAAGGGTTGTAGTGAGTTGCGGAGTGGGAGTGTCATGCAGCGAGTGGTTTAGTGAGTGCAGGAGGCTGAGAGTGTTGCAGCGAGGGGTTAGAGAGTGCTGGAGCGGCAGGGTGTTGCAGTGTTGGTTTCAGTGAGCACTGGTGTCGGAGTCTGGTGCAGTGAGAGTTGTAATGAGTTAAATTGCATTTTAGTGAGGGTTCTAGTGCATGCTGAGTTCTAGTGAATGCTGGAGTGGGAGGATGTTGCAGTAAGGGTTGTAGTGAGGACTTGAGTGGGAGTGTGCTGCAGTGAGGGAGTTAGTGAGTGGTGGAGTCGTAGGGCGTTGCAGTGAGGCTGTAGAGAGTACTGGCGAGTTAGTGAGTCATAGTAAGGGCGTGACTGTGGCCTGACTTGACCACGATCGGTTGCACTCAAGCCTTGTTGCATTCAGTAATGTTCACTGCATGACCAGGTAAAACTTTGGGGCGAAATTGGTTTGTTACTGTTTTTCTATAAAGCACCTTTCACCCCCCAAAATGTCAATACAAATATTGCAGTCTGTAAATAGATCTGGAGGGGTGTCCCGATAGCACTCAATCTCCACAGATTTAAGTAACCAAGCCAGTGACAATGGGACGTAGGCTCTCATCCAAGCACAGCTGCAATTATAAAGGGGGGGAGCTAATCGGATGGAGACTAAAATGAAAAGCAACGGAGAAGGAAGGAGGGGGGGGCGAGAAGGGAGGAAAGCTAATCGGATGGGGACTAACCTGACAAAACAACAGAGAAGGAAGGAGGGGGAGGCGAGAAGGGGGGAAGCTAATAGGATGGAGACTAACGTGAAAAGCAACGGAGTAGGAAGGAGTGGGTGGAGGGAAGCTAATCGGATGCAAGAATTTCTTCGAGTTGTCTGCGTGGATGCATCTCTTGAGGACCTTGATGTCTTTGCTGAGACACAGGGATGGTGAACTTATTCGGTTTTAAAATGTATAAATGAGTTCATAAGCCCATATTTCTGGTAACAATACGACGTTTCCTTTTATATCACGGGTTGTCCGAGATTCTTTGCATTTGTAATCACTCACGGGAGATGGCAGCATTATCCAATCCAGTAATACCTCTCGACTTCTAAAGGAGTCTGCTCAGCTGCGACTGGAAACGGACACTGTTACTACAGGCTGCAGACAGATCTCTGCAGCAGGTGCTTAACTCACTGAGCTATCTTGCCAGTTCAATAATCGGCTTGGAAAATGTGCTTTGAAGTGCCCCGTTTATTCTCAGTTTTCAAATATGAAACTGGGCCAAAGATCCCCTTGAAAAAGCTTGGCCTCTTGCTCAGTAAGTCCCGGTAATGGGGGCATCACAGCTGTGCCTGTGAAGTTTGCCTGCTTCTGTGGGTGGTGGAGTAGGGTAAGCGGCAGAGGTGAGTGGCTGCCAATTACGCAATCTCCCTGATGCCGGGTTCCAGTAGATTACCAAGAGGGTTTATTACAAATCTCGCTTGATCCCGCGAGTTTTGGGAAGCGCATAAACCTCTCATTAGCAGAGACAACGAGGTGTGTGTGGAGGGGGGGGCGGCGAGAGATGAAGAGGCAGGAAGGAGGTGGAGGTGAAAATAAATAAAGAGTGAGGGAGGCGGGTGAGCTCACGAAAGCACAGAGGAGGCTGGGGAGGAGAGAGAGGTGAAGAAAGCGAAAACTAAAGGAGATGGAAAGAGATAAAGGCGGCCAGCAGAGCGGGAGACGTGAGGCGGGAGAACAAGCTCTTGGCATTCCTGTGGGGAAGGAGGGAGGAGAAATGCGAGACATTGCCTGGCAGCCGTGAAAAGTGTGAAGCAGGGGAGGGGGAGGAGAAATGAGAGACACGGCCTGGCGGCCGTGAAGTGTGAAGCAGTGGGCGGGGGAGCCCTTTGAAGTGAAGCTCACCGAGGGAAAAGCCTGTGCTTGTGTTAACGTGAACTGTAGGAAATCCGCCCGATGGTTTGAGAACTTTTTTTGCCCACTAAAATTCTCCCCTATGCATTCCTTGCGGAATGGGATAGGCGAGCCCTAAAAAGGTATACGATGCACTGGAGCCCAGATACCTATATCAAATTAATTCTTCTTGTAAATCCCCTATATATTAATAACAAATAAAAAAATGAAGGATGGGATATCCCAGGATAGCAATATTCCACTATTTGAAGATGGAGAAAAAGTCACTTTTTTAAAAAGAATGACACTCAACAGAATAACAAGCATTGGCATAGCCAATAGTTCTTGCCTTTGGGACTTTATAAGTGTTCAGTTATGCAGCACAATATCCTTGGTGCAACAGCATCAACTGTTGCATGGCTACGCACTTATAAGGTCCCAAAGGCTCCCAACAGTTGTTCTGCGTACCTAGGTTCAGGCTCTCCAGAGTGGGAGGCCGTTCCTTTGCTGTACTGGGACCTAAACTGTGAAACTCTCTTCCCATCGACTTACGAATGGAGCAGTGCCATCTCCGTTTTCGTAAAGCCCTAAAGACCTGGCTGTTTGCCCAATAATTCTTCTCCTTCAGGATCAATCATGTTGTTTTCTGTCAATTAGCGCCGGGAAACCCTTACGGGTAGCTGTCGCGCTTTATAAGATTAATAATAAATAAATAATATAATAATAAGGCGAGACCTAATGGCTATGCCAATGCTTGTTTATTGTGGGAATTTGAACTTGCATTATATGTGAGACTATTAGATAGCCTTTCATCTTATTCTGCAGGCCCACTGTTTAGCTTTCTCCCCAGCAGATACATACGTTCCTTCCTGTAAAATGATTTTTTAAGCATAACAAGGTTCACTGCTGGGCATGAAGGGATTAAAGTATCATGAAAATAGGATGTTTCCAAGGCAAGAAAAAAGTCTGTTTAGGAGTTCATCACAAGTGATCAGAGGACCATCTAGTGAGAAATAGCTGTTAAGGGGTTGGGTATGTACGTCTTGTCTAATGGTTAGAGGAAAAAGATAGAGTGAACAAAAATAATTGATTGCTTTCTCTGTCAAGATAATATGAGAACTCAAGGATATCATTTTACTGAGTCAGTGTAAATGGAAAAGACAATTGCACTTATGGGCACCCATGAGCCTGTTGTGTTAAACGTCACCAGGGATGTGAAAAGGTAGGTAGTGCAACAGGCTCCTGGAGACTGATAAGTAATGAACTGAGAGGTCAAATTTAGAACCACTTTAGTCCTGTATTGATGATCCTTAAGATGGCTATGATTGTATGCATTAGTGGGGGATCAACATTGTTTAGTTCTGCTTTATGGTTACGTAGGAAAGGGGTGGGGAAGAGTTTTTAGTGGCATGCATAAGTAACATAATTTGATCTACTTGAGAGAAGGCCCTATAGTAGAATGCATAAACATCTATTTGAAGAGGTTTCAGTTGGTTGAGATGTGACAGCAGGTAAGTGGGGAGAAAAACTATAGTTCTGATGAAGGCAATGACAGTTTCTTTCTAACGTTGATGGGCTCTCGAAAGAAGTGTGCATGTAGGGAGATGGAACAGTGGAGTATGGCCGCAGGACACGTGGTTTGCGGACTAGTGAGGTTCAGAAGGAAGCATACCAGCTTAGCTGGGGTTTTAGTGGGAAAGAGGGTGTGCCGAACATGATGCTACAGAAGAATAGGAAGCATTTATGAGTTTGGTTGCGATTGCCTAACATACAAGTATAATGTTCTTATAATGAGCATCTTTTCAGAGGTGCAGTTAGAGACCACATGAGTAGTTTGCACAGTAGCCTTATCAATGAGGGATAATGAGCTTCTAGGGATTCAGTGCAGGAAAAGTGTTTGTGTGGAAAGTGATTATGTCTTGGGTGCGAGATGATTTAGCATTTGCAAGAGATATTTTGATGTCAAGCTTGTAAAGGTCAAGATACTGTGTTTTGTGAAGGTCAAGGTACTGTGTTTTTTTTATATTAGTCCTACCTTTACAAAATATGTCAACATATGTGTTTTAAGGGAGCCATAAAGGGTTTGAGTTTCCCTTTGGTGGTGTTATGATGTTAGCTTAGCCCTGGTGTTCATTCATTTTTCCTTTAGTGTGGTTTTAGGTATTTGCACTCTCATTGCATTGTTTAGTTGAATGTTAAGTGTGTAAATTGTTTCAACATTTATTACATCAGGGTAATATTTATTGTGTACAGTATGAATGTATTGCATTGTTGGCTACACCCTTATTACATCGATAATCTGAATGTTTAATGCATCAGCGCTCGAGTGTTTATTGTATGATGTTTGAACACCTATTCCATAGATCAATGCTTTATATTTGTAATCTATTGTTTCTGTTGTAGATATCAATGACAATACCACTGGTAGCTTGAACGTTTAGTACGTGTGAAGAATTTCAAATAGGTTATATTTTCTTTGAATCTTTCCTATAATTGTGTTGTTTTTCAAGGAAGGTGACTCCTGTTGGACCATCGCCTCAGAGTCGATCCGGTTCTGGCCTTAGTGCAGGTCATGGGCCGCTTGTTCGAAATGGCTTCCCAGCCAAATCCAGGGACATTCGACGATCCACTTCACGAGAGCGCTCTACATCCCGAGAGAGAGAAGGTCACTGGTCTGCTGCATCTCGAGAGGGACGGAGCGGCAGTCAGTCCAGGGTCCCACGATTGACCCCTTCACCTTCAGGTAAACATTTTACAGGTTCCCTGTACTGCTTAGGTCTTTTGTACAGAAATTCACAGAGGCAGTTGCACTAAGAATCGGTTTGTGTTGTGCATCGTTGTTGTGGGTATAAGAAATGTTTTAGACCTTGTTGGTACATGCACAGTGGGTGTTATCTAAAATCAGAAGTAGCTAGACTGTGTCATGTTTATTAGCTATGTTGGTGTATTTGAGAAGGAAAAAATAAAACTTGTGCATCCGAAGGTTTTACTGAAATCGGAAGAGCATCTTGGTAAACAAAAATGCAAGTACTGTGTTTGGCTTGCTGGCTTATCTGTCCATCTGTCAGGCTGGAATCTTTGAGCAATGGTTTTAACTTTATGAAAATAAATTGATGTATGATACGAAGACTGCCTGTGTTCCCGCCACTGTGTGTAATTGACTCAGAGACCTTGCCACTGTGGCTTTAACGATTGCTTGTCTGCCCGCATCTTTTGGGGGGAGGGGGTGGGGGAGTGGGGGGGGGGGGTGTAGGGGAAGGTTTGTTGACTCTGTGTGTTTCGCCATGTGGGCACTCCCTGACAAATTGTGGTGGTCAGTCTTGTTCAGCTAGAAGAATGTCATAACCCTTAGAAAGTTGCTCCCAAAAGAGTGCTCTCACTTTTCTTGGTATGTCTCCCTTCATTCGGAGTGTTATTTCATATAACTTATGTGGAGAACTAACTCTGGTATCTTCAGTTTCAACTTGAATTAATTAATTCAAGTCCACTGTCTCCAGAATATCCTTCAGGTTCTGGCGAGATATGGTGACTTCTGCTGCGCTGTCAACATTGTCTGAGCCCATTCTCCGTTCTTGAGTTGTGTTCTCAAGATCCTCTGCATGTCTGATTTTTAGACCTGCTACCTTCTTTTTGGTGAATTGAGGTTTCTTGCTTTTCTGAACGTGTTGATCGTCTTTGGACTTCACACGTTCTTCCTTGTTCTCTGACCGTCCTCTTCTTTCGGATTTCTGTGATGAAGTCTGAAAGGTATGAGAGGCACGTGTATCAGTATCTTGATATCTATCAGGTTTTCTCAAATTATCCCTATTCCTGAGGTTATACCTCCTTTTGAGGAGACCTACCTCTGGAATGAGAACGCTTCTCTTTGGAAGGTTTGTTTGCTATTTTCCCACTTATTTTTAGAAGGAGTAGGAGTGTTTTTAGTAAAGACATTTTCAGGATTTACAGACAATTGGGGTGTCACTGTATAATTCTATTAAATTTTATATATTACTAAGTAATTATTCGTCCGACATTGCTTCAATGTCAGGGTCAGGTATGTAGCTGGCTAGAGCCGACCATGCTGTTCCAGGTCTACCTAGTGGACTGAGCCTGGTAATGTGATTTAAATGTTTTAGGGCACCTTTAAAACAGAGCTCGTGCTTCTGATATGTGAGTGGAATTTCAATATCCTCAAACTGAATATATTCCTCTAGTGGATCATCTTCTTTGTTGAAGTGGAACACGTGTTATTGGATTGCTTCTGGGAACACTATCCATGAATAGAATACCTTTGTCTGGTGATATTCATGTGCCTCTATCACAAAAGCTGTCCTACCACCTCTTGATGTTAGGCCATGTTTTATAAGTTTTATAGTGATGGCTTTCCTTAAAGTTAGAGGAATGGATATAGCATCCTCGTCTGTTTCTTGGAAACTGTAAAATTTAAAACTGCATCGGCTGGATCAGCCGCAGCTCCACCGGTTTTGGTGTTGTTGCTGTTCTGTAGTAGGGGATCTCTGTGTATAGTCATAATCTAGTGAATAGTCCCGCCCATGTGCGTGGACCCCGGCAATCAAAAATAATCTCTTAAGTTGTCTAAATCATGCAGAAACTGCAAAGACACTTAAGAGAGAATTTAAAGACAAATAATGCAGCCTATATCCACAGGCTACACTGTCCAGTACTTCAACTAGAAATTCCACCAAAAATCACCACACACAGCCCAGCCTGCCAGTTTCTACCATAGAGAAAACTGCCTCCCCCAGTCCCAGACTCAGGAATGATAGAGAGGAAGGTAGGGACAGACAAGCCCCATAGGCTGCCATTATGTGGCTTAAATAGGATACTGTGCCTTTAAGAGAACTTTCTAGACTTCTCCCAGTATCCCAGAATGCATAGCAGGTCCAACTTACTTTCAGTTCTTTTTTCCGGCTCCTGCTTACAGGACCCTGGCATTGAGCTCTCCCTTTTTCAAGGGTTTATTGAATTTGTTTTTGCACTTTTTGACTTTTAAAAGTGCTGTGATACTGCTTGGTGTTCTCTTCTCACCCTTGTGCTGTTTTTTAGGCGTTTTGGGGCTCCGAAATGCCTGGCCTTTTTGTTAAGTGCCCAGCATGTGAGAGGAAGAAGGCCAAAAGCGACCCCCATGATGTCTGCATCGTGTGCCTTCCAGAAGATCATGGCCCTGAGGAGTGTGTGATCTGCCAGCAACTTTCTGCTAGGACACTCAGGGACAGATTGAAGATCAGGCTGGCTGGCCTGGAGGATAGGCGCCAACGTGCTGCAGGTGGGTCTGGGCAGCCTGGGAGGGATCCCTCTGCCTCTGCTGAGGCCCCTGGGGGGCTCCCCGGGGGCAGGAAGTCCAGCCAACGATCCCATTCTCCGTCGACGTCGAGGGCTTCGACGGCGGCGTCGAGAGGGATGACGACGGCGTGCTCCCCGTCTCCCCGGGGCTCCGGGTCGAGACGGCGCGACGACTCGACGGCGAAGGAGAAGCCGACGTCGAAGCCGCCGTCGACGTCATCGTCTTCGTCGACGTCGAGGTCTTCATACCGACGCCGAAGGCGCAGGGACGTGCATCGGCGCTCGCCGTCGAAGCGGCACCGACGCTCGCCGTCGAGGCGACACCGTCGGTCGTCGTCGAGGCGACACCGCCGATCGTCGTCGAGGCGACACCGCCGATCGACGTCGAGGGGCTCCTCGACGTCGGGAACATCAAGACGACGACGGCGATCGACGCCGAGGGCGGACCGCCCGACGTCGAGAGGACGGCGTGAGAGGTCGCGCAAGAGGGGATCGACGTCGAGGAGTCGACGGTCGACGCCGAGGATGAGAGGGTCGACGTCGAGGGGACGACGTTCGACGCCGGAGTCCAGGAAGCGCCGTTCGACGCCGGAAAAGCGTCGTTCTGCGTCCAGCAGACAGCGGTCAGCGTCGAGGAGTAGGTCTCCCTCTCCCAAACGACGCAGAGGGGGCTCTAGCCCCAGGAGTCACGCCACTTCCAGTGGACGCAAGAGGAAGAGGTCGCCTGCGGATGGGGACGGATCTCCGCACCCGTCCCCTAAAGGTTCACCGGGCTCGGTGTACTCGGAAGTGTACACTCCTTCTCGACCCGGGACTCCTCCTCCTCCACCCGTACCGAAGGAGGACCCTCCACCCGTGCCACCTCTGCCTGCGGAGGATCCTGCTCCACCTCCGGTCCCACCGCATGGGCCCGCCCCACGGCCGGTGGTGCCTCCGCCGAGGTCCGCTTCTCTGCCGTCACTGCCGGTTCCTCCCAAGGGGACCCCGAAACCGAAGCCCCGGGAGGATCCGAAGAGTCCCCGTGAGAAGCCACGGAAGACCCCTCCTCGCAAACCGAAGGAGCGCCCTAGAGCTGGCAGGTCCCGTTCTCGCTCTAGGCACAGATCTTCCACGAGGTCGAGACACCGCCATAGGAGGCGCGAATCTCGCTCCCGCACGAGATCGTCTGGGACCAGGGACTATTCCCCTACGCTGTCGGGGTCGCCGGACACCAGGGTGTCCCCGATAGATGACCTGGTTGCCTTTCAAGACGTCCTGTTGAGGGGCGCGGCGAAGCTAGGCATTACTCTGACAGTGCCTACTCCGAAGACGTCCGTCATTTTCGAGACTCTACATCAGAGGCACATGTCTCGTCCCCTCCTGCCCTTGGTGCCGGGCTTGGAAGAACCGGCTATGGCGCTGTTTCTCACCCCGGCTGTGACGAGAGCGGCCCCGTCCAGACTACTGAATTCCGCGACGTCCATGAAGGCGGCGAGTGCCACGGCTCTGTTGGGGCGTTACGACCGCGCCCTCTGGGACTCCCTCGAGCGCTTTGCGGAACATCTGCCTCGGGAGCAACGTGAAGACTTCATGGAGGTCCTGAGTGAGGGGATGCTGGTGGCCAACCAGATAATCAGCGCGGCTGCGGACTCTTCCCTGTTGGCTGCTCACGGGTTCTGCCACGGGATCAACCAACGGCGCCACGCCTGGCTCCGGCTGACGTCCCTGAAACCGGACGCGCAGCAGAGGGTGGCCAATCTGCCGTTTTCCGGGGAGACCCTCTTCGGGAAGCACGCAGATGATGAAATGGCCCGCATGAAGGCGGAGGCCGAAACACTGACGGCGGTGGGCCTGGAAAAGCCCAAGGAAACCAAGAAGCAGTACCGCCCGTTCCAACGGCGGTTCGGAGGGCAAGGCCGAGGCCGGGGACAGGCTTCGGGGCACTCGCAGCAGCAGCAGCCATTCCGTAAGCCGTTCCAGAAGCGGCAGAAGGGCAGAGGAGGCCAGCAGTCGGCTTCGGCGCCCAAGGGCCAGGCAGGGCCTAGGCCCTAGGAACTTACTTCCCCCGGATCCGTTACCCACTCCGGTAGGGGGAAGCATCCAACCTTTTCTGGCAGAGTGGAGAAAAATTACTCAGGACAAGTGGGTGCTGAATATTGTTTGCAATGGATACAGTCTTCGGTTCACCAGCCCTCCTCCAGCTATTCCCCCGGTCAGCTCCCAGTTTCAGCTGCGCGAGCTTCAGGCGGAAGCGGATATCCTGTTGAGGAAAAGGGCGATAGAAGACGTACCTCGGTCTCAGAGAGGAAGAGGTCTGTACTCCCGGTTCTTTCTGGTTCGCAAGAAGGACAAGAACGAGTTCAGGCCCATTCTGGATTTGCGACAGGCAAACAAGTGGATTCGCAGAGAAAAGTTCTGCATGCTGTTGTTGCACCAGATCTACCCTCAGTTGCAACAGGGAGACTGGCTTTGCGCGATAGACCTACAGGATGCTTACTTCCATGTGCCCATTGCACACAAACACAGGAAGTTCCTGCGGTTCCAAGTCGGCACCAATCACTATCAATACACAGTACTCCCATTCGGACTGAAGTCTGCGCCAAGGACATTCTCGAAGTGCATGGCGGTGGTAGCGGCACACCTGCGGAAGAACAAGGTGTTCGTCTAACCGTACTTGGACGATTGGCTGATCAAGGCATCCTCCTTCTCGGAAGCGCGAGCGCACTTCCAGAAGACGTGCGTTCTCTTGAACAAGCTGGGGTTGCACATCAACATGGCCAAGTCTGTCCCGACTCCGGTCCAATGCATACAGTACTTGGGAGCCTCCATCAATACGCTGTCAGCAAGCGTGTCTCCTTCGGAAGAGCGACGATTATCACTCCTTCGGAAGGCTCAGGCTCTTATGTCGACTCCATCAACAACAGTGAGGACGGTGTCTTCTCTACTGGGATCGATGGCCTCTTGTATCTTCCTGACGCCGCACGCACGGCTACACATGAGACCGCTGCAGGAGTGCTTGGAGGATCAGTGGGATCAGAGGAAAGGATCTTGGGACGACAAGATTCGCCTGTCGCGGCATGCTCTTCAGTCCCTGAAGTGGTGGTGTTCGGCGGAGAATCTCCTCAGAGGGGTTCCCTTTCACAAGGACATTCCCACGCAGACTGTCGTGACGGATGCGTCTCTTCTGGGATGGGGAGCGCACTCCGGGACTCTACAGATTCAAGGCACGTGGTCACCGATGGAGGCCACGTATCACATCAATTTCCTGGAACTCAGGGCTGTTCACTTGGCGCTGAAGGCCTTTCTTCCGTCCTTCCAGACCAACTCTCTGCTTGTACAGACGGACAATACCACCACGATGTATTACCTCAACAAGCAGGGGGGCTCGAGATCGCGCACTCTGTCGCAGGAGGCGCAAGCGATCTGGCACTGGCTCCTAGCCAGAGGACTGACGATAACGGCCACCCATCTACCAGGTGTGCAGAATGTTCAGGCAGACGCACTGAGCAGACTGCTTCAGGAAAACCACGAATGGGTCATAAACGACGAAGTACTAGGAGAAGTCTTCGCAAGGTGGGGAACTCCAGACGTAGATTTGTTCGCCACCGCCGAAAACAGCAAGTGCAGAGACTTCGCCTCCAGGTACTTCCAGCAAGGGACGCTGGGGAATGCGTTATGGATCGACTGGACGAACGGCTTTCTGTACGCCTTCCCTCCCATTCCCCTGATTCCGGCGGTGCTCATCAAGCTAGCCCGGTCCAGGGCTCGGATGATCCTCATCGCCCCGGAGTGGCCCAGGCAGTGGTGGTTCACGGACCTACTTCACCGGTCTCTCCTTCCTCACATCCGGTTGCCGTGCAGGCCGGACCTTCTCACGAAGTTCGGGGGACGGATGTTACACCCCAACCTCTCGTCTTTGAGTTTGGCGGCATGGCTCCTGAGATAGTGCAATATGGCCATCTGAATCTGCCCGACGATTGCATGGACATACTGAAGGAGTCCAAGAGACCTTCCACTCGGACTTCATACGCTTACAAGTGGAAGAGGTTTTGTGTCTGGTGCCAGTCTAAGAACCATGATCCTACGGCCTGCAAGGAAGATGTCATCCTTCCTTACCTTCTACATTTGGCGCAGTCTGGCCTTAATGTGCATTCCATTAAGGTTCATCTGGCTGCATTGACTGCCTACAGGAAATGCCCTTCACAGACTTCCTTTTTCCAGATCCCCGTGATCAAAGATTTTCTGGAAGGATTGAAGAAAGTATTCCCTCCTGTCAGGCTTCCCTCGCCTTCATGGGAATTGAATGTGGTGCTGTCCAGATTGATGAAGGAACCTTTTGAACCTATTCATAAGGCTTCGTTGCAGCACCTGTCCTGGAAGGCGGCGTTCCTCGTGGCCATTACATCGGCCCGCAGGGTGAGTGAAATTCAGGCGTTGTGTTGTAATGAACCTTATACTGTATTTCATGCTGCTAAGGTTGTTATGCGTACTCACCCTAAATTTCTTCCCAAGGTTATTTCTGACTTTCATGTCAACCAGACTATAACTTTACCTACGTTCTTTCAGAACCCTTCATCCCCAGCGGAGAGGACTCTCCATTCTCTGGATGTTAGGAGGGTGTTGAAATTTTATCTGGATAAAACCAAAGATATCCGTAGGTCTGACCAGTTGTTTGTCAATTATGGATCGGTCAGGACAGGTCTTGCGACCTCTAAGCAGTCCATCTCTAGGTGGATTGTGTCCTGCATACAATTGTGTTATCAGAAAGCTAATAAGACCTTAGGAGGTAAGCCTAAGGCTCATTCCACCAGGGGCAAAGCTGCCACGACGGCTCTGCTCCGTAACGTGCCGATTGCTGAAATCTGCAAGGCAGCCACTTGGAAGTCGGTTCATACCTTTGCTAAACATTACTGCCTGGACACTGACGCCAGGGCAGACGCTCAGGTTGGACAAGCTTCGCTGCGGAATTTGTTCGCACAATAGTGGCATTATGTACTTATTCTCCACCACCGCTTAGTTGTGGGGATGGGCTTGCCATTCTATTCACTAGATTATGACTATACACAGAGATCCCCTACTACAGAAGGAGTAGTTTCTGTCCTGTAACTCCAGTTCTGTAGTAGGGGTATCTCTGTTATAGTCATAAGCGCCCTCCCTCCTCCCTGGTGGAGAATTCTTCATGTGAACAATGCGGCAGGTCTGGCGTTTTGTACGCCTTCAAAAAGAACTGAAAGTAAGTTGGACCTGCTATGCATTCTGGGATACTGGGGGAAGTCTAGAAAGTTCTCTTAAAGGCACAGTATCCTATTTAAGCCACATAATGGCAGCCTATGGGGCTTGTCTGTCCCTACCTTCCTCTCTATCATTCCAGAGTCTTTGACTGGGGGAGGCATGTTTCTCTATGGTAGAAACTGGCAGGCTGTGTTGTGTGTGGTGTTTTTTGGTGGAATTTCTAGTTGAAGTACTGGACAGTGTAGCCTGTGGATATAGGCTGCATTATTTGTCTTTAAATTCTCTCTTAAGTGTCTTTGCAGTTTCTGCATGATTTTGACAACTTAAGAGATTATTTTTGATTGCCGGGGTCCACGCACATGGGCGGGACTATTCACTAGATTATGACTATAACAGAGATACCCCTACTACAGAACTGGAGTTACAGGACAGAAACTACTCCTTATTCATGTCATGGCTATAGGGACTGGTAAAAACAACTCCAGACAGTTTTATTGTTATGGCGATGTGATCACAAATGTTAAAGTCTTCACATATCTGGGCGTAATTTTTGATAACAAGGGGAGTTGGGCTCCGCAAGTTGTAGCCAAAACTAAAGCGGTTAGAAGCTCAACCAATGCCATCCTAAGTTTTGCAAGGAGACTGGGAGGGAAGCCAACAGGTGCTTTACTTAATTTATACAGGGCAAAATCTTTGGCAATAGCCAGGTACGGCGCTGGTCTGTGGGGCTATGTAAATAGCGATCCAATCCAAAGGGAAGAAAATAAATTCCTGCGTTCCACCCTAGGGCTCCCCCAATCCACAGCTACGTTTTCAGTCCACCAGGAAGTGGGGTTTGGTTATATATCGGATACCCTTCTTATGGCTCCTATCTTGTTATGGATAAGGATTTGGACCAATAAAAATCTGGGTCTTAACCATAAAATTCTGGCGGATTGTTTAAATCTGGACAACTATAAAAATATAAATTGGCTTTCACATGTAAAGAAATGCTCTTTGGACTTGGGCCGCCCTGATATTTTCTTTTCCCCTCAGGGTCTTAAGAAATCAGACTCAGTCTGGGTGAAGGCCAATTTTGTAAATAGGAAAAATGTGGTGAGGGAAGAATGCCAATTACTTAAGCCCACGGTCAGAGCCCATTATCTGACCATTACGCGTCTTACCATCCAACCGTACCTTACCATCGTCACTATCCCCTTCCATAGGTGGCTTCTGGTTAAACTTCGGTTTAACCAGATTTATACAGTTTTGTGTGACAGTCACGGCTGGTTTAAGGAGGATGATGCCCCTGTCTGTAAATGTGATAGTTTTTCTGCACAAAACAATATGCACTTTATGCTATTTTGTGATTTTTTCAGTGAGCCCAGACAGAAATATCTTGTACCATTGCTGAAGGAAAAAGCTTTCCTTCAGGCAAAACCTGCTCTCCTGTTCCTCCAATTAATGGATTCTACGCGGGTTATGTGGAGCGTGGCTAATTATCTTGTCGCTGCGGTTAGGAGCAGGAGGAAAAGACTGAAAGATATAAATATTAGTGTCTTGTGAAGACAATTGAAATGGATGTTGTTCTCATTTTTAAATGTCTATTTTATTGAGTATTTTATCCATTATGATGTATTTTTTGTATATTAATGAATTATCAGTGTCGCTTTTTTAAATCATGTATTTTTATGAAATGTTTACTGAATGATGCTCTTGTATTTGCTCATGAATTTTTCTGCCTTTTGATGTATGATTGTAGAATGCTTTTATGATTTTTAACTAAATCGAATAAAGTGGTTTTGACTTTGACTTTGACTTTACTCCTTATTCGACATTGTTTAATGAAAATTGCAGAGCAAGTTTCAAGGAAATCAAGATAAGGTGCACAATATTTTGGAACACTGGATCCTTCAACGTTGAACAAACCAGAAAGCTAATACATAGGATTTTTCGTTCTACTCAACTATGGCGGATATTATCCCTTTACCCACTGCAGATGTCTATAGGAGTATTACAGAAAAAGGGGTCTCTGAGAAAAGCACGACTGAGTTACTCCAGTATCTAGCGTTAAATTCGTGCCTTACCAAACCGTTGGGCGCCATGTAGTGTAGTTCTATATTCCCAATAGGCTCTGCTCATTGGACTAATATACACTACAGATTTAACTTAGGACTGAGGTCAGTATGTCTCTATCAAGTAAACTAAACTTAATTGTGTGTGCCAGCTAACTCAGAGGTCACTAGAAACTTTCTCGAGTAAACAAGAAGGGATTCGTTTCTGACAACCGCATAAACATGACAACTTTGTTTCCCCTAGAATCGAAACATATCTTCATCGTCGTCAAAACAATAGATAACTATTTCACTCAGTCAATCGTGCATGCTTCGTTTCTACAGAGTTTGCACAGAAATAGAGAGACAAGAGTTTCAATAAAAAGAGGTTTATTGAACAGTCTTCTTTCTCATGCAAGAGGGTAAACTGCTACAATCGTTAGACAGAATGCAAAGTATAATGCGTACAACGTAAACAGTTATATAAAATAATACTGTAATAGCATTGTCTGTTGCTATGACATGTAAAAATACATACATAATTTACACAAGCTAAAATACTCAACTGGTGCTTCTAAAATACGCCTACCCCATTGTACCTAACCTAGGTCTAGTACAAGGGAAGAAGTAGGTGCAGTCTTTAGCATAGGTTTAGTTTTTGCCAAGAACTGCCAAAGGTTTCTCTAGGTTCTAATCAGTTCCATACCTTAGAATGAGAGAGGTTGGTATCTCTTTCACGCACTAGATTTCCCAACACCTCGCAAGGGGAGTCAGAAACACTGGAGCTGGATTCTCGGCAGGAGGATGACAGCTTCTGGTCAGTGCATCAGCTGGAGAGTTGGCTTCCTTCGGCACTTGCTGTAGTGAGCTGCGTCGTGCAAGTAGGTAGTCGACTGCACCAAAGCACACCATGCTTTGCCATAGCAAGTGAAGGTATATTTATACCTTGAAGGTGTTTAGGAATGCCAGCTTTGACGTAAAGTCGGGCATATGAACGTCATGAATGAACCCCTAAGGAATAGATGTTCATGCATAATAATGAGTTCTTGGAGAAATCAATAATCAAGCAAGGGGAAGTCCCTAACGGCTTAAGAGTCTGGTTTTCCAAGAAATCGTTGTGATGTAGATGAACGGATGGAAGTAGCCATGCCTGTATTTGGGCAGCATGGGCTATGCCTAAATAAGGACTGGATTTCTATGCCTATATAAGGGCAATGTAAAATATAGGTATATAAGGGCATGTATTGGGAATTGCATACGGAATCTAAAAGCGAACACAACACCACTTGTACTAGGGGGAGCAGGTGTTTTAGGGGCAGTGGTAGTAGTAGTGTCCTTGGCCTTTGGACGATCAGCATCCCTTGTCCAGTGGGTCTTGACCTTACAAATGTAGCACCAAGGTTTCTTTTTACCTTTCTTAGAACTTTGCGACTCACCTTCAGATGCACATTTTTGGGTCCTTGTGAAGACTCTTTTTTAGCTTCACCCTTGTCCCCACCCTTATCCTTGGATTTTGAAGAATCTTGTTTCTTCAGTTCACCTCCATTACCATGGTTTTTCTGCTTAAGCCTGGTATGGACCCATTTGTCTGCCTTCTTTTGGGGAGAGGTCAGATCAGAGTCCACCAGGTACTGATGCAAAAGTTGGTTCTGACAGTTATTAAGGCTAGGCTCCCTAATGATCACATTGTACAATCCTTCATATTCCTGTACCTTGCTTCCATGAAGCCAGCCTTCCAGAGCCTTAATAGCACAGTCTAAAAAATATACCCAGTCCTGGGTGTGTGCCAGCTGGGTGTCTCTGAACTTAATCCGATGCTGTTCAGTGGTTAAGCCAAACCGATCAATGAGAGCACTCTTCAGTACTGAGTTATTGTCAACATCCTCCTCTCTAACAGCGAGGAGCTTATCTCTACCTTTGTTAGCACAGGAGAGCCATAGGACAGCTGCCCACTGCTTTGAGGGACCCTCTGAACTTTGCAGGCCCTTTCCAAAGCAGTGATCCATTTATATCATCTCCCTCATGGTATGGAGGGACTATCCTGCTCAGGTTCCTATTGTCAAAATAACTTTCTCTAATTCCAGGTATACTGTTGCTGCCACCATGGTACTCTAGCCTGTCTTTTCCTAGTTTTCTGTACTTGCAGGAACTCTTTGCCAAGGGCCATCTGCTCTGTCCTGAGCTTAAGTCTGACTTTCTCTATTTTGAGCAGTTGGTATTCCCTGTCAAAAGAGCTGTCCCTCTTACCAGATATGTAGGTTCCTATGGAAGTGCCTGAAGCATTGGATTCTCTGGATCTATACCTGCTTGGTCTACTCTGGACCCTCCCAGGAGGAGCAAAGGATATATCCTCTATGCCAGAGGGGTCAGAGTTTGGTTAGTTAGAATCATTTGAGTCCTCCTGCCCACACTCAGAATTGAGATCATCAGGGAGATCCCCTGGTGCTCCCTCTCCATGACTATTCCCAACCACATTATCTGATATTCTGCCCCTACAGTATGGCCATCATGCTGATGTAGCAGCTCTAAGAGCAGCCTAATGTAGGGGGTGCCACCTGTCTTTATCTTTCTAAGAATACACAGGTTCCTTAGTTCCTGGAACTTTAGACCACTGTACTTAGCAGACTGGGGTACACTAGTATCCCCTACTAAAGACATGGTTCTAGGTGTATTCAGGTGTTGCATCTACCTACCCTAGTGGAAACTACACTCTGAGATTGGAGAAAAGGTTGTGCTATAGACCCTTAACTACCAACCCTACGTTCAGTAGAACTTACTCATTCTAAGCTGTATTATATGTGCCTAATATTAGTGATGTTTTTTTAATTTAATCCACACCAAGATTATCTGGTAAAACAATGCAGGCTTGAATCCCACCGCTTCCACAAATGTGAGAAGCTGGCTTGGTATATGGTGCTCACTTATGTAAGTGGGCACCCTGCACCAATCCAGACGACCCTTGTGGTGATTTTAGCAGTCTCAGACAACCTTAGAAAGCTCTCTAATCGGTAACTGTGGAGAGCAGCCTTCAGGCTTAATATAGAAGGAGGGTAAAGCAACTTGCTTTACCAGAGCATAATCTTATTGATATAGATTAAGTGAAAAAGACCCACACAGTGTATTTATAAAAATATGCATTTATTATAAGACACTCACTAACACCTTCAGATATCTCCTAGTCGGAGATATAAACAACACACACAATACTTTTCAATAGAAACAGTTAATTAGTACGAATACACAGTGGTCGCCAAGGGGAGGCCAAACCATATACTAAAATAATGGTATGCCAACCACGACTCAAGTTGAGACTATACCCAGAAGATGTAGAAGTGCCGGGGACCCTAGGAACCACCCAAGGTAAGAAACCGGGAACCCTGCAGAGGCTGTGTGCAGGGTGGCAACACAACCGTGGGCTCAATACAAGGTAATGGGTAAGTCGCGGTTGCAATTTTAAAAAAGAACCCCTCCCTATGGACCCTGAAGAAACCCAGTGGAAGACAGAAGGTTGGAGAGCCACCCCAACCGTGGATACCCTAGGAACCAGGATACCTAAACCTGGGAAGCCGGATTCATAGTTGTGAAGTGGCGTCGGAAACCGCAGTCGAGCTCAATGGAGGACTTCAGGAAGATGCTGGAGAAGGTGAAAGTGTCCGGTGGAACCCAAAAGTGGATTCAAGATGAGAAGTATCTACAAGCAGAGGGGACAGAGTCTATGCAACTTGGGAGTGACCCAGAGGCCCGGAAGATGAATGCCCACTGAAGTTAAGTGTTGCAGGAGAGGTGACTATGACCTTGGAGCTGCAGCTGTGCGGACCAGGCGACGCTGTGGAAGACCAGGAGCCGTTCACGAGCTGTCCCACGTCAGATGTCAAGAGTTGAGGAGTCGTTTTCCATCGGGAGCACCAAAATGTTTTGGCAATTGCCCACAGCAAAGCGAAGAAGGTGCAGTGTCAGGACTGCAAGGTCCAGGTGACTCGCCACAAGCAGGGCAGCCAGAGCAGGCCGGAGCAATCAGGAGAGCCTGCTAAAATC
The DNA here is from genome assembly GCF_964263255.1 of Lissotriton vulgaris. Classification (NCBI taxonomy): domain Eukaryota; kingdom Metazoa; phylum Chordata; class Amphibia; order Caudata; family Salamandridae; genus Lissotriton; species Lissotriton vulgaris. Next base: position 713,923,908 of record NC_141697.1, on the reverse strand, counting down.
AAAGAAGACCCTCAAGAGGTCCCACAGGCCGGAGGCACTGGAGCCGCGAGAGGACCTCGAGCAGCTCACCAAAGATACAGGCCCACAAATGCAGGTGATGCGGTGAGGACGAAGATCTTGGTCACAGGAGAAGCTTGAGGTTGTGTCTACTTGGACCCTGAAGATCTTGGAGGAAGGAAGCCAGCAAGCCTTTGTAACAGCAAGTCAATGCAGCGCACAGGAATTCGGTTTCTGTGGCTCCGACTAGGCATACTGGCCTCAAATTTGGTGGGAGGACAGAGCAGGCCTCGAGGGATGTCAAGAACCACCACCTGTATTACCGAGCCTTTTGGAGTCCGTGGGATCCCAGGATCAGCAGACTGGTCAGCTTAGTTGTGGTACCTGACGATGCAGGGAAGTGAGTCCTTCATTTCAAGGGAGATTCCTTCAGGTTTCTTGGTTGTCCACAGGTCTTGGAAGGATCCTGTATGGTGCACTGGCATGGACTTTGCAGCAGATGAGCAGGAAGAGTAGGCCAGGACCAGCAGCAGGAGTCTTCCTAGTTACAGTCTTGATGCCTAGAGCGAAGTCCATTGAAGTCCAGAGTGCCAAGATGGTCGAAGAAGTGGTGTCT